>NC_141240.1:9224330-9972455 GCF_054856555.1 Leptonotus elevatus | reverse complement strand
AGACTTAAGCGTCACTTGTGAGAAGCTTTGTTTGTTTTGAAAATCGCAAACATCCACAAAGCAGCCATCACAAATTCCACACGTAGCACGTCACAGGGAACCCTTATGGAGCACGTGCGCGACTAAATGAGATGAAGAGCACAGAAATGTTTCACCTCGAGGAAGAGCCCTTGAATAGTAAATTTATTTCCTTTTATATTCGCTATGTAACTCTTAGTTGGACAACTGCAGCACATTTCAATATTGCCTTTAATTGAAAATAAAAGGCAGAGGAAAGGTGGAAGGGGAAGGTTAATGGGGCTGGCACAAAGGGGAGAAGCCGAGGAAGTCTGGCCTTGACTGTCACATTCTGCCGACTTCGCGGCCCCTATGAGGAGCCAATTAGCCTGAGTCAGTAATCAAAACAGGTCCACGCAGAGACCCGGTTCCGGCCTCACTTTCTGGGGAGATTAAAGCCGTCTCCGAGACAACTGCTGGTAATGACCTTCGTCTTTCTATCAATAACTGACTTGCACGCAGGCCTCTGACTGCTGCTGCCTCCAATCGAAAGGTCACCTGGGATGTAACTAATGAAAATGCAGGAAAGGAGAGACATGGACGTAATTGGGGCAGGCACTGGTACAGTAAGTGTGAGAAAGTCTCCATTGGAGGGCAGAATAAAAAGCAGCCTGACGTTTATATTTGTGCAGGAACGAGGTACATGCATCCTTTCTAAAGTGTGTCATTTAAAAGCTACTTCAATTCTTCACATCAAAAAGGTACAAATATACATATATATGCATGTATGCAACTTCCTCATGACTTTAACAGATTTCACTTGTAATAAGACACCAATCTCATATTGAAATAAGTCTCTGCTAAAACTTTCTTTGGAAAAAAAAACTTCACTATAAACAAAATAAACAATCGGCAATTTAAAAAAATCCCATGAACACACAGAACACAAAAATGTCAGTGCAACAACAGCTGTTGTCATTTGTGAAAAATTTATTAATACCTTTAAAAGTAGACTCTTTTCCAAATAGTATAATTAAGTGCAGTTTATAAAGTGTCTAGTTTCCGGTAGGGGTGTTAGAAAAAAAGTGATTCGGTAATATATCGCGAAATTACAGCACGCAATTCTCAAAACGATTCAATATGCGGCCGAATCGATTTTTAAACATCAATTTTTTCATGGAAATATTCAACAAAACGTCTTACTTAGGGTCAGGATTCACACATTAAGCATGGAAGAATGTTATATTAATGGAACATTAAGCCTTAATATTTGATTTCAGTGCTGTTCAAACATGAAACAGACTGCAACCTGTTTGTCAAATGCAGTGGCTCAGTTATAAGCCTGACATTTCAGTTAAATAAATACATTTTCATACAAATCTTACAGTGTACATGTACAAGTTTACTGATTTGTATTTTCAAAATTTGAGTTCAGAATAATACATTTATAGATTCGTATCAGGATGAATCGGTATTGAATCGAATCGTGAGCTATGAATCGTGATACGAATCGAATCGCCAGGTACTAGGCAATTCACACCCCTAGTTTCCAGCATAAATTTTTTTCAACAACTCCCTAAAAAGGAGGACACAACACAACAATGCCAAAACAAGTGTGTCAAGGAGTCTGTGAAACAAAAACAACATTCATCAAACTCAAATAATCTCCAAATATTTAAAATTTTCTTAGTAGGCAAATATACAACTTTAATTTGAAAATTGATTGGAAAATGAGCAATTTGCATTCAGTTTCTGGGTTTATTGTTAACCTACAATGAGAGAGAAATTTGAATCTATTGGCTTAAAGATCATATCGTTTTTATTCCAACCATACATAGCCCGCTACTCTAACAAAATGTGATGTGGTTTAAGTGAGTTTTAATTTTCACGTGCCTTTCCGTTTGATACCAAATTCATTACCACACAAGCGGTGATAACCCACCCTGACCAATCTTCATTAGTGCTGCTGCAAAGGCAGTTTAGCTTTGATGGATTGGTAAGAATTATCACAAGTAAAAGCAATTAAGATAAGCTGGAATGTTCAGTGCACATTTCCTTTTTTTTTCTTTTCTCCATCGTCACACTAAGTCATAGTTCTGTTTTTGATCAGTAGGGTCTTTCATTGGGATGCACACTGTAAACTTGTATGACAAAAATGAGGTGATACTATAAAAAAAAGTATTTTTTCTGTGCTTGGTGATTGGTAATCCTCTGCGTAAATATTTCCATGGGTTCATCCGAGGCAGCCTTTCCTCCCACAAGGTATATCTTCATCTGCACTAAAATACACCACAGGTTTATTCTGACGGCAGCTGCTTCCAATGAGTAAAGCCAAACACGACTTATCCTGTAGACTGTGATTGTGGAGGCGCTTCTGTGGCTTTTTCCAGATAAAGAGTTGGAATGCACGTCAACGATTCCTGGATCCGGCTGAGAACATTTGTCTGAAATGGATTACATTCACACAGTGTACTGAAACAATACTCTGACCCTCGATAATCTCTGGTGATGGATAAAAGACTGAGGAGAAGGTTCTTAGTTACACGTATTGAAGAAAATTGGAATGATTTTTTTCTGGGATACATACAAACATAATCCATTCACATATCATAAAAACAGTTCAAAAATAGGACATGCAGATGGGCCACAAAAAAAAAAAAAAGACTACTGTCATCAGTTGAACCTCAAACATCACATCCACCAGTCTGGCCGAAAATTCGAGCATCTCGGCTCTGTGGTGATTCCTGCCCGTTCCTGACATTTTAACTCATTCACTGCCATCGACGGCTATAGACGTCAAAAATTCATTTGAACTATTTCTATTACTTTAACATTTTCCCACTTTTGTTAACAAGAGTTTGAATACCTAGAATTGTTGGGTTTTGTATTAGAACAGATATAAAATGTGTGATTAATCGTGAGTTAACTAGTGCAGTCATGTGATTAATTACGATCAAAAATTTTAATCGCCTGATGCCCCTAATTTTTAACAATCTTTTCTTTAAAAAATTTAATGAAACAAAGAAAAGATTATTAAAAATTAGGGGCATCAGGTGATTAAAATTTGTAATCAGAATTAATAGCATAACTTCACTCGTTAACTCACGATTAATCACAAATTTTATATCTGTTCTAAATGTACCAAAAAATAAAAAATAAACAATTCTAGGCTTTCATACTCTTGTTAACAAAAATTGAAAAAAAATGTTAAACTAATAAAAGTAGTTCAAATGAATTTTTGACATCTATAGCCGTCAATGGCAGTGAATGAGTTAAGTGACCTTCACTTCTCAAGATTGTCCACAAAAGAAGCATTTGGAGGTGCGGCATACGCACACATGTAAATGGTCCACGCCTCTGTGCAAAGTAGTTTATGGCATGCCATTGTCCGAGGATTTTTTTTTTACCAGCAGTTCAAAGCTCACCCTAAATTGGCCGGTGAAGCTTTTTTGGTCTCATCAGTTTAGATGTTCCACTCTAAATTTGCTTGGTAGTCCCAATAGACAGAACAATGTTGCATTGCATCAGTTTACAACACGTTAGAATCTTCTGGTTTGTGTCTTGCTTTGCGCATGTTGTGTTTTTTCCCTTTTTTTTTTCTGATTGATACTCGTTCCCTCTGAAGTCCTCTGAGGCGCACTGTACTCAAGATGAATGGTTGCAAAAAGAAATGTGACTGAACATTCTTTATTGGAAGCTGGGAGAGGCAAGTAAATTATAAATTAGATGCCATATTTTTTTGATAAATAAACCATGAACATGGGTTGAGTCCGAGGCGGTGGAGTTGCTATTCAGAATGACACTTTAAATATTCTCAAAATATTTATGAACAAAAAAAACATGAATTCTGTCTAATAGTCACAGCAGGCCAAGCGCTCCACATGACAAGAAAAGATCATGTCTCTTGCAATAATCTGAAAATGTTATTTCCCGTCCCAACATGTGAGATGTGATGCCGAAAAAGAACATCTGGCCCGCAACCCGTGTGCAATATGGATTTTAAAGCATGTAAAATGAATGGCCAATCAATTGTGCTCCTGTGGTGTAAATGGGCAATCGCTCAAGGTTGCTCCCCTGTTTTATAAATATGAAGGAATTATTGATGGCTGATGAGCTGAGTGTGTGTCATGTCCAACAGCATCGCAAAAGGAATACATAACATACAGCGATTGGCTGATGACCATTCAATAGAAAAGGCACACATGAAACAGTTGTCAGTATGGCTTTGAAGACATCCTGGCAATGAAAAAGTAATCAGTCAAATAATTGGTATTAGCTGCCAGGATGGCTGCCAGGGATGTGTTTCCTTCATTTCAGTGGATTTTTTTTTTCATGTATAACATGTATCCATACCCAAGGGAACTTCTTTCTTTACTCTGCTGCGCGGTTTTGTCTTGCACGCATCACACCACACAAAGAACAATCCCGGCACATGCAGGCCAAGGAGAGACGTGAATCTCTTTAACAACCAATTTGAAACAACGCTCGTGCCATTAGAATCCCAAACACAAATCCTTGTGGGCTAAGCACGAGGAGCACAATTTGTTCCGGGAGGACTTTAAAGGTCTGCTCTAATGCGTAGACATGGCCACTTACTGTATTTTATAGCTATGGACTGTGGGGGAAAAAAAATCCCCAGTTTTCTGATGGTTTTCAGCAGATCTTGTCACGCCCACTTTTATGTCAACAACCGCGTGATTGACACATCAGCCTGGTGATACTAGATACTTTTCTTGCTCATTTTGAAGAATTAAGCAGAGCCAAACAAAATGGGATGGATGAAGGTTGAAGTGGGCATAAGTGGGATGTCCACATACGTTTAGCCGACTTTAGCTGGCAGCGAGTCTTGGACCCCTGCCCCAAAACAACCCAAAGTTCTTCGCCTCTAACGTCACTTCTCAAATTATTGCTATAAATGGACATAGCAACCAAAAAAAAGTCTAAATACACCATAATGTGACCATTCGGCACGAAAGTGAACAGAATGACGCTCGTCATAACAACGGCACAATGGCGTCATCCGCGGTGATGAAGGCGAAACTCATGTAAGGAACCGAGCACCTCCCACTAGAGCTTATTTATTTTCTTAGTTGCTCGTTCATTATAATACGTATCATATTGTCTTTTAGCTTTGCTTTTAGCCTTTTATTCTGTTTTCTTTGAGATTCTAACTGTTTTTATTTGGTTCTCTTAGTTTAACTTTTTTTTCCATTTAATTTCCTTTTTTATGAAAACCTAGAATTTTTTTTTGTACATTTATAACAGATAGAAGATTTGTGAATAATCGTGAGACCACTATTGAAGTCATGATATTAATTACGAATACAAATTTTAATCGTCTGACGCCCCTTATTTTTTATATATTTTTTTAAATTAGGGGCGTCAGGCGATAACATTTTTTTCATTGTAATTAATCACATGACTTCACTAGTTAACTAATTGATTAATCACAAATTTTATATCTGTTCTGAATGTACAATAAAAAAATCTAGGTTTTCGTACTCTTGTTAGCAAAAGTCGATTTTTTTTTAAACTAATAAAATTAGTTCAAATTAATTTTTGACGTCTATAGCGGTCAATGACAGTTAATATAATTGTTAATTTTTGTATTTTTTTGTAATTTTTGTAATTTTTGTAATTTTTGTAATTTTTGTAATTTTTGTAATTTTTGTAATTTTTTTTTATTTTTTTAAATGTTTTAAATGTTTTAAATGTTTTAAATGTTTTAAATGTTTAAATGTTTTAAATTTTTTCACATTTTTAAATTTTTCTTTTTAGGTGATCAATGCGTTATTTATTTATTTATATGCTCCCTTTCTGGTGTATTGAATGTTTATCAGCATTTAAGGGAGAATTAATTTTTTAAAATTTAATTTATAGGGTTTAATTGTTATTATTTTTCCCAATGCATTTTCAATGGGTGTCAATTATTTACAAATTTTGGCTATTTTTGGGTCCGGTTTCTTGCGTATAACAGGGGTTGACTGTTCAGTAAATAAACTAGTTTTTGAAATAGATGTATTGGTTCATCTTCTGATAGGATCACTGATCAGTTTTTAAAACTCGCTGATCGGTGATCCTCAGTGTCACAACAAAGACAAGTCATCCTCTATACGAGCGGAGAGGTTAACGCTCAGTTGATGAATGCTGATTGCAGTGAGGGCCACCTGCAGTGACAATTACATCTGCGGAGGGCTGCAGTGTTTGGAGGCAGGACAGCAGGCAGACACATTAATGGCACCGTGCCCAGAACGACTCCGTCTGTCTCGCTGCTGATGTAACCTCCATCACCACTTCTCAAGAAGGGGGTTGACCATGGAGAAAGTGCCACCACACCAGCAAAATACACAGTGTACTAGTACCAGATGACTTTTTAAAGTGTCATCCGATGCACTGATTCGACATGCACCAAACCATCTGTGATAACACAGTTGGAAACTTTCATCTGTTGTTTGCACAAAGTTTTCCAAGCTTGGTTTATGTGGGGATTTATATGGCTTTAAGGGTGTTTTTATCTTTATTTAATGTGGCGCTTTGTCTCCGTCACACACAGGTGGCCTTCACAGTCTATATGTGTGAGCAAGGCTCTGAAGGCAATGTAGAGGAGAGACATCTGTATTTTGCTAACAGATGAGCTGCGCAGGGAATGAAAATCTGCTGTCCTCAAGTCAACAAAAGAAAAATCTTCTTCAAATATTTGTAGGCTGAACTACATTGCACTCTGCCAGTAAGTATTCAAAGGGCTTCTTCATTTATCCATAATAATAGCCTAATTTGACTTTTCAATGTGCACTTCACAAAATAATAAAAAAATATTACAAAAATTACACAGTAAGTGACTGAAAGTCACTGTTTACACCGACACCAATTCCAGGACAAACAAATGTGTTTACATTTTCATTTATTACCACTGAATGAGTCACATCAAACTAAAGCATTCAAGGTCGATTCCAAACGCTGATGATTGAGGCAGCACAGTGGATAGCACGTTTGCCTTGCAGTAGAGTTGGGTATCGATTCTAATTTCCTCAAATTATTTCATTTCGATTCACAAGACTTCAGTTTGATTCGATTTAAAAAAAAATTCTGATTCAATTCGATTCACTTCAATTAAATCCAATATCGATTAATGGTGCCCCATTCATTATTCTTAAATGTCAAGGACATGACAAAAACTCCACAAATATTAAATTCCAAAGTAAATCTTGCGGCGGCAGTAACTGGTCAAATTGTTTAGTTTATGAACGAAAGTAACACGTGTTACAATCACAAACATTGACATCAGGAAGGATGAGATGAAAATATTTACATAATGTAATTCAATAATTGTAATTATAAACTAAAAACATCCTGAATTGTCTGTAATAAGTGAGGTCTTTCATAAATGTAAGAAAATGCTTAAAAATTCATGTGAACAGTAAATGTTAAGAAATCAGTAAGATAAAAAAAAAATCATCCTTTGAAATTCTATTTTCTTAAGAATTTATGGGGAAAATAGATCTATAAAATAATTGATTACTAATTTTATGAATTGATATCGGGCTTGAAAAGATTCAATATCGATTATTCAAATTTTTTATTTATTTAAATCAGCCCTACCTTGCAGTGAAAAATTTGGGATTCGACTCTCGGCTTCAACCTTTCAGTGTGGTTTTTGCATGTTCTCCCTGTAAGCAGAAATATTCTCTGAATACATTTCCTCATGCTTTCCAAAATTATGCATCTTAAGTTAATTTAAAACACAGGTGTTAATGAGAGTGTCAACAGTTGTCTTTAATATATGCGCCCTGTCATTTTCAGCTGGTACGCCTATATAGGCTCCTGGTCACCCTTGACCCTGAACAGGAAAAGCAATACCTCACGTAGGCCATTTACAGTAGTCGACAGACGATTGAAATTTCACTCTCAACCAAAAAAGGGCAGTAGATTCTATTTCAGGAAAGCATCAAAAACGATAATTTTATTCTCCCATTTCAGTGAGAATGAGCCTGATTGAGAGAATCTATCATTGATGCACGTGTAGTTACATCAAGAAACTGTGATATCGCTGATGGTGTTGTGGTCCAGTGACAGCCTGAAGAGTATGTGTGACATCATAGAAAAACAGGGATAAACCTCCAATAAAGTATCCTATAAAAACAGGGCTCCCCCACAACACATGAATTTTGCATGCACACATACAATATGCTGTAGTTTGTGTCTCAGCCCCTTTTCCACCAAGGAGATGTTGCGCTGATGGAATGTTAGATACATTTTATTCTGTTCAGGTTTGCCGTTCAGCCATTAAAAAATAAATAAAAAAAGAAAGAAAACAGATGGAATAGCTTTTACAGAGATGATGGTTCAGCTCCTGTTGGATTACTTTTAATCCTCACAGAGATGAATGAAACATACATTTTAACTCGTTCACTCATGAATTTTTTCTAGGTTCTATACTCTTGTTAACAAAAGTGGAAAAAAATGTTAAACTAATAGAAATAGTACAATGAAATGTTGACGTCTATAGCCGTCAATGGCAGTGAATGAGTTAATTATGCCCAAATAAAATGAAAAACAAGCTTGAAATAGCGCATCTAGTGGCAACAGTCCACGAGTATGTAGAATTCAAGTGATCGACAACACATGCTGCAGAACGGAAGCTCGTGTAGCCATGGCTTGTAACAAGTGAAGTCATTTTTAATGATGCAAAGAGAGGGGAAAAAAAACAATGCGATGAAGGTCAATTTTGCATGATGCCGATCCGGTTCAGGGCAAAAGGTCGCTGGCTGGCTGGAGTTTGTCCCAGCAAAGGGAAGACGACACCCTCGACTGCAGGCCACCAGTCAATAACAAGGCACATACTCACATTCACGCTCACATTTACAATAGAAATGCTTGAAGCTGAGCATGATGAATAGCCTGAAATATACAGCCCTTACCATTTAATACATTTATGAAGCAGATGTTTAATTAAATATGTATTAGTCAGCCGTTATAAATGATTGTGCTTAAATTGAGTCTCTGCAATGAGAAAAACAAAGACAAAAGCAAATTATCTATAAAAAAAAGACTTCTAGATTTCCTTCTTTTCTATTTGCTTTTGTCATAGCATTGTTCTTCCAAAGTATTACTAGAGAGGAATTAAAATATTGCATGTTAAATGAATTTAATATGGTTTCTAGGATGACCATATTTTCATTTCCAAAAAGGATGACTCTTGGCCTGGCCTGGTATACCAGTCGCGGTAACACACACTCCACTTCCTATTAGTGGAGTCAAAAGGGAGGACATTTTGTTGTGGTTTGGGTTTGTTTAGTTTTGTTACGGTTTATCATGATCTGTGTTTTGTTTGGTTAGGTCTCAGTAAAGTGTCCGTGTTGTCATTGTGCTCGTCATCCCGGTCCCCTTGTGTCTTCCCACCAACGCCCTCTGCCACTTTTCTCACGTCCAGGTGTTTGTTATTGTCTCATTAGTTTGCTCCTATTTAGTTCCCTCCTTCCTTGCAGTTTTTGGTGGATCATTTGTTTACATTTCAACATCTATGGCAATCTTCTGGCCTTGTCCTAGTGTGTTGGGTTTGTTACTTTGCCTCTGCTTTTGGTGTTTTGTTAGTTTAGTAGTTTTTCCACGTTCCTTGTTTGACTTTTGCTTTTTCTTTTGCAAATAAATCCCGTGTTCTTTGACATCCTGAAAACCTGCCTTGTTTGCTCACCCTAGTAAACACAGCATAGTTTCACTTTTATGGCGGAAAATGTCACACATTACCATTGGTGTGCTTATTAGCATTTGGATATTGGCTTGATTTTTCCTAGTAACACAGAACGTACAGAAAACATTAGGAATGAATTAGGAATAATTAGTAACAACAAATCCCCCTGCCTAACATCAAGGGAATGTTCCGGGTTCAGCCGAAACGTTAGCATAAACACAACATTGTTTGGTTGTTGACCATCTGTATAGTCTACAGTAGTTTACAATATAACTGTTACTGTACTGTTTGTAATTATTTGTATGTGTAGGCCTATTTTAAGGCTTGAAAGCCATATTTCCGCCTCCTGCAACATGTGTACCACGTGAATAACCCATGTCTAAACACAAACAAGTTGTAAATAACCACAATTATATTTTCTTAACGGAATATTGTTTATATTTTATTTTGAAATTTGCATAGTAAATAGTCACTTCCGGTTTTGGGGGTAACGCTTTTATTTTAAAGAGTCACTTCCGTTTTAGTGCCTTTTGTACTTGAGGTAGCTTAATAGCTTAAGGACGCTGGAAAAGTTTGTTGCGCATCGTCAAGGATTGTCCTTATTTTGTATTGGTAGCCTCTCCGAAGAGGCAAAAGGTATATTTTATTTAATAATTCGTTTGTTAGCATTTATGTGTTTGTACTTGTACATAGTTTTGATTATTGTTTGCATGGGTTATCTTTCAGCTCTTATGGTGATTTGGACTCACTGTGATTTGGTGATGAACGGTGATTCATGGCGACAAAAATAAAATGACAAATCATCAGTAAAGTTTCATCCTTGTTAGGGGGGGCCTGCTACATAAGTGTTAAGCCTTTAGACCTTTAGGTCCTTAACAGGCACTCCCAAAATGCACCCCAGCACATCACACCCAGAAGAAAAAAAATTGCATCTTGAAAATAGAGGCAACTCGTCTACGTGGTCCAATAATCAAAGACGCACTGATTGGACTGCTGGATCAATACGTGCAATCAGCGCCATGGCGATAAAAAAAACTATAGAAAAAAGGAAAAGCGATTCCAATGGGAAATAGGTCGACATTACCCGAGGGTGTGACAATCATGAATGGCGCGCTTCATGAACTGAAAGTGTGCGCGCGTATCGCGTGCATGCGCGTCCAAAAAGTGCAGTAATGCCAAATAGACGCAAGTGGGCGCTTTACTAACAGATGTTCACGGTTGGCGGTGAAAGTAAAAAGTGATGGGACGGAGCGAGTTAAAGTTAAAAAATAACAACTCATTTGTTCCTTACCCTTAGGATATCCATCACACGGGGTGACGTTGTCTTTTTTTAATTAGTTGTAATTTATTTTTTATTTTTTAAAAGTACGAGTCATTCTCTCAAGTTGTAAGCAAATGTGGTGGAACTCAAAATGAGCCTGCAGCTCGCCAGTGGTGATCTGAATGGAGAGAGGGTGTGTGTAAAAATCTCCTTGTGTGGGCGGGGAAGCATTGTGCAATCAAAATGAGGATTGGGAAGAGGAGGGAGAGGAGGCAAAGTAAGAAAGCCCTTCAACCACTCGCCTCTGGACAGCGTCTGAAGCGGCGGACTGGCTGCAGACAAGCGGGTGATTTGCTGGAACGCTGCAAACTGGAAGTTAAAATGCGCACTTCTTGTCCGCAACACGTCCTCGTCTTAATTGCGTCTCCTTTGCGCTGACGAACAAAGAAGAAAGAGGAGCAAACAAACAAGTCACTGCGTACAACGTAAGTTTTCATTTCAGTCACTTGGAAGAGGTATTGTGCCTTTTATATCTTGACACGTGTGTGCGTGTGGTTCCAGCGTGCATTAGAGTTACACAACTGTGTCAGTGCGTCTCTGTGTGTTGCACACACTCGGCTACTTTTCTCTTTAATCATGCTTGGGAGGCTTTAGGAACACCCAGTTGTTGTAGTAGTGGAACAATGCGCGTAATGATCTTTTTATTGTCTTAATGGCTTCACCGCGTACGTGGACTATACGAAGCCTCTTCTTATGATATGTTGACAGTTGACGTATGCATTAGAGGAGAGAGGCGTTAGTTTTTCTGTCATCACGCGTTCAACAGATTAATGAGGATCGGCCAAAAGCTTTCGAGCGCAAATTAGCCTTCACTCAGTCATACAATGGAGCCCTTTATCGGCTGCATGTATGCGAGCCCCCGTGCGCCCTCAACCCCCTTTCCGCTTTACTTGGCTCGACGGTACCCCTCACACATAGACAAATCCGAGGAATCCATTTCGATCTACAGAGGCGCACAGCAACTTCAAAGTAATGCAATGCAAATGAGGTTGCATTGCGCATTTGCGTATAGACGCGCTGGAAGGAATTTGCGCTCTTTTTTTAGAGGGTTGTTGTTGTTGTTGCACATTGACGATGAGCTGTGGTTGCGCTGCACGCCCCTTTATGTTTGTCAGACCCCTCTTGTGCGTATGCATCACTGTCAGCTAATATTCACGCAATGCTTTCATGTTGCATATCATAAGCTTTCAACTATCTCCTGATGTGAGAAGTAATCATAAAGTAGGTTGTCTGTATACCACACATGGAGCCTTTCTGCAATTACAGGCGATGTTGGAGATTCGAAAGGTTCACTTTGTCAACGTATAGAATCTGTAGTCCTCAGTGATTTTCAGTGATCATGAATTGATTTCTATATGCCGTATGCTGGAAAAGCAAACAGGCTGCATTTGATTACCTATTCAGATCGATGAATCATCAAATCACCTGTTTAAAATAGGTGTCAAAATAGCAATTATAATAGCAAAGAGCTGTTGGCAAGAAAATATTTAAAAAAAAGTTTTTGGGGTAGCAATAATACAAAATGCATCTGTTCATATTTGACAGGATGAATTTACTCTCCACACGACTGTCATATTTCTATTTTACTGATAAGAGCACAAAGACACATTTGGAATGGTTAACATTTTTGGAGGCCGTGGCTTAGGGGGTAGAGACGGTCGTTGTGGTTGTGTCCTTGGGCAAGGCACTTCACACACATTCCTTCCAGTGCTAAGCACACTGGTGTATGGAAGGTATGAATGTTTGGTGGTGGTCGGAGGGGGCTGTAGGCACACACTGGCAGCCACGCTTCCGTCAGCATGAATAATGTAGCTATCCATTCCATTGTAAAACGTTTTTGAGCGTCTAGAAAAGTGCTATAGAAAATCTGATGCATTATTATTAATTTGCATCTCTTGGAAAAACTAACAAAATGAACATATTGCTTGTTAAAACACAGTCCAGGAATATGGAAGACATGCTGTGTTTGAAATGTTTTATTTTTTTCTCCAACAGAAATGAAATATGAGAGATTACTCATCGGGAAAAGGCTCATTTGGCCTCTTATTGGAACAATTTGGCATCTCAGGCAGAGACATACAATATATCAAACTGTGTGATGAGAAGGTATCGGAATATTGATTTCAATTCTCATTATCTTATCACATGTTGCAGCTGTTTGCAGCAACACATGATGAAGTGGCTCTTCCAACTGTTCCTCTTTCCGCATGTTGTCTCAGGCTTTTCTGCGTGGAGTTCACACATCTTCCTCTCACAGTTAAAACAAAAACATGTAGTGTATGTTAGGCCATGTACACACGTATAGCAGAGTATTTTTAAAAACTGATATTTCCCTCCTCTGGGTGTATAAAAAAATAGTTTGCACTTTTTTTTTGAGCTATGTGATTGAGTGACGCAAATCTTCATTTTGGCTGGAGTTTTTTTAGAAACCTTTGTTTTTAATGTAAAAAAACCCCGTGGACGTGTGGATGACAGGGCAAGCCGCAGAAAAATATCTCCCGTTTGCAAAAAACCCGACGACGTGTATACATGGCCTTAGGGTCACTCAAAATAAAAAAATTAAAAAATCCTTGGTTTGAATGTGAGTCAAAATGGTTGGTTGGTTGACTCAGTTCTGTGCCTGATGGGTGATCTTTCAGGCAGTGGTGGGTGACCAATAGAGGCCGCTAGGTTGCTGCCCCAAAAAGTCATGAAAAAAATAAATAATCAAAATCAAATTATAACATTAAAATATTTCAAAATGGATGTATATCTGTTCTTAGATGAGCAGGATCAATATTACATAGCTAATGATGGGAAAAGTTGTTTTGTTCTTTGCTGTCATCTAATTTCAGACACATTTTCAGTCGTACATGCGGTAGGAGCATATGAGCAGACTGTATGTGTTCTGGCTGTGACTGACAGCAGCAGTGAAAACTAATTTCTGTTCTATGCCAAATAAACTAACCAAATGCTGAAAATCAATATAAAGATGGTCGCAAACGCTACTATTCCATCTCAAACTCGCTAGGAAGGCATCGAAGGCGGCGTGTAAAAAAAAAAAAAGTACAAAAAGTTGAGTTAGAATTGAGTTGCTTGAAAAGGGCTGCAAATTTTACGTCCTACCTTTGCAATTAGCTAACGTTAGCTACTAGTTTACTATAATACTGCTTGGCTGACTTGGGGTTGTGTAGTTTTGTCTAGCCCCAAATTTCGAGACATAGTCTGGTTAACTGTTGTTTGTAGTTGATGTTTACATACCTCAATACAGTGTTCTCTCGTTTTCCGATGGGGTTAGGTTCCAAAACATACCCGCAATAAACGAAATCCCCGAAGTAGTTAGCTTTATGTTTTACATTTATTATAAATGTTTTAAGGCTCTAAAAACCCTCACCACACAGTTTATACACTTTTCCATTCAAGGCATTTACATTTTCTTGCATTTCTCTCGTTTAAACATTCTCAATGTTCAAACCTTCATAAATTATATAAGATAGCTACATTTATGTTAAAAAAAAGCATGCAAAATTGCACAAATAAAAATCTGCGAGACCGCGAAAAGTGAACTATACGTTATAGCAAGGGAACACTGTAGCTTGAAATATATATATTTTTCTTTGCAGAACAGTTTTGCTAATCAATGACCTCATTTGAGGGGCAACCAGCTCATTATGAAGCACAATTCTTACACTGGTAATGAGACTTGCATGAGCGGCCTTATAATGCCACAGCATTTAAATAAGATAGATGTTTGGACTTAGACTAGGCCACTCCAAAACCTTCATTTTTTAAAGTCATTCAGTAGTTGACTTTCTGGTGTGTTTTCAATTGTTGTCTTGCTACAGAACACTTCAGCATGAGGTCGCAAAGTGAGGTGATGGCTGAAATGTTCTCTCCGGATTTGCTTTTAAAGAGCAGAATTGATGGTTCCATCAATCACAGCAAGTCGTCCAGGTCCTGAAGTATCTAAGCAGCCGCAGACCGTCACACTACCACCACCATATTTGAGTGTTGGTCTGCTACATTTGAGACAGTCCTCCAAAGCAGTGGTCCCCAACCTTTTCTGTACCACGGACCAGTTTAATGTCTGACAATATTTTCACGGCCCAATCTAAAGGTTTAGCTGATAAAAACAAAATAAAATGACAAGAAAAAAACTGTGGTATTTTCTCTATAATAATAATGGACGTAAATCTACTGTGTAATCATGTGCAACTTTATTAACGGTGTCCGTAACGGGAGCCAAGTACTCTTTTCCACACAAGCCCAGGTCGCTTTCACTATATTTTTTTCCAAATTACGATTTAAAAGCTACTAACTTACATTTGATTATCTCAAACATTAAAGTTGTGAAACGATGCAAAAATGTACGAATTTAAGAGAGGGCAAATCTTTTGTTCCCGGCACTTTATATTGCTCCTCCTTAGAAAAAAAACTCGGCACCCCAGCTTCCCAAAAGGATTTTTGGGTGCACTCCAGCTGCTGACATGCAGTCAAGCTGTTAAATCTTTTGCGTTTGGTTGCCGTCACCGAGGTGTCTTCATTGTGACGGACTAATGATTATGGTCTGGGTCCAGAGAATCAGCTATGGGATGACGACAATTACTACAGGATTTACTCTTGACAGAAAAGAAAGCCTAAAAATGTCTTTTCTCAGGGGAATACCTGCGAGTTCTCATTAAGAGGCAACGCTTGGAGAAGCGCCAGTAAACACAGCAAGAAATTGACTGTCAGCACGCCTGCTACTTGCAATCTTTACATCCAAACAATAATTTCCTTCTTATTTGTGCAGTTGTGTGCTACTGTAGCTTTTTGCGTGATACCTCACGTCCCTCTTGTGTCTCTTACTTCAATTGTCTGACTCCAGCACAAATGTCTGCACAGAAGCTCCGAGGTTGCCAGACAAGCAGACATCGACAAAAAAGCTTGACAATATATATTTCTCTTTTGTTCCACGTCACTGCTTTATGTTCAGAGTGTGCACGTTCCCTCGGTGGGGTCTCGCCGTGCTGACGAGAGTCTCCAAAACAAAAGCACGACATGTTCCGTGTAGGTTCGTACTTAACTCATTCACTGCCATTGACGGCTATAAACGTCAAAAATTCATTTGAACTATTTCTATTAGTTTAACATTTTTTTCCCCACTTTTGTTAACAAGAGTATGAAAACCTAGAATGTTTTTATTGTACATTTAGAACAGATGTAAAATTTGTGATTCATCCTGAGTTAACTAGTGAAGTCATGCGATTAATTACAATTAAAAAATTTAATCGCCGTTTACCTTTAATGTTTAATAATCTTTAAAAAAAAGAAGAAGAATTTATGGCAGTAAATGAGTTTTAATAAGGCTTTAGCTTGACGCTCCAAACTCATTCCCTCGTCGGTGTCGATGAAAAGAAACTCCATTCTCTTGTCTTGGTCTTCCGTTCACTTTAGTTAGACATTAAATCAACGGTACAAAATTAAAAAAAGACACACACAAAAAAAATTATATTAAAGAGTCTAGGAGTACAGGAAGAGGAGATAAAAAAAACTGTGTGGCTATACTCCATATTGCCTGACTGCATTACTACCGTGTACCACACAGCTCCCTCAGCATAAAGGCAATCAAATAGGTCCTGAATAAACAAAGCTGTGACACAATTGAATAGTACTATGAAATGTTACATCTTATATTTACACATTTTAAATGCAAAAAATTTAACTTTTGCCTTATAATTATTCATTGCACACACATAAACATTTCAACTTGTAAATAATGTAAATAATGTCCTTTTATCACAATGCACGTAAATCACTTTTATCCAAGTATGACTTAACTTAACTGGTGATTCTATTTTCTATACTGCTTATTCCTCTTCAGGTCCTAGTGGCTGTTTTAAGACTTTGTCATTTCTGCTGTGTGTGACTTTTGCTGAAATTGTTTTCTCTAAAGCTATATGATTTTCTCCTGGTCACTCAGCCCCCCCCCCCCCCCCCCCCAATTTCAGACTTGTCAAAATATTTTTCTTTATAGGGGATAAAGCTCAGCTCAAGAGCACATTCTTAGAGGAAAAGTGCTAAACTTTTCCAAGACATATCCCCTTGTTTTGCAGTCTTTTCTAGTATTCCACTTACTCCTAAAGGGGAAGTCAAGACAAAAATGTACTTTACAATATGTTCTATGCACCCCCACTAGTCTAGTCTAATATTGCGTTTGTGGAATATAAATAAAGCAGCAACATTTTATCCATCTCAGGGGGCGGCCATTTTGTTGTCGACTGAAAATGACAAAACAGTGTCTATGGGCTCAGCTTGTGAATATCGAATCAACAAATTCAGAAAAAAGGTGAGCTGTGATTAGTCGTTACCTGAGCCCTGAGCATGTCATTTTCAGTAGACAGCAAGTGGCAAAATGGCCGCCACCTCAGATGGATCAAAATTGGTGTATTTGCTGCTTAATTAATAATATTCCACAAACGTGATGTTAATCAAAATGTTGTGTTTAGATGAGCGAGACTGCATAGAACATATTCCCCTTTAAGCAAGGTTGGGGGGGTTACTTTTAAAATGTATTCCGTTACAGTTACAAGTTACCTGCTCAAAAAATTAGTTAGTAACGTAATCCAAGTACCATAATATTAAAGTAATGTAACTTGATTACATTGGATTACTTTTGGATTACTCCAATACTAAATATGCCAATGAAGACAAAATAAAAATAAATATCACCTCAATATATATTCTATACAATGTGCCCCTGCTATTTGCGGGGGTGATAGGGAGCCTACAAATAGTAAAAAGCCTTGTGTAATTAAAAAGCATGTAGGCTATTGATTGATTGAAGGCCATATGCTGTTTTTGAACTGTCACTGAAAGCAACCACACCTCACAATTTAATAGATAGATGGATAGATAGATAGATAGATGTGTGACATCAACAGCAAAATGAACTTTTATCCCAGTCACAAGTTTAGCCGTGTATATGTTGTGTATGATGTTTAAATAGTGAATTGGTGGGAGGAAGAATTGTTTGGAAGGTGTAACTGGCATTATGGTTGTAGGCTAGCGCGCTAGCTAGCAAGAAGCTACAGCGCGTAGCATGCCGCTGGACTCTCAGCTCAAACTTTCGCTCCGAGTAAGTTCCAGTGAATACCGGTCGCCATTTCCTCCTCCCGTCCGTGAAGCTTTTTCAAACTGCCTGCATGTGGAGGACGCTTGTCTCCACCTCCCCGACATGTAGCAAAGGTCCCATGCACATTCTCTCTCTCTCTCTCTCTCTCTCTCTCTCTCTCTCTCTCTCTCTCTCTCTCTCTCTCTCTCTCTCTCTCTCTCTCTCTCTCTCTCTCTCTCTCTCTCTCTCTCTCATTGTAGAAATTGTAATCCCTCGAAGTAATCCCCATTTTTAATAAATGTACCTGTAATCTGATTACATATTTTTTTCCGTTAACTGTAAGGGAATACAGCTACATTTGTTTGTAATCTGATTACGTAACGACGGTACATGTATTCCGTTACTCCCCAAGCTTGTCTTTAAGGCTACAAGAAATGTGACAAATGACCACCTCCAGCTGATTCATAATGTTTCCATCCCAAACAGAATTCAAAGGAAATGTGTGACAAGTCAGTGTCATTTTCATTGTTGTTCTTACAAAATACTGCAACACCACACACAATCAATCCTCCACTAAAAGTGCTCCAATCTGCATTTGAAATGGGTACAATGTATTCCAATATGTACTGGAACACAATGGATCATTGTCATTACACAAACAAAACACACCTGCATTTTTTACGCCTAAAGAGGATGAGCACTTTTCTCTCTCTGACACACACTGACGCCGAGTTCCCCTTAATGCTTCTCTGGTGCCAGTTTTTAAACAATGCTTAATCTGTTGCCATGGTGACTACTACAAAGACTGCTTTTACCATCAGTGGCACTGTATACATGGAATATATATCTTAATTGTAATTGAAGGTGACAAAACTTGATGAGAAAACAATGCAATTAAGCCAATTCATTACATCACGTCATAAGTTTCAAATATTACGTATTCATGCATGAAGGTTGCAAGATGGCAGAGGTTGTGATGCTCTGTGGTGTCTATTCATAAACGGTGGGATATAGAGCAGCAATGGTTTTATGGTTTTGATACTTTTATTACATGACATTAGACATTTATCTTTTTGAATAAAAGCGCTGATAGCAGATGACTGTAATGCTACCGTAACGCTGATAAAGTCACATCAAGGATTTGACATTCCATGCCCTTAAAGTCTCCTGAGGAAATAAATGTGCCCTTGTCTTCTTTTTTGCGATTTCCTCAACATTTTCTTCATGGATCCCCTTAAAGTTCATATTTCAGCAAATGCCACCATCAAAAGTTACCAAGCTCGACCTCACACACAACTTTTATTAAACACTTTTTTTTATGACCATCTGCTCCATCAACATTACATTTGTTTATTGATGCTTTGAGACAGTGATAACCAAGGGAAAACACGAAGATCTTTATTAACTCATTCACTGCCATTGACAGCTATAGACGTCAAAAATTCATTTGAATTATTTCTATTAGTTTAACATTTTTTCCACTTTTTTTAACAAGAGTATGAAAACCTAGATTTTTGTGTACATTTAGAACAGATATAAAAATTGTAAATAATCGTGAGTTAACGAGTAAAGTCATGCGATTAATTACGATTACAAATTTTAATGGCCTGACCCACCTAATTTTTAATAATCTTTTTTTTTTCTTCTTCCAAAAAATCATTTTTTAAGAAGAAAATATTATTATAATTTTTTAATAATCTTTTCTTTTATTTAAAAAAAAAATATATATTTTTTAAAGAAGAAAAGATTATTAAAAATTAGGGGCGTCAGGCGATTCACATTTTTTATTGTAATTAATCGCATGACTTCATTAGTAATTTTTTAAATAACAGAATAGATTAAAAAAAAGAAAAGATTATTAATAATTAGGGGCGCCAGGCAATTACAATTTTTAATCGTAATTAATCGCATGACTTCACTAGTTAATTCGCGGTTAATCACAAATTGTATATCTGTTCTAAATGTACAATTAAAAGTGGATTTATGAAATGAAATTAAGTGGATTTATGAAATGAAATTATTATTATTATTATTTTTTTTTTTTTCTTTTCGGAGAGCTCAGTTCATTCGGTAATTTTACCGATTTGACATGTCATCATCATTGCTCTCTTTTTTATTTTTTATTTTTATTATTTATATATATTTTTTATACATTTTTATTTTGTATGTGGGTGTGTATGTGCATGTGCATGTGAGTGTGTATGTATTAGTTCACCTAAAACCTATTAAAAAATCCCATACCGTTCACCTAAACCGAACACTTCAGAATCCAGTCAGAGTCGTGAGGCCGTCAGGAGACCCGAGGAAGGACCAAAGAAAAGAAAGGAAAGTGAAATCCATCACCGACCAGACACCACCCACCGGGCCCCCAACGAGAGTCCTTCACCAACCCCAGAAACATCTAAATTCCACCAAATCAGGGAGACCTCAAGAGGCCAAAGGAGAGACTGAGGAAAGGAAGGAAGGACAGACGAAGCAGAGTGAGATCCACAGACACCAGCCTCCACCGATTCAACGACCAGAGGAAGAATCAGATTGTGTCTGAGTTTCGATAGATGCTGGTGTGGTGGCGTGCATGAAAATCTCCACCAAAGAGGGGAGCCGTCGACCCCCGCCAGGACAGAGCAAGCGCAACACCTCAGGGCCCCCCAGGCCACAGCAGCGCCAAGGGACAACTCCCGGGCCCCACAGGGGCCACCGGCCGGAGAGCAAACCCAGGAGCCTGGAGCGCCCCCCACCCCCACACGGCCCGCGCCCCCAACGCAGCAGGACGGGGAACTGCAGGCCCGCCAGGCCCGCCAGGCACCCCACTGGTCCACAGCCCCCGCTCCCCCCATGACCCCCCCGCCCCCCATCCACCTCCGCCTTCCACCCCAGAGTTAAGTGCTCACTTCAAAGCAGTAAGACAACAAGTGAGGAAGCTGTTGAAACGGCCAAAGCTGCTGGCCCAGATAAAAAATCCCACCTCCCAACCAAGTGATGACCTGCTGGTGACAGACGTAACTGTGTCATTCCTGCATGCGTCAGTCTCATTGAAACAGGTAGCAGGTGATAGCTGACAATGACTCAGAAGTGCAGGCTAAATGACTTCGGAAAAAACTACAAGAAGATGACCGCGGCAGCTTTAATGCGTTTTCCTTAGCCGACTAATACGAGTTGTTCTCACTACTTCCCTCTTATCATCAGAGCTTAAATCATTTTAAACCCACGGGATCAGCGGAATAGTCAACCATAGGCACCTTGTACGTATATTTCACTGTCTCGTGCTTTTGAAATGACTTTACATTCAAATTAGGTGAGGAAAAACATGTTATAACAATTTTCCACGTGTTAGTTAGTCAGGAATCGTTGATCACACAACTCTGAATCCAAACATGTGACATAAGAAAACATAGAACAGAATGTTCAAAATGCACGTTTTAAGGACTCGTTTCCATTCCAGATTAGTAGTCGTTGCACATGCACATAAGCGCCATGCGGGCAGACTCCTCTTGCCATCAGCAAGGGGGAGGCTCGGCCCAAGTTTCTAAATCCCGCAATCCTCCGACAGCCACCCGGCTCTTTGTGCACTATTCTTGTCTTTCCTCACTTTGTGGGATTTTTCTTGACTTAACTTTATGTACTGAAGTTGTTCTCAAGCCTTTACACCAAGTAGGCCTACCACCTAAACAAATAATGAGCGCTCCAAGTGCCAACTTCCTTTAACCAACATTAGATTAAATATTGTTGTGTATCAGGTCTAAATGTTCATGACGTTTGTGCACAGTTTCAACATTAACAATGCACCTAAAATTTGGACTAAAAAGTTAATTAAATACAACTGATTGGGAACTGATAAAGGACTACCAGTTTGATACACACTTCTGAAATAAATGTGTTCAAATGATGGTAATAATAATAATAATAATGGTATTTTTGGAGCATGGCCTATTTAATCATCTAATATTAAATCATTCACTGCCATTAACGGATATAAACATCAAAAATTAATTTGAACTATTTCTATTAGTTAAATTTTTTTTCCACTTTTGTTGAAAATCTAGAGTTTTTTTATTGTACATTTAGTTTTGTACATACAAGTTGTGATTAATCGCAAGTTAACTAGTGAAGTCATGTGATTAATTACAATTAAAAAAATGTATCGCCTCTTGCCCCTAATTTTTAATAATCTCTTTTTTAAATGAATTTATGGCAGTGAATAAGTTAATGCTTTTAAAAATCGGCAGATTTTGTATTTATTTATTTAAAAAAAATACACAGGAATTCGTTCCATTTATAAATACAGGTATGTGCCAGTGTTTATATTTTCAAATGATCACTACTTCAACATTCCTGGGAAATCACAATCAGTGTTCATTTTGACAAGAAATTTTAATTTTAATGACATTTTTATTTTTTTATTATTATTATTTTTTAGTTATAGTCTAAAGATTTAGTCATCATTTAGTCATCTGATTGTATTTTAGTTTTAATCTAATTTTAGTCGACGAAATTGCCAATTTAGTCAGCTTACATTTCAACTTTTATACAGAACATTACAACACACCTATTTGTAACCGTAGTTTAACACGCAGGACATGTAACACAATGGTGTTTTTATTCAACTTTGGTTCAATGAAACATGTTGAACTGACAATAATATGCCGTTTTAAAACTTAGTATTCACCTAAATAAAAAAAAAGCGCATAATTAATTTAATTCTTACAGTGGAAACATGTTCGAACCTGCGTTTCTTTCCTTCTCCAGATTGGATTTTGTGAAATTTTCATCACTGTGTTGTTTTCGTTTTAGCCATTGACGATATTGTCAGTCAATTTAGTTATCGTCATCATCTCAATGAATGGCTTCGATTTGAGTTTTTGTTTCATTTATTCATGGAAAAAAATTGCCACAAAAAATATGCAAATTTTTTGTCGATGAAATGATCACTGATCACAATTGTCCTATCACTGGGGAGCAATTATTATTATTATTTTTTAGAACAGGCTCATGAGGCCCTTGGGGGCACCATCTTGCACTAAAGTGAGCCCCATTATTATTAGTGTTGCTCGTACCTCATTTGGAGAATTACTGAATTGTACAAAAGCGGTCAGTCTTTGCAACTGGACAGGTTAAAAATAGCGAAGCAAGTCGTTTCATGTACTCCACACACACACACGCACGCACGCACGCACGCACGCACGCACGCACGCACGCACGCACGCACGCACGCACGCACGCACACACACACACACACACACACACACACAAATATGCAGGAAGTAATCTCATTTTGCGTCAGCTCTGCTCTGCACTGAATGCTTATAGATCCACCACAGAGATGAGATTTTCCTATTAACTCACCAGTGCACCGAAGAAAGACGGATGCATGGCACATTCCCCTTCTTAACTCACTGTACAGTACATCTGTTCAACCACTGATATATAGTAAATAGGACCATAAGAATAATATTGCACGTGATGAATTGCAACTCTGGGTCCTCCTGGTTTTTATCCACAATCCAAAGTGAACAGAGAGGATTTGGATAAATATGAGGAAGCAGGATGTCATCGTCCCCGAGCAAAAAGGCATCAACATATTGACTTTGGAGATCCTGCTTCAGGTCACTGTTGATTGCTTTGCACAAATTTGCCTCTGTGAGACTAATCGAAAAAACACAGCAAGACGCTGGAAAGAGAGGAAGAGGCTTTTGTTGTTCTTGTTAACACTTGTTTTGTACACTCTGGCCAAACAATCGCATCCTCGACAACTTTGTGAACTATGTTTAACAAGACGGAATTGTAAAGGGAGCCTGCCATTAGAGGCCTGGCTTGCCTCTGTCTTTTGCTTCATAATGGGCCTGCAGGGCTGCAGCGTGCACCACAGGTCCACTTAATGGCGTGCTGATGTTTGAGCCCATTACTCAGAGAATCCTTGTCATTGCCCTTGCCACCCCACAACCCCCCCCCCCCCAGTCACACTCCCACATTGAAGCTCACTCCCCTGTAATGAGATGTTTGCATACACACAAAGTCCTGATTAAGAATGCAGCGGCTGCAGTATGGGATGCCGTGTCTTCCATTCCCAGCTTTCATGTTTGACACCTGTAAGTGGGGGATTATAAAATCACACTGGCTTGTTTTGCATGCACATGCACACACACCAGCACCCAGTGGTGGCCTGCACAGGCGAATACAAAGTCTTGAACGTAAGAAAAGGAAAATAAATGCAAGGAAGTGTGCATGTGCATTTTCCCCATACATTTATAAGAAAATAGAATTTTAAAGGCTGAGGTTTATTTTATTTTGTTTTATTTGACTGTTTTCTTGAAATTGACTGTTCACGTGAATTCAAAAGTATTTTCTTACATTTATGAAAGACCTGATTGATTGCATTTTACGACAATTCAGAATCTTTTTAATTTATATTTACAATTATTGAACTTGAATTATAAAAATGTTTTCATCTCATCCTTGCTGATGCCAATGTTACACACTTAAGTGATTATAACACTAAATCATTTAACCAGTTCCTTCCTCAGCAACATTTTATTTGGAATTTAATGTTTGTGGAGTTGTTATCATGTTCTTGATTAACTCATTCACTCCCAGCCATTTTCACTGAAGCAATCTTCTTCGCTCCCGGCTGTTTTACTGGATTTTGACAGATTTTACAAGGCCCACAGAATATTTCTATTGCTATAAAAACATGGAACCTACCAAAAGAAAGATTGCAGTCTCTTCTTTCATCAGGGAAAAAAGTACATTTGTATCTGCTTCTGTTTTGCAGAAATTAGCATTAGAAAGTGTCATCATTATTCACAAATCTCTTCAAAACACTGGGGGAAAACTTGTTGCAACATGGCCCTGGTTGATCTCTTATACTCTACTGCCACTTGCTGGCCGTTTTTTGTAATAACTACCATTGCTTTAAGTGACCTCTTCAGGTCAGAGGCTGCATCAAAACCTTCTGTATGTTCTAGCACACAGGTGTCAAAGTTTGGTTGTTGAGGGCCTGCATGTTTTCGAGGTTTCTCTACTCCAACACACCTGATTCAATGATAAGGATCATTATCAGGCTCCTGCAGAGCTTGCTGATGATCTTAAATATGCATCAGCTGTGTTGAACGTGGGAAACCTCTAAAACATGCAGAACTCAGGCCCTCGAGGACCGGACTTTGACACCACTGCTCTAATGTAAAAAAAAAAATCATGAAAAAATTATAAATACGTTTTGGGGACCATGGCAATATTTAAAATAGAACTTCTATACGTTTTTGGGAGCAAATGAGTTAAGAAGACTTGATGTTCCATAATTGATCAAATATCGTATTGAAATGAAAAAAATCGAATCGAACTGAACTCGTGTGAATCGAATTCGAATCGATTGAGGAAATCAGAATCGATACTCAGCCCGACATATGACAATTCCAAAATTGGTTGGAGAAAGAGTTTTCATTGCTCAGGAATATCCCATGAAAGTGCTGATTTTAAAAAGTGCACATTCTTTTGTCATTGGAGGGGCCTTTCATTCAACACAAAGGGCTGGAAAACAAAAGCGAGGGTTCACTGACTCCAGCATAAACGTCGGCACTCGGCTTCAGTCCGATAAGAACGACGCTTTTATATGTGCATATTGTTTGTGCAATTAAGATGAAATGTCACAGTAAAACAAAAGGAGTCCGTGCTTGTGTTCTGCCTCTGAAGTTGCTAATTGGTCCACACACGATAAAAGCAAAAAGGCAAAGACAGATGAGCTTGAACTCCAGTTTTTGCTGAATGCACCGAATGCTTGCTTGTTGCCTTGAGAGGGTTCATTCAAGGTGATAAAAGACAATACAAACCTAATCATGTTTTCCAAATTTGTGGCTCGCAGGATGCGGCATAACAAAGTTGGATACTTTGCTCAGTATTTTCTCCAGGTCTGCACGCACATACAACAACCTCAATGAGCTGTTATGATCCATATTTCTTCTATTACTCAAGTTAACGCCTGCTCTCCGTCTGATGGCTCCACTCTTTGTTTTCAACACAGCAGTAATGGGGACTCTCTGGACATTTCGGAGTCGATACAAACACTATTCTCCATTCTGGCTGCTGCACAGCTCAGTGCACGCATGTACACGCACACACATACACCCAGTGTCACCCTCGCACTGTCAAAATGCTGCAGGGTGTTCTTCTCTGGATGTCTTCTTCATCTCGAGAAATATTACAACCTGGCATGGGGTGCATGTGATTGATATATTGGGACGTTCCACTCGATTTAGCTCAACTTGTACGGCCGATGCTGTGGAAGCTGGAATATTCATGCACATTTTCAAGGCGTATGTGTGTTCATGTTGAAAATAGCAAACTAGTCATTTTTAAGTGTCTCCTTTTGATCCTTTCGAAATGGAGGCGTGACCAAATTATAGGAGTCGCAACTTCATTGCAGCAGTCAATCGTCAACTGAATACTCTTGACCAGTTACACTGCACTTACTCCCCAGTGAATATAAAATTTGTGATTAGCATCCAGCTACAACATTTTCTTTCTTTTTCGCTCTCTCTGTCTCTTTTTTTAACTCATTGACTGCCATTGACGGGTATAGACGTCAAAAATTTATTTGAACTATTTCTATTAGTTAATTTTTTTTACAAGAGTATGAAAACCTAGAAAAAAATATTGTACATTTACAAAATATATAACATTTGTGATTAATTGTGAGTTAACTATTGAAATCAAGCGATTAATTACAATTAAAAAAATAATAATCACCTGACGCGATTTAAAAAAAATAATAAAAAATTATAAAAAAATTAGGGGCATCAGGCGGTTACATTTTTTTAATCGTAATTAATCGCATGACTTCAGTAGTTAACTCACGATTAATCATAAATGCTATATCTGTTTTAAATGTACAATCAAAAATTCTAGGTTTTCATACTACTAGTTAACAAAAGTGGGCAAAAATGTTAAACTAGTAGAAATAGTTCAAATGATTTTTTTTACGTCTATAGCCGTCAATGGCAGTGAATGAGTTAAAAAACTACGACCTTGATTGTTTTTTTCCCAAGCAACTCTTCCAAATATCTAGTGTAGAAATATATTTCACTACTATGACTATGACTAAGAGTGCTAGTCAGTGATAAATGAAATTCAATATCTTGTCCATTGCCATATCTTTAGGGAGTCAACATCATCAGTTGGCTCTGTGAGTTTGTGTGTGTATGTGCACACACATTAAGATTAAAATAAAAGCACTACATATTTTACATCTATGTTAGAGATTGTGAAGGGACCAGATGTGGCCCGCGAGCTGCACTTTGTCCAGCCCAGATCCAAGTTTACATACTGCAATCGTAAGCGCAGACATTTTTTACATTGGCAAGCTGTGTATGATTCACAGATCAAAACAAACTCTCTGGCAAATTACCCAGTGTTACTTTGCCTTTTCCACTAACACTTCCAATTCCATCACTTCAAACTTTGTTTTGTGCTTGCTGTGTACTCCCAAATTGTGCAGATGCCTATGGTGCAAAATCCTCCTTTAACTCTATAAAGCCTGAAACATGAAATATATGAGAAAATTCGGATTCTTTGTAAATACAGCATTTATGGGTCTTTTTGAGCAAAAAAAAAAAAAAAAAAAAAAAATCAACTTCCATGTAGGACATTTGATTTGAGTCATATTTGATACATCCGGTCACAATGCTTTAAATTTGTACATTTATAACTGCCAAACATATAATTAACAGACATATCAAACATATTTGTATTTCCCAAAATCAGAAAGAACATTTCCCACTATTACAGTTTCTTATTGTTTTTTACGATTGCTTAGGCACAAAATACAAAACAGGGCTCAGATTTTAAAAACACTACAGGCAATTAGCACAACCATGCACACGAAATGCAGAACATCTCACATTCTATGCAAAAGGGATCACTCTTGTCAAAACTCTAAACACATGTATATAAACCATCTTATGTTACCATATGACATACACAGGTGTCTTTTAGCAGTTACTGTAAGCAAAGTACACAAAGAAAGTGCAAATACACAATATAGTAAATTAATCAAACACAAGATCAATGCTACACACACACTATTGAAAATAGGATTCATTTGTCTTCATATAACCAAAATCAGTCAAGTTAGACAATCACAACAAAATATGTCCCAACACTGTAAGCCCAGAAAATAGAAAAATGAAAATACTGTACTCCCAGCACAGGTTACATTTATTGTAAAAAAAAGAAAGAAAAAAGAAAGAAAAAAAAAGAAAAAAAATTCAATAAATGGCTGAGTTCAGAGGTAAGCAACCCGGGTCCCAGAGAACCACAGTCCTGTGTTTTTTTTTTATGTCTTCCTCCATCATAGGTGAGGATTCTTATCAGGCTTCTCCAGAGCTTGTTGATGAGTTGATCATTTGAATCACCTGTGTTGGAGAAGGGAGACAACCTCTATCTCTTGCTCGTCCTCCACCGATTCCCCCCCTTACCCTAACTTTTCTTCCTCTGATTTCTTCCATTTTGTTTGAAAGCAGGTGAACATACCTGCTGCATTTTTGTAGTGTTCAAACCTGCTCGGTTTGTCTACAATAAAGCAAACATGTGTTGAAACAGCTAATGTGCGTGTGTTTAATCAACTGGCATTTATGCGTGTGGTGATTTATGTGGTCAGTGCTTTAGAATTGCAAGGAAGTGACATTATGACATACTGCTGTGTCTAATGTATAAAAGTGTGTTCAGTGTTTCGCAAACCATTGGGTGTGTTGTTTTGGAAAAAAAAGTGTGACGCTGACTTTGTGTTTATAGTGGTGAAAATCTGGTCCAATGTTTTGCTCCTTCAATGTATGGTGTTGATAATTATGTAATTCTTTTGTTTTTAGTGTTTATGCAATCGTAAAAAAAAAAAAACTTTAATAAGTATACGTGTCTCTCTTTTCTCAATTAGGGGTGACCTTGCAAGGTTGCTGGAAAAGCCATCAACTGGAGGATACTGCCCTCTAATGGATTATCTGTGCAATGCATGTGTCAGATCATATACGTCAGGGTTTTAATGGGGGAAAAAAATATGATACTCATGAAATAGAGGGCTCAAAATATCTTGTATTTATTTGATATGATAAGTTTGGCATTATAGCGTTAAATTCTGAGGCCTCCACCACTTTTACGTCTGTGGCCAACGGCGCTGCAAGACAGTGCCGTCATCTGTTAGCATGAACGTACAATTTTAATGCTTCCTTTTGGTATTTTGATATTATACATTACTTTTTGTCTCGCATCAGCTCACCGCAAAACATTCACAAGTAGAATATGGAAATATATGAGATCATTTACAATTACCGGGCTAGTTTAATCACATCTAATCCAGTTTAATCATTTAATGAGCTGTACGTTTACCTTAATCGCACATTCATCTCACGGAGGACTTGCACCTGTGTGGACGATAAGAGCTAGTTTGTCATCTCAGTGTATGAGAGGGACCCAGCAACCACCCGTACAGCGCCGCTCCAAATGAAATGCTCCATCTCTGTCATCAGACATACATTTACACCATCTATAAGGTCGGATGCATCCACCGCGCTCTTATCCTAACGACCAGGATGTTACATGATTTCCATTGTCACCTGTAATATTACTACCTTCAATCCATGACATGATTTTTTTTCAATGCTTCGAGTCCACCGAGGCAAAAAAAAACAAACTTCCAACATATCCACAAAACTTCTACTCTGCATAAATGTCCACAGGGTTGAAATTGGGAATAATCTCCTTCAACTGAGCTGTGTGTAAAATGTTTACTGGAATTGGGCCTCCAAGGTACAAAATACATTAAAGCTTGACTGTTGCTGGACTCAACCCGTATGAGGCATTAGTGCGGCAAATATCAGATTGCATAAGCATAACATGAAGTTGTTGTAATGAGAACAAAAGATAATTCACCTCCTTGTTTCTGGTTTGGAGCTGGAAATTGATTCACAATTTAAATATTGCTTGTTTGTGACAAGTTGACTACACATGACTAGCGTATGTATGCCAGAGTATGTAGAGAATTTTTTTATTTTTTATTACAATAGCTGTTTGGTAAAATAACCACCGCAGCAGTGTTAAAAAAAAGAGCTATATTATGACATTAAATTATGCAATTTGACTAAAATTGCATAATTCATATTATATCTGGTTATGATGAGAATAGAACAGCGGGCAATCAGTCAGTGGCACACTTTTACAAGCAGTTGTGAAGGCAATTATTAATAAAAAATGTTACAAATTCCTTCAGCATATTTCTGATATTCTGAACTGAATTGAGATTTATTGAGAAAGCAGTGTGAGGACTAACACAACAATTACTGACTGTCAGTGCAAACTCTACAAAATAATTAGAATCATATTATTATACACAATTCAGCACACCATTCATCAACATCATAGCAACACTGAAACGATTAACATATACAAATGCTCCTGCTATAATTTTACATGTACATTCATGAGACTCGCTCTAGTGAGTTATTAATGATCTTATCAAACTCCCTGCAGAAGAATTTCGACCAGTCAAGAGTCAGATGAGAGAGACTACCGCAAGTACACTGTTCCCTATATATATTTTTTCTCCCTGGGAGACATTCAGGTAAAGCAGAGGCAAGTGTCAGTCTGGTTCTGGTTCTAGTTTTGGACAGCTACTGTTGCTCTCCAGGGAGAACATATCAAACTAAGACATGTTGCACCGAGGCTCTTGACTTATGTCGTCTGGCGCACCGTATTGTTCAATCACTCATGCAACACCAAATATTGGCTACCAGATTGAGTCAAAAACCACACACTGTATATATAAACACAATCACACTTTATTGGGGCAAAACACTATTTCAATAGGGTTTTGAATATGGTGCTGTGCTTAAAATCCACAAAACTACACGGGGTGTATGATATTGGCATGATCACTTTCACATGAATTCATGTTGATTATGGATCATATTAGTACAGAGACACACTCTTGTGTCACCTTAGATCAGTACTTCACAATTATGTTTCGTTACACCCCCACAGCAAGACCCCCGCTCCTCCCCTCAAATATCTGCTGCGACTATAAATAGTATCATTCATTTTGACAGACATCACCACTGCCACCCACTGTAGTAGTAGGGTGGCATGGCTCAGTGGTAGAGTGGTCTTCTCCGAACCGGAAGGTTGTGGGTTCCATCCCCAGCCCTTGTGACCATGTTGAGCTGTTCTTGAGCAAGACACCAAACCCTCATTTTCTCCCCGTGGACCTGGCGGCGCCCTGCATGGCAGCAGTCGGTTGTACGAATGTGTGCGTGAATGTGAGGCTTTGTAAAGCGCTTTAGACACCATATGGTGTCGATAAAGTGGTATGTAACATTTTTCATTTTACATTTACTATTTTCCTTTTACTGGCATCTCATTGTAATGAGAACAAAAGATAATTCACCTCCTTGTTTTTTTTTCTGGTTTGGAGCTGGGAATTGATTGACCGCCTCCCTCTTTGAGAAGGACTGCCTTAGATACAGATGAAAAGACACTTTCAAATGAAAGACTAGAATGTGTATATCTAACTAATAAATGTTGGTGCTAGTGGATTCCTCGATTTTTGTATAAATTCATAGATTCCTGTACACAGGCCCTTTGTGCGCGACACTTCATTTGCATACAGATGTTACCCTTTTCATCTGGCCTAACGCCATCTGCCCGGCACACACAGCGAATACACGGAGCACAGGAACCAAATTTCCAGCCCCTGCTTTCCAGGTCCTTCGCCTTCCATCCGGTCATTTGCAAACTTTTAGCCCGGCAATCAAATAAACATGCCTCGCAAAATCCTTTTATAGATCATTTTGGCTCACTCGCCGCCTTTCCCCTCGCGTACTTGTCACGCAGCGCGCGCTTAATCCACTTAAAAAAGCGTTGATAGACTGCTAATATAAATGAGACTGCTCGGCCATCTGAAGATCTGTCTTCATTAGGAGCAGATCTGGGAAGAGTTTCTATTAGCTCGCTATCAAGATTGGGCCTGTGCGGCGGAAATTACGCATGTCGCAAGACAAAGTGTGGGAAGCTCAGAGCCCAAAGCCCAACGGAGGATGAAAAGACTTAATCAAGGACAAGGACTGCTGGTGACAGGTCGGCATGATCGGCCCATGTGGGTCCAGATTACATGCTGCCTGACAGATTGACTCGTCCACTGTAAATTGGCAGCTCGGGAGAGCAAAGGCTTCCTCTCTGCCCTTTTGGCTCCTTATGAAAAAAGGTTCTGAGTCAGTATTTTGGTCGCACTGTCAAGGTTAGTAAGCGTAACGCTTCTTTGATGGAACGGCAGTCGAGAGAGCCCCAGGGAGGAACACACAATAAATTACAGCTTACATAAACAATTAAAAGCATGTTTTCACTTGAAGTCACTGTTCTCGGGCAATTTTCCTCGTCACATCATTTCTTTGAATATGCCACTCAAAGGTTAGTTTAACATCTATTTTCAGAAACTCCTGATTATTTTCAGCTACGTCATTTACCAATCTGCTGCATTTGGTGTACAGAACATTTTCACAGTCTCTGTTGTAGTTCGTCCCAAAGGTGGTTGAGGTCGGGGCTCTCAAATTTTTTCCCACTGATTGAATAATCAGTTCTTTGTGCCCAGATTTAATTGTCCAATCAGTGAGCATAGTATTTTCATTTGGCAAGTATAAAGATCTGAGCCCATGTGTGATGTTTTTCACACATCCATGGTCAAAATGGGATGGATTCACACCACGCCACCGTTAGCATCCGTACATATTGGGCAGAATTTGTCGTGGCTGGTACATAATGAATGGTGACAGACTCACAGCAGTCCATTGGACAACACTATGCCTTTCGGAAAACTACATTTGTCTCATGATAAGCAGCCAGAAATTCGAAGAGGAAGGAAAATGCGGTTCATCTAATTTAACGTTTATTTTGCAATGAAATACAGCCATTCATTTTCTCAGTTTACAAAAGGCGGATGATCAATTGTGGTCTGTATAGACAGATAAACATTCCCACTCACATTCACTCCTCGGGTCACTATCATTGAGATTGAATGTTTCCACAGCAGGTTACGATTACATGGAGCCACACACGGTTCTTGCTTTAAGCTGAATGATCGTGTCGTCCCGTTGTCATTCTTCCGCACCACTGACAAATAATGAATGTGATTTAATGCATGCGGTCGTCTGAGACACCAGCGTTAATTAACTAACAAGCAGCCATCATTTTCTGTGTGCTCTCCAGTGGGAAGAGTTCTAATGGTACAAATCATTGCCTAAAGCTGGGGAGGTCGTAGCATAGGGTCAAAATCTGTTCTGTTTCATTTGATGTTGTGGCCACCAGGTGGAAAAGCAGGGAGGAAAAAACATCTGTGGCTTTGGGGGGGATACAGTTAAATTAGCTAATGATGGTGATTTCCCACAAGCACCATTCATTTGCAGTCGGAGGGAGAACCACTCCACTAAAGTCAAAATGTGAGTAAGCTACACTGAGTGTTGTTGGATGCACAGATTAGTGTGAGATAACAAGATTAGCTTCCTATAGATGTTCCACATGTACTTGATTGTTTGGTGACGCTGTTGACTCAGTAAGGGCGTATTTGTGCTTGGTGGCATGTCTGCCGTTCGATATACACAACCCACACATTAATTAGAGTGTGATGTCGTGGCTTGCAGCTGGCAACATGTGGGAAATAGAATCCATGCTGGTCAGGTCACTGACAACAAAGTATCCATTTATCTCTGAAAGTTTAAAAAATAATGATCTGCAAGTCTGATTGATCTCTGACACCTTGAGAATCTTGTGTGAGAAATCACTACCAATGAATTGGGTTGTTGTGGAAAAGCAATTCCCTCAGTGTGTTGAAATTCTGTATCTATAGGCTACATATATCCATGGTCATTGCGCTGGATTGGAATACCGTCATTTGTCATTCCTCAGCGAAATGCACATCCGCCAATGTTCGCATCATTTAAACTGGGCATCCATCAACGAGCCATTTAAAATGGCCATTCCGCCATTGACGGACTGATGTACAATCCATTGTCAATATTGATGGAATGCTCACCTTTGGTACATATGTAAGACAGATCAGTTAGTACTCACCCAGTAATTGATGATTTCATTGGAGCACCTAACCTTGTCATCCAGATGAACACGAGTTTGGGGCTGTCGTGTGTGGACCTACTTTTCTAAGCGGAGTTATCCATCCCCTGTACTCCTAAGATACCCTGTCATTGTGTACTTTGTACTTGTTTAAGAAACAACAGTAGTGAAAAAAAAAAAGGTGATGGATTATATCATCATGTGGACTTAATGGACATTGCATTACTTATAGGTGCACTGTTGAGTTTAAAATGCTAATGTTCAAATATTTTGTACATCATGCATGCTCCACCAGATTAGTATAAAGTGCCACGACTTTTTATTTTTATTTTTTTAACTGCGTCTGCACCAGCTTTTATTTTCCCTTCAGTGTAGGGTGTTCAGGGCAACGTTTCTTGGGGCGTCTTGCACGAGGTGACAGCCGCGAGTAAAAAAGTAACAAACTCTACAATGCACCTTTACTTTACCTTTACTTGTTTTAGTAAAGGACAAAAAGTAATAATAATAATAATAATAATGCATCAAATTTATATAGTGCTTTAAAAAAAGAAAAAAAGAAGAATGTAAGTTGATATCTTGCCATTTTTCAGGTTTGGGCAGCTATTGAAGCAAACATTTTCGAAAAACTTGACACATCCCTTCTTAGCAAAATGGTGTAATACGGACACGTCAGGTTTCACCAAAATGATTGTTTTCATCTGCATTGTTGACGTCTAAAAAAAAAAAGTGTACACGGCCTGCTTAAGCGATATAGAAAATGAAGAAGGATCCAAAAAAACAATGCAGCCATTTCACATCCGAATGTCACGGCCATCTTATCAAAGGCCATCTTTCACTGCGGTGGGGGTGCTCTTGTGCCGTTGTATTTATTATTATTTTTTTTCATGTTTCAGTGTGTGCCAGTGGTTACGTAATGAGTCTTGTTGCCAGGGGTTGTGCTGACACATGGGACACTGCTCTTTTCTCTGAGCGACTGCCAAGAAAGAAGACCCAGGGTTGTGAAAAAAGGGTCAGAGGCAGAGAGTGTAAATTAATGTACCCTCAATCCAAAAAGCTGTGAGTGGAACTGCAGTTTTGGCAACAATAAAATGACGTATCGAAGAGCCGCGGTCATTGGAAATTCGCAACACAGGGCCAGGGCCAAGGGCTTGTTTTCCTGCCTCTTGACCTTTATCATGAAGCACCCACAAAGATGACCGAGGGTCAGAGTCCTCCTGTGGGCGTCAGGCTGCGGTTTTTCTGTGAAACGTAACAGCCCAGCACAGCGACACTTGTCATCTTGGATGGTCGGCTGCAGGCGGTGACGGGGCGACGTGAGCCCAAGCTGGTCTGGCGCCTGTCTCAACATCCTCCCACCTCCCGCCGACGCTGATTCGAAACGGCAGAGCAGTTAAAACCTCAACTGAGAACCCTTGTCGGGGTATCGTGTCATGATCACTTTGATGCGCACTCATCACACCGCATTTAAAACATGTAAAACATTGTGCAGTTTTATCTTCTTCTGGCACTACGAAGGCCAAGCTGTGTTGCAATTAACGCACATGAGATAAAACGCAGACAAAACAATTATGTTTTGCCTGTGTGACATGTTGATGTTCTCCAGTTGTTTGGCTTGTAGTGTTTTGTGTACAAATATATGTGTCATGAACCAAAGTAATTGATGTATTATTGATTCTAGTTGCTGGCCTTTTGAATTTATTATTATTATTATTTTCTAGCTTTAAAAGGGTAAGTCAATCCCAATTATAATTTTTTTTTTTTTTTACAATAATATGCTGTGTGAGCCCCCACTAGTCTAAACACGGCATTCTGAGTAACATTAACATTTGTGAAATATGAATTAAGCAGCAAAATCCACCTCAGGGGGTGGCCATTTTGCCACTTGCTGTCGACTGAAAATTACATCACAGATTCTCAAGGCTTCATCTTGCTGATTATCGGGCACCTACAAGTAAATAGGGCTGGGGTTTAAAAAAAATCAATATATATCGATATCGAATTGATATTCCTTTTCATAGCCCAATTTCAATTAATAAAACCATGAATCAATACTTTTAATAAGACCCCCCACCCCCCAAAATAAATAAATACAATAAAACCATGGAAATATACAAGAGGCAGCACGTACTCTATTCAAAAACCCGTTGTTCGAGCGTTATGCAAAGAACCCCCAAGAGGAGCCCAGTGTCACTTTATTTACATAGTGCTATGGTTGTAATCAATTTAAATTATTATTTATTGTTTTGATCAGGTCATGTTCAATAAAACATACATGATTAATGTAACTGCATTGGATTCAATTTTAAATGTGAATATCCACATTTGTTTCATACTAATGCACCAAGAGAAATAAGTTTCTACTATTGATACTTCTGAGAATGTCTTCCATATAAAATTAAAATTGGTACCGCATGAAATCCTGAACTGAATCGAATTGGCGCTTTCTGAATCGTATCGAGTTTGGGAAATCTGAATCGATACCCAGCCCTACTAATAAACTATTTATAAAATCACATATACTTCAATTTAATGATCTGGTGGACTTTAAAACTGCCCAATTTATGTTTAAAATAAATAATAATATGCTCTCATGCTGTGTTCAGAAGCTCTTCCTACGTGAGAATTGTGACACTTTTGTCAGTAAGACTTCATCAACGTTTCTGGTCTCATAGTACCCAAGCAAAGTCGGTAATTAAAAGCAATAAACCATCTTATTCTAAAAAGAGAAAGAGTCTGTCAGAATTTGAAGTAAATCAGGCTTCTTGACTCTTTTTATTTGTTTTGACCTGGGACTAAAGAGTTTTTTCCCTTAACTCATTCACTGCCATTGACGGTTACAGACAAAAAATCTTTTGAACTATTTTTTATTAGTTTCAAATTTTTTCCACTTTTGTTAAGAGGATGGAAACCTAGAAAAAAAATATTGTACATTTAAAAGTGAAGTTATGTGATTAATTACAATTACAAATTTTAATCGCCTGATGCCCCTAATTTAAAAAAAAAGAAAAAAAGAAAAGATTATTAAAAATGAGGGGCGTCAGACGATTATTTTTTTTAATTGTAATTAATCGCATGACTTCAATAGTTAACTAATCACAAATTTTATATCTGTTCTAAATGTACAATAAAACAATTTTAGGTTTTCATACTCTTGTTAATAAAAATGGGAAAAAAAGAGAAACTAATAGAAATAGTTCAAATGAATTTTTGACGTCTATCGCCGTCAATGGCAGTGAATGAGTTAAAAACACAGACGTTATCTTCCCTTTTTTTTGTATACCACAATTTTATATATTTTTTGCCCAATGGTTAAGGCGATTTGATTTTATGCACTGCAGGTGCATGACTGCTTATTGACTTCTTCTTTTTTCCACCTCTCTGGTCAGACCGTTGCACTTTGCTGCCGGGGTTGTCGATTGCCATCTCATTCATGTTAAAAACACTTTTCCTTTTCACTACGTCTTTCATGCTCGTATGCAGTGCTGCGTTGACTAAGTGAGCCCGTCTTTTTCTTTTTTAAATGCTGATATCTCAATGTGTGCATGTACCTCGTAAGACAAAAAGAATGAGGAATAGTCTCTTGAGTACAAGTTTGTTGAAATACATTTTAATACATTTTAAAGAAGCTCCTTTATAATGTTTCTACCCTACAGTAAGGGGTTCACATGTGGATCCTAAACACTCTTATCTTTCTCTGCCCACCCCCACTTCATTACTTCAATAACGCCCCCCTGTGTGTAGATAGACTGGAGTGTTTCAAGGTTGTCTTCATCTTTGCTGATCACACATTGACGCCCATAGGAAATATCAAATATTAAAGCTCCTTATGCCACGAGAATGCATAGCGTGATACTGAAATGCAAAGCAGGAAGGATACAGGCTTTCCAATGCTCTTCTCCAGGGATCCTCTTTCCACTACTTTGAACAGTTGGGTGTTTGAGCTTGTGAGCGTTCCCACGGCTGGAGGCAGGATAACAACCAACGTAATCCAGGCGTGTCAAATCATACGCCATGAAGGGCCGAGAGTTTTCAGATTATACCTGATGATTTCACTGAGGGGATCAAGAGACAAGTGGAGAGGAGGCCTTCATTAGTCAAATCGTTACTCGCACGCTTTCACATCGCCATCGCTACGGGAGTTTTAGCTTCCAAAATGATAGCAAAAAAAGTTCCATCGCGGAAAGCATTTGGAGTAAGGATTGACTGAGCACGTCATGAGATGGGTACCGTAAGAACTTTCACCTGAGCATGCCATCCTCCACCATTCAGCATGATAGGCGTACTCATAAAGAACATTCCAGGGATGACGGAAAATCGGAGTTCATGCTGAGGTGACATTCTATTAAATGTCGAAAAAACTCCATCAGACTCAATTAGAGGTCAATACGCGGGCACTGGTTGGTTCTGTGCGACACTTAACCTGTTCAGGATCACAGGGAAGCTGGAGTCTATCCCAGGTGATTTAGGGTGACAGTTGGGTGGGGGGCAAACTGGACCGTTTACCTGGCAATCACTGGACTGACACCAAGAGATAGAAAACCATTCACACATCCGAACACATGGGACTGCGTTCATATCTGATGCGCTTTCATCGTTAGCTAAAATCCATCATGGGGTGTCGAGCTGAGACTGGCCAGAAAGGAGGAGCCCTGACCTCGACTTGGGCCACACTCTTGAAAATGAGAATAGCTCAAGGAGTTCATGCGAGTTCATCTGAAAGCTCCACGGGGGAAATGCCAGTGTGAGCGTATGAGCTCTCGGCACTTCTCACGTCTTCTGTCAAATGTCAGTATGCTAATGGGGAAAACATTTGTTGCCAATCGTGTTGTTATCTGGCTCCTCGTCTGCACTAGATGCACACGCTGCCTTCTTCCCTCCTGCACATGCTAAGGCACGTAAGATCTGGTGAAACATTAAAGTTTCAGAATGAGCTTCATGTCTCAGTGGAGGCAGAGCAGATGCTGAAAACATGTTCATTGGTTTAAATCATTTCAAAACCTCTTGGGCATTAGCCAAGTGTGGTAATTGCTTCTTCTTCTTTTTTATTTATTTTTCCGAAAATAGACACATTGTAAAGCCACAACTCTTGGAGGCATAGCTGCAATACATTTATTGCTTTATCAATATTAATTTACCACTCGTGCTATATTCATGTCTTGTTAAGGTTGGGTCTTAATGTAAAACCCGAGTCTTTATAGAACCACCGCTGCCCATTAAATAGCATCATCAATTTAATGTTGAGCCCTGGCAAATTTGCAGAACATGAGTTATGTTTTAGCCCACATTGTCACATATAAATGAAGGCTTTAATAATTTTTTTTTAGGAGAAAGTGTGATCATGATTCTTTTTATTCACTACAAAAATGAAGTGTTCAAAGTTTCAAATAAATGCTTTTTGTTGATGATGACGGGATCAGCCCTGGATGGTTCGTCTTGTCAGGTAATATGTGAGCTGCAAGCAAAGATATCGAGGAAAGCAATTAACATGGCACGAGTAATGTGAACGTGAGCAATTTGTTCCACCTCTGCCTAAAGAAAAGTGTTAATGGAACCATCTGCCATTGTTTTTTTACAAGAACACATTTCCATGTAGTTATTGCAAATAGCCCCCGTGTGATCATATGACATTCATTCCATTTTGCCTCTCCTAAACATAAATCATTGCTTGTGTACACCGTTGCCTGCGCCCTGCGTGATGGTAAACTTCTTTCTCTGAGCCAACTGTGAAGGAAATAATGCAAATATTTTTGCGCCTACTGGCGGGCATTTCTTGTTTGTTTCTGTGTCAGCCACAGAATGGTCATCCATCTGCTGCAACCACTGAGGCTGATCGTGAGACTCAAAAAGTGACACAAAAAAGGGGGGTTGGAAGTGCTGCGTCGCTCAGAGACAGGAGGTTTCTATCCAGAACCAAGAATCGGTAGCCAGCCTCAATCCAAAGACACAAACAAATTGGAGCACTTTTTGTTTTTATTGTTGGATTTGATTCGTCGACTGCTATGCATCTCAATCTGCACTGTAACGCCCTAAAACAGGGATAGGGAACTCCTGTCCTGCCTCTTTTCCATGTCTCTCTCCTCAAACACAGCTGACTCAACTGATCAGCTAATCAGCAAGCTCTGTAGAAGCCTGATAACAATCTTGTTCATCAACCAAGTGTGTTGATAGAGGAAGACCTGGAAAACAGGCAGGACAGCGGCTCTCGAGGACCAAGCTTCCCTACCCCTGCCCTAAAATGTAATTTAACCTTAGCTGCGTTTCCACCACAGGAACTTCGGGGCTAATTTACGGGGCCAGCCCCGTATGTGCGTGTCTGCACTGCAGGAGCCTTCTCAAACAGGCCACATTTTCAGGAATTTATGGGGACGAGCAAAGGTCCTATTTGAGTGTAGGTGCTCGTACGATAAACTCGCGATAGGGTTTACGTGCTGATTGGCTAAAAAATGATCTTAACTTCATGCGCGACGATGATACACTCTCGGCTTAAGTCTCTTCCACCAAAACAATTCTCTTAATAATCCTTTCCCTATTTTCCCACTCTACTGTTAGTTAGCCTTTCAAATTCTTCATCTAGACGCCGTCTCCTCTCATTCAAACCATCCATTCACGGCAAGTACATAAAAAAAACGGCAACCGCCACAGGTTTTTCTCTTAACTCGTTGTTCTGATTTTTGCAGCGCCGTGCTTGGGTGACGTCACAAAAACCGTCGCAAGACGTGTCGATCGAAACTCTTTCAAATTCTTTATCGAAACGCCGTCTCCTCTCACTCAAACCATCCATTCACGGCAAGTACATAAAAAAAACGGCAACCGCCACAGGTTTTTCTCTTAACTCGTTGTTCTGATTTTTGCAGCGCCGTGCTTGGGTGACGTCACAAAAACCGTCGCAAGACGTGTCGATCGAAACTCTTTCAAATTCTTTATCGAAACGCCGTCTCCTCTCACTCAAACCATCCATTCACGGCAAGTACATAAAATAAAAAGCTGAGAAAAACAGCAACCACCTAAAGTTTGTCTGTGATGGGAGCATTGTTGTGCACTATACAGTAATTACAGGTGTTCTAAAATGTAGCTTTGTCTTTCAGCATAAGATGCACTAATTGCAACCTTTTGTCACATCCTTGCTGTTGTCTGAAGAGATAATAACAACTAGTCAAAGTACTAGTTGTTATCAATTGTTTTTGAAACTGGTAATTGCTCTGCATGCAAAGTTTGGCCGCTGCTAAATTATAGGCTAATGCATGGCCCGACGATTATATACTCTTAAAAAAAACCATACAGCTACTTTTAAAATTTGTTTTATTTCAAATAAGATAAAAATCAGAGCTTTCAGCATCCGCCCTTCAAAAAATTGACAAGCTAATGGCACTTTCCTTGCAAGATTAAGTTATCCAGATGAAGAGACAATTGTTGGCCATACAGTTACTATGCAAGACTTTGCAAACTTTTTCCGAGAGCGCAATTACCCAGGACTGTTTTACACATGACACATTTGGTAAACCATGGATGTCAATTAAAATAACGGGAACTGGACATTGATTACTTAAGATTTACAAATGACCAACTTTAGGTAAAAGCAATACATGCCAAATCCAGAGGTAGCAGTAGTAGCAAGTAAATCTCAAATTGTAATGTTGAAGATTCAAATAAGTGAGTCAAGTCAGTCACAAAATATATTGGAGTGATAATAAAATATTTTTGCACTGATCATAACACAAAATATGTACATTTATATCTCTAAAAAAAAACAATTTAAGAGTATGAACACCCTTACATTATTTTGAAATATGCATGTATCCGCTGCTGTGTTTGTCTGTTGGCAGCTGTCAATCAAGAGCTGCAGACTGCGAGTACACACGTGGAAATCCATCGAGCCGCTCGTATTAATCCGAGGTTGAGAGTTTTCAAATCGATCAAGTCGCTTACTTCCAACACTAATGTCGTGAATTTCATCAACCGCTAATTCATCTTTGCTGTGATGTTTGTTCCTTGCTATGTATTTTAACAACTTGTAGAGTGATTATTCACTGTTCGGCTAATATTTTATATTTTCTATGCGTATTTTCAAATTTAAGTTCAGAATGAATTAAAAAGGTTGAACATCATTATTATATGTTGTCACGTTCTGTGTTCTGCGAGCTTTGCAATGATACTAACATTTGAAAATAGGATAAAGATTGACAAAGTTTGAAGGTTTTGAGGTTAAAAGGTTAAACCTCCACGCATTGGCTGAGATGCGTCAAAAGGATAGCCTTTTTGGGGAAACAACAGCGCCGGTTATGCAAATTGTAGCGCCGCGGGCATGAGCTGTCATTTACAATGTGTTCTGATTCATCAACATATGCACAGCGGTGCGAGAAAATGGGCTGGTACGCTCGTGTCATGAATTTGTTGTGCGCAGAGTACGAACATTTCCAAGCATTTATTAATGAATGAGGCCCAATGTTATCAGAAATATATCAATTCACATAAAACTGAATACCCTGATGTACAATATATATTTATGTGTCACTTCCACTTTGAGAACCTTTTAAAAGGAACCCCGACTGTCATGACAAGTTTGCTCTATATTATTTATTTGGTTGTTACTAACATAACTATGAGATTCATTAAAATATATATTTTTTCCAGTTTAATACATTTTGTAGAAAGTTCATTTGGACGTACGCCGTCATTATTTACGTCGCAACGCATTCACTGCGTAGTGACGTAGAATGGCAGCTCGCTCTCTGCCGAGCAATGTGAAATGCCGATAAAGAAAGCAAGTTAAGCCTCGTAGCGTTCCTAAAGAAACAACACGCGATTGGGAGAGTCGCCCTCCACCACGCCGTGCTCTCGTCATTAACGAGTTTTGATCGTCCCTTTAGGAACGCTACGGAGACTTAGCTTGTTTTCTTTATAGCCGTTTCACATTGCTTAGCAGAGAGCCAGCCGCCATCTACGTCACTACCAGAGATGGGAAGTAACGAAGTACAAATACAATGAAGTACAAATACTTTGTTACTGTACTTGAGTAGTGTTTCCCAGTACTTTGTAATTCACGGAGTATTTATTTAAGAAAATACTTTTTACTTTTATCCATTACATTTTAAAAACAGTATCTGTACTTTTTACTCGATACATTTTCAAAACAGAGGGTCGTTACTCGTTACTTTTGTTTTACGTGCATGACAACGATTAAAAAGTGATGGCAGATTTTGCGCTTCTATTTGCTGTTCCTGGCTTGGCCAATCATATGAAGCGTTACACACGGTCCCCGACACCTCTGCTTGTGATGGGCTCTATCTCAACCAATGAGATGACGTGATGGAGAGTGTCAAAGTTGACACAAAACTATCAACATTATGGACTTGACTCAGAGATAGCGATCCGGCTGCATCTAACCAGTTGGCCCGCCCATGGCCTTACCTGCGGGAAATGTTCACGTTGGTTGGCTCGAAGAACGATTCATGGCGAATACATTGTGTCCTGTGTAAACAGTAAAGTCCACGAGCTAGCCGCCTGCAAGAATTACCCGTCCAATCTGAAACAATTTATCGAGGTAAGGTACAGTAACGCTAAATAATCATTACCCTTTCGTTAGCTTGGCCCTGGTTAATGCACTGATCTGAATATATAACTGGATAGCCGAGAGCCCGAGACTACTGTATAAACTATACTATATACGTACAGATTAGTATAGGGCCGGGGGTTTGTGGCGGGGGTGGTGACTATTTTAAAAAAAGTAAAAAAATAAAAAATAAAAATGAAAAAGTGGTCTGTATGTACTGCTTTCAAGATCCCCTTTTTCTTTTATTGCTTAGTTCCTTAAACCCCAATATTAGATTGGCAGAAGCATCTTTAGTTGAATTACAGTTATAATTATTGAATAATAAATATATAAGTTTCCTCCTGTAAACATCATTAAGCATAAAATAACTTGTGTAATTATTTGAATGAGTACTTTTACTTTGACCAAAGTATTTTTTTATGCAAGTAATTGTACTTTTACTCAAGTACAGAATGTTAGTACTTTTCCCATCACTGGTCACTACGCACGGAATGCGTTGCGACGTAAATATGTCCAAATAAAGTTTCTACAAAATGTATTAAACTGGAAATTATTTTTGAAAAATGAATCTCATAGTTATGTTGGTAACAACCAAATAAATAATAGAGAGCACACTTGCAATTACTTTTGGGGTTCCTTTAAAAAAAAACTTTGTTTACCCTCTAAAATGCTAGCATTGTAGCCAAAACACAATTTGTCAATCTGTTCAATGTGTTTTTTTATTTAACAACTGTCTGGAGCAAACGGTCCCTAAAGGTGCCCTGGCTGGCCCACTGTGTTGAAAGAAGATAAATTGAAATGGCAATTCTTTGCCGTGACAATGAAAGCCCATTTTGCCACTTTTAAAAGCCAAAGTGGCCATCAACATGACCCTTGAAGCTGTTATTTCCAGCTTTTATCTATTTACAAATAAGTTCAGCAAAAACATGGTTTGGATGCTGACATTCAAATGCAAAGTGACTCCATGTTTGGTGAAAACACAAAATTATCGGAATTGTGGTTGAGAAAATGCAACAGAGCAATATCGTACTGATGGCAGGTTTTCAGCCATCACAGTCATCCTGTAGCTGGAAGAAAATCTAAATAAGGGTTTTGAGAACACTGCCTCTCTTGTCACAAATCTACACCCCAAATTTCTATATTATGCTGGTACATGTTCCAAGCCCTCACATGCACCTCTGCAATCATCGTACAAAACTGAATTAATAATGCTGTCTTGGTAATTGTGTTTAAAAATTAATGCACAGTTAGAGAGCCAATCTGCTGCTGGCATTCATCATGCGCTGGCAGCTTCTCCTTAAGATAAAGCATGCAGCCTCAGTGCGTGAGGCAAAAGGGGAGGGACCAAGATGACAAACAGGGTAATTATCCCGCAGCTCCTCACACAAAAGGAAGTGTCCGGTTGAAAGAAAGCATGCAAAAGTCTGCATCTCAGTAAAACGTCGCACGCCTAGATAGTCTGTTGATGCATTGAAGACACTTTCCAATGCAGAATTATTTGTCAAATGATATCTTTATTATTAAACCCATTAGGTGTGTGGAGATCAACAGTCGGGCAAAGCAGATTAATTGCATGGTGTCTTTTTGGCCTGGAGGTCATTTATAATGGCGCTTCAGCTGCTTGGAGAATGAAATATTGACACCTTAACAGGGACTTGATTTTTTTTCTTCTTCTTTGTAAAACAATGGGGTTTACTGCTATAATGTTATTGAAGACTCAATATTTCTACATGAGGTGTTTTGACAAACTCGTAATGAATTGAATTATCAGGTTTACTTGAATTCTTCAACATTCCAGTTCAGTTTAAATCGTCCAAATGTGTGTTAACAGTTTGGGAAAGCCATTTTTTTCTGTTTCAGCATGACTGAAAGCAAGCTCCATGAATGTATGCTTGGATGAGTTTGGCATAGAAGAACTTGAAAGCTTTGACCGATCACCAACACCTTTGGGATGAACTAGAACAGCGCTTGTGAGCCAAGCCATCTTGTTCAACGTGACCGCTGAGCTCATAAAGACTGGATATATACTGGCGTATATTTTCTTCATTTTTGTGTGCCATCATAGTCTAATCACCACATTCAATAAAGTTTTTTGTTTTTGTCCATCCACTGCAAATTCAGCATGATTCAGTGCACATTTGATCGGCATGCACATGGATCGTGCATATGCACTAAGAAACACATCCAAGATGTCTTTTGTCTGCATTTGAGTGTATAAGTTTGATGAGCATGACAGCAAAGGTTGCTGCACACAGTCTCAGCTGGAGGCTGAATTTAAATGAAAACTCTCACTTTTATCTGTAGGTCACCGTGTAGCGCCCCCGGAGCTGCAGCCTTGGACTTACTGCCAACATTACAGCTGAACATGAAACCTTAGAAAAATACTTTCACAACAAACTTCTCACTTTGAAGTTGTGGCACAGCCGATGCTTTCTGATCCACACAGGCAGGACACATTTGTAATGTGAAAGCCACGCAATTGTCTCTCTTTCAATGGAGGACCAAAAATTGCCAAAATTAAAAACAAATAAAATACATTAAATTAAATAAATTAAAAATAAATAAATGACTAAATAAATGACAAAAATTTAATTAAAAACGAATATAACAAAATTAAATTCAATAATTCAAAAATTAAATATAAAAAAATATATTTAAAAAATAAATAATAATAATAAACAAATATATATATATATATATATATATATAAGTAAAAATAAAATAAAAAACAAGATTCAAAAAATGGAAATAAAAACAACAAAATATTTCTATGAATACATAAAAGTAGAAATAAACACAAAAATAAATATATAAATAGACTTAAATATCAATAAATAAATAAAAACGCTCTGCTCTCACATTTATTTATTTCATGCTTGCAGACGCTCTGTCAGGGCAAAATGTTACACAAATGAGGGGGCGGTCCTAAGCTTGTCTTGGGTTAAGCTCCGCCGTTGCAAACTGCCTTTCAGTGGTCGAGTGAGCGGGTCGGCGAACAAGGAAGTCTCGCCAGCTTGCATTGGAGAACTCCAGCAATGGACGACTATCTTGTCCACTGTCACCATGACTTTTTGTCAAGTCGCAATTCGCGGTGACAGTGGACAAGATGGTCGTCTTTCATAGATAGTCTTTCATCCAACACTGTAATAAGCTTTATAAGCGCAGGCCAAGCTGAAGTTACACACAAACAGAGAGAGAATGCATCCAAGCGAGAGGCCATTATGGCAAGATCCAAAGTGTGTTCCTCGTGGCATCAAAAGACATAGCCTACATTGTATTAATAATGTTGGAATCACAGTCTGTCTTGAAGACATAGCACACCTGACTTTAATTACAGAATTAAATCAGAAAAGGATAATGATATTATAACACATTACAAATTCAATTCAATTTCAAGGCAACAAAATGAATTTTTGTAGAGCCAGCAAATAATTCACATCACATCATGAAGTCAATAAAGCTATTTCTCTTCAAACTTTCATTGCACACTATGGCTGTATTCCTAAACATAATGTATGGTATATGCAGCGTGTGGTTGCTAATAAAAAGTCCTGTCAAGCCTCATCTGTGTTTGCCACGGGGCTGCTTTGCTATGCCAGTGCGTAATTGTACAGGTCTCCCTTGTCAGCTCTCCAAAGCTCCCTGGACTCAACGGCAGTGATCTCAGCAAGAGAACAAGGGTTGCAAGTACAAGACATATCATTAATCACAGAATCTGGGGGGTTTAGCCTGGGATTATCTGTCCCCAGGGGCACTGAGTCAGTTATGGGACCGACGTTAGGTGCTGCTGCTTGGCACAAATGTCAGTCTGCCGGTGCCTGATAGACTCTGCTGTGGCCGAGGCAATCTGCAGGGAGGAAGAAAAAGGCTGGAGCATTGATTTGAAAAGCAGGTGGATGGGAGAGAAGCCTTCACACTTGTATGCAAGAAGTGTATAGTCAAAGTGTGGCAATTGAAAAAAGAATGTTGTAGGGTGGTTTATTAGTTAGACTATTCCACTAAAATGACCCAGCTGATTTAGCCAAAATGTTGCAGAGAGTGGGATGTGCCAAGAAAGAGCCTAACACAGTTTGACAAAAATCTTGATAAGTGTTGATAGAAACTGTTCATGATTTGTGTAAATATAATTATAAAATAAACTGAATGGCATAAAAAAAAAACTCAACATATTGAATCTTTTTCTTTTAGGAAAGTTCAAGGAATTGTTGTTCTATGTTACTGGTTTCTGTTGCTCTTGATTTCCCGTCTCACAGTTTCTTTGGGGATGTTGACGGGCGGAGCCAGCCGAGGCGCACCAGTAGGCAAGTTGCAATTAATAATAATAATAATAATAATAATAATAATAATAATAATAATAATAATAATAATAATAATAAATACATACATACATAAATAAAAAAGGCAAGCTGGGATAGGGTATGCTCCAGCACGCCCATTCTAGACTAGTCCTAGTCAGGATAAGCGGTAAAAAAAAAAAAGGATGGATGGACAATAAAACTTGGCTCCGTCTGACGCACCCGGGAGATACTGTTGTGTCATGCCAGTTAACACTGAAGGCCTAACGACTCATTCCTTGTACAGTATATGCACTACAAGGGCTAGAGGACATGTCATGTCAAATCGGAAAATGTTCAATTCTCAGTGATATCAGAAGGTGCATCCAACAGGTGAAGGGCTGGCAAAGTGTTCTCAGACTGCTAACAGCAATAGAGCAACCAATAAGAAAAGATTCCCTCGGGTTGGTTGCTACACACTTCTAAACATGCAAACTGACACCAGTAAGCTGTTGTCCTTGTGCGCTGCCCCGCGGCAAACAACAAGAAAAAGTACAGTGTGAAATAGCCTTAATAATCCCCTTGTCATGTTGCATAATTGCACCTACATTTGAAAATCATTTCCATGATCAGTTTTGAAGAGAACAAGAGAAAATCGTGACAAGCTTTCGCGGGTCAAATAAAATGATGTGGAGTGCCGGACGGGGCTTGAGTTAAACACCTGTGCTCAAGGTTAACTCTCAGACAAATTTGCGGTCTGGGACAGCAAGATGCAATTTCTGTTATGACTCGATCCCGATGAAACGGGTGGTAATGTCAACTGCCCCCAAGGCTGTTGTCTTAACCTGTATGATGAGTGTTACATTAACGAGATGGCAGGTCTTATATTGTATCGTAACTCTCACATTGCCCCTGCATTATTAATATGGGTACAAAGTGCCTGTTTAATGAGCCGCAACTCTCATAGTGGATGTTGATTAGGCATACAGCAGCTGTGAGGCTCGCCCTTATGGATGTGTCTACGTTTTAGAGGGCAGTTTTGTTTTCCGCCCTGGAGGGTCGCCGGTCAATCACAGGCCACAGACAGTATAGACAAACAACCATTGACACTTACATTCACACCTACAAAAATGTTTTGTCGTCAATTAAGCCATTGGTTTCCAAACAGTTTGTATTATCATTATTATTATTATTATTATTTGGGTTGGTGACGTGTACTTACAGATTTTAGGTAGTGACAATGCATTTGCCGTCTGTAAAATTAATTTAAGTAGAAGAAGTCGACAGACTTGGAATGTTAGTGCAAAAAAAAAGCAAACATGCACATCCAAGATGCCATGCATGCATTTATTCACTAAACCTGATGTAATGAGGGGGAAAGACTGGGAGTTATAGTCAAAACACAACTGTACCTGTTAAAAAGCCTCATCATGGTGAAATTCAGCTGATCGTATCACTGGCAATTGCACCACTAGTTTGGTAACCTGACAAGCATGCATGTTTTGGGGCTTTGGGAGTACCCTGGGAAAAAGACTTAAGCTCCACAATAACATGCAAACCCAGAAACGTTGAGGGAAACGTGCTACCATTCAGCCCGCTTTTATTATCCAAATGTAAATATAATCTCCTAAGATATTCTAATTAAATGGTCCAATTTAGGGAGGATGATGTGGCATTATAAAAGGAATACGTTAACATTTGAAGAAACACTGGGATTGACTCCAATACGCCTGTGAGCAGTGTTGAAAATGGATGGACACTTATTTGCAGGACTATATTTGAAACATGTATTTTTATAGGCAAACACAATTTACATAAATCTGAAAAATGGTGCTAGAGTTGCTTTTGCTGTTCACAGTTGTCTGCAGCGCTTATAGAAACTTCACAGCACACAAGGCTCTCCTTGTTCATCATGACGAAAAAACTCATTAGTGCTGTCAAAGTTAAAGCGTTAACTAATTAATTAATCGCCCAAAATATCGCATTAATCATGTATTAACGCAGAATAATCACACTATTAATCTTGACCACAGATGATTTTTAAGCTTGACATTCAGAATATTTGTTCATGTCAAAATATTGGGATCATGTTCTTTCCCCTTTTAAATTATGCAAGTAATTAACTGATTAGCAAAAGAGGAGGATGAGAGCGCGCAGTTGATCAAAAAAGGTCGAAGACGTCCTCATTAAATGTCGAAAGAATTAACACATAGCAGGTGCTCTTCAAATTTGGCGGGCACATTTTTTTTGATAAAAAGGCCTTTTTAATTAAGCGATTAATCGTGATTAATCAAAATTCTAAGATGTGATTAATCTCTAAAACTAATACATGTTAAAAAAGTCATGAGCGTCTTTTCACACATCACAAGAAAGGCATCACCTCGCCATTTGCCAGCGGTCATAATACGCTATTAATGCAAGCCCTACAATAAAAACATTGAAAATATTTATCTGTCCTTGTCCTCTATTATACAATACCTTCGTTCTACTGCTTTGGTCTTAAATCGCTGTGTAATTTGTCCTGTTTTCCTCGCGGAGAGGTGGAAAGCCGATAGATTGTTTTACCGGGGACATACGGGCATCCCCAGATTTGTCTTGACGAAACCTTTCCAACGGTATGGCCTTGCGTCCTGGAGATAGAGGACTGGCAAATGCCAGATTTCCAACTGAAGTAGCCTAATCATGAAAATGGGGAAGAATTTCATCCCTTTCTTTCAAGCAAGGACGTACAAGAAACAAATGGCTCGCTGGCGATCCACAGGTTAGCAAACTTGATTGTTGGTTGAAATCTCTTGTGGCTCTGCTGCAATGTCATTTTATCCTCTCTCGAGTTGAGCCCACTTCATGGGCACGAGCCAGTTCCGAATACTGTAACTTCCAACGTATTGGCAAATTTGTGGGCATATGATGTTGTCATTTCACTCAACACGGAGCTGGTTACATTACAGTGTGTGCGCATCAACCTGCGTCAGTCCTGGTGGTGGGGGTTGTGGGGTGGGGGGTGGGTTGGTCTGGGGGCTTGGGGACCTGGGGGCGGCTGGGGCTGGGTTGGGGTGGATGGGGGGCGGGGGGGGGGGGGGGGGGCTGGCGGGCCTGCAGTGCCCCATCCTGCTGCGTTGGGTTGGGGGCGCGGGCCGTGTTGGGTGTCCTGGGTTTGCTCTCCGGCCGGTGGCCCTGGCGGGGCCCTGGGTTCGTCCTTTGGCACTGCCGCGGCCTGGGGGGCCCTGAGGTGTTGCGCTTGCTCTGTCCTGGCAGGGGTCGACGGCTCCCCTCTTTGGTGGAGATTTTCATGCATGCCAGATCCACCACACCAGCATCTATCGAAACTCAGACACAATCTGCTTCTTCCTCAGGTCATTGAATCGGTGGAGGCTGGTGTCTGTGGATCTCACTCTGCTTCGTCTGTCTTTCCTTCCTTTCCTCAGTCTCTCCTTTGGTCTCTTGATTTGTTGGAATTTAGATGTTTCTGGGGTTGGTGAAGGACTCTGGTTGGTGGCCCGGTGGGTGGTGTCTGGTCGGTGCTGGATTTCACTTTCCTTTCTTTTCTTTGGTCCTTCCTCGGGTCTCCTGACGGCGGTGTTCGGTTTAGGTGAACGGTATGGGATTTTTTAAATAGGTTTTTGGTGAACTAACGAATGCACACACACTCACACGTACGCACGCATGCACACACACATACACATACTCATTTTTTTTTTACAAAAAAGCAAAAAGCAATGATGATGACATTACCGAATGAACATTACTGAGCTCTTTAAGAAAAAAAATAAGACCAAAGACTATAAGAGTTGTCTTGATATGTAGCCTATATAGATTGACATAGTTTTTTTGTCACTCCATTTAAAATGTCATTACTTACAATGGCATTTAAAAAATATTAGACACATTAACTCATTCACTGTCATTGACGGCTATTGACGTAAAAAATTCATTCGAACTATTAGTTTAATTTTTTTCCACTTTTGTTAACAATGAAAGTATGAAAACCTAGAAGAAAAAAAATATTGTTCATCTAGAACAGATATCAAATTTATGATTAATCGGGAGTTAGCTATTGAAGTCATGCGATTAATTACAATTAAAAATGATAATCGCTTGATGCGATAAAAAAAGAAAAGATTATTAAAAATTAGGAGCGTCAGGCAATACATTTTTTAATCGTAATTAATTGCATGACTTCACGAGTTAACTCACGATTAATCACAAATTTTATATCTATTCTAAAATTACAATTAAAAGGTTTATGTTTTCATACTCTTGTTAACAAAAGGGTAAAACAATGTTAAACTAATAGAAATAGTTCAAATGAATATTTGACGTCTATAACCGTCAATGGCAGTGAATGAGTTAAGAAGCAATAAACAGGAATTAGTGCAACAGACCTGAGATAATCTTAAAAAGGTCAACAAAAATGTCTATGTGGAAGATATAATTATGGAGGAAAACCAAAAAGGAACAACATTCATAAATTAACTGCTGCGAAAAGTTGATTGTCATGATTTTTGTGATGTATTTAAATGCCTAATTACACACAAATTTAGACTCATTCGCTGGGAAGATTACTTCAACATTTATGCCTGCAGAACTTGACTGGCCAACAAGTACCTTCCATTCCGGAATCAAAGAATATGACTCACAAGAGGAAAAAAAGTGGCAGATTTGAATACGCATGCTCTGGCAGCCGCATTAGCAATGATGTGAAGCTTACAAGCCAACATCCTCTGATTCACTGTTTTTATTAGCGTATTTATCCTCCTCATGTACTCATAATATAAAGTATGGGTCACACTCCACTTGCCAAGAAAGCACTCATGACGAGAGGAAGAAAAGTGAGAGGGCAGAATTGGGATTTAAATCCAAATGATGGTGCCTTTTGAAGCTGTAGATCTCTCTTAAGAGGAGATGAATGGACGAATCAGTTTCAGAGCTGAAAATTAAGCAAGCTGGTCCCTTCATTTGTTTGCTTAGTCCACTTCCCTCAAAACAGAACATTAATAGGCCGTTACCCAATGCAGTGTGCCATGTATACTTATTATCCAAAAATAACTAGAGAGACTTTAGTTTTCCATGTAGCCCATCAAAGGTTTTTTGCTTTCAACCTCAGAAAAACACTCAGGTTCAGTTCAAGACACATTTTGGATAAGGTTGGGAAAAACTATTTTCCAAATTTGCAACCACTACAGGATAGGAATTGTGACATATTAGGTGTACCTATAAATTAAAAATAAATAAATAAATTGCTTTGATTTGGACAAATGTGGTAGCAATTCCCTTTCACTATATTTCTGCCTCTCACTGCAGAGGACGTGAGATCGACTCTGGGCTCCGGCCTTCCTGGGTGAAGTTTGCATGTTCTCCCTTTGCCTGTGTGGGTTTTATCCGGGTACTCCAGTTTGCTCCCACATTCCAAAGACACGCTTGGCAGGTTAATTGAACACTCAAAAGTTGTCCATAGCTGTGATGGTCAGTGCGAGTGGTTGTTCGTCTGTGTGTGCCCTGCGACTGGCTGGCAACCAGTTCAGGGTATACCCCACCTACTGCCTGAAGCCAGCAGGGATAGGCTCCAGCACCCCCACGACCTTTGTAAGGAATAAGCGGCTCAGGATATTGGATCATGGATGGATGGATTTCAGCCAATGTGTACAATTTAATCATGCTTTCTACTGTTTATTTCTGCCATTGGCGAGAAGATACACGATTTGATGTGTATCCCGATACATGAGGTGCCATAAGATTCAAGGCCGTCCTTGAATCTTATGGCACCTCATGAATCAGGATAGATGCACACCCCTCGTAAACAACTTATCGCAATTTGAAAGGGGAGTGATTCAATTTGTTTTGATTCAGATTCTGATTTAATATGGTACGGCTCATTTCGAGAGGGTTTGATACAGGGATTTTCTTGTTGTCATTTTACATTCATATAAACAAAGTTGTCAGTACTGTAAATGCTTCCTTCAAATATGTATCTCTTCAATTAAAGACTATTTGATGCGTATCTCGACATATTTGTAAGTGGGATGAGTCGATTCGATGTGAGGCACTCGCATATTTTGAACCAAAACTGATTTTCAGACTAAACATTTTTATTGTTATTTACCCATCTGCTAATTATGAAGTGAAGCACCATTTTGTATTGTACATTTATAAATATGGCAAAACTGACACAAGAGAAAGTAGCGTGTTTCCTCTTTTCACCGGTTTGGACGTAAAGTTGGCTGTTGTTTGTTGATATGGATTTGTTAAAACAGAAAGTCCTTGAATTCCTTATGATAAGAGAGAGGAGGCTAAAAAACGGAAATGAGTTCATCCGATGCTAACTGCATTGCAGGATCTGGAGGAAATTAGGCACACCTGAGAGCTACTGTACATCTTCATGAAGAACACTTGGAGGTGTACTTCAGATTTCCTCTGCCATGCTGTTATTACTGTACAACTCTGCCAATCTCTCTTGCTGTTGCCACCATCTGTCTTATTAGATGTGGCAAGATGACGTTACAGCACGCTGTGCCTCAATTGAACGTTTTTCAATTTTCACTTTTGCATGCGCCCACCTTTTGGCAGCACATACACAATTAAATGGTCAAATGGCGTGTTGTGCTAAGCGCAGAGTGAAAGGGGACTATTACAGAAAACACTGTATTTCTATTCAATCTTAGAGGACCCCTTTGCCAAATTTAGAGGACCCCGTAGCTGTTTCAGATGCCTTTATGGACTTTTCAACTGTTTACACTCATTAGCCATCGATGTTATGGTGGTCTATGTACAAAACAATTGCATCACAATAAAGTATGCATATGTAGGAAGGATGGATGTTACCGATTAATAAATTAACCCAACATTATCCATCAACAGTTTTTTTTATGGGTTCCACATAGGGGTGGCAATCTTTAAATGTCTCACGATTCGATTCGATTTCTGGGTGTGCGATTCGATTCACATTTGATTTTCGATTAAACAAGATTTTTGATTCACAATGATTTGATTGACAATGATTTTTGCTTTAATTTATAGATGTTCAAGGAATCCTAATGATCTACTCCAGTCTGACTCGCTAATGCTAATTAGTGCTCTACTCGCGGCACTTTTATCACCCAAAAGAACGGCTCCACGCTGCAAAAAAACAATTTTTTTTAGAATAACTTGAACGTTTTTCCTTGTACTCTCTATTGTGGCTACAACTTAACAGTGTATCAGACCGCGTGGAACCACACTGCCCCTAAGTGGCCAAATCGGGTACAACATGAGCAGCACTCCCCATAAAGGCACACACAAACAAAGGGAAGACAGTATAAAATAATTTAAATAAAACAGATTTTGGGACATTTAAAATCGATTCTGAATCGTTCTAAATGAGAAATTAGAATTTCGATTTTTTGGCACACCCCTAGTTCCACATACGTAAAAACTAAGAGTCTTAAACGAGGGCAAGACAAACACGCTGAATATATCATGTCTCTGTGCACAACCAAAGCAACGTACTGTGCCCTCATGATGCTCATCCAAATGACTTAGAGCGGGCTTTATTTGGCTTTCGCGCAATTCCACATGCTGTGCTGTGACACGGGCGGAGGAAAGCCACTTAGCGGGTATCCTGCTGAATCCCCATCGGCTGACTATCAAACAAAGTTCTTTAAAAGAGGATGATTCCTGATGAAAGAAGTCATCGTGCATTCACTTTCTGTTGTTCTAATTAATTTTTTAAATCAATGACACTCACACGGGAAGACATCCTTTTAACAGGCATGTGATTTTTCCGCTAATTCGCGGAATTCCGCTTTTTTTTTATCTCCCCCCAAAAAAAAAAATCCGATTTCGTCTCTCTACAGCATTCCGTTTTATTGTTTCCGCAACTGAAATGAAACCGATCTTGCGATTGGCGGAAGTCTCCGTGTTGACCAATAAGAGCGCTTGTTATAAAGGCATAGGCGTATGCCATTGTTTGTTGACCAATAAACGCGCTTGTTATAAAGGCATGCCATTGTTCATTTCTCAGACGTTTTTGCCGGGTGTTTAAAGAAATGTCCGTGATCGAACGCAAAGATGCTCCGCGAGTTAAGGAAATTGACAAGATCGTAAAAAACAAGTTTCGATGGGACTGGTGAGAGAAGGATATATCTACAAATGTTGGAAAGAAGACTGTGACGAATTTGTTCAGTGACTTCATTCGGAAGATCGATCGTGCCGGGAAAGCGCTTTGCATTTGGTGCCGTGATACCGTTGACGATGGTGCGAGAGGTTTCAAAGCTCTTGAAAGTCACGCAAAGAGCAAAAAACACGTGAAAGAACTCCAGTCAAGAACAACAAATTATTCCATCGCTGGAAGTTTCGGTGCCCAAACGAAAACTCCAAAACTTTACGGCCCCCATCCCTTATTGACATCACAATCGGAAGCGGTAATAGAGAGACGTGATCCACCCCAACAACCTGCACCAGTTGCTGACAGAGTCGTGAATTTTGAGGTCGGTGGTAAACGTTTCAAATTAATCGAAATCAAATTTTCGAAAATATTATAACGTAATAAAAATGGTCATAAATATTTAACATGGTTAATCATTGACACAAACTCAAATGAATGCTGCATGTTTGCACTTTTCAGGTTTCAATATGTTGACTATCTTGATGTATGCAGTTACAGAGATGATCTTAGTCAATCCGAATGCATGATTGTGTTTTTACCAGCGCTTGCTGCATGAGGTATTTTATGTTTTTGTTATGCATTATGTATTAAATTAAGAATGATTGATTAAATGATTTATTGCATGGTAAATATATATGATGATATTCTCAGTGATAGTTTTTAAAAGCAAAGGCAGTCCAATGTTTTTGAATGTGACTGATTTTGAGTTGACTAAAACTGCAATTTTATATGGGATAGTTCAATATACATTGAAAATTTATGCTGTTGTTTTGTCTATTTCTTTGTCATCTGAGTGCATTGAAAGTACTCAAAAACACGGAAAACCCATGAGCTCTGGACCTAGCTGAGTGCCCGCGGCCCCCAGACCCCCGGCTAAATTTTCAGATAATTTCACTTTGGTCAAATCACATGCCTGTTTTAAGTTGTTTCTACTCTGCTTGAGACGACTAACTGCTATTGACATTTTTTGTCATTGCTACCCAATTGTTACATTTGAAAAAATAAATATGCCTGAAATATATTCACATTTTGATACAAAATGATAACTTGGTGAGATGCTAAGCTCGTCAGTGCTGTGTGAACATGAAGCGAAGCTCTTATTTGAAGATCAAATGATGCGATGCTTTTTCTGTAGGCTATAGGGGGCTGGTTGTGCAACTGTGTCAATCAGGCCTTGTTGTAAGCTATTATTTCCTTTTGAGCCGCACCACAAGCGACAATTGGTGAGCCAAATTTGGCTTAGAAGTCAGCATAGAAAGCCATGACTGAATCTATCCATCAGCCATCATGCCAGGGAAAAGGAAGTCTTGAACGGGGGACTTGATGGCAGCCATTCAGAACGTGCTTGTTTTCAACCTGTTTTCACGCTGATGGAGCTCACTTGTCTCTATGGACAATGTTTACAGAACGACAGTGTTTTACGCATCATGAGCTTTTGTCACTCATTTTAGGCTGGAGGCAATCAATCACGCAAGTTCAGAATGCAAGATCCAGGCTCATGTCTTTTATTCTCCATTCAATACCTGTTCCGGAGGTGAACAGTCTGCTCCCCTCTCTGCCTGTGTAGAGGAATGTAGACAGGAAGTAAATGGTGGTGCTCTCATGATAAGAATTCCACTTTATCCATTCAAGCATACCTCAACAGTGAAACCCTCTTTGACAGGATGGTGGGAATCAGAGGGATGCAGTATTCATAGCTTCCGCTTCCAAGAGTGCAGTTAAACCCCAGCTATACTTAGAAGCGCCGAGTGTGATTTGAAATATGTGATTCCTGACAAATGCCCTCCTATTGTCGCCGCTGGGGGAGGCACCGTTGGAGCAATTGCTTTCTGTGACAAAACTATCTACCGTGCACACTCTGCAGTGAGATCTAAGCTGTTAGCTTGGCATTACTTGATGTTACAACCCGAAAGAGGCTTCTGAGAGGGTTTCACAGTGCAACTGCCTTGGTTAGTTGTTTGGACTCAGCAGGGTTTGTCCTTTTCATCAAATGAAAAAGTAATTGTTGTTGTTGCTTGCTTCACTGCTAATATTAATAGGTCAGATGGACTAAACAGGCAAGATGCCACCTGATGATGAGGAGGAGGATGATGATGGTTGGACAGTAATTTGATAACTGAATAATAATGTGGAGAATGACCCTTTTCTTGTTTCTCTCTATTTAATCCAATAAGGTACTTGAATGCACACTTTGCAGACTGTAACAATTACAAAAAATCTGTTTGCATGTCCAGTACAAATGTCAGATTAATTATTATTATTATTTTTAATATTTTTTACTGATTTGGACTCTTTTGACTCTGACAACATGGATTTTTTTTGGGGGGGGGGGGGGGGTGAGGGGTTATCTCATGTTTTGTTGTTGTTGTAGTGGACGTCAGGATAGCATGGCTGTAACGTGTTGTAAACTTCCCAAGCTCATATGTAACATTTTTAACATGAACATTATCACATCAACTTTTTGTGATTGTGTGATTGTGATTGGTCAGCTAGGATCCAATCATGAACCAGGATAGTTGACAGTTTTTATTGGTTTAGACACGCAAATATGTCATATCCACTTCAATCCTCTATGGGTCCCAAGGGGCTAAAAAATAACTCTTAAAGTGACAGTGTGTAGAATTTTTCAATTTTTCCAATGTTCATCCATTTTAAAAAGCTACTATTCATTTCAATAATATGTTGAAAATAAGTTTTATATTAATGGCAATTTTTAAACATATAATCGTAGGTCTAGTAATTGCTAATGAAATCACCTTACCTGACATGTTTTGCAGCCATTTTTTTTTTTTGCTACAGATTCCGAAAGGAGACCGCTCTGAGGCACCGTAGTGTGCGTGCTTCATAATGAACACGCTTTGAATGGCAAACATTTCTACACACTTTCCCTTTAATTATTGTCAACAGGTTCCACTTAAGTCTTTCTTAATTTTAATTGTTTATAATTATATGATTGCTGGGAACAGTACATGAAAACGTCAGTACAGCAATTTGTTGACTTCGTTAAGATAAACATTTATTAATTAGACCAGTGGTGTCCAAACTATTGCTGGCCATTTTTTTTGCGCCCGCAGCAAATGCAAAAAATAACTCGACATAGCTTGCAATGCTATTTAAAAAAAACTAACAAAACAGTTGGGTTGCATAGGTGGATGTTCGGACAGGCATGACGCCATGATTTTTTCCTCTACTGGGACTGTGGATTTGGGGGTAGGGAAGCTATCTGCAAAATTAATCGATTTTCTTTACACCACTTACGTTATTCAGAGGTTCTTGTTTTTTCAATGGAATTATGATAAACGGCACAAAACATTCAACAAAATTGTTAAACCTAAAAGAAATGACCACAGGATAATGGCAACTTTTTTTTACCTAATGTGCTGTCATGAAACTTTATTGTAACAAGTGGGGACGGACGAGAGGAGGGGGGCAGACGGGTCGCCATGACGGGACTGGGCGAGAGGAGGCTCAGTCGCCATGACTGGACTGAGCAAGACGAGACTGGCAGCCATGACTGGACTGAGCGAGAGGGGGATGGCTTGACTGTGACTAGCAGAATGTGGGAAGCTTGGCAGGAACGTGCAGAACTGTGCATGACTGACGTGGACGACTGGGTTAACTGTGACGATGAAGACGAAGATGGCTTAGCAGTGAAGACAAGGAAGGCTTAGCAGTGACGAAAGAAACTTAACAGAGACTAAACTGAGACGAGACGTAACACTACGTCCACACCTGGCTTTGACTTAGACAACACAACTTCACCAGCAACACACAACTTCACCAGCAACACACTACTTCACCAGCAACACACTACTTCACCAGCAACACACTACTTCACCAGCAACACACTACTTCACCAGCAACACACTACTTCACCAGCAACACACTACTTCACCAGCAACACACTACTTCACCAGCTGACATAGACAATGATCCCACACCGACTGGACAAACACAACAGACTAAATACACTAACACTAATGAGACACACCTGAAAACACAATAGGAAGAGGGAACTGATTGGTCAAACACACTGGGAAGGGAACAGGCACACAGGTGGACGTAATCAGACATAACGAGACAGGGGGAACACACAGGAACACAAGACAAACGCAACAAACCCACCAAAATAAAACAAAACCCTAACCCATACAAAACCGAAACATGACAAGTGCAAGTAAATAAAGACTGCCGTCGCACTTTCAGCAACCAAATTATCAGGTGCGCCGGGAGCGCGTAGAAGAAAAGGTCCTCGGCCTGTCAAAACGTCTAGTGTGGCGCAGTGCAGTCCGCCAAATTGCCATACATGTTAAAGGAGGCTAAAAGAATCAAGATATGCGCCCGCGCGAACATGTGCTGTCTATGAAAATCGAGCCCACCGACTTCTGGCCCAAGTGGTGCTATTCTTATTAATGAGTAGCAGCAATATGGCTTCGTTATTGTCATTCTAAGTGTCAAGTTAGTACACACTTTTGCTTTAATATGTACATCTTGCAAACCGGTCTTCACTACTGCTGCTAAGATGCACACTAAGACGAAGCAACATCACTTCACAGAGACATCCCATGAATTTAATGCTGAATATTGAATGCAACAAATCAGCTTATTTATGAGGGGAATCCGATGATGTGCCTGACAACTAGAAATAAAGAGTCCATATTTCCATATTGTACATATATAGCTGCTTGGGATGCTGTGGGACTTTGACAGTCTGATTTAAAACAGTAAACATCACAGCGACTTGCAATTATCACTTCGTAACAGCCGCATTCATGACATTTTCGACTACTCAGCTGCTGACCTTGGCTTTTCAGGGAATTATTGAGATGTTTTTGTGTGGTACATCCTTATAAAAAGACACACACTGCATTTTTTCATCTTTCAATCTTGAATCATTATCCTGTCATGAATAAGAAAGTGAGTGGGACCAGTCATAGATGCCCTCCACAATGCCTTGCATTAATTGTGCATATGTTGGGAGTGACTTTTAGGTTTTGCCTGTGAATAATTCAGATCTTACATATGTGCATATGGGCAGGAGACATGCTTTAAATGGTGTACTGTCTTACATAATTTGTGTGAGAAACAATAAACCTCTGCAACTCGTCATGTGGCCAACAATTAATTTCTCACAATGATTCTTTTTCCAATATACTTTGACGAGGGTCCCGTTCGGCATTTTCCCCATGAAATGAGTTGTCCACCCAGTTGGCCCCTGGGCTGCAACACTGACTGTTTGTTAATGGAATCTGCATTTTGCATGAAGAAAATGTTAATGGGTGAATAAGAATCAGCCGTATCTCTGGCTCTGGTGGAGCGAGTTAATGGACAGTGTCCTGAAGACATGATAAGGTAATGGAGGTGTGGAGAGGTGGTGGGTTGTGTGTGGTGTGGCTTTATTGAGATGGTATGGATGCAGACTTGCGAGTAGAGAGTTACAATGCATGTAATGAAACGCTCTGCCTTGAAACGTTCCATTGGTTTGAAGCACATTTTTATGCTCTACGTCTTCTTCTTTTAATCTGGACTGACTTCATTCTGACTGAGTCATATATTGATTTGAATGCATTTTTGATACACGTATGTGATTTACCCACAGTGCTGTGTTGTCTTTAATGAACACCACGAGTGAGCCGCTGATGTGGAGGTGTGTCGCTCCTCTCCTTCTTCTCGACACCTCTATTGTTTCAAAACAATAGTCAGTGTGATGTGGGTAATTATTAAACTCATGTCACTTCAAACGGAAACTGTCATGGGCAAAGAAAGCAGAGAAATGTTGCATCCTATGTAGGTGGAAAATGGAAGAATGGCTGCATGTTTGGTAAGCAAAGAGGCTGCATTTTCTTTTTCTTTCTTTTTCTTTTTTTTTAAACGTGCAGGTGAATGTGACTAGCATGCAATGCAAAGAGCTACTGTACATTATGGGCAGGGTTGGGAGGGTTACTTTAAAAATGTAATCCATTACAGTTACAAGTTAACTGCTAAAAAATGTAGTTAGTAACGTAATCCAAGTACCATCATATTAAAGTAATGTAACTGGATTACTTTTGGATTACTCTAATATTGAGTATGTTCATGAAGACAAAATAAAAATAAATATCACCACAATATATATTCTATACGATCTACCCCTGCTATTTGCGGGTGATAGGGACCCGGGCAGCCTACAAATAGCAAAAATCCTTGTGTAATTAAAAAGCATGTAGGCTATTGATTGATTGATTGATTGATTGAAGGCCATATGCTGTTTTCAAACTGTCACTGAAAGCAACCACAAACTTTCGTTCCAGTGAATACCGGTCGCCATTTCCTACTCCCATCCGTGAAGCTTTTTCAAACTGCCCGCGTGTGGAGGACACGACTAGTCAGTTCTTTTGTTCCCACCTCCCCGACATGTAGCAACGGTCCCACTCGCGCGGGCGTGCACGCGCTCTCTCTCTCGCTCTGTTCTTCTCTCTTTCTCTCGCTCTCTCTTTCGCCCTCTCTCTCATCGTAGAAATTGTAATCCCTCGAAGTAATCGCCATTTTTAATAAATGTACCTGTAATCTGATTACATGTTTTTTCCTTTAACTGTAATGGAATAGGGTTACATGTTTTTTTTGCAATCTGATTACGTAACGGCGGTACATGTATTCCGTTACTCCCCAAGCCTGATTATGGGATAGAGGATCATATGATGTTTCCTAATGTTCTGAGCAAACCATCAATGCAATATTCATTTTCAAGCGTCCAACTTGAAGACATTATCTGAAGTTGTCACAATAGACCTTTGGATCCCTGTTGGATTTGTACATCTTTGTCCGATGGAGGCAGTTTGTCTCTGAGGGACCTTATTTCTAGATACATAATTTTTCCAGAATGTTTATCTAATAACAATTATTGTGAAAGTACTACAGGTACACTGCTGACCTTGTTCAAACATCTTTCAAGCATATTTCTGTTATATCTGTGAAATGTAATTGTCATCATCATAATGAGTGCAACTCTCCCATGTTCATCGTTTAACATCCAGGCTGGGAGAGCTTCAAAATCCATTTTTTTCCTGCAGCATAACACAAAGAGAGAATCACTTTTGACTTGAAAATCAAAACAAAATAAAACAAGAGCGCCACAGTAGCTAATTGTTCTGTAGGGTTTCCTCGCAGCCGTCTGGCATGCGGAGGCTTGCTTGGTGGCTGGCAGCTTGCCAAAGACATTCCAAATGTAGAATCACTCGCATCAAACTTTAATCATTTGGCAGAGCAGGGATTTTCCTCACTTTAGAGGCCTTTCTGTGTTCGGTAGGAAATGCCTGCCGCTTTCTTTTTTTTTCTACCCAGAAAAAATGAAGTTATTATCAAGTGGTGTTGCTTTAAAACTAGCACAAGCTAGAGTTACTGTGCCTCCCTGGATTTGGTACACAAGTCCTTGCCTCTGCAGACGGTTGATGTTTATCTGCACATAGCCCACAACCAGCCCCGCCCCACCAGGGACTCGTGACCAAACAGCTGCTCAAACGGTCAGTGTGCATGCTGAGTTTCACCGATTGAGGACAGCAATGGAGCGGCGGCAACACTTTTCTCGAGACTCCAAAAGGGCTATTTAGTGTTCAAAACATTTGACCACGTGCTTTAATCACGATATTTTGAATAAGATGTCTGTTATATTTACAATGTGACACAATGAGAGAAATTACATTTTACAAGGGAAATACGTATTTCAAATGTATTTTAATCTACTCTCCTCAAAGTAAGAACACATTGGGGAGTCTTTATTCCAAAATTTGCTGTCAAGGCTCTTTCGAAAGATACATGGTTAATTGTGGCTAAAAGTCAGGTGGCCCTCCACCATTATTACGCAGACATTCCATTTGATTGTGTGAGGTGTTTAACAGCTTAGTTTGTCTCTTGAAACTCATTTCCAAAGAGAGCATCCTTCCCTCCTCCATCTGATGGAGGCTTTTCCTCAGAACAAGGTGTTTTCCAGCGAGTGCTCAGCCCTCATCCATTATGGATGCAACGTTTTAGAGGGAAGATCTGTGGAGATTATATAAATATCTCCTTTTTGTTCCCAGCAGGATGGGAATTGTGTTAGTGTACAGGGCTTCTTTATTATGCCATGCCGATATAAAAGAAAGAGAAGTGATGCGCACGCTAGCAGACGTAAAAGCTGTCTAGAATTCATGCAAATCGCACAAAACCTCCTCATTAATAAAATGCTTGTGAATGTGCATAAAATTGAGGTAAACATCTTATTTTGAAGCAGCGTCATAAATACATTTCCTTTCCTATTGAAATAAGTGAAAAGGCTATGACAGCTGCAAGTGCTTGTGATCCCGAAAGAATTTGTGGTCTTTCAGGCTATGCCACAGTAGGAGACTGTGTTTACATATATAGGAGCAGCATGAAGCCTCACAGATACTGACGGGCCAAGATAGTCAAAAGATGATGAAGAAAAGGAGGACTCGAGGACTCTCCTGCTGTGTGCAGATCAACTAGTCTATTGGTTTAGCACTGAGTATGAAGTCTCCACACAACTGATGAGACAAAGGGCAGAAGAGGCCTTGTGAGAATACTTATGCAAAGAGCTGATGCATCATAATTTCAGGACTATCCCACTCATCTGTTTGGCGCGTCTCTGATCTGGTTCAGGGTCACAAGAGGCTTGGACTCGATTGGAGCTCACTCAGAGTGGAAGGATAACTAAAGACTAAATTGTCATACTGAATATGTTTACACCAGAGAAAATCTAATTATTGTCTGACTGAAACGGAATTAACAAGATACATGTAGACACGTCTGACTGGAATTGTGCCAAATAGACTTTCTCTTATTTTGGCTGTAGCTGTCATTAGGATTATTCAACATGTAAAAAAAATAAAAAATTGGAACAGACTTGAATAAGATGACCTGGACACGCTTCACATATTATCTCCATATGTTCAGATTTGGAAGAATAATGCATGGGCTAAAGTCAATAGACCAGGAAAATCATGTTGAATTCTGCAAAATGTGGTGCTTTCTTCTTTTGTCCAACTCATTTGTAAGTCCAGTGAAGCGTACCACCTTGTAATTGACAGGTAATCAGTCCAGGAAGGGTGCTGCTTTTCACTTGAACTAAATACTAGCGCTGTCAGGCGATTAAAAAAATAATCGAATTAACTATATGATTTCTAATTAATTAATCTAATTAATCAATTTTAACTCATTGAATACCAACCATTTTCATTGGAGCAACCCCCTTCAATGCCAGCCGTTTTACTGGATTTTGACTGATCTTGCAAGGCTTGCATAATATTGTGTTCTAGTGCTATATAAAAAAACATAAACAGAAAGATTAGACTCTCTTCTTTCATCAGAAAAAATGTGTATTTCTATCTTTTTCCGTCCTTTCGTTAGCATTAGAATATAGCTAAGTTTTGTCGAAATTCCAATTCCTGAGAAAAAAACGCAGAAAAAGAGCTTTTTGTAAAACAAACATTTCAAGCACAACTTGGACTTTAACACTATAATAATACAATATAATGTTTAGTTAATTGCACTTAAAAATAAACAATTGACTGGTCTAACTGCATCTCTGCCGCAGCATCCAGTTGTCCAGGTGTCAACGTGACTGGCAAAACGAGCTGTTAACCCCGCGGATCATCGTTTAACGGTTGCTCGTTGCGTTTGCTCGACGAACGAAGCGTCATTCCTTGAGGTTATATGAGCCGATGAGGATGCTTTTTTTTTTGTTGCCAAAAAACAATCCTGCAGGGTTAACTGTTTTGTTCTGTCGATTGCTTATTTTCTACTTCCTCTCCACTGCTCCCCGCTACTGTAAGACAACACAGTCCCAATCTACACTTCTTCTCTTCTTCTACAATAAGATCCTTGTGCGATACTGGCTGATATTATACATTTTTTTTTTTTTATATATATATATATATGATTCCACCCGCTGGCCGTTTCTTTGCAGTCAAGCCTAATCCTTCAGTCAGAAACTGCGCCAGACCCTCCTGTACACTCTTGCATTAAAAAAAAAAAGCTTATTGATACGTCATGTGTACGTGGCGACTATGATGCTTATGACGTATTGATACGTCATATGTATTGAGAGACTTAATCTCATATCTGCTAAAGAATATGAATTCTAGGACATTACGGAATATTATTTTTGTAGTCTCGTCTTTGTTCTTAGGTCCAAGTCAGCTTGCCTCGATCGCTCTCCTGTGTCGCACTCGCCTTCATGTCTGTTTTCGATAAGTGGCGCAGGTAGGAAGTGACTCGCCACTGCAGCCTACGGGTCACTTAAAGGGCCAAATTTCAAATGTTTGTGCAGATTTCACTTCACATTCAATCCACAGATATCATTGGCATCCATAAGGGAAAAGTCATTGTTGAGTTGGCCAAAAGGGCAGCCAACAAATTAGAAAAGCCAAATGGTAGAGCTGATCACACCTGTGTTTGGATGTTTATCCAAAACTAACTAAGACACCTGGAGACAGTTATTGCCTCATTTGCAACCCTTTGGGTATTCTATGTAGAAAAGCCAAATGGCTTGGTTGTGGGACTTATATCCTGAGCGTTAGTTTTCACAACGCGTTAATTTGCAGCATAATTAATCAATCTAATTAATGCATGAAACTGACAGCCTTACGAAATACTATATAAAGCCCGTTTCCCACTAAGTGGTGAAGGTTTGTGAAGGCGGTGAATGTTGTTTTAAAATTATTATTTTTCATCAGTGTTGTTCAAGGTCGCAAACGGTTACAAAGATGTTCCCCAGACACCAGTTTTTCTTGTCGCAAGGAAGTTTTGAACATGTTTGCGACCATTAAAACTATTGGTGAACGTCGTTGCGACTGTTTGTCACCTTGAACGAACCCTGACAAGAACTCAGCATTCGCTACCTTTGCAAACATTTGCACATGTTGCCGCTCAGTTGATATGGGCAAGCACAAAACCTTGTAGAGTCTTGGCAGGTTAATTGAACACTCTAACTTGTCCCGAGGTGTGATTGTGACTGCTGATGGTTGTTCGTCTCTGCGTGCCCTGTGATTGACTGGCAACCAGGTCAAGGTATACCCCGCCTACTGCCCAAATAAGGAATAAGTGGTTCAGGAAATGGATGGATGGATAGGCGGACTTAACAAAGCTCAGAAAAAGGATAGGGACATAATTCGGCTAATATTTAGATTCCCTTTCGCTAAACTTTGTATACTTTGATAACACATGCAACCTGAATTAACGTGGGATTCAATTGTACATCCACTAAACTTACCGGCAGAGGATAATACACAGCAGCTTCCCTTTGTCAAAAAGGTTTTTGGGCTTTGGGAAGTCATAGTGATTGGAGAGAAGTCACACAATCACAAGAAGAAGACAAACTCCATACAGGCCCAAAATGAGATTCTGACAGAGAACAATTTAGCTGTGACTCATTGCTAAGCACTGTTCCGCTCTGCAGATCGTGGAAAAAACATTTCCTATAATCTTAATTTAGTCAAGTGTTTCTTAACCTTTTGACGCATGTGCGACAGAGGATCCACAACAGCAGAGCAGAAAATGGAAGAATGCCGAGCAGCAGCAACAGCAAATCTGTTCTGCTCAAGGTACAAAGAAATAATTCATTGCGGGTCTGTGGAGGCGCTCAAGGAATGACTGCCATACAAAACATTATCTCCTGAGCAGATCGAGAATTTAAAGATGTTGAAAATAGATGTGGATTAAAAGATGAAGTGCATGGCCTTGCTTTACATGCCAGACGAGTACAGCTTGTTTGACATGGGGAAGAATTTGCGGCGGGTTCAAAATGAATTATTAAACCTTAACTCCGTGAAGGGCTAATGCTAGGAAAAATCCCTGCAAAAAACACATTTCCTTCAATTTCCCTTTATCCCCGAATGTTGCTAATACACTTTTCCTTTTACTCCACAGGCACTTTCTGTGCAGTCCACTGGGCCCTCTTGTGAATTTCTGCCCGCCTGAAGGACAGCGAGAAAGCCAGAAGCTCCAAAGTGATTTCCCCACCAGCGCAGCATAAAGGCTAACGCACTCCCTTTTGTTTTTGTTCAAGCCGTCTAAGAATGCTCTTTGCAGTTTCAGTCTCAGCTCTCCTTCTGCACCATTGAGGTTGTGCACGTAGCAACAAAGGAGTAGAACCCAACAAAGGTGAACTGAGACAACTAGTGAAGTTGTGTCTCAGCTGGAAAGTGTGAGAAGACATATTTGAAGATGACTGTGGTCTGAAAGACTTTTGCATGTGCGTTTATATGTGTGCTCACCTCTTTTATGGTCAGAGGGCCACAGGTGGATGCTGATTTAGCCCTTCAACATGAGCCTGCGAGGGGGCTTTGGCTGGTGCTGCTGGCTGTCGCTTATTGCGTGTACTTTCGTCACCTCCCGGGCAGCCAAACCCAGAACGCCTGGCCACACACACCTCAACTCAATACGCATCGATGGGGACATATCACTGGGTGGGCTTTTCCCTGTGCATGCAAGAGGAAACGATGGCAAAGCCTGTGGCGAGCTCAAAAAGGAGAAAGGGATCCACAGGTTGGAGGCCATGCTGTTCGCTCTGGACCGCATCAATAATGACAACGAGCTGCTGCCGAACATCACTCTGGGCGCTCGCATCCTGGACACCTGCTCCCGCGACACTCATGCTCTGGAGCAGTCGCTGACATTTGTGCAGGCGCTGATCGAGAAGGACTCAACCGATGTTAAGTGTCTCAGCGGAGGGCCGCCTATCATCACCAAGCCGGAGCGAGTGGTCGGCGTGATTGGCGCGTCTGCGAGCTCTGTGTCAATCATGGTGGCCAATATACTGCGTCTCTTCAAGGTCAGTCCATCACATCACTGCTTCGGCACTATCTTCAAAATACTCTTATTCTCCAACCAGAACCAGTAGCACAGTAGCTTAAATCTCATTGACATTTTGTCATGGCCCTGTGATATATAGCACACAAACTGTGTTAAATACAATAGAATAGAATAAATCCATACAAAGTTACATTGCAGTCAGAATGCTAATGTTTGTGATTTCAAAAAAACAAGAGATAGCATTAATTAGGGGTGTCACGCGACTAAAAATTGAAATCGTACTTAATTGCATGACTTAGTTAATGGCAAATTGTATCTGTTCTAAATGTACAATAAAATGTATATTAAAACGTTTTTTTCCCAAAATTGTTCATACTCAACATAGAATTAACAGAAACATGGCTGCATTTTTTTAGTCATTGATAAAGTAATTTCCTAATCATTAAAAGTTAAAATGAAAAAAAGTGCTGTATTGTCAAAAAACGAATGTGATATTGATTTGTGTTGAGGTCGTTTTTCTGCCACTAGATGGCATAATTGCATTTGTAAGACATTGATGACAGCTCAGTGCATTTTTGTTTATATTAAGAGCTATCTAATCTGTAACATGAAGTAACTTGTGAAATATGCAAATGTTTTAAATTGTAAAATACAACTTAAATCTAGTCTTCACAAATATATGCATTATTATTAGATTAATTACTGCAACATTTTGAGGTGGACGTGTCTGCTGCGTTGCGACTGGAATTCCCCCAGTACAGGCTTTCCAAGTCATTAATCGGCAGTTAAAAAAGATCGTGGCAACTTTAAATAAACTCAAAATTAATGCACTCATTTTGACACCCCTAGTATTTATCCATTAGCTAATGAAGATTAGTACAAGAGTCCCACCAAAAATTCTTATCTTACAAACCTAATAAAGTTCACTTTTGATTGATAAGTCAGATGGTCATTCCTTAAAAATGCTGTTGAGACTTCAATGCAAGAATGTCATAGCTTCTCACTATTCTAATGCTTGTTGCATTGCCAATCTTTTGTCGTGATGTAACACACAATCTGATCTGTCTTGCTGTGCCGAGGGAGAAATGAGCTTTGGTGAGATAGGGTGCTTCTTTGTGATCATTTGACTGTTGCAAAAGTAAATGCACGGAGGTGCTGATCTCAACATGTGTCAAGATGAATGACACCATTAGATGACTACGACTGATAAGCATGTATTTTACCTCCCGCATAGAACATGACAAATATCTGCATGACAACAATCAGTATCAAAATTAATCTTTCTTTGACAGTCCCATTTTTTTTATTGGGCATGTGTCTGGTATATATTATCCCTGCCGAGGAGTTGGCGTTTTTGCTTGCATGCTGTTTTTTTTCTCCATTAAAAAAATGCAATGGAAGGAATTGATTAAAACTTTTTTTAAAGACAGTTGAGACACTACTTTAGGTCTCAACATTTGAATTTTCACTTAACAATGAATGGTGCAGGTTTTTGTGTTTTGATCAGTAATGATCATGACTTTTAAATGTGAATTATGACCTGCATAAAATGCTTCATTGGTAGCATGTTCTCAATTTCCACAGGGAGCTCCATAGCACTTTATGACAAATCAGTCAGGAAGGATGCAAATTAATTGGCAAGGCATTAGATATACCATGTGAGTTTGAGAAAATATTGCTGAAACCCACCAACATTGAGCCAAAGAAGACATGAAACTGTCCTGGGAGGCTGCAAAAGCTGACGTGACGTGACTGGCTGAGAGAGGTAGGGTGAGGAGATGGAAGCCCTGGTAACATTTGACAGACACTTATAAAATGACATCACCAGAAGAACACACACATGGGGCAAGTTCATAATTTGGGTCTGTTTTTCTTTCTAATTTTGGCAACAACGAAAACATTGAATCTTTCGCAAGGCAGCTTGGCATACCCAAAGCATACTTCCGAATAAACAAAAATCATCTTCTTCTCTAGAAGGAGATTATTTTTGGAAGGTCCCAGCCAAGTCGAGATGCTCCATGCTGTTAGACTGAGTGCTGTAATAACATCAAAAGGTGCTTCGACAAAGTAATAGTGTAAGGGCCTACATATTTATGCAACCTTTAATTTACCCAATAAAAGATTCCAATTAGTTTTTCAATTTTATTGTTCACATCATAGATAATAACGCTGCTCTTGTTTTCATTTTTTACATCACAAAACCCTGACATTTTAACAAGGGTGTGAAGACTTTTTATATCCACTGCGTGCTGTTGTATAGAATGGCCCATTCAGAGGATGCTGTATATTTACTCTGGAAGTCTTAAAACAAGAGCAACTTTATTCCTCTCCCCTTTACCTAGAGGAGAGGGGTCATAGCAGAGGACTTATAACACCTCATATACTCTGTAGCAATTGTCCAACAGAGATTGATTTCATTGATGCCAGGAAGACCAACGCAACTAGCCAGATTGCAGGGCGGGGTTTTTTCAGGGTTGTGATACGGCTTCACAAACTTAACTGTCAAGGCATTTTGTTGGAAGGGTTTTGCCAAGGTGTTGCTGCGTGTTCCAATTACTATGCCCGTAGTGGGAACAAACTACCTTAACTTTCATCTTCTAAAAGGTCACTGAGCTGCACTGTGAGCACTGGCTGCACAAGACAGAGTGTTCTTGAGAACAATGGATTTGATAAGGGAAGATGCCAAACCATACAATGCAGACTGATAGAGTTCAGGAATTATCACCCACCAACAGATCAGTGCAAATAGGCTAAATGTGACGACGTGTGCATTATTTGCCCTGTAGATGACGGCAGCTCACATGATGGTAGCTGAATACATGCAAATTAGCGTATACTACTGAACTAGCAAATATCAAAAAAAGAAGGCTACAAATGGCTCAAGTAAAGACCGCTACAGCCAGACACATTTTTGGATCAGATTTAGTTGCTGGACGTGATTCACAAAAGCCATGAAGTGGTGCAAAACAAAAAGAAATGTGTGACAGTACCAACAACTGCTGCTGCATGTTATGATTGTTGTATCCAGCGATTCTTTTTTCTGTCTTCAGAGGTCTTCCACATTTGCGTATGCATATAAATGTGTGTTTGACAACAAATAAAATATTTTTGTTAATATATTCCTGTGGTTGTCATTGATAGGATAAAACATTGCTTGCATTATTGCATACTTGGTGTGTTAAGTCATTCAAAAAAGTTTGATTTGGATTAGATTCGAAGACACTGCGAGATTTAAGATTTAGCTGCTGGGATTATGCACTAAGAAGCAAAAGCTTTAGTCTGAAGCGATTGCTGATCTTTTCCTACAAATCAGAGATGAGACACATCTGAACGGTGTTTCTCTTGTGCCTTTATTTGTAAAGTTCAGCGACATGCAGTGAGGTTCATGGCTGGTGAGGCACTGACATTAGAGCCAAAACACATTTACAGACTGGCATCACAGCCTATTATTCAGAACTGAACATTTTAGAATGAACAGGTTGCACCTGCACATTGGACTTTAAGAATTGCAGCTGCCAGCTAACTACTGTATGTGTTTGAACCTGTGTGGTCTTGTACGCCCCCTATCAGTGTAGCAAATAATTCTCAGCCTCATCTCGTGCTTTCCTTATCTGCGGTTTAATGCGATAAGCAAAACAAAATATGTAACACTCAACTATTAATTATACATTAGCCTGATTATGGAAAAGTGCATAGTGTCTGAAAACATTATTGGTGATAAGAAGCGGCAATGTTAAAACAGCGTTCTTCTCCTGTCAGTATATTTATGTAATGCTTTAGCTCATCAAAAAGAAGAAAGCACAAAGCTGTTAAAGCTTCTTATAATTTATCAACTATTTTGATTCGTGACAAGCAAAACAAGTATTTGCAAATCACACTGTGGGGCAAAAGAAGAAAGCATGAAAATGTGAAAAATTTAAATAGCAGATTTAATACATGACGTTCCGGATGCACGAGGTCAAATTTGACACACCGACTGGACAAACACAACAGACTAAAGATACCAACACTAATGAGACACACCCCGAGTAACACAATAGGAAGAGGGCACCGATCGGTCAAACACACTAGGAAGGGAACAGGCACACAGGTGGACCTAATCAGACATAACGAGAAAGGGGAAACACTCAGGAACACAAGACAAAAACACCAATCACAGAAAGACACAACAAACACACCAAAATAAACAAAACCCTAACCCATACAAAACCAAAACGTGACAATTATATTATTATCATCATTGTTACAGATTTTAAATCATTCCACTTTGATTGGTGGTGAATGAAGTCAGCTGTGTTCACGCCCAAAATGGCACAGCAGTTTTTTCAATTATGCATCTGCGACATTACAAACACCCGGTCTAACCCGCCTCCTTATAGAGTCATGTGTAGCTCAGCACTAGATTTGTGCTAGTAACAAAAATAAAGCGCTGCATGCTCCCCCCGATTGACTGCCGACCAGTCCAGGGTGTACCCACCTTTCGTCCAATGCGAGCTGGACTCCAGCTTACCCGCAACCCTGAACTAGTCTCTGAATTTCATCCAGTGGATTAGCAGAGCATAAAAGTCAGCAAAACCAGACAGCAACCACTCTATTGGCATTACTTGTAATCTTTTGAACCCACCAAAAGCATATTGACTAATAAGTAAACGTAATGTTGTGCTCTCACACGGCATGGCTCAGCCAGCAGGTTCCGATTCTTTTCTCTATCATTATAGTCACATAAAACCATAATTAGGACTCTTCTGAGCGGTGAGGTCTCACTGCTCTTCACTTCCCTCTAATGATTAGAAAAGTAAGATTCTGCACCTTTCAGCATGCTGAGCAGTCATCTTGAAGCTATACTCTATTTACTTTACGCTATACTCTATACAGCTATACTGTATTTATTATAGCTGCCTGGTTCTCGAATGATGCATGTATTATAATGTAAATATCACTTCAATGTTGTTATTACAGGGACATCTTGATGGAAGACGTCATTTTACTCTTATTATTATACAGACAGAATAACAGATGACTGATTTATAGATTAGCCCTACTGTGAATCTGCGTTCATATTTTGAAATACAAGCAACATGACTGAATGATAAATGCATATCTATAATTCCATTTGTTTTCAAAAGCCTTTTAAATTTGCTGCACTGGAGGACAGGTGCAGATGTGACATTGTTGTTAATGGACAGCGACAATCTCTTACAATCTTGTGGCTGGAGTGTATTTTTTGCTAGCTTGTTTTAGTGCTTTGTTTGAACTGCTTTATCATTGTTCTATTATCACACACAAAGAGCACAAGTATGAAGGTAATGTAACTTAATGGAATATTCCAACCAACTTCATTTGTGTAGTCCTTGTATAGCTTGTTGCCCTATTCATGAGGGAATAATTTATTTGTCCACTGTAATTGGCTTCATTTTTTTCAGCCCCTAAACTTTTAGCCTTTTCTTTATCTTCCCTGCGGTCTCCGAGTGGCTAACGGCAAAGTGTTAGCTCAGCACTCTCGAGTAGGCAGGAGTCCAGCCTGGTAGTGTGTTATGAATATTTTACTATACGGTTATGTAATTGATGCCGAGGGAGCAGGGGTTGAAAGCTCCGGCTTTGAACCCCGAAGTCCAGCTCTGATTACAACCCATTGACCATTCACGCACCATCTACAGTTAGTGGTTGGTAGCATGAGATTGCAGCTAGCGCTTCTTATGCATCTCCAAAATGAGTAATGCCAGAGGTGAGTTGTAATGAGCTACATTTACTCTATTACTTTACTATAATTTGTACTTGTCACAGTAGTGTTAATGCTTTAGTACTTTTTATTTTGTCTTGAGTATTTGTGTTAAGAGTTACTCTGTTAGATTAAGATACACTTAAATGGAGACAATTTCTGAATTGCAAATTTTGACACTATCATTTGAATCATTTTGTTTATTTAGTGGCAAAGTAGCAACACCCTTACTTGAGTACAATTTCAATCCTCCGGAGTACAGTACTCACACGGCATGAGGCATATGGCATCAGCAGTCACAAAACAAGGCAGTGTTTCAGTTGTTGAAGTTGACTTGCTGAGACAAAGAGAAATGGGGTGGGGATTAGGTGTGTGTGTGTGTTGGAGTTGGGTGGGTGGTTACGTGTGTAGCTTCCACCCAGAAGCTTTGTAAATAATGTACAAGCCGGCATAGTCAGTGCACACAAGTCTTTCCTGTGTGTCGGCTTGGCACTGCAGAGACACGGAGAGGGAGACAGGTGGATAGGTTGTCTCAGCACAAAGAAATGAGGTTAACCTTCCTGTTGTGGTGTCTGCGAAGTTCCGTCTGCCTCTCTCATCCTTCCTTACAGGCAGACACGCAGGCAGAGGGCAAGAGGCACAGTGCCTCACTCCCCCAACATCGCTCCACAACGATTTCATCCCTGCATTTTACTGTGTTGAGACCAGACTCTTATTGGATTACCCTGTCAGCCTACACTAAAAGCTTTAGAGAAGCGCACAAATGTGCATACACCTGCTCAAAATGTACACTTATGAATTCAACGGACCCTGAAGGCCAAATATGATCCCCATCAGCCACTGAAATGTTTTATGTAAAAGGTTGCTGCATGTGTTTCTACAGTTAATGTGTTACACAAATAATGACAACTTTGAAAGTATAACAGTGAACTAACTATAATTAGCTAGTTGAGCTGGCTCGGGCATCTGGTTCGGATGCTTCCTTGATGCCTCCCTGGAGAGGTATTCCGGGCATGTCCCACCGACGGGAGGCCCCGGGGACGACCCAGGACACGCTGGAGAGACTATGTCTATCGGCTGGCCTGGAAACGCCTTGGGATCCTGCTGGAGAAGCTGGTTGAAGTGACTGGGGAGAGGGAAGTCTGGGCTTCCCTGCTAACGCTGCTACCCCCGCGACCTGACCTCGGATAAGCGGTAGAAGATGGCTGGATGTAAAACTATAATTATAGTGATTTTTTTAAAATCTTTGTCAATTAATTTAATACATGAGACTTTGGGGTTAATTTTAAATGTAGTTACACAGTAAATTCTATAGAGTAGTGGGACCGAATAGACTCAGTTCCAGAGGAATATTTACACTTGGAAGAGAGTAAAATAAAGAATTGAAAAAATAAATGAAATAAAAGTCACTCATGGGTTGAGGAACAAACTCACGACCTTCAGCTTGGGAGACTGCCACACTACCACCTGAGCTAGGAACCTCCTCCTGTTTGCTTATATCCAAGAGACAAAAAAAGATTGTTTTTGGTTAGGAAGATTTCAGCTGACACAAGCGATATACTAACATACAGCAGGAGCTACGTGGCTGGAGTAGATCGGCTGTCTCCCAAGCTGAAGGTCGAGAGAGTTCATTCCTCAACCCTTGAGTGACTTTTATTTTATTTTTTCAATTCTTTATTTTACTCTCTTCCAAGTGTAAATATTCCTCTGAAACTGAGTCTATTTGGTCCCATTCTAAATGGAGTCAAATTTATACATAATTTATTGTATATTTATTTCGGCAGCATGACAGCACGGCCATTAGCCATAAGAAGGAAGGTTGAACAGTCGTTTGGGAGTTGTGGTCCAATGAGCTTTGTCGCAGAGAAGCGACGTCATTATAGCTGCAGTTGGTTGTGACCTGATGACATCGCTTCGAGGCGTGCATGTTTCGATTGTGCCTTGACAGGCTCCCCGGATTTTGTCACATAACTCAGCCCGAAATGTGATACAAGGTAACAAGATTTAAGATTTTTTCTGACAAGATTTGAGATTTTTCTGGGGTTGGTGAATTTTTTGGGGTCATATATGACATGAAAAAGTACACAGTACAACCAGATTTAAGACTTCCCAATAGGAATTCAAGTGACAAATCCACTTTAGAAGTTAACAACTTGGAAAACATGGGGTGGACCGTCAACCAAAGTTGGATGCATCTAACTTAATAAAACAGTATCATGCACTACACTTAATGCACTTCAAAGTCTGTGGACTGTTATACAGTACCTGTATTTGTGCATGGTTGTTTTTAAAATGTTTTTACATGTTTTTTTTTTTTTAATAAATGTGTTTTTCAAATATTGCACACAAGAACGACACATTTTTTAGAAACTAAAACTAATGCTAAAACTAATAAAAGCTGAATAAAAACTAAATAAATAAATAAAAACTAACAGAAGCACTCTGAAAAGTATTTAAAACTAACTACATTTTAAAACAAACCTCAAAAGGAAAAGAAAAAGCTATAATGAAAATTCCCTAACAATTCTAGTCTTTGGCGCAATGGCTGACTGGTTAGCGTGTCCTCCTCCCATTGCGGAGGTCGTGAGATCGGATCTGGGCTCCGGTCTTTCTGTGTGGAGTTTGCATATTCTCCCCGTGCCTGCATGGGGTTTCTCCGGGTACTGTCCCTAGAATTGTCCCTAGGTGTGATTGTGAGTGTTAATGGGAGTTCATCTGTGTGTGACCTGCGATTGGACAGCAACCAGTTCAGGGTGTACCCCGCCTACTACCTGAAGCCAGGTGGGGATAGGCTCCAGCACGCCCGTGACTGTTGTGAGGATAAGCAGTTCAGATAATGGATGGATATTATTATAAACCCTGGTGCAAACCATTTTCCCTTTGATCAAAAGGACGAACAATTAATGGGAGTGGCCTAAGTTGGTGAATCTTTGAGAATTTTTTTTCAAAATCTTTTTCATTGAAAGTATCTATCACCTTATGCTAGAATTTCTTTGGAACAGAGGCATTTTTTCTGAGAGAAGGAACATTTAAGGTTTCTACTCTTGTACAGTATCTTTAGCAAAAATGTGTGATCACCTGTTACCACAACTCCTAGGACTTTCTAACCCCCTCAGCACTACCAGAGCCAAACCAAATGGCTTCCTGGTTCCAAACTATCATCTCAATCACTGACAATTCTGCAAATGCAATAAGCGAAGTGCGCATCTCGGCAGCGCGGTGCATTATGGGTAGGCCGGCTGGTAGCCTGCTACCAACTTGTCATTGAAAACTAATGGAGTCTAATGGGGGAAGCGCTGATTTGGACCATTTCAACCATTGGAAAGTTGTTGTTTTTTTGATTAGCATGTCGTTACTGACTACCCTCTGCCGGGACACGACAGTTAAGTTAAGTGCTTATTATTTGACTGAATGTGTGCACTTTACCGGGAGTTGGATCGAGGACACAACACCGGGAGGCGATCAAGAGACGGGTAGGAGCTTTCTTCACTGAAGGGGTCAATTGGGGCTAAAAGCAGGTTCTTAAATGACCGTCACTCCATTAGTTTGGTTACACGTACGTCCACTAGCAAGCTTTGTGATGCTTCCGTCTGTTCCCTCGCTTTTAGGATATTGACAAAATAAATGTGTTAAAAAAAAAAAAAACTATTTTAGCCTCTTATGCGCCCGTTTGGTTCTTTCTTTTCTGTCTGGAAATTGGGAAGCGTGAACGGAGGTTTACAAAACGTACACTTCTGTCTTCTCGAGCTTTGCAATGGTGTTTTTTTGCAGATAAACTCCATTAGGACAGTTAAAAATGGCACCAAGTGCACCCGTCGTTTTGTCACTTAAGGCTGAAAGTCGTTTAAACAATGCTTGCAAGCTTTAATGTGTGCAGTTACGCAAACACTTTCAGCACTCCATTCGCCGCCATTCAAATGACGGCTTTGTTTGGTGGCGAGTTATTTTTAAAACTTGACGTAATGCGCACTTCGCTTATACAAACAAAGTAATTGAACTTTTACAAGTTTACAATGACGTCTTGTTTTTCTTCACCGGTCTTTCATTTAGATTTGAGAAAGAGGTTATACAACCATTTCAAAGGGATGGGACGATGACGAAATAAAGGCATAATGTGCCTTTTTATATCTACTATGTATTTTATCAGGGACAGTCTTATCAGTTCTTAGTATTACCCATGCTGTGAATCATATTTAGCACTGTACAGTCTGGACTAGGGATGCGTTTTAAGGTACTGTATTGGCACAGCACATTTATTAACCCCCTCAAACCATGACCAATAAACAAAGGAACTAAGCAAGTAACAAAAAAAAAATTGTCTTATCATTTTAAAGATCAGTGGACTTTGCCCTTCAACTTGACTTTTACAGCTGAACACACTAAATCCACAAAGCTGTGCATCTCTTTGGTTGTACAGGAGCTGCTTTTAGGTGAAGATGAACTCAGATCCAACTCAATGTCCCTGCCCAAGAAAACGCAGCCATTTCCCAGAGGGAAGCTTTCTAAGAATCATACCTTTTTATACTTGCTCCAGTTCATCCTTTTGCACTTAAAGTTTGGAAATCCCTCTGCAAGCAATGGGAGCCACTGCTGGTAATCAGCAAGCACATTCAGAATAAGCACCAGTCTGCCTCACTCTGGCGCCTTCTCTTGCTTCATTTGTAAAATCTCATACAAATTAATTTCTGTTGTTTAATTAGTGCGCACTGGCAGGTCTACTGAGGGAATGCTGGCAGGGGGGGAAGGGAATTACTTAATTTTTTTAAATGTATGATTTCATTCTGCTGAGTATTGCTTGGAAAATCAGAGAGCCAAGAGCCTCAACAGGGGGACAGAACATGCAATTTCTTGCTTTCAGTTTACCGCATTGGCTGCCGTCTCGCCCATATTTGGCTTGTACATGTGGCACTCCACTCTAACGCATCTTTAAAAGTTTCAAAGAACAAAAAACAATTTCTGGTGAACAAAATCCAGCAAACAGAGGCGGCGCCATCACATCCTTGAAAAGAGTGTGGGATGAAAGGCTCAGGGAGCTAGCTGTCTAACCTGCAAGATCTCAGCTTCAGCCCACCATCTATCATCCTGCTGTCATGACAGCCTGCCATGCCTCAGATTTACTCGACTTTAACAAAGCTTGGAAAGAAATCAGAAAGCCTTCAGTGACTCAAACACATTAAATTAAGAGTGATCAATAGCTCCATGACAGCTGCCGTATTGATTGTGTGAAGGGCGGCAATTCTAATTGTATTCATTTAATTTTTTTATATTTGAGCTGTCAAAGTGACAATGTTAGCTGATCAAAGATGAGCATAAAATCCAGTTGACCATTTAAGATGAGTAGTTTTGGTTCACTGTCTAAGGGCACAAGGAAAGCTGTAATAAAAAAAATAAAAACAGAATAGAAAAGTGACCACATGAATGTTTTTCATCTCGTTAATCTACAAAAATATTAACTTAACCTATAAACACAAAGAGGATATTAATACCAAGCTAAGCAGGTAATTTTTGTTTTGTTTTGAGCCTTCCTGCAAATGGTCATTTGGTGATGAAGTACATCTTCAAAAACACTGTCTGCAAAAATATACACTACAACAATGATTATTTTCTTATTAGGAGATGTTCCCTTCACCTTAAAGGTACAGATTTGCTGCCAAATTGGGAACATCCTGTCAATCTACCGCAGCCCAGGGTGTTCCCCATCTCTCGCTCACAGAACACCTGTGACACTAGTGAGGTTAAATGGCATAGAAGCTGGAATGGATGGCTAGATTGTTAGCCTTTCAGATAGAACTCAATCATTTAAAGACTTCACATGATACAAATAAGATGAATTACTAATATTCTAATTTGGCATAAAAATAATACAATTCAATAATGCAATGTTTGAAGTTTAATTGACATGTCAATCATGGCCGAGGTATACTAAGCTCAGCACAAATGAATACAATACTAAAACATTGATTTCTATGCCAACCTGGACAGTGAAATATTGCTTACTCTCTGTGAGCTCGAGCCAACTGCTGCTGATTTTAAGGGATAGGCGGGGTTCACCCTGCACTGGCCGCCGATTAATTGCAGAGCCTGGTTAAAATAATATTAGTGATGTGAACGTTAAAGCATTAACTGATTAATTAATCACAAAAAAATGTCGCATTCATCATGAATTAACGCTAATTAATCGCACTATTATTTTTTACCATAGATGATACAGCGGATGGCTACGTTTAAGGTAGTACAGATTGTTTGAGCAATAAACATAATTAAATGCATTAAAGTATAGCATTTAAAAAATGTTTGCGTATGACATTTAAAACATTTGTTCATGTCAAAATATTGGGGTCATTTTTTTCCCATTTTAAATTATGCAAGTAATTCATTGATTAGAAAAAAAGAATGAACAGTGGATCAAAAAAATGTTGAAGACGTCCTCATAACATTAAATGTCAAAAGAATTAACACATAACCGGTGCTCTTTAAATTTGGCAGGCAAAACATATTTATACAAAAGCCTTTTTTATTAAGTGTTTAATCGTGATTAATAAAAATTTTAGGATGTGATTAATCTGATTAAAAAATGTAATCATTTGACAGCTCTAAATAATATACAAATACACAGTCTAAGCTTTATTGTTCAAAAATGAGTCCAAACATGTTGGCCCTCTGTTCTCCAACAGCCAGCATTTGGTCATTTTGTGGCTATGCGGAGTTTCAATCATCAAATTTTATTTAAGTCAACATGTTTTCACTCATGTCCATGATACTTTTCTTTTCTGATATAAAGCTTCTGTATGTCGTAGAAATTTCAAACAACGGTATTGTAGTCGATGGAGCTGCTGAAGCTGCTTTTGCTTCTTTTATATACCATTGGGACAGCTCTTTCATTTTGGGCCCCTTTTAAGGGCTTACTTAGCACTATTGAGAGATTGTTGGCGACTTACACTTGATTTGTTGTCATTGGAATAACGCTTCTTAGCAACAGTTAATCACATTGTCCTGCTCCTCCATTTTTTCCTCATTAGCCTACTCTCTAAACAGATTTAGCTTCATTTTTCTTCCCATTGGAACAAATGCAGAGGGGAAAAGGGGTAATGAAGTAGAAAAGTCCTGACACACAACACATCTGTCCAGACAGCACATGTGTGCATGCGTACATTACCTGCTTGTATACTTTACTTAAACTGCATCAACCAATTAATGGAAGCATCATGGATCGTGGTGGACCGCTTCACCTTTTGGGCCTTTCCCTATCCATACTTAAACTTGCAGAATCAGTAGCTGCCTTCACACTAGATTCCTGATTGAAAATGTTAAAAGTGTGAAATGAAACACCAATTGAATCTTTTGATATCTGAAAATGTGTTTGCCAGCAAGCCATTCGGAAATTTGTGAATTGGGTTATCACTAAATCCAATGTTTGACTGCTTGAAGCACTATCATGTCAAAGCCAAAAGATATACACAGTTACAGTATTACCACCAATTAGCATTAGCCCACTACTACTAGTGTTAGCTTCTGGCAACTCACCCATACTCCAATGTTTTGCTAAGTTGTCGATGTGGAGGTGGTGGGTATTCGTGTTTAGCAATGTCATACACCACACTGCTAATTTTAATTGACAGGTGTAATCCCTGTGGCTGAGCCAAGATGAATGAGAACTAACAAAATAAACTAAAATTGAAAAAACAGTGGCTAGTGGCTAGCGAAACAGAACGGAAAACAGTAGCCACACTGCTTGGTAATAAAATAAAACAGTCAAACTGTTTACAAATTGGTTTATTTTGGGATGCTAACCGCGAAGCTAAATGCTTGTGAGGTGTGTCCGTCTCAAAGAGACCGCATACGGTGATTGCCAAATCCGAGCCGCTCACGACAAAATAACACTAGCAGGAGACTTGTTGATCACTGCCAACTGTTTACGTCTGTTACAAAATCTGTCCATCTGGGTTTCTCCATTGCAACAGTCAACTGAAACCTCGTCACAACAGTATAACACAGTTCACAGTCATTCATCAAGTATAAAGAAAACTTTTAAAATGAAATACATCATACTCACCAGAGATGCTTATTTATAGGCGAACTCCATTCTCTTTTGCTAGCATATGTTGCTCTGGTAAGATAGCTACAGTCCATAGTTGTTGCCACTGTGAAAGAGGCAAATTAATTCTTTACCAAGTTGAAACAAGCTAGGCAGCAACAAGTGTTGTCCGAATAATCCTCACTATGTCCATTTTTTTCTATCTTTGAAAAGTCCGCCTTGAAAATACATTTTCAGTCATGTACAGTTCGATGTCCTTTCCCCGCTTCAAGTACTGCAGTGGAGTCCAAACTCGGTCCTCGAGGGCCAGAGTCCTGCAGGTTTTGGATGTTTCTCTTCTCCAACACACCTGAAGCTCATCAGCAAGCTCTGTATAAGCCTGATAACGATCCTGTTCATTGGAACAGGTACGTTGGAGCAGGAAACATCCAAAACCTGCAGGACTTTGGCCCTTGAGGACCGAGTTTGGACACCACTGATGTACTGTAATAAAATCCCACTCGATTAGCTCTGAACCAATCAGAAGACAGAAAAATTATGATGTCGCCTAAGGCCTTCCAGCAGGCTATTGTTTTTACGTTCTGTGTATTCAACTTGTAATCTGATTGGTTCAGAGTCTTACATTTTCAGGGCCTACGTGGACTTCGTGGACTTCAATTTGGATGTTGAAGTCGTTGGAAATTTTAACACTGATATAGCAACGCATGGATGTCGGGGTTTGAGGCGAGATTGAGGACCAAAGTCCAAGGAGGCACAGTGAGGAGGCAGATGTGCTCAAAAATGGGTTGCTTAATAAAACAAAAACAAAAAGGCAATCCAGGTACTAGTTAAAACAAAATCCAAAACAAGAGCAAACAAATACAAGGAAATAACTAGACTTAACTGAAGACCAGGAACACAGGGGAACCATGACAGCGACACAACGGTGAAAATGCACCCACGCAGACTGAACAAAAACAGCAGACTATACACACACACACACACACACACACACACACACACACACACACACACACACACACACACACACACACACACACACACACACACACACACACACACACACACACACTGATTGACATAAGACACACCTGGGTGAGACACAAGTGGGAAATAATTGGTCAACACGGGGAAGGTAAGACACACAGGTGGAGATGGTTATACATGACGAGACAAGGAACACATAACACTGATTACACAAGCTGCATTTCCATTACAGTTTTCGTAAAAAGGAAAGCGATATTGTACTATTTCAATAAAGTACAATTTCGACTTGCCGGTGTTTCCATTGAAGAGCGTTTCGCTTCTGAAACGCAATTCTTGTAATGTCCCGTCTGGCGGGATCTCGCAGTTCTGTAGGATGTGCTCATGATGTTTACGGAAGACAGACGCCCAGAGTTGTTAATATTACTTTCAAAACATCTCTCTCCCCTCATTGGACGGGTTCGGCCATTTGGCGTTGGTGTGTGCGCGCGCGCTTATAACTCATGTTATGGTGCGGATGGATGGATTTCAATGACGACGTGCGTCGTATGTCGCCTGTTTGTCATTTCTCATGCAACGATATGGGACATGCGTTGAACGGCGGCATATTAGCTCCATAAGTGAATCGTTTTGTGCTTAAAAAGACTTGTTATCCCCTCTGGAGGCAGCTCCGACACGAAAGCAAGTAGCCCCGTACTTACCTTTCCTCCGTGACCGGGACTACAGGGAATGCGCAAAAAGTGTTTCCATTACACTTTTGCGAAATACTTCTATTTCGACACCTCTCAAAAACCACCTCATGAGAACGTAAAAAACTTTTCGCGATATTTGAGAGTTCTTCTTCGAAAATCATGTTTCCATTACCAGCTTGCTTTTGTGCAACTTGCCTTTTGCGCAGAACACACCTACAGACAAAGACAAAAACACCCAAACTCAAACAAAACCCAACCCCACAGAACCGAAACATAACAATGAAAGCTGGAATCTGATTGGGCAGAAACAATGATAACACACAAAACAAACGACTGCAAGACGCGCAGCCAAGACACACGTTGTGGGGGGAGTGGCTTTGAGGCTTAGCCAAGCGTTGGGGGACAAGAAAAGCCTAGTGGCCCGCCAGAAAGCACTGAATTAGACGTTGGTGGCTGCATGACAATTTAGCTAATTTCAAATCTGAGAACTATGTAAAAAATACATTGCGGGGCACAGAGAAACCAAGTAGGAAAAACACTCCCCAACGGGAGCTCATCCACACTGAGAGGGATGACAGCCCACGGCCACATGGAGGAGTGCCATCCCAGAGACCCCCGGCCCAGATTGACCGTGGCAGCCCCCACACAAGGTGTCAAGTCCTCCCAGGCCGAAGGAGCCTCCACGATGGACCATGAGAAGGCCAGCCACCCGTCTCAGTGATTGGTCAGTCACAATGCTGATGTTGTACAAAACCACAGTTTTAAAACTTTCAGCTAGTCCACTCATTGTTATATATATTTCATGTTCTTCACCAAAAGCATCCAAGTTTCTCCTTATTTCCATCGGCCTGACCCAAAGTCATCCTCACACGAAAAGGCTGCTTTGCTCACACATGGAGACGTTAGCTGTCTGCTGTGGTCAGCGTCAAAGCACATCCAAGAATGTCAAGATCTCAACAACCCCGCTATCAGGTCTCAGACATTAGCAAAGCCCTGCTTGATTCTAAGCTGCAGAGACTGCAGGCAGGCACACTCACTTAGCTCAACTGCACATGCTACCAATGCGCCCCATTTCTCTTTTCTGCAAGTACAGCTGGAAAATGTGGTGATCAAATATTTAATGAAATGTACTATTGGGGTTTGCAAAGGAGTACTTTTTCGGAGTTGTAGAGAAGTTGAACATGTATTGTAGATGTACTTATTTTTTTTTGTGTCATAAATAATGGCTCCAATTCACATTTGCTTAGAGGAAATTCACATTACATGTACTATGTATGCATTTGAAAAGCACTACAGTACATACCCAGTACATACAGTACATTGCCCATTACTGTGTAAGAAGACAATATCACGACAATATCACCCAAACAACATGTTATTCAAGACAGATTGGATTTTTCTCTTCTCTTCTGATGACTGAACTTTCAGCAAGGGACACTCACTGCATTTCACAATCATTAGTAGCTACTATATTCTGTAGTTTACTGCCTCTGCTTCAACTTCTATTATAATGAATGTGACATACAGAACCATTGATATAATCACCTTCCTGCCCCTTTACAAACATTTCCTTTTTGCTCTTTGCCAGATGAAAAACAGAATCCGATGTGTCAAGTTAAAGTGCAATGATTCATTCCATCATTATCTCATTGAGCATTTAAAAAAAAAAAAATAGACTTCTTTTGTACCGCTCAGCACAGGAAAAGCTATGCAGTAATGGATGGCTATACATAGTATTCACTGACGTCACGGGATCGCGAGCCCGCCCCTCATGGTGGGGCAACTTTCCAGTGAAGTCAGCTTTGCTTCTATTAAGTTTACACCGAATGTTATTTTGTTATTGACAAATGTCACCCCAGCTTCCTCTAATAATACTTGTGTAAGCACGACGTATGCAGAAGATTTAGCTCAACACGCTTTGCATCGGTACACGTTGAAACGTTTGGTTAGTGGAATCGATTAGATTACAAACATTTGCCGATATTGCCAGTACCGGGCGACTTGCTCTAAGGTAGGATGGCTCTCAAAACACGGACATTCTTGCGTCTTCTGTATTATTTATACATTGTATGTATTTTATTGGTTGCTATGTGCATTTATCAATTGTGAATTTGAGGTGAAGAATCTCGGGTTATTTTTAAACCAAGTAGCTAATTCCTCCGAATGCACTTACTACTAGTGCTAGCATGTTACAACGAAAACAACAACAACAACAACATTGTTTATTCATCACTTATTTTCGTACACTTTAACAACAATTTCAACTTTTGGGCTGCTGGGAAAGGAAAATAAGAGACCTTAAGGAGGATATTTGGAGAGATCTCAAAATCGAACATCTTGATCAAAAATCTATTTTTAGCCAGAGCTAGCCACGGCTAGTGGCTTACATACTGTATATCACAATCGCATTATGGTAAAAGCATTTTTACCATCTTACATTGACACTTACCTTAAAAACCTAAATGGACAGAACACACTTTGGAAGACTTTGTCGGTAGGAAATCCTTTCGATGTATCGATGTAATTCCGGACACTTCTTTGCCGTTCCCATTCAACATTCCATGGACCGGCACACAATGTGTGGCAAATGACGGCATGTGAATACTATCTAGAAGTTTTATTTCACATCTTTGTTTGCCCAATTTTGCACCCATGAACGGAACACCTGTGCACCATTGTGAAGCGGTTCGTGAAAATCCGGAATGAATGAACAAATGAATGAATCAAAGTAACTTGTAGTAAGCAACACGAGCGCTCCTCAGCATTTGGTTGCGTTATCTTGCTGGTCGCTTGCCCCACGAAAGGCCTGCTGGGTCGATAGGTGGGGGTCGGGTCGTCATGTGAATACTATCTATAGATTCATAGCTGGATTTTGCAATTCGGGGAAATGTACACGCATGCATTTTTAGCACATGTTTGTGCGGGCATTACATTCAATCAGTACAATGTCCTCTGAATGTATCATTGAGAGTGTTTTACTGATTACGAATTTCCGTCTTTACCCTTTGACAGCAAATTCAGAAACTAATTTAAAAGGGAACAATCCTCTACATTTTGTTATTGGAAAGAAAATTAATCACTCCATTGAATATTTTTCTTTCTCAAGTGATATGTTCTTAATAGCTTTTGTAATAGATAATTAAATGGTACTAATCAGTTGCCTTCAAGTTCTTAAGGGACATTCAACAAGGGCTTAAATCCCATATTACCCATGGAGTTGAAAAAAGTACCTTGGATTCTGTTCAGTCATCCAGAATGACTTGAATAATACAGCCATCATTTGTCTAAATTCACTGGTCAAACTTTTTGTTATTTTATTTTAAACAAATCTGTATTTGGTTGTGTCCACACATACACATACGCCCAATGAGGTGGCACGACACAAATCAATAGGGTGGTTGGAGCTCTAAAAGCTGGCAGGGAGAATGGATTGCAGAGTGCGTTGAATAATTTAACGGCGCTGTGAATTTGTCAGCACAGACTGTTTACGCAGCAACATTCCAAAGAGCAGTGACCAAGATGTGAAATATCTGAACTTTTCACAGATCTAAGCAGCATCGTAAGCTATTAACAGCTGGCAGGGAAATAAGGCGCTGAGATTACACCCATTGTAGTAAAATATTAAACAAGAATGTTTTTTATGGGATATATAAGTTATTAATATTTATGCATTACAAGAAAAATGCGTCCAAATATAAAAATATTTCATTCTAGTATTGAGTAGGTGGCTGAATGAAATTACAGCACATCAGCAAACAGCCAACTTGGCAGATCCGTTTAGGAAAGGAGAGCCTTGCTGTACAATACTCCTAGCTGATTGGACGATGCGGCATCTTAGCACATTTGTTTTGACCAATCACGGCAACGGATGAAAATGTCGTCTTCGGTCTCGTCTTAGGAAGAAAAAAAATGGCACAAACATCTTTACCAGATAAAAATGCACAAAGCGCCTCTTGCTGTTCAACATTCAACAAGGAAACGTTGAGTAATCCTGCGAGAACAGAATTAATTATAGAATTAATTATAAACCTGAATGTTAACTGCATCACTTATTTCCATATCTTTTTGGTCTACTGTGTTTTACCTTCACTAGTGTTAGTTGTCAACATCAGGATGCACTCAAGTCGATCCTTGTTTCCATTTGTTCAAAAAACATTGGGCCAATCACACTTGTCAGCAGGAGCTGGAGGAGACAAGATGTAATTAGCTCCTGCTACATAGCGGGGGACTCCTTTCCCTCACGCAACTGTCCCTCATTTCCAAACACTCCACAGTTTGACATTATCAAATTCCATTTAGGAATCTTGAAATTCTTCAAGCGGTCTGATAAGCAGATGCCAGGGAGAACACGCTATTATATGTCACTCAAATCCATATTTGAGCACCTATTTGTTAGAGAGGAATGGCATAAAAGCACATAGGAAGGCGAGCAAATGGAGGTGGAGGGCTTTGAGAGGCTTTGGTGGTGCAAGCCTCTTAAAATGGCATCTAAGGGTCGTGCAACCCTTAGATTGTTCTCAGCAAAAGGGGATGGATATAATGGCATGTTTTCCACCACCTCCTCTTAAAACACTGAGCCATAATGGCAGGAAAACATACAGTAAATGTGGGCAGAGTCTTCATGCTTTGTTTCTGTTGTTTATCAGGCATCCACAGATCCCTTCCAGTGTGGGCGTCGAGGGTAATGGATTAGGGTGCTGCTGCTGCCAGTGATATCATGCTTGAGAAAGAAGTGGATATTTTCGAGTTTCTTTGTCTCTGTGTGAGGCCTTTGCATTTTACTGGTGAGCTAGACTGTTACTGATATGCCCCCTGGCACGCCGGCCCACTGTGAGCATACAGTAATTTAGCGCACTGACACTGACAGACCTGAGGGTGTGTAAGAATGGTGGAGAAGATTTAATGTTGGCTGCTCGAATATGGGAACGCTTTGCACACATTTGAGAAAAATGCTGCAAACGTTGACACTATACTGTATTTTATTGGTTTATTTTTTTTACGTGAGTAAGACTTTGTCAGCCCTGCACTTGACTGGTGATCAGTCCAGGGTGTACACCACTCACCCTAAGTCAGGTGAGGCAGTATAAAAAAGTAAATGAATGGATTGAGTTTTTATGTGCTGTTATAGTTGGAGGGTATCATTTATAAGAGGAACTGCAGTCTTGTGAAAGCACCTAAAACAAAAAAAGAAACGACCAATTTGCACTTTATTCTCATTTCCCACCTGCAGCCATTTACTTTACCACTATTACCAGTGGAGTTATACATCACAGGCATAAATTTCACTGGCATCCCCCACACATTTTCCTGTGCTTCCCTGACAGCAGACACTGTCACCAACACTCATTTCAACATCCTCCATTTGACATCTATTTCATAACCTGAAAGAAAACAATCGGATGCAAAGATGGTAGATTAATTGAACAATAATGAGTTGCTAAGTAGCATGGTTAAAGTTTATTAGATTATATATATATATATATATATATATATATATATATATATATATATATATATATATATATATATATATATATATATATATATATATATATATATATATATATATATATTAAAATATATACAGTATTTTGATATTTCATTATAATCAAAATAAACACTTTTCCTGATGGCGTGTAAATCTTTTACATTTTTTGGTGCACATTTATGTTGGTAAAATTGTAGTAATGCTGTACCAATAACTGATCATATTGATTATCGGAAACATGATATAAATTGTTTCCACCGTTTCATCTCCATCTAAAAAGGGATTGCATGCTTATAACCAGTTCTTGGTCGGCAATCGCTGGCGCAGCCAAAGGGGAGGCTGGGCTGGCAATTGCCCCTGCTCAAATGTGATTGGACCCCGCAAGTGCCAAATGATTGACATATCACCGCACCGGCGCCGCACGTCTTGCAATGCAGCCTGCCAGCTTTTTTATCAATCAGACGCCTACTAATTGTTATGCCCCTCCTGCACAGTAGCTGGCACTATTTACCACAAAATGTGGTATAAGGAAAAAAAAATTTTTCATAGGGTGTGTAAAAAACTAAATAAGGGGACAAAATGTGACTTGTTCCTTAAACGAATTAAACTAAACAAGTGTATGCGTTAACATTTCATTCATGTTAAACACTGATGTTAATTATTACATAGGCTTTGAACATTTTGTACATTGTTAATAAACAGCGCATTATGTGCTAAAAATCTCCTGCATGCTTCATATGTACTTAAATATATTTCAACATTTAGAGACTGCGATTGAAATTAATTCATTATGAAACAAATTATTTGGCATAATCTTCGGATGCCCCACCCGAGGCCCCCAGTGTCGGCAATCTGGATTTTACACTTGAATAAGATAACATTCTCCATCTATCACCATATGAGAGCAATGCTGAACATATATGTATCGTTTTAGCTCACTTGTTAGGATTTGGGGAGATACAATTAACACTGAGCTAATTAACAACAGCGACAGCGACTCACTGCTCGATAGTTGACTGGGGATCATTATTGAAAGAAGTGAGGTAGGAAATCCCTACTGGCATTAACTGAGACAGCTGTTTTGTGACTGGATGCTCAAAAGGCAGAACACTAACATTAAACACACATAAAATAATGTGGTCACTCAACCAGTTGATAGCTACCCAATTCAGAACGATTTGTGGTGCAGCTCTTACAATTTGACAGAACTCAGATGCTCAACACTACTGTTTGTTTTTTTCCTCACTGTAATATGTCATCCTAAGTGAGCCAATTAAACCTCTGTCCGTGCCTGTCAACACAAAAGCTGAATTACCTGAAGTTTGTGGGCTTTTATGGTATCTAGTTAAGTCTGCTTAAAGGCTTAGTAACTGCTTATAATATGGTTTATTCCATTCATAGCCATACATGTAGCCACACATGAAAAAAAGTAGCTTAGATTATAGACTCAGGTTGAATATAAGTTAGGTCACATATGTAGTGTAACGGGATTTTGGTGGATTTGTTTGAGGCACAGGCAGACAGATTTGGCGCTTTGCGGACGTGTGGTGGATATTATCGTATTTCATTCTTAAATATGACAACAGTGTGGGACAATCCCTCTGAATCATTGTAGAAATCAATTCATTGAAAGAATTATTATCATTACCATCTTAAAAAATATTTTCATTGCTCCTCCCTGACTACGCAGCACAACTATTAGGAGAGGAGTTTCAGACACGGACGCAGGGTGATGTGTGCAAGGCAGTCTCTAATTGTCCACGTCTTGTGCGCGGCCAATTACCGTATTTTCCACTCTATAAGGCGCACCGAAAAGCCTTTTATTTTCTCAGAAACCGACAGCGCACTTAGAATCCGATGAGCCTTATATGTGGATCAATTTGGGTTAAGTATCGTCACCATAGTCAGGGGGCGTTGCCGAAGTAACAGCGGTTAGAACGGTAGTCCTACACCTGAACAAGACTGGCAGATATTGTCTTGTTTTTTTTTCGGCTTTTCCCTTCAGGGGTTGCCTCCATCTAACCCTGTCCTCTGCATCCTCTATCTCACAACAACTACCTTCACGTCCTCTTTAACTACATCTATGAACCTCCTCTTTGGACTTCCTCTAGACCTCCTGCCTTGCATTTGGAAACTTAGCATCCTTCTGCCAATATACTGACTATCTCTCCTCTGGACATGTCCAAACCATCTCAGTCTGGCTTCTCTGACTTTATCTCCAAAGCCTCTTACATGTGCTGTCCCTCTGATGTACTTATTCTTGATTCTATCCATCATGGTCACTCCCAAAGAGAACCTCAGCATCTTCCTCTCTGCCACCTCCAGCTCTGCCTCCTGTCTTTTCCTCAGTGGCACTGTCTCCAAACAACATCGCTGGTCTCACCACAGTTTTATAAACCTTTTCTTTCATTTGAGCTGAAACTCTTGTATCACGCATCACACCTGTCACTTTTCTCCTCCCGTTCCAGCCTGCCTACACATGCTTCTTCACTTCTTTTCCACACTCCCCATTGCTCTGGACTGTTGACTCTAAATACTTCAACTCATCCACCTTCTTGGTCTCTTCTCCCTGTAACCTCACTCTTCCACTTGGGTTCCTCCCATTCACACATAGATATGTCTCGCTACGGCTTACCTTCATTGCTCTCCTTTCCAGGGCACCATTTTGTCCTTTGCTCTGCCTTTGCCACCTTTTTCTTCCTCACCACCAGAGTCATCTTACGCACTACCATCCTTTGCTGTCTGGTTACACTCTCACCTACCACTACTTTGCAGTCGCTGATCTCTTTCAGATTACACCATCTACACAAGATGTAGTATACCTGTGTACTCCCACCTCCACTCTTGTAGGTGACCCTATGTTCCTGCCTCTTTTGGAAGAAAGTATTCACAACAGCCATTTCCATTCTTTTTGCAAAGTCAACCACCATCTGTCCTTTTGCGTTCCTCTCCTGGATACCAAACTTGCCTATAACATGTCCTTTGAAGTCTGCACCAATGACAACTCTCTCACTTCTAGGGATGCTTTGCATCATTTTATCAAGGTCCAACCAAAAGTTCTCCTTCTCCAGCTCACATCCTACCTGTGGCGCATACCCACTAACAACATTGATCATCACACCTTTGATTCCTAGCTTCAAGCCTTTTTCGCTATCTGACACTCTTTTTACCACCGGGACGTTCCTAACAAACGCTTCCTTCACGATAACTCCTACTTAATTTCTCTTCCTATCTACACCATGACAAAATAACTTGAACCCTGCTCCTAAACTTCTAGCTTTGCTCCCTTTCCACCTGGTCTCCTGAACACACAGTATGTCCACCTTCTTCCTCTGAATCATGTGCACCAGCTCTCTACCTTTTCCTGTCATAGTTCCTACTCTCAGTCCTAGACTCTTGGTGTTCCTCTTCTCTTTCTTTCTACAAACACACCTTCCTCCTCTCCTTCTTCGACCAACAGTAGTCCAGTTTCTACCGGCACCCTGTAGGTCAACAGCACCGATGGTGGTCGTTGTTAACCCGGGCCTTGACCAATCTGTTATGGAAGTTATACATTTGATTTGCATGTTTGATTTGGGCAAAGTTTTACGTCGGATGCCCATCCTGACACAACCCTCTGTATTTATCCGGGCTTGGGACCGGCACAAGAAGACAGTGGCTTGTGCCCCTTGCGGCTACACTCTGGCAGATATTGTAAATATGGATATTACCGTTTGAACAATGTTGAGTTATTGAGTTATCGTTATATTGTTAATACGGAACCATATTGTGGCTGCACTACCAGTAACTTGTTTTGGGAGTGAACAGAGTTGTCAGAACACTGGTTTGTATTGTATTACATATTAATATATATGAACTGACTTACTCATCTGATTGTTTTGTTGACATTCAACCCCAGCCACTACAGTAGATTATATTCTATGTGCCTTATAATGCGGTGCACCTTATATATGCAAAACATTTTTAAATAGGCCATTCATTGAAGGTGCGCCTTATAATCTGATGCGCCTTATAGTGTGAAAAATACAGTACATCATCCGCAAAGGGAAATCTTGTGGTTTAATATCATGCACAAACACCAGCAAGCCAATTTCTTGTCCCGCAATATCAAGCATCAGTGCGCTTCGATTGCTCTTATTTTGATGGGAATGAGGGGAGCTGCTTTGGTTGGCTGGGAGTTGACTGTGTTCCATCATACAACAGAGCACAATGATCCAAAACACCCTCTTCAATCTGTGTGAGTCAAACAAAATATCAAAAGAAACAAAACTCTACCCAGTGCACGTCAGCTTTGCGCTAGACTTAGGCACGCAAATAGGGCCCACAGTATTTATACATAATAGAAAGAAGGGGGAAAAAGGCTATTTTTGCTGGTAAAAAAACATGGAACAGTCCAATGCTTTGCGACAGGAATGAACCACATGGACATCTTAAGAAAGTCATTGTACTGCTAAATAATTTGTGTATAACGCAGAGAGCTCAGGGATTTTTTTTTGCAACAAAGGCATGTTAAGAAAACTTTCTATGAGGCAAATGAATCGTATTAAGAAAGCAGCTATTAAAAAGCTATTCTCTTCATTCCTGAGGAACTCTCCATGAATTCTTGCAGCCGTGCATAAAGCTGTATTTCAGCCAACCTAAACTAATCTCACAAGGAGACATGTTTGCAATGGTCTTGGAAATACATAACGACTAACTTTCAAGCACTGATGAATGTGGTGCTACTTTGATCCAGATGGATGGAGTTCTGTAACTTTGGATGGTAGATGGTTGGATACACACCATGTGCCAACATGGCTGCGACATCAGCAAGGATGTGCCGGAATTGTGCTTTGTGATGGAACTTTAATATGCCTCAAAGTGTCAAAATGACCTCTGCCAAATATGTAGTTTCTTACTCATGATTTCCTGCTGTCATATAAAAAGAACCATTCCCTACCGCAATGAAATCATTCTCATACAAGTCAATGCTCCAACACATGCTGCAAGAAATACAATAAAAGCTGCCATTGGTTCAAATGAGAAAAAAAAAAACATCCCTGACCTCAACACTTTTGAGAACCAGTGGAAGATGAGGGAAGATGAGAGTGGACAGCAGTATACCTCCAAACAGCAATTCATGGGAGGCAATTCCTGCATTCTCAACTGATACAGGCAGAAACGATCCATGGACTTGAAAGTTCAATGAATGAGTGAGTTGTTCGAGTGATATCAGAGTGGCTCCTTTGTTGACATGGAATTAGATCAGTAAAGATAGTTTTGGATCGAAATAGCATTTGCTTTTTCTTCTAAAATTTGCTTCTTCTTTTTTTTTAACAAAAAACTGTTTACTATATATATGCATGTTTTTCTATGAAAAAAAAACATTCTGAAATTTTATATAAAATGACAATTTATGAAAAATTATTATTCTCTCTCTCTCTCTCTCTCTCTCTCTCTCTCTCTCTCTCTCTCAAAATTAGTCTATGGTTTATTATAGCTGGCAGGTTAACACTAGCACTACTAGAATTCTAAAACAACTAGATCTCCCAGAGCAGTCATTTTGAGATCTAGTGTTAAGAATCCCAGATGAATACACATTTTGAGATTAACCTTTCCAAATCATTTCAAACAATTGCTGTCTGATTCCTTGCTAATGCAGGAAGCTAGGGGGTTGCTGCTACACACAGTGGCAAAACCCCAGTGCCAATTTCATGAAACAAGCAAAAGACAACAGCAGTGCTTTTTTAAAACAACAGAGCTTGTGCTACAAAAATATAATGGTGCACAGTAGACAACTTCATTCCCCAAAATTAGATGTGATTTCATCAGTGTTTACACACCTGGGGCAAAGAAAAGCTCTGACGTGTGCAAGCATACTGAATCATTTTTTCTAATGAAACCATGCAGAATGTCATTGTAAAGTGTGGAGATTTGTCTATCTAAATGATTCATTTACTTTGCGCTTGGTGGACACATTTGAAAGCAATATTTATGAAAGTGGCTTTCATACACCGAGATAAAAAAGAAAGTGTCAGATTTTTAGGTACATAAGAAAAATCTTTCTGCACAGATAGTCAAAACAATGATCTGTTCATACTCCGCTTGTTTTGAATCACAATTTAGAAATGTGGACCTTTCCTTACAAGAGAGGGATTTATAGTTTGCTCTTCAGCACAAATATCAAGACAACTAACAATGTTTTTCTCCTGTCCCTTGTGCACTACTTATTTGGCAGACTGGATTCAAATAAAACTTGCCGTCGCAATTAATTGATCAAACAAAACCAAAGTTTACTATAGAAAGGTCCTCTTAATTAGGCATCACTATAGGTTACAATTCTCTGTATATTTAACAATGTCTTTGTTTTTCTTTAGCTGCGGAAGCCGCATGTAAACCACAGCAGTCATTTATAGCAGCTGCTTTTTTTAATACAGCCATATGCATAGACAACGTTAACTACCTAATTTACTAACTACTTGCCCACCCCCACACCCCACCCTTTCAACCACACACATCATTACTAATAAGCCAGAATAACTTGTCAAACTTCAGCATCTGCGACAGCTGCAAACAAGCACTGATGAAGTGTTTGCATTTTGTAGCACCTTGTCACCAGCAAACATACTGAATGCAAACGCTGCCATGTGCAATTATTGTTGGTGTGCAAAGCGTTATTAAGATGCTGAAATAGGAACAAAACCAAGCTAGAATGTTTTGAATACTTCATATGGTTGTGTTTGCTCGGGTCCATAATTGAGTTGTTTACCAGCCTTTACCGGTATCAATCTTCCATTGCATTAAAAAGCATACTGCTGATTGAGCAAGGTGGCGTTTATTCACTGCAAGAATGTTGGCCACATTCTGCATATTTCAACCAGAAAATGCATTTCATGACAAACATTATGCAATGAAAAAATTACATACAATTTGGCAGCACTTGAACAGAATATTAGATAATTCATCTCACAACCTTTAATTGTCACTTGTGTAAGATTTCGAAAATCTTTCCCCTTTTTTCCCTCAGTATCAAGAGCAGTAATGGGCAACTTAAAGGCTTGAGGGGACACTATTTGTCATTAGTGCTAAAACACATGCTCTATTATATTTTATTTTTCATGTGCATGTTTAAAAGACCGACTATCCTGACCCAACAACAGAGGGTTTGAAGTAAACAATGGAATAACCACATATTTTACTGTGGTTTCTTTTTCTAGTTCAAAGGGCTCTCTTGCATAAATCTTGTCATTCAAGGAAACTGCTGAACAGCAGACCAGCATTTAGTGCAAGAACTCATTTCATGCATGTTTTCACAAAAATCAACTCATTCAACATTTTAATTATATGAGGTACTATGTTTGTCCCGCATATCATTCGAAATCTGCAAAATTATTAGACCTACTCATGTTGTAGGGCAGTGTGTCTCAACCTGGGTTATGCATACCCCTAAGGGTACATGGGCACATTACAGCAGGTACGTAGAAACATTTAATAATTTATTTCCAAGGTCAATAACCTGTGGTCGAGGCCAAAATCACAACAGCCGCGTGTCAACTCAAATGTTTAATTAAATCTCAGACAGACGATGAAAAAAAAAAGCAAAACTTGTATAGGTTCTGAATATTATTCTTGCCCAATGTTTCAATGTTTATTCAAAGGAGCTCTAAAACTTTATGGGAAAAGTTATGAGTTACATATACAAAAAAAAATTATTCATGTTTTTCTAAATAACTTATGTTACTCATTTTTTGTTAAAATTAAGACAATACCTATGAATAAAACATTCAAATGACAGAAACAAAATAAAATAATTTCCCTTTGATAATGAGTTGTGTTACATTCTACTTTTGGAGAATCATCACCTCATATGACTTAGAAGGTACTCATGGTATGACTGAAAGGTTTGCGTGTACACGACTTAGACAATGGTCCAAAACAATAAATGCAGCCATAGTAAGTTCTCATCATTGTCACGTTTCAGTATACAACGGATGACAGTTTACACATTGTAATTGGACGAGAGGTATTCCCCCTGATGAGTCACTATCATCTACCATCATATCATGTGTCATATGCACATCCTGCTGGTATGCCACTTTAAGCTGTAAATTGTAGTAAATAAAACAGTGTGTCACTGATGGTGTAGGCAGCAAAGCATAATTTGTTAATGACATATGGTTATTTTTGCTGTGGCTTCCCCTGCTAGCATATGAATTATTGATTATATTAATAACTTTTTTATATACTGCCTGTTGGCTCATACCTTGCCAGTGGTAAAAAAAAAAGAAAAAAAGTCCAATAGTAATGGCAATCAGCTGCTTGCAGTGAGATCCTGCTAGAAAACTAAATATTTTATTCTGGCATTCAGCTGCTACATACCACCATGAGTCACTTTTCAATATGTGCGACCTATCAGTGTGTTGTGCACTGTCCGCATCATGTGCTGCTGCTATTTCTTGCTGTAGTTTCCATCGTTGTGAAGGCTTGAGCTGAAAACAGTGCAGTGCTTGTGTTAAAATATACGGCTGACCTGATCCGAATGCCTCATATGGCAGCTTTCCTGATAGCCAAGGTCCAGCCAATTTCCCCTGACCTCTTTGGATAATGAGGCATCCAGGACCACTGGGCAGCAGATAACATGATGTTTTTGTGCTTATCTTTCAATGATAAGCCAAGCCACGGCAAAAACCTGAGAAAAATGTAGCTTGGAGATTTTTATTTTGCAACTTTCATATCAAAGCCTTTTACATCAGTTGTATTGGAATGCGTATGTTTGAGAGGATGGAAAAGAGTAGCTTACAACGGAATACTCAAGTTCTCGCCGCTATTATTTTGTAGGGGAATATGTTCAGATGACTGCGACTGCTACTCAGGCTGAAAAATAACCCTTGAGAGAATATTGCAGCGTCATCATGAAAAAGTATACACATGATTCTGTCTGTGAAGACCCATTAGCTCAGCTATGCTTGGGTAAGTGGATGAATATCCTGGAGCACAATTCGATGCAGTGCTGCTTTGATCCAAGCGCCAAATCCAACAGCTCAGGGTTCAGCTGTGGACTGCGTGAAGCCAAAGCCTGACTTGGAGGACACGAAAGGCCCAGGCTGCAGGTCTCACTATGTCTGCGCTCTTAGGCCAGCATTCCATTACATCACACTTGTTTGCTAACAACAATGGAATTAGATTCATGAAACAAATGAAGTTGCAATCCAATTGAATGGTTGTTACGTTTTGCAAGTGTGTACTCAAGTTTGTGCTAGCTAAAGCAAAAAAGCACAGACTTCCCTCTCCCCAGCCACTTTGTCCATCCTGGGGCCTGCTCCCGGCAGGACATGACCCGGAACGCTTCATCAGGGAGGCATCCTTGGGGCATCCTAACCATATGCTCAAGCAGTGGGTTGCCCAGGGCCAACTATGTTGTGACGCCAGATGCCAACTATGCATCAACAAGGGGTGGTTAAGGGTCAATCAGAAATGGGGCGTTAGAAAATAATCCAAGCCTTCTAGAGGACTGGTACCAGAGCCCAAGCTGAGACAAGCCAACTATGACTAAGTTTACATGCAGGCAATTCGGGTTTTGTAAGGCCATGCAAACAGGCACAATAACCCGAATATGCTCTTATTCGGGGATTTAAAAACCCAAATAAGACCCTTGGGTTTCCCCTTTCAAAACCCGAATTCTTGCGCATATAAGCGCATTCGGAATACCTCAATTGAACGCCGCATTGTTTTTCGCTGTGAGCATGCTCTATATTTTCTTCTTCGTCTTCTTTTCTTTTTCTTCGCTTATTTTAATTCGCAAGGAATCTTGGTCTTTGTTGTAACGACTTGTATGCGCAGCTCGGTCCCACTCGCTAAAGGAGCCTTGCTTGAATACATTGATTTCTCCGCAGCATTTTCACATTATTTTGTGTCTCTACGGCGAAAACGCCATAGTTTGTCCGTGCTTCTGACGTGTAACCCCCACCAGAAATACTTAAGCCGGTGTAAACAAACATGACGCTAGCAGCAAAGAACTGCACTTCTGGAACGAGGAGGAAACCGACTACTTTATTTAGCGTGGTGAGTGACATCAATGCAACTGAGCCCACTAAAGTGGGGATCGATCAGGCAACAATAAACAAGCAGAAGTGGTGGCAACAGTCCTTTATTAATTTTCACCATGTACCGTGCTAAAGTAGTCTAGTTAAAAATTACAAAAATTACAATTTATTATAGAATCATAAGTTAAAAAAACAAAACAACTTTTGCTGAGGTAGGTGTGGACTCAACAAAAAAACACAGCAAACTCAGGATTAGTCAAAAATCGAATCAAACCAAAATGTTAGTAATTTAACTCAGAAGAAACACAGAAAAAAAATACCAGCATGGAAAATAGCAACTAAGTACCACAAACTCGACCAGCCAAAGTGCATCAGTGCTTTAAAGTGCCTTGGTTAAGATACTACTTTTAGCTAAAAGAGACAAAAATTGAGAGCCTGGCTAAACAGCAGCGGCAGACTGCAACAACAATTACACCAATTAGCCAGAGTTTATAATCCTCGATCGGCTCATGCAACATGCAATTCATGTACCTTAAATATGGCAGCAAACCTACGCAAACAGATGCTTTAACTGAGCAACTTTCGGCCCACAGACCACTCGGCGACTCTCAGCAACGCTCAACAACTGACGTGTGACGACTGCTCGGCGTACACTGGTTTTACGTTAGCTTAATTAGCCGGCCGACAGAGTGGGGCGGATAAAACAGTTGGATTAACTAACGCCCTATTTAACCACCTGGTTACATAAATATAATGTATTTTATTGAACGTAGTAAGTTGAAAGCGTCAATTACGTTATTTATGTAATTACGTTGTCCACGAACAGGATATTCCAAACGAGCACAAATGACATGTAAAGAAGAGTAACTCGGTCCGCATGATTGTTTCAGAAACTGGAATTCTAACCTTAACCCGAATATTGACTGCATGTAAACTTAGTCTATATCTAGCCAGAATTTCTCAACCTCGCACACCAGCTCAGGCTTTCCTCCCAGTGAGAGGACATCAACACCTGTGGGTCTGCAGGTCTGACAACCGGGTGCTCGCCATCAAGCTGGTTCCAGAGGGCAGCACTTCACCTAAGGATCACACGGACCCCTCCACCATGATAAGGGAGGAGAGTCCCTGCTTCTTAATTGCACTTTTCATTCTTCCTCTCGATAAAATTGTGTCCAGTTTGTCTTGACCCACATACAGTATTTGCAAAGTATTAGTAACACATGAGTGCCTTCTGGCTGCCAGCGCCTCAAAGACACAAATCTACTGGACATTCCGGCACCACAGTCCAATAAACTCATCCTACATCTTCATAGCGAGCTGCTGTCCTCTTTAATAAGTTAAAACAGAAAATTGGAAGATTTTGTGTCACTCATGTTTGTGTAATTCAATGTATGATTGCAGTTTGACAGTGAGACCCAGAGAGAGAGAAACCCTGATACTGTTAAGTGCCAAGCCTTTTTGTTTTAATGTTAGCTCCACTTGTTCTCCTCCTTCTCTAATGGCTCCAAAACAACCAACGGAAAGCTCAGAGCCAGAGAGGACGTGCTTAATCATTTAGGAGAATAGAAGAATACTTTCTTCTAGTGTGGATGATAATGAAGCGCAAAACCCTCTTGCAGTTTTTCCTTCCTGAGCGTCTAATGATCATGTGGCCTAGTTTAACAAAATAAACTTCTTTTTGATGCACGCACACTAAAATACAGACAAGACAAATATAGACAATATAATTAAATCAAACAATGAGGAGAAGGAAAAAGGAGAGATGTACGATGAGAAGCTGGTGAAGTTGATGCGTTGCAGCAAAACCCTAGAGGCAATCTAGATGTACAGTTAACATGGATTCTGGGTGATAATTGTTATTTTTTGGGGTTTCGCTCGCTTGTGCTCCAAGGGATGCATATATGGGCTTGGCAGGAGATTTTAATTAATGCTTGCTTGAGGTTGCTTCATTCTTCAGTTTCATCTTTTTAAATACACGTGAGCGCTTTCAATTTGGCAACTTCACACAGTCTATTATCTCGTGTGAAGCCTAACTGCAGAAATAATCTTCCTTTTCTTGAAAAGTGAGATCAGGAAGTATTTGGCCTCATTTGAAAGGACTTGGAATTCAGTATACATCAAAATAGAAGAAACAAACCAGATTAACAAGAAGGCAACAGCTCTACTTGTTGCAAATTTGAGCCAGTTTTCGTCATTGGAATCAGTGACAACACACTTTAATTTTTTAATTTTTTAATTTAATTTCCAATTTCTCTAATAAATTCCAATTGATAATGTTTGACGACTGGTAGTTATTTTCATATTATAATACTTTCAATGCTATTTAAGGTAAATGTTAAATGAGACAAATTCCCCTATGAAAGGTTGTAGAGAAGTTTTAACCAGATGTATTGCACAGTTTTCCAGCATACAGCTTAAGCCTGGCAGGAGAATTAGCCTGATTTTAGCCCCAAATTTTCCCTCCAAACAATCATAAGGACGCGCCGATATCCAAATGATAATCTTAACAGACACCACACACGGCTCACTGCTCGGAAAGACATTTGGGCCACTCCGACCTGAAAGCGGGGATATTCAACATGTTGGATTGTTTTGGCCCAACTTCACACCGTGTGCGGTTTGCCCCGAGGACAAACCACCACGCAGCCGGTTGATGGTGACGTGCAGCCAATCAGAAAGCGAGGCGGCGAGGAAGACGGTGGGGAATCCAAAATCAAAACAGTCATGGCGCAACAGAAAGTCAGTGCTTGGGTTATTTACACTCTTTAAACAACGCCTTTTCTTTTTATGACGCTTTTTTCAGCTAAAAACAAACCAGGAGGTATCGGGACTCCGGCCCTCGAGGACCGAGTGTGCCCACCCCTGATTTAGTGCCATCTAGTAGTGAACTAATAGAATGTAATTTTGCAGCTTGCGCACTACGGTGCCTCAGAGAGACCACACTTTGCAAGCCTACGTCTATTTAATCTCAGTTATTATTTGAAGTAGCGAGCAAGCGAGCAGTCCAATAAGCAGGAACAGCGGGAGCGGCTCACAAGAGCGGCTAACAGCAGAAACCAGCAAAAGCTAGCGAGAGCAAAGCAGAGAGAGAATCACGCGACTCAGCAACCTGCAGGCCCCAAATGTGGAAGGTCAGCAGTGATCAAGCCATTGGGTCCGACACTAACTGCAATCTCACCAGAGGCTAACTAGTACTACGTTTGCAAAGTTCTTCTCTTACGGATACCCGTAGCAGTAAGATGGCAGCGAAACATGTCAGGCTCCTTTTGTAAGGCACGGCACTACCTCTGTAATATAATTTGTGATTATTAGACCTATGATTATAATTAAAAAAAAAAGTACATACTTTTTGCATATTATTGAACGAGATAGTGGGATTTGAAAATTAATTAATTAGTAGTTCCCACGCAATGGCTCTAAATATTACACATTGATGAACTCCTGTTATTTTTGGGATATATTTAGAGCCATTGAGTGGGAACTACTAATTAATTAATTTTCAAATCCCACTATCTAGTTCAATAATATGCAAAAAGTATGGACTTTTTTTAAAAAAATATAATCATAGGTCTAATAATCACAAATTATATTACAGAGGTAGTGCCGTGCCTTACAAAAGGAGCCTGACATGTTTCGCTGCCAAAAATAACAGGAGTTCATCAATGTGTAATAAGGACAAGGCTTGGCCGCAAATAGCAAAAATGTGTGAAAAATTGTTGCCAGTTACTATAATTGCATTGAAAAAAAAAGTATTTTTAGACCCCCCAAATTCTTGAATAAGCAGGGATAAAACATAAGCATTTTTCCAGAAAAAAACAGGAGTTGTCTCCCACCAATTACATAAAAAATATATGTCGAAAAAAAATGAAGAACTGCAAGTATGCAGGACTCCCCTGTATTTGGATTTCCCGGGGAAATTATTTATGTACTCTATAAATTCATCAAAGCAGTGTTAAATAGCTGAAGCGCTTTTTGCCTGTCATCAGGTGATGCATCGATTTACGCCAGGCCTGCTGCTGCTTCTGCACCATAACATAATCACACCAACTTGCATGCTGGTTCACACTGGTGATTAGCTCGTCAAATTCTTTTCCCAAGTAGTCCGGAGGGAGTACTTTGGCAATCTGTGAGTGAAGAGCCACAGCACACGGATCAAAGCATCCAAACTGGCTTGCTGGCGGGGAGTAGAGCTACACCAAACAAACAAACCCCCCAAAAAACCTTGCACGTTATTGGTGGTAAGATGAAGGGTGTGTAATCACTGACTACATGGGCTTGTTTTTGTTAATCAAAAGAAGTGTGATCCCCCCCCACTGCACAGCATTGTATATGTGCCTTCAATCGGAGACAGATGGATGTCTACGGAGAGGTTGACAGTTTTAGAGCACAGGCTGTACATAACAGTGTGATGCAATCATAGGCAATATAAATCCATATACTGTATACATATATTCCTGCCCCCCTTTCCCTCACAACCAACACCACTAACAATTATTCGAATAATGCTTCTTAATTTGCCTTTTGGTTCATCGCATCAGTTTGCAATGTCGATGCACTTTCAACCTGCTATCCAAGTATGTAACACATAACTGACAATGTTGTATATTTCATGCGTGCAAACTCTCTTGACCCCTGAAATATATATTTCTATTTTATAATGAGCTGTGTTCCGCAGTGATTAAGAGCAGATGGTTTCATTGGCATTTAAAGATCGTTTATAATCAAAGCTGTGCTGTAGTTTGGTCAGACCGTGTGGGAGGGAAGGTGATGCCGAGGATTTCTGATAGGATCCGTAAAAATGAGCAAAGTTGTAAACTGCTCTTGGCCTTGATAGAAAACTCAGAAGAGGGATGCAGGGTAATATTTGAGAAGGGTAATCTAATTTTCTGCATGTAAGCTTGCGGGAGCACTAAACTCAGTCATACAGTACATGGGTGCAATCAAACATGCCATCACTCGTAGTTATAGAATGACTCCCCCTTATACTTCATCTTCGCATAAACTAAGGCATAAAAGTAGAAAATAGCTGCGTGATTGAGTGGTTGTGTATCCATCTATGTAAATGAGAATTTTACCAACTGTGAATACAGAGTAAAACAACAATGAGGATTTTTTTTTTCTCAGCACATTTATTGTTCTAAAGGCATGGAGGGAAAAGTGCATGAAGTCATTGTCTAAGACAACGACTTGGTAAATGATGATCATCTGTAACTATTGAGATATCTTGTGAGCACTGAGCTCCATGGCTGCTTTGTACCTTCAGGGAAAACAGAACCACAGGAGTGTATTGATAAATGGCCTGTCCACTTGTAAGACAACAACTGCAGCCATTTCATTGGCCTTGGAATGATGATACCAAGGAGGTATGTGGCGATTACCCTTCAAGAACGCTGTTGTTGTTTTAGAATCCCCTTTACCGAATGAAATACAATAGTAGAAAAGCATTTCCTGAGTCCAAATGGTTAACACGTGACTGGCCTTGAACGTGTATGACTGATAGTATTTCCTTCAAAGTGGAGAAGCCAAATGAAAGCCTATCGTCTGGCCTAAGTGTAATGTGTAGGGCAATAGGTAAAATCAATCAGCAAGTGTCTTTTTGGGGGGGGGGGGGGTAGAGGAAATGGACGTACTAGTAAGAGTAGGGTGAAGGGTGAGGGGATTCTTCAAAAAACACTGATAAACATTGAATTTAACATATAATATCTTATTTGGCGGAGCTGATCAACGATGTCACTGATCGATGGGGCAAATTAAGACATTACAGCCGATCCACGGTTTTGCACAAAATGCAAAATATCGGCCGATCTCAAAGTTGGTGGCACCTGCACTGAAATGATACCATGGTCATTTTAAGACCTCATTTTGCAACACAGAATTGTTAGTATTGAATGCTAAGATTTTCATGCATGCCAGATCCACCACACCAGCATCTATCAAAACTCAGACACAATCTGATTCTTCCTCTGGTCGTTGAATTGGTGGAGGCTGGTGTCTGTGGATCTCACTCTGCTTCGTCTGTCCTTCCTTCCTTTCCTCAGTCTCTCCTTTGGTCTCTTGAGGTCTCCCTGATTTGTTGGAATTTAGATGTTTCTGGGGTTGGTGAGGAACTCTGGTTGGTGGCCCGGTGGGTGGTGTCTGGTCGGTGTTGGATTTCACTTTCTTTTGTTTTCTTTGGTCCTTCCTCGGGTCTCCTGACGGCGGTGTTCAGCTTAGGTGAACGGTATGGGATTTTTTTTAATAGGTTTTTGGTGAACTAACGAATACACACACACTCGCACACACGCACCCCCGCACACACATACACATACTCACCCACATACAAAATAATAAAAAAATTAAAAATTAGAGAGCAATGATGATGACATTACCGAATGAACAATACTGAGCTCTTTAAAAAAAATGAAAAAAGTATTGAAGGCCAACACTGCTTTGCTTAACTTCACCATTACTTTGCTATTTGTATTTCCTTCTATTTTTTAAATCACAGGTCTTCAGCCTTTTATCTTCTGTGAGATATGAAGTGAGAGGCATTACAGGTGTATTATTGATAAATTAAAGTTTAAAATAATCTTAGAATAGTGGTGTGCCAAAAGAAATGCATTATTTCCTTTCCTTTTAATTAAGAAAACATTTCCATTTTGTGTTTTCAGGAGTACTTTACTTCTAATCATGCTACACGGCTTTCCTCAAGTCGCACTTTCCATTACAGCTGAAGAATAAATATTGTTTACCAATAGTCAATTACCATGTGAAGTGTTATTGCTAGCTGCCATGTCAATTAAATTAGAGAGAAACATTTTAAAAGGTTCACACAAAGGTCTCTTCTGTTACAGATCAGAGGATTATATAGTATGCCACAGAAATTATAAATTTCAATTATACATTGCAGATTTTTTGGTATTAAAATGCATCAAAAGAATTAATCCAGATCGAAATATTTTTTAATGATTGATAAGAATGCCAGCAGATTGAGCATTCTCTGCATTAGCAATCATCATGCGAGAACTCTTGCATGTGTAATGTAATCTGCGTCCTTAAAAAACAAAAGTAAACAAGTTTAAACGGATTAATCTGTCTCATTTTTGTGTATGTATTATGCTTTTGGCTGCTCGCATGCACAACAAAGATTTCACTTCAATTGAATCTTTCCACAAAGGAGGTGTGCCTGTGTATTATTCTCTTCCACTCTTAAGTAACATCCTCCAGCTTCAGCGGCATAATTAAAGGCATTTCCTATGTGACTTTTAAATGAAAAGCTGCGCTCTTCAGAAAGCAGGAAAGGCTTTCTATTGGTTAGTACCTTTCATTTCATCGGAGGCCAGTATTGATAGGCAAGGCCCTGACTTTGTGGCGATTGATTTTGGTATGAGGAAAAGGTCGTGTATATTGACAAGCAAGTGATTCAAACTGGCCAGGATTAATTTCAATATTAGGCAAGTAAACAACTTTGACAACATTGTTTCATCAAAGTAAACAGGGATTCATCTCATTAATTTTGTCCTCCAGGTAGAGACGTTCTACTGATCATAACGTTGCCGTTTGCAATGACATTGCAAGTAATTTGGATTTAAAGTAAAAGATACGCTGGTGGAACATGAACATACTGTATTTGTAAGTGGTTGTATGGTGGGCTGGTTAGGTGGGCAATGGAATGAGAAAGCTTCTCTCCAAACCTCTACAATCATATGCGTGCATCAATGAGTGATCACTCAGTGAATGTAAAATGCTATTTTACATTTCAAGGCAGTTGGAAAAACACAACAAAGAAAGAGAGTATAATGGAAATGCTCCATTAAGAGCAGATTGGTTGGCGCACTGACTGAGAAAGAAGGTTCAGTTTGGTTTGGAATGAGTGTTCGAGCCACATTCATATTTGTATGTGGGATATCAGACAGAACTGGAAAGCAAATGCTTGTCAGACAAGGTGCAGAAAAGTTAATAGTTGATAACGTTATCGCAGGGACCATTTTGATACTTCACAGTGCGAATGTACTTAAACTGTAATTCCGCTTTCCCATTAATCCTCAATTTGCCTCAGTCCTCTACACAAAACCATGTTGACCAACCACACTGCAAAAACCGAAATCTTAGGTAAGATATAATTTCTTAAATTTAACCAAAATTTGCTTATTTTGCTTTGACAAGTTATTTGAACTTAAAATGAAATTGTAAGACAAGATCATTCTGCTTATTTTAAGATACTTATTACGAAATTATCATTTTTGATCAAGTAGTTTTGGTATTGAGTGTTGTTAACAGCCAGTATTAAGTACCGTAGGCGTAAAACAAACGTTTTCCACATTTTAAGATGACTAACCAACATCAACGGCCCTGAACTGGGGTTTCATAAATTGAATTTCTTGTTAAGATTTTGCATAATCTAGTAATAAGATAAACGGGAAAAAATACAAGTCTGAAAACTATCAGACTAAAGTGCAAGATCTCTCTTTATTGTAAGCATTTTTTTTCTTGTAGAAATTGTTTTGTAGTATTTACTAAGCTAATTTTTCCTCTTTCCAGTAAGTGCACTACCAGCTCAGTGGTGGAGTGGGAGGTTGTGGGTCCAATCCCTGGTTGGGTCATACCAAAGACAATAAAAATTGGACCTAAATTGGCCAAACGTAAATAAATATGTATGTATTTTAAGAAAATAGTTATATATATTAGAGCTTGAAAAAAAATCAACATTACTTGTTTTTAGTCTAAAAATACTATTTTCAAGACCGCTGTGGTTGATATGGGCCTAGTACTATTTTCTTATTTTTCAAAATCTTACAGAAAAATTTAAGTAAAATGTTCTTGTTCTGTTGGCAGATAACTTTCTTATTTTACCTTTTTTTCTTAAAATTTCTACTGTCGGGTGGCACGGTGGATGACTGGTTAGCACGTCCGCCTCCCAGTGCAGAGGACGTGAGATCGAGTCCGGGCTTCGGCCTTCCTGGGTGGAGTTTGCATGTTCTCCCCGTGCCTGTGTGGGTTTTCTCCGGTTTCCTCCCACATTCCAAAGACATGCATGGCAGGTTAATTGAACACTCTAAATTGTCCCTAGGTGTGATTGTGGATGGTTGTTTGTCTCTCTGTGCCCTTGATTGGCTGGCAACCAGTTCAAGGTGTACCCCGCCAACTGCCTGAAGCCAGCTGGGATAGGCTCCCGCGACCCTTAAGAAAATGGATGGATGGATAACTATGTAGTTATATTTGATCAAAGCATAAACATCAAATAGACAAAAAAAACAGGAATGGGTATATTCAGATATTGTTCAACATTATCACTTCAACTTCAAAAAAACGATATATAATAAAAATAGCATAAAAGAAATTGAGCCACAATAATGGCCTTAAATTAAACAAACTTGTCAAAATTGGCTCAACAGGTGAGATACATACTGTCGAAAACGACATACAATAGCTGTTCTTTTCCAAAGTGTGTCAAGGTGATTTTCCAAATCCATGTTCCAGAACAGCCTGGCCTGGCTTCTGTTGTTTCTTCATTACAACAGGCCCCAATAAATTGGGGTGGGATCTAAATTGTGCAAGCCTCCTCTGCACACTCACAATGTGCAGGGTTTTGCCACAGGTTTCACAAATGGCCCAGTGTCGGCCATTAGTTTTGCTGTGATGAATCACAGTTGCACGATGTGGCAACGTCACAAATTATTACCCATCAAATGCATGCAAGATCAAGACATAGCTGCCGCACCAAGACATAAAAATACAGTATACAGTGCACATGGATTGTGTTCTACAACAATTCTTGTGTTGTGTGTTTACTTCACAATCGTCAATTCCCGTCGATGACGATGCCCACCCAAAATACACGGAATGAGAGGGATCATCTGTATTCACGCCGGTCGACAGCGTAGACATGCTTCAGTATGTGCTCAGTCCGTGTATTTTTATTCTCACCGAAATGTGGGCGTCATTATTGACGGGAATTGACCATTAACAGCTAGTTTCATAAGCATAAGGCATCCCTGGAACCAAACAGTTTGAGAAGCCCTGCTGAATGCGAGCATCAGATAAATCCAAGGAAATAGGCACAACGTGAAAATAACGGCAACAAAAAAGATACTTCTAAACAGTTTGTGTTTATGTATTTTCTCACTTTTACTTCATTTTTGTCTCAGTCGTTTAAAATACCGTCTGCCTCTCGAGTGTCTCTATCAGCAGAAATGTGTGTTGCACAATTTTGCAATTTAACTGTCTCAAGTCATCGGTTACAGTAGTTCCAAAATAGACGTCATGTGTCGCGTTGCTTCAGCTACTCACATTTAGTTTTTTCCTCCCAGTTTGGTGGGTCATCTTGTATCAGTAAGACCAAGACACACATATTACAGACTTTCCATCAAACCATTGCTCTATTTATAAGCCTCCCCATACACTAGTGTCTCTCTCCAGGGGGGTCATTAATTTGCCTCTGTCAGTGGTATGCCCCACAAAAAGTCCATCAAACCTTGCAGGCCGCTTATCTTCAAGGCTTCGCTTGCTATGGCGAGAGCAGTGTATAGTCTCATTCTCATTAGAAAGAGGTCAGATAATTGTGGCATGACAAATATTGTAAAATTACTTTTTTTCATCTCATATTTTAGTTTCAGACAAAATGAAGATGTTCCAAAATAACCTGATGAATATTTAAAAGCTAACTCTGGAAAGTAGGACAATGATAACCTCTTGGTTTGGCAGAAGCCATACCTCAGCTCAGTGGCAAAACATGCATCTATAAAGAGTCCACAGTCTTGATGGTATATAAAATATTCTTCCCCGTTAATTTCCTTAAAATGTGATAAGACATGAGGGACAGAACAAGGTGGAAGACCGAATGTTTTCCAGTGAAGATAACACATTCTCCAGATAAATGTAATACTGCCTGTGACTTCGATAACCCCAGGATGTTCAGTGAATGTCTGGCTCACTTAATGGCTCTGCCTCAGTATTTATCTGTGGACCTCTACTGGAGGTTAACCCCTTGACCTGCATCAGCTTATATATTTTGTTTCACTCGAGACATGGTGCCTGTGAGGTTTTTATATTTTTTAAATGCACTGTCTTGAAAGGATTGTGGGATTTGTTGCAATGCTGTAGTTCATCGTCATCACTCATTCCTTTGCCGTGCTGCCTTCTGCATCCCTCGGCATATCCTTCTGCATATTTGTAAGACATCATTTCAAAATGTAAACAAAATTAATTGTGAAACCTTTTTGCTCAGGTATTGTGCTAATTAAAATAAAAATGTCCACCTTTGTTAACGCTGAATGTTAATTCGATCAAACCATCAAGACCTTGAGGGTAAATATTGTATATCTTATTTCAATTTGTCAGTATGCAAAATATTACGTTTGCGTCTTTATTGCAGCTATTATACAGCTCTCGTTCACTCAATTTAATTGTTAAAGACTACTCAAAATCTAAATATGATATGGCCCCTTGGGCAACAAGAAGCTTTTGAGGACTGTATACAACCGCCTTTCTGCTGAATTAGTGTTACATGAAGCCATACATGATGCCATGAAAGCCTTGCCACATGTTTGTACGTCATGCAATAATACCTTTTTCATTGTTTATTAATACACATAGGATCATCTGGCTAAACGTGCCACCATGGAGGCCCTTTAAGTTCACATGTATGATTGTGTTCTCAAGTAGCATAATACGTTACAGTTCCATCTAAAATGACCAAAGGCTCCAGTTTTTCATTTGGAGGATACACTGCATGTCTCGAGCCTGCTGTGTTTGGTGATATGTTCTTAGAGTGTTCAAGGATAAAATTATAATATTGTAAGCTATGGTCTCATTATGCTATGTTATGTTTTCCCCGTAAAGATAATAGATGTCTTAGCCTGTTCAAACAGCAATGACTGAAACAATTAGTAATGAAAGTGTAACTTTACATGACACCACAAAAGTGAGTGTTGTTTAAGTGTTTGATCAACTCAAAGGGAAACATTTCCAGTTTTGAAGTACAACCAGTGTTATTATCTTAGGAATACACTTTAAAAACAGTTGGGTCAAAAGTAACCCAATTATGGATCAAAAATACCCTAACCCATAGTAGTGAACACAACTGAATATACACCAAGTTGCTTCTGGCTGATTATTTTTTTGTTTCTCACTCAAAACAGGATACCATTAAAAAGCCGCCAAATTACAGGTGCCAATTTAGTGGGCAGATCGGTGCATATGGTGCATGCAACAGACACATTTGTGACATCACAGTCTGGTCAAATTCAGAGCAGCTTGCTCACAGGAATGTTTTTCAGAAATAAGCAACTCCTAGAATCTTTATTACTTGGTTTTGTAATTTCACACTGAGTGGGTAAGCTATGGAGGACCTAAACTGCCCAAATTTAACATAAATAAATGACAAAAAATATATATAATTCGATAATTAAATCCCAAAAATAAATATAAATGGAAATAAAAACAACAATATATATATATATTAGGGGTGTGAATTGCCTAGTACCTGGCGATTCGATTCGTATTACGATTCATAGGTCATGATTCGATTCAATACCGATTAATCCCGATGGGAATCTATAAATTGATTATTGCGATTTTTTTAAAACTCAAATTTAGAAAATACTTATCAGTAAACTTGTACATGTACACTGTAAGATTTGTATGAAAATGTATTTATTTATCTGAAAATTCAGGCTTATAACTGAGCCACTGCATTTAACAAACAGGTTGCAGTTTCATGTTTGAACAGCACTGAATTAAAATATTAAGGCTTAATGTTCCATTAATATAACATTCATCCATGCTTAATGTGGGAATCCTAAGCCTAAGTAAGATGTTTTGTTGAATATTCCCATAAAAAAATAGATGTTTAAAAATCGATTCGGCCGCATATCGAATCGATTCGAGAATTGCGCACTGTAATATCGCGATATATTGCCGAATCATTTTTTTTCTTACACCCCTAATATATATATATATATATATATATATATATATATATATATATATATATATATATATATATATATATATATATATATATATATATATATATATATCATTTTCGAGTTTTGGTTCTCCATAGTGAGCAGGCACACCAGAGACCACTATTTGCATACAGGTGAATTTCTCTTTTAACTCTTGGTAAAATAATATTTTTAACACAAGTAAACGATGCACGAACATAATTTGGTATGGCCAATCTCTAAATATCTGCACATTGCTCTTGCAAAATCTACTTTTTTTGTGTTTACACTGCAGAACAAACATAATCAAAGGAGCAGGAAGTTGCCCGAGCGAGCCTACAGATGTGTAGCTGCCATTAATATTTGATGCGATCAACAGAGGAAATTCAGTACTCAGCCTTGCCCCATCTATTATATTTAACCTTAACCTTAAAACCTGCAGCTAAAATTGTGTTGTGTGTTTGGTTTCAACTAGATCCCCTGTTTTTTTTTTGTAATGAGGCTTTTACAAAGAGGTGCAATTTAATGAAAACCTAATCACATCCTTGTTTTTGAGAATTACTAGATATTCCCCCGATGTTAGAGTAGATCAAAGTGACCTCCAATTTTTGCTCTTCTTCACTTTGACAACAAAACCATTTACCTTATTCACTTGGGATAAGTACATACACATTACGTTCTACATTCCATCTTGTTCTAGTTTTTCAGGTGTGAGACAAAACCAACTGGCTACTATGAAAAATTTGTCCTCCATTTGTCTTTTGTTGCCCTTGAAAATATCCCCTTCTCAATAGATAAATTTCTTCCAAGAAGATGGTTCACTGACACATATTTCATTACATTTGTTCTGTATAGTTTGCAGAAAGAAGGATCAAATACCCCAAAAAATTAATAAATCATTGTGCCAAACTGTACTATTACATCTAAATACCATATACATTGTATAGGTATAAATAAAGTTGCGTTCACACAACTAACACACGTACATAGCCTGCATGCTCGTAGCTCCAAGTTTTCTTCATAAAAACGGATTAATGGTCACAATCTGTCATGACAGCCAATTTGTCCGTCATTCAGAAGTCTGTCACAGTCCGTTAGCCACAATCAGCTAGTTTTACACTACAATGCAATCCGGTCAATCCAGTCCGTTTTACGCACATGACCAGGAGCTTCATGATATATTTGTCTGTTCTGTGGCTGTTTGCCTAGCATTTTGCTCCTGAACTTGAATTCTGCCGCAGCATGTTTGTTTCCCAGTCCCCGTGGCGGTTGGGGATTTGCTACACACAATGACAACACAACAACAAAGTGCGAGTATCCACGCCTGCTCTCTGTGAATTTGGCATTCAGAAAACAACTAAATGTGAGCATCCCTGACTTGCTATCTGTGCACTATGGACATTACATGACGTATGTAGCTCCCGGGTCATACTTTCCCCATACCTATACTTACCAGTTTTGTCATGAAGACATGAGTTAAAAGTGGTTTGAAATGGTAAACTATATGAAATGTTGATTAAGTCAGTAAACACAGCTCAAACCATATGATGGTGCAGGCAAGGCAACCTTACACCTTGAACTCCGAAAACGGTTTGTGGCATATTGGACTTGGACGCTGATGCAGAGGCTGGTGCAGAAGCTGATCCTGATAAAAACCGCACAACGACTCGACTATATCCCCGTCCCAATGCTCTCTCAATATATAATGTCTATCTCTTGGAGGTTTGGTTTTGTTCAGTTAATACTAACTATAGTGCTCTGGGTCTCAATATGCTTGCATGAGAACGGTGGTGATATTCGGTTCGCTTCAGTTCTTGTCAACTATACAGATTAGAGAAATTATAGAATTATAGTACATATACGAAACATAGAAGGTTTTCTTCAGAGACTTAACAAAATTTGAGGGCTTAATTTTTTTGTTTGTTGGAATAGCGTTGACCTGGTAGGGAGTGAGCGTGATCCTTGGCCTAAGTAGCCTTACAGAGGCAGCCCAAGCATGGTCATCTTTTGCCAAGTCACAAGTGATGCTCAGTCATTCCCGGCTCCAGAGGAGGAGGCCTTGGTCATCACTATGGTTGCCCAGGTCGTCAGTTCCCCACCTCTCTGGCTTTCGGCAGGTTGAAGGCGGAATCGGTAACAGGAGCTCACAGAGAAGTTTGCCAGAGGATTGGCGTGCAGCATGACCAAACCACCTGAGGCAATGTTAGAACTTGAAGTCTTCATCACTGGCAGTGGTTGCTGACAGCACAGGCTCAAGGTGGCAGTGGCTAAGAATGCACATCAGCTGAAAATAATTACTTTGGAATTTTGTTTGTGCATTTGTACAGTGGTTTACTATTTGGAAATCAAAAGTTATAACTTAAGAAAGAATCAACGTAATCACAAATAAAGATTTTTGCAGATAAAAATGATCATCACCAAAAAGTGTCCTCCTTTGGGATCATAGTAAAGATCTGTTCTCAAAAATAAATCATAAACTTAATTTTAAATAACATTTACCAAATGACTTTTCTCCGGGTACTCCGGCTTCCGCCCACATTCCCAAAAACATGCTTGGTAGGTAGAATATTTGAAGGAGGATAATTGATTGCTTCTTGGGTATGTGAGTGTGAATGGTTATGTATTTATATGTGCCATGTGAATGGCTAGAAAACCGTTCAGGGTGTAAGCTGCATCTTGCTCAAAGTCAGCTGGGATAGGCTCCAAAACATATGTGACTCTAGTGAAGATAAGTGGTACAGAGAAAGCATGGATTGATGAATACAATTTAAGATTGCTTTCTACTAATTTACATACTGTACTTGAAAACACAAACTGTACTGTTACTGATTGTAATGTAAGACAAAGCTGCTGGTTGAATAAGCTGAATTCCAAATCAAATGCGTTATTGTGCGAACGAAAGTGCAAGCACAGTTTGCCACAGGTTAAGCTGTTTACTCGTGAAAATGTGATTGGCCATGAACTCATTATTTTTAATTAGCTCTATCTACTCTGGCCATTATCCACCATTTTACACAGTGGCGCTGCTGTCTTGTCCACAAACATTTGTGCCTGCCGACATTATTTATTATTTTTTAAATAGCTACTGCAAACAAAAAGAGGCATGGAACAATGAATATTACATACTTGTTGAACTTTCCCTGAAAGGAAACCATCAAATTGGAGACACTTCAGTAAACTAGATTCTTTGCAAACCAAGAGATGAATAAATCATGTACAGTATAAAATCTGACACAGCCTGCAAGACCAGTGCTGAAACGGTTCCTGAAATATTAACTCCATTAATGTCTTAAAGCCCTGTAGAGAATGTCATGTCACATCATTTTATCAATGTTTTTTTTTTAGCCATCAAGGAGTTGAACATACTGTATGCCATGCCTGGTTAGTAAAGACAGATGTTAAAGCATGTTGATAAAACATCAGTCATACCAGAAACAGAGCAGGACTTAAAAGTGGAAGTGGGATTAGAATGTTCATGCATCCTGCTAAACTAGAGAATTATTGTCTTGCATCTTCTATTCATCACAAATGACATTTCGTTGAAAGCTCACTTTACCTTAGTGTTTTGGCAACGTAATTTTCATGTTGAACTCCAATGATAATTCAATTTATAATGAGATAATTAATCACAAATGTCATTGCCTTAATTAATGCTTGTCGCCACTTAACAAGCACAAACCCCAGCTTGATTGCTTGAGGTGCCAAGGCCCATCAAACATTTAATTACATATGCTCTAACATCTTGTGAATTGTTCAAATAAAAACATATGAATGTGTAACCAATTTGTGAAAGAAATCTTCAAATGAAAAAGGAGACCCAAACCTCAGAAATAGGAGAAATAAATCATGATATAGTATTGCCTGCCTCTTCTCCTCCTCCTGAAACGGAAATTATATTCAAACCCTTGCAATGCAAGAAGGCTCCTGATTTGCACTAGACTGGTGCGGTGTGTGTGTGTGTGTGTGGGGGGGGGGGGGGGGCGTGTGTGCGTGCGTCCGTCCGTCCATGTACAACGGAATAAACAAAGTGACAAAAACAGTTGTGTTTTCTCGTCTGAGTCTCATATCACACAGAGGGCTTTCACAGCTGAAAAACTTCTAATTCAGTTCTTGAGAACGGAAGTGGGAAAGTCATGAGAATGTTTGTCGCTGAAGGGGGAAAAAAATCAGTGAACATCAGTTTAGGGGAAAATGCTTTGCCACAACAGACAATTATAGTTACCTTTAAACTAGGGATGCAACGAAATGAAAATGGTTGGCCGAAATCGAAAACCGAAAATTAAAAATGCTTGCCGAAAACCGATCATTGCATTTATTATAATTAATTAAAATTATAATATTATTATAAAATATTTATTTAGCACTGGCATTTTAACCAAGCACAATATAAATTGAAATGTGCTCACACCACAGACATGTTGTCCAATGGTACATTAAACACCAAACAAGGGTTGAGCATTTTCTGGCGGTGCGATTGCACTTTATAGTCAATGTAGTTCGCACAGGCGCGGATGTGTGCGGCGGGACAAAGGTGCGGCGCACTTAAAATCGGCACATTCGCATGTTCACCAACGTTTGAAAATAAATAAATACATTTGTTCGTACCAGCTAATCGGGAACGGACTGCAAAGTCACACACAGCGTCTTGTACAGGTTTGCCGCCACCCGGAGATAGCAGAAAGTGTTTCCGTGTTTAAAACTGTTGATGACAATAGTGCTAGCATTAGCTAAAGTATTTAGCACGGCCACCGGGATGCCAGTGAAAACGTGGAAGCATCCGAGATGCTGGAGGAGAAAGAGGGGCTCACCTATACTGCAGTACACGGAAGTTCTGTCCTTTTTCGACCCACTTAAATGTTGTAAACCAAGCGACGCCCCTCTCCAGTGTGCGCAATGACCCGGGAGCTGCTGTGACCGACCTGAGCACACTCACGCGGTGAAAAGCCAGCGAGAAGAGAGGCGGACACTCACCCCCGCGTTCGCTGTTTAATTCAAACAGACACTTGCTCGCAGCGTTTTTTTGCTTGCGTGTTTTCGTCATAGTGGAACTTCCTACTTTTGTGTTTAAAGGCCTCGATACATCAATCCGACATCAGCCAAATGTGATCAACACCTACCACCTGTGGCGTCGGCATGACGTGCTGACGAAAGTACACACCACAAGAGACAGACACTGATGGCAATTTTTAAGTCCCTTCTGCGTATACGTGAGAACTAATCCCCCTCCATACCATTGGCGACGGTAGTCACTATTCCTCATTGTTAGAAAAATGCAACCAGAAATCTGGTTGTTTTCCCACGCAAAGCACACCCTTAGACTCTTTACAGAGTATCAGGTAATAAAAAGTAAATCCAACCTGGTATATCCAGTTGCATCTCCATGCCTAGTTTGGCTTTTATCACTCGATCGTCATACCCCCCGGTTATGTGGCACAATGCCGGTTACATCCAATTGCAAATGTGATAATGTGCAAAATTAGCGAAATTGTAAAGGCTGCCGCTTACTGTTTATCTACATTTATCACATCATGTTCTTGCCCCATGCGCTGATTTGCTAGCTAACAGCCAATCAGACTGATCAAATGTCACGATGGGCCGACGCCGATTCGGCATGTCGAATCCGCTGAAAACAGCGCCCAGACACTCCTCAACGGGATCCGACCTTACGACGGTGATTTATACTGTACATTAATGAGAACGCAAATACTGACGCTTGGACAATTACCAACTGAACTTTGTAGCGGTATATAGCCATTGCTACAAATGCGGGACCGATGCGTGGTAAACGGCACAGCCAGTTTCCAATAGCTGCTGGGACAGAGCGAAAAAGGTTGAATATCGGTCAGTGCATTGAATGTTTAGCACTGTTGAATTGTCAACCAAGATAGCATTTAGCATGAGTTATTTTTCTTGTTATAAAATATAAAATAAAGTCTGTTTGTTTTTACCTGATATTTAAGTGTTAAGGCACTTCACACACATTGCTTCCAGTGCTATTCACACTGGTGTATGGAAGGTGCGAATGTTTGGTGGTGGTCGGAGGGGCCGTAGGCGCACACTGGCAGCCTCGCTTCCGTCAGCCTGCCCCAGGGCAGCTGTGGCTACTTAAGTAGCTTACCGCCACCACAGTGTGAATGTGGGAGCGCACGAATAATGCAACCACTGTGAAGCGTCTTTGAGTATCAGATTAGATAGAAAAACGCTATATAAATCTGATGCATTATTATTATTATATCTGCATCCACATATTGCCGAGTTGATCATATTTGTCTATAATTTAGTCCCACATTCAGAAACAAATCATTTGCAAAACATGTCGATGACATGTCGTCATCTTTAGTAGCGGTCTCTGTAGTATCATATCTAGAAAGGAGCATTTTATTTGTTCTTCCTCATTTATCTACTCACTGGAATTCCTGGGGAGGGGGGGGGGGGGGGTGGGGTAAATCGAATGCACAGAAAGTAGCACTGTTTGAAAAGAACTGTGTTTGTTCTACCCAGAGCAAAAAAGTTGGAGTACATCAAGGACAAGGACTGTCAGGAGCATTTTTTGTGTGCAAAATCCTGTCAGGGGTCTTTTTGAGATATTAGTCATGAACGTGGGTGGTTGAAAGGTGAATTTAACCCTGGCAGAAAAGCACAAAAAGGAAACTGACATTTTGCCCTTGACATCAAATGGAACAAAATAAATAATAATAATAATTTTAGGCCCTATTGTGATATTGGTTAAAACTAAGTTGAATCTCAGTTTGCCTTGTAATTCAGCAGTTCTGAAGATAGTCATATTCAAATTAATCAGAGGACGAGGATATCATATCATTTTTGCTTGAGGAATACTGCCACAGATATAATTAGAAGACCAGACCCTGCCAACTTCAATAATGTCTAACTTTTGCCGGCTGCTCTAATAATCTCAAATCCTTATCATTCTCTTGAACCCACCCAAGAGCTGTGGCGATTTCACTTCTCAGACACTTTAAAATGCATTACTACGATTGATAAGATTTTTAAGTGAGAGGATTAAATTGAATTATTTTACTCTTGATTAGTTTTTTCCCCCCTTGAATTTTCCTACTAACATGTATTGGGTACCATGGCACGTCCAAGCCTGTCTTTCATTTCAAATCTGTGAGATCTGGTAGAAAGCCACGCTGTGCTTTTTCATCTCAGGCTTTTTCACAGCAGCAACCATCACACTATTTTCCCATTTTGTCATGAATCAGGACAGGCACATCTTATCATGTTATGTGTGGTCACTTTTCTTGTTCATTGATCTAAACCAGTAGCCCTTTTGTATACTTGAAGGATACAGCACTGCCTTGCACACGCACACCCCCCCCCCCCCCACACACACACACAAAAACACGTACGTACGTACATATATATATATATATATATATATATATATATATATATATATATATATATATATATATATTAGGGGTGTGCCAAAATCGATTTTATTAAAATTATTTTATACTGTCTTGCCTTTGTTTGTGTGTGCCTTTATTTGGAGCTTTCTTCATGTTGTACCCGAATTGGCCACTTAGGGGCAGTGTGGTTCCACGCGGTCTAATACACTGTTAAGTTGTAGCCACATTAAGGAGTACAAGGAAAAAGTCACGATCAATTTATTCCAATAAAAGTTGTTTTTTTGCAGTGTGGAGACGTTCTTTTGAGTGATAAAAGTGCCGCTAGTAGCGCGCTATTTAGCATTAGCAAGTCAGACTGGAGTAGATCATTACAACTCCTTGAACATCTATAGATTGAAGCAAAAATCATTGTCAATCAAATCATTTTGAATCAAAAAATCGATCCTGAATCAAATCGCAGACCCAAAAATCGGAATCGAATTGAACCATGAGACATTCAAAGATTCCCACCCCTAATATATATATATATATATATGACTATTACAATTTAACATTTGATTGTGTAATACATTAGTGATTTTAGCATATTAATTAATGATTGTTACGTTGATGTGAGCGTGCAACTTTATAGCAGCAATATTAGGTAATGATACTTCAACAAAGCAGTGTATATGGGAACTCAAGCAAGATGCCGTTTTGGGGATTTAATTTCATGAAAAGTTGTGGACAGCGAAGATCTGGAAGTGACCTGGTAATACCATATATGTTGCAGTGTTATCTGTGTCAGATGTGTAAAATAAATTGCATTTCAAAACAAAATGATAAAACACTTTAGGATCAATACAGTCTGAACTGGAAAATCACTCAAAAAGGAAAATGCCACAGCAGAGGACAATTGCTTAGGAGCTTAGGATCATGTTTCAGAAATGATCGCAAGTGAGGGACACTGCTCAAATGGCCCGACTGTCCATGTGTGGTGGACCCAGGATTAGTTATCATTTGAATAAACAACATTCCCCACCACTCAATTAAAAGGCTGATAGCTACTTAGTGAATCCCTAAAATTAGAAAGATTTTACGCCCCTATATGGTCAAATTACGGTTGTTCATCATGGTCATGTCAATAGACAAGAACTGCCTTCTGTATCTGTATTTATATTTCTTTTTCTATGTTTGTATTGACTTGTTACCACTGTGTTGCTTGATGTTGACATTTATCTAGGTGAGTTGTTGACTTTCTGGCTGTATGCACTCGCATTTTGTTTTAAATGTTCAATACGTCCCAATAAAGTCACCTCAGATGTGGGTCATTTGAAAATACATTTGAATCTGAATTAGATACAAAATCCGAATTAGGTCTGACTCTTTTAAAAAGGCTGGTGTAGATCCAGTTTAAGGGACGATATTCAAAATTAGCTCACTATTATTGTAAGCATCATGGAAATTGAATAGCTAGAAAGATAGAACTGCTCCGAATCAAGGAATTAGAATTTAACTACACAAGGTTGGTCATCCTTTGGATAGTAACTCCTCAAGAAAAAAAAGTTTTCTCATTGAAAACGCATAACTCTGGAGTGCCTTCTTTTCGTGCTAGTGATACTAATATAAAGTAGATCACTTTTCACAGTTTAAGCAGTCTGGGGCAAGCATGCACAGACAGAAATTACTTTCTTTATTAGAAGGATTTTCAGGCGCTTAATCTTCCACTGTTGGCAATCGGCATCCATGCTGCGCTGCAAAGCTTGACAGGCGAAGCAAAAGTAACTAAGAGGCGCAGTAGATAAGCTGGAGCCCAACTCCACCTGAAACCCACGTCCGTCAGTATTATAGAAACAATAGCAAATATATTTGTGGTTTCCACCAAACCCAACAATTTTAGAGGAGCGTTCATATAGACGTAGTTAATCCATACGGCCAAGAAGCTTCTGAGAAAGATACACAATGATTTTTTTAATACTATTATATCTTATTATTGTTAGCCGTGTAGTATGTTGCAGGAGAGAAGCTTATTGGTAGAGTTTGAATCCTGCTCATGGTTGCAATATGCAAGAAAACACAATGTTAACACATTTGCTACTGTTATATATTTAAATAGCTTTAGCTTTGCAAAATTTGACAGAGGAGTGAACTTTAACTGTGTTTATTTAATGGGTTATTTTTCACAGTACTGTTTGGTGCTAAAAGGGTAGAATATTTTGAAATGTGAGCTTATTAACACCTTCCAAACACCTTTGAACAACACTTAAATGCAGTCTACTGGATGCTGCCGGATCAAATCAAAGTCTGCCAAGAAAAGTATTTTCACATGTATGTTTAGATTTGCAAACACAGTGGGTGACATCTTGGCCTACTGTCTGGTGGCAATGGGTGATTGCTTCCATTCTCTGTATCACTTATCCTCAAGCATTGGGCACTTTTACACCAAAATGACCGCTTCTACCTTTATTCCTGCCACAAAATGACCTGCACCGACTCACTTTTCTAGCTGCGCGTGTCCTCCTATGCATTCAACTTCTGTCATTTTCGCACCCATACTCTGGGCGGAGTAACCCTAAAATGTGGGTGTTCCCTGTCAAATCTGGTCCTGCACGCATGCTGCACACATTCTCTCATGGACTTTTCCTCTTACGCTCTCCAGAGGCTGTAGTAATAGTAAGTCCAGGTTAAGGTTTAACATCATATTGTGTGTTTTGGTTCATTCAGTGAACTGGCGACAGTTCAGCAACTGCTGACTTGAGCTTCCGACGCTCACCAACTGCCGGAATGTGTCTCTACCACAATATGCCGACCAATAACCATCGATGTAACGTATGCCTGCATGATGCCAGAGTACACCGGTGCTACTCCAGACTGCTGGAAATTCTATCGCACAAAACCAAGGAGATCTGGTGACATGATGTAGGTTATTATATTTTTGGTGAAAACTGCTGAAACCCTTTGCATGTAATGGAAGCTTGTGTACATTAAGAAAACCAAAAGGTTGAGGGTCATTGTTGATTATGGAAATGCCTACAGCATGCAATATATTAGCGTATAGACATAACACGTGTCTTGCACAAAATAGAGTAATTGTGTTCTGCCATGCAAACCACCCAGCAGGGGTGCTAATTCCTAATGTTGAGAGCATTGAAGCACACTTTTATGTCAGTTTCTTAAAGCTGCTCAACCCAGGAAATTGAATTTTGAATCGCTACTGCCACGTTTGGTTGAAAAATGAAACTGCACACTCCATTCTTTACATGCACGCTGCTCACACTTGCATAACATTATTACTAGCTGCGTTTCCATTACAGTTTCAGATCTCGGGTTTCGTCGGGACTTAAGAGTTATGGCTTTGATTGATTCTGGAGCCAATGATTGCTTTGTTGATCCAGCATTTTTGAGTTTTTGTCTTGTCCTACTCACACCCTCCAAAAACTGCATCGCGTTTTAGATCTTGACGGATGTTTTCTGGCTAAGGTGACTCAGATTACAGTCCCCCTTAACGTCAAACTTTCCGAGAACCACAGTGACACATGGCATTTTTTAGAGTCGTTTTGGGGCTACCATGGCTAAAGATGCATAACCTCGATATTAATTGGAACATTCCCATTATCGAAAATTGGAACATATTTTACCATTCGCACTACCTGAAATCCGCAGATGTCAGTAGCCAGCCCCTAACGGAACCTACGCACGAGATTATTGATTTAACTAAGGTACCCCGGAATACTACAACTTGGAAAAGGTGTTTAGTAAAGACCGAGCCCAGCCATTGCCCCCGCATCGACCCTATGATTGTGTTGTAAACCTAAATCCTAATGCACCCCTGCCGAACTCTAAAGTGTACCAAGGGTTTCAACCCGAGCAGGAAGCCCTCCATGATTACATTTTCCAGTGTCTTTCAATAAAACTTGTCATGTTTACAGTCTTTTAAATTGCATCCTGAGAGTAGTCCAGCAGTTATACGTCTTCTTCTAGCTATCCAATCATTGAGCTGCAGACCGTGCCCCCTACCCAAAGGTTTTTTGGCCATCTCAAAAGGCCTAACCCCATACAGGTTTTCCTGTGAAAGTCACTAGTTCCTGTTAATTAAACTTCTGAGGTGTGAAAGGTCTTACTGACACGTGTCAAAGGGTTTTGGCGTCTGCTTGCAGACTAAACACCACACATACTCAACCTGACATGGCTTGTCTCCCTGAGAGCATCCCAGAGGAACACAAGAATTGGCCTCATGACGCATACTGTTTGCACACCAGATTCGGCCTCAAAACAAGACAGATGTTAGTTCGAGGCATTGGATCAGAATTCCCTTCACTGCCTTTCTCTAATCTTTAGATGTAAATCAAGTTAACGGTCCATTTGTAACAACATATAACTTCATTCTTTTAACATTTGGCCTGATTACGCCATCACTCTGAAAATATAATGTGATGCAATGACTCAACCTTCATTATACATCATGTGGGGAGAAAAATATTTCTGTTGTCATGAAACTTGGATGGGAAATGAGTAAAACATTTCAAGATGATTGCTTCTGCCTCACTTTGTTGTGAGCAAGATGAGTCACTTGAGTGACATTCTTCGAATTTGTATAACTCAAGGATGCACTGATGTGATGTGGGCCGTCAAAAGCTCCGTTCACACATATTTAATATTTAGAGATGCAATTACGTGATGAATTTTTATTGCCAAATGCTTTTATTGCACAATTCTTTCTTCAGTTGTCCATGTTAAAATGTTGTTTAGCATGAGCCTCTGACCCGAGATGGTCAAGAGTCGCCACAGCGAGTCACATGCATGATTTGTCCCATCACCCGTTTTTATCCAGGCTTGGGAAAATGTACCTTGTAGGCAGCTACTTTATCTGAATAAATACATATTTTCTGTTTTGAAACTGTGAAGATTGATGTGTTATATTCATCCAAAGAGAAATGCAATTCCCAGTAACACATGAGAAAGTGCCAATAATTTAAGTGGAAACCATCGTTAACTGACACTAAATTTCGTCATTTAACTTACAAACTCCAGAACAGGCAGAGAGCGAAAAGTAACTTGATTATTAGAAAAAGGAGGCAGGAGGTGAACGATCTCATTAGTGAAACAAAGCAAACAACTAAACATTAAAATAACTTACACATCATGTATCTTTTTCCATGCTGTTGTTGTAGTTGTAAAAATGTTGACGATGCACTGTTAATGGTCATGGTTTTATACGTATACAACCGTATATGTATAATGTTTGAGGATTCCATGTAATATCAGTGATATGCAATGTAATTTTACTCATAAGAAAATACCACCTAAGAGGATTTGTAAGATCATACCTGTGTAGCAGCATCATCCATCATAATTAAGTGACAAAAAAAAGCATTCTTGATCTTCATGATCAATATTTTGCCCTGACAGATCCCCCAGGTGAGCTACGCCTCCACAGCTCCAGAGCTGAGTGACAACACACGTTATGACTTCTTCTCTCGGGTGGTGCCGCCTGACACCTATCAGGCTCAGGCCATGATGGACATCGTCAAAGCCATGAACTGGAACTATGTCTCCACTGTGGCCTCCGAGGGGAACTACGGAGAAAGTGGTGTGGATGCATTCATTCAAAAGTCTCGAGAGGACGGTGAGTCTTTGTTACATTCTCAAACAACAAACATTTGGTCCACTGCTGTCAACACAAATTTAAGGATATAGCGCACTATATACTTTGTGTACAATTCCATCCATCCATTTAGAAACTTCAAAATAAAATATTTCAAACTGGTGATAATGATTTGCAAATTGATTTCAACATTAGGAACGTGGAGAATTGAATACAGTTTACAGTATCTGTTGTAATCAATAACAATGTCTTTAGGTTCCCTCCCTGTCAAAGCCCTTCACAACTTTAAACTCAAAGTCACAAGAGCGAGCTTATGTTGCAGGAACAACATCCATGTTCCACCTGTTCCAGCTCCAGTTACAGACATTTTTTTACAAGGGATTTTACAGTTTGAAGTCATGTTACACTCCGCATGCCAGGAAGATCAGATGCAACACGTCTGGTGCATCCTGAAGGTTGACACTGCATGAGCATTCCCAACCTTTGTCCACTGCTTCATGAATACATTCATGTCACTTGCAGTTATCAATAGCCTCTACTGAACGTATAGCCAGTCACAACCAAAAGGACTTACAATGACAAGTTCGATGTTTACTGATGGAAAACTAACAATATTATTCAAGCTCAAAGACTGCAAGCACCCGGGCGAATGCTGTTAACACCATAACAGTCAATGTCTCATTGGAGCCTGTGAACATTATTTAACGTTTCTGGGAACTCAACTTGTGTCTCCTCTTACATAATCTAGTCTATTATACATCATTGTACAAGCTTAACGGGAGTTATTTTTAAAATCTAAGCCTTCCGTACATATTTGAGGCAGATTACATGACATACATTACATTACATTAAAGGGAAGTCAACCAAAACATTTGATTAACAATAATATGTTCTATGCAGTCACACTGTTTGAAACATGGTATTCTGATTAATATTGTGTTTGTGGAATATAAAATGAGCAGCAAAATTCACAAATTTTTATCCATCTCAAGGAGTGACCATTTTGCCACTTGCTGTCAATGGAAAATGACCACCAGTTTTAATGTACCACACACATACACACTTGTATATACACTGGGCGGGGTCATATCCACGGTGTAGTGGTAGAGTTCGCCAGTCGGCGAGCTGGCAAACTCAGTAACAGGGTTAGCTTTCACTAGGTACGCTGGCGTGACAACCGGGGCCTTTCCCCGCTGGGCCTGGGGTTCAGGGGTGCCGTCCGTCTCCCAGTGCTCCCATCTCCCCTTCCGACCCCAGTGTTCCGCCCCACCACGCGGCTGGATTGCTCTCCGGCCGGTGGCCTCTGCGGGGCCCGGGGGTTGTGCCTTGGCGCTGCCGTGGCCTGGGGGGCCCTGGAGGGTTGTGCTTGCTCTGTCTTGGCCGGGGTCGACGGCTCCCCTCTCTGGTGGAGGTTTTCATGCATGCCAGATCCACCACACCAGCATCTACCGAAATTCAAACACAATCTGCTTCTTCCTCTGGTCGTTGAATCGGTGGAGGCTTCCTTCCTTTCCTCAGTCTCTCCTTTGGTCTCTTGAGGTCTCCCTAATTTGTTGGAATTTAGAGGTTTCTGGGGTTGGTGAAAGATTCTGTTTGGTAACCCGGTGGGTAGTAGGTGATGTCTGGTCGATGCTGGATTCCACTTTCCTTTCTTTTCTTTGATCCTTCCTCGGGTCTCCTGACAACCTCACGACTCTAGCTGGATTCTGAAGTATTCGGTTTCGGGTAACGGTATGGGATTTTTAATAGTTTTTAGGTGAATTAATGAGTACACACTCACACGCACGCTCACATGCATACACACATACTCACGCACAAAAGAAAAAGAAAAAAGAGAGAGAGAGAGCAATGATGATGACATGTCGAATCGGTAAGATTACCGAATGAACAATACTGAGCTTTCTCTTAAAAGAAAAAAAAGAAGAAAAAAAAGGAAAACAAAGGAAAATGACATTACAGTTGCTCAGGGGCCAGGCTCAGGTAACGACCAATCACGGCTCACCTGTTTTCTGAAGCCATAATTGGTCATATATATATATATATATATATATATATATATATACCATTTGTCCTTGGCTATGACCTGTTACTGTCACACAGACTGCTTGAGCTGAAAACCATGGCAACCGCAGAACCGTTGGAAAACCCAGAACACGATCCATCTTATTTTAACACGATCATCTCTGCTAACATCACCGTTTAGAGCTCTGTGTGCAAACATTACTGCTTCCTCTGATAATGTCTATATTGTAACGTCGGCTCTAAAGAATGAATAAATGATATGTATCAATTGATAAATGACACATTGAAACGGCATGGGGAGCCCCAGAACGAAAAAAAAAAAAACTATAGGAATGTCACCATCAAGAGAGGACCTCTGCTGAAAATAGTGTGTCTTTAAGACTTGGGACCCATTTTCATTTCGACATTTCTCATTGCAACATCAGTGAAATCCTCCTAAGGGATGAGGCTCAATTGTCATTAAGGAAGATGAGATGAAACACTTTTCCTATTTGATGCTCCGCTGCTGTCATCCTGCCTTGTTCTCTATGCACAAGTTCATGTTCCTCAGTGGATCTTTCTCTTTGAAAGGCCATCGTAGCTCCGGTGTCCTGAGAGAGCGCCGAGACGTGTGCAGTAATAGCAGCTGACATGTCACTTTACTCTCACCTCAAGAAAAGTGTCACACTTTCCGAGGATAGTGCACTTTCATTGTCCGCTGGAATCAGACTTCACATTGGTCTAAAAGATGTTGCTTGGCATTTGTCTGTGTATATGATTGTTTTTCCGGATGTTATTTTGTCATCTAAGGAGGGCACAGACAGACCATTCTTAAAATATTTGTGTAATCTTAAATGGGAGTTGAGGTCAAAAAGAGTGCACCTGAGGGGAGATTATGCAAATATTCCAAATGAGGGTAGCACCTTTTGTCGTGAGAAAAATGTCAAATGGAAACATCATCTGAAAATAAATAATACTTAACATTGTTTAAAGGGGGATTTCGCTATTCATTTTGTTTGGGTTCAACAAGTTCAGCTGCTTTTGTAGGCTTTTGAGGAAAAATGATTTCCTTAGATCTTACCCATTAGAAGGTATTTCAAATGTTTTCAAGCCTAAGAGCATCTTTACTGTATTCATAAAAGAAACCAGAAAAAAAAACCAAACAGAAAAGGACGAGGGGGTGAGTTCAATTCAGGCTCAATATTTAGCTATTTTTCATTCTGTCATTTTCTCTTTGCTTCACTTTTAGTCAGTGCTTGTTAAAACATGCTGCCATTGGGAATATATATATATATATATATATATATATATATATATATATATATATATATATATATATGTATGTGTGTGTGTGTGTGTGTGAGAGAGAGAGAGAGACATTTGCTCTCTTAGTCCAGGATTTGTTCCAGTAAATACACTGTACACTTCATTACAGACCAAAATATAGTACATAACATTTTCAGTACTACTTGATTACACTAACAGTTAGAGAACGAGTGAAAGGTTTTGCTAAAAGGTGAGCAGAAAAAAGAATGATCATCACAATGTATCTTTTATTTCAGAGGTGGGCATCGAGGGCTGGAGTCCTGCATGTTTTGCATGTTTCCCTTCTCCAACACAGCTGATATATGATCAGCTCATCAGCAAGCTCTGCAAAAGCCTGATAACGATCCTGTTGATTGAAATCAGCTTGTGTTGGAAGTGAGAAAACCTCCAAAACCTGCTGGACTCCAGCCCTTGAGGACTGAGATTGCCCACCTCTGTTCTATTTGCATAATGTGGTTTTGGGCATCCTGTCACATAAAACAAATTTTACACAGTAAATTGAGTAACTTTGACTATATTTAGAGTGGGGCCAAATAGACTCAATATTTACACTCTGAAGAGAGTAAAATTACTTCACGGCAACACTAAACAAGTAGTTGAAAATGGAAGGATACAAACACTAAAGATTAGATGGGATAGTTAAAGCCTGACAAACTCGTTCAGATATGAGTTTGTGGTCTCACCTCAAGCTACACAGTACATTCTGTAGAGTAAATTTGACTCTATTTAGAGTGGGACCAAATAGACTCAGTTTTAGAGTAATATTTACACTTGGAAGAGAGTAAAATACAGTATTATTATTTTTTTGTAAAAGTCACTCAAGGGTTGAGGAACAAACTCATGACCTTCAGCTTGGGAGACAATCTACTCCCTGAGCCACGCAGTTCTTGCTTTGTGTTAGTATAAAACATTATTTTTGGTCTCCTCTTGGATATAAGAAAAGTAAGAGGGGCATATCGCAGGTGGTAATGCAGCAGTCTCACAATCTGAAGGTTGTGAGTTCGTTCCTCAACCCGTGAGTTACTTTTACAATTTTTTTTAAATACTGTATTTTACTCTCTTCCAAGTGTAAATATTACTCTAAAACTGAGTCTATTTGGTCCCACTCTAAATAGAGTCAAATTGACTCTACAGAATGTACTGTATAGGTTGAGGTGAGACCACAAACTCATATCTGAACGAGTTTGTCAGGCTTTAACTATCCCATCTAATCTTTAGTGTATCAGTATCCTTACATTTTCAACTACTTGTTTAGTGTTGCCGTGAAGCTGGAGTAAATCCCAGCTGACTGCACAAAAGGCAGACTATTCCGTGGATTTGTCGTCAGGGCACACAGAGAAGCATTTACACTTACTTTTACAATCATAGAGTGAGAATTGACCCTACATTGGCTGCACAAATTCCCGCCTTGTGTACCACTACACTATCAGTGACAAAAATATATTGTTCAACCTTTAATTTAAGACCCACTTTTAATTCTTAATTTAGTTGTATTTGCATGGTGGACTTATTAACACAATCTAGTGTACACAAGAGAGTAGCATTTAGAGCAACATTTTGTTACATTAACAATTGAACAAAAGAGAATTCAGTTTTGAATAATTTGTATTTTATCTTTGAAATGCCTTGCGTCGTGTGCGGCCCGTCTGGCCTCTGCAGGACAGTTCCTGGGGCTTGCCAGGGGCACAATGCAAGGTGAACAGTCTGAAAAAAAAAACGGGAAGAAGGGCACACAAGAACCTTACTGCACATTATCAAGAGCAAGGAGAAACAAAAACAAAGTACTTCAAAAAGACACTAGAACATTATGCTTTTTTAGTAAATTCGCTCGAGTGAGTAATTATCATAATAAGCAATGTAAAGACACGTATCATTGTTTTTCAAAAGTAATTTACAATGTGTGACTGACAAGGTTGCAAATTTCAACTATCTTTTACGATCCTTAAATCTAAAATTGTGTCCATCAATGACTCCTTCATCATTTAAGAAGGCTGCTGGCACACATCTGCCAGCTTGAATAATTTACACTACAATTCAAAATACAGAAATATCGCTAGGAGAACATTAGCTGTAACCATGACAACCACAGTCAACCCTCTATAGATTGCATATGCACAAAGCATTCAGATGTGCAGCGCTCTAACTCCTTTGCCGCAAAGCCGTTTATCATGTCTACAGCATGATGGAATACAGAACAGTGTCATATGCTCAGGGACAAAAACGAAACGTAAGTGCACTTCGTCAACTTTCATTTCCCTCTTCTGATGCCAGTAATGTATGGATGCGACTGCCAGTGACACATCACTCTATGCAGCATCAAATGTGACTTTTGATGAGCGTTCTCACCCTGTGAGCAGCCACATGGTGGCCTCCTGTTTTTACTTTTCTCTTTAGACACCATTTTTTTTTATGTTGCTTGAGTTGAAAGGGAAGCTCATGTTGTTCTTTCAATTTTTTGCACGGAGCAGAAATCATACCAAGAGTTTGAAAATGAAATTAAATATGGTCACTGGCACAACAATGAGTACAATTTTACAATGAGATTCAATACTTGCCCTCTTGGGGGGTGCTGATTCAGTACTGATCCAGCATTTGACTCATCATTAACCAATAAACATTGTTCAATGCTTATAACAAAACCTCTGCCATGCGCAGTAATGTCTTGATTGACAATGTCAGCAAGCTATTGACTGAACAATATGTTTATTGTTGTGGTTTTTCTTTGCAGTGGTGTGAAACTGCATCGTGCAGAGGAGCGTTTCCAATGTCTTGCCCGTCTCACATTACCGCTTCTCTGTATGGTGGTTACAAACGAGATGTTGTAGCAGACTTGCTGAGCAGGCGTCTGCAGCTTTACACACTCGTATATAAATAAAATCATACCAGCCGAGGCAAACTCAGAGATCAGGAGCAACGCAGACATCTGCCTACAAGAAAATATATCTAAAAGGAAGGTGCATCCTCAGGTCAACATACACACAAATACAATACTTATCTACTAGTTTAGCTAAGAACTTGATGACATCAATGGAAACTAGGACAGAGTTGTATTTTTATTATGTTTTTTTGAAGACAGGCAAATTTTTTGTGCCCGCGCCTGTGAGTCAAAATAATCATATCTTTTATTTGGCGTCACGCTTGTCTATTAAGTGGGTTCATGACTGTTGTGTCTCAAGAAGCACTAGTCAGTCTGTGTGTGAAGAATGAAAATAATTCATATTGAATCAACACGATCCTTATGTTTTAAAGAGACTCATATTTAGCCCGGGAGTTTCATAGCTCGGGCCAATAATATTACCTTGAGTGCTTTTCTACGGCATTATTCGTTTTTTGTCATTGACACTCCACAACAGGCCATTACAAAAGCATTTCCCAGCATGCTTTGCTGCAGTTACTATTAACCCCTGTGACTGTGTGACAGGTTGCAATATATGTACAGTGGTGTTGTTGTTACTTTTGGTGATACCCTCCTTAGTATGAAAAAGTGGAGTGCTGTATAATGTTATAATGTCCTTCCCATCACATACAGTGTGAAAACGTTTTAATGAGATGGCGATAACACAGCTCGGGCTACCAAAGGCACTTTGTTTGCTGATTTTTAAACAGATCTGCGGGCCGTAGGAATTTGCAGGCTGGCCCACCGGGAATTCCCAGGTGCTCCAGATTAGCCACTCCAGGCCTGAATGTCCACATCTGATATTCATGGCACACGTCTGTAAGATGAGCGTATGATATATGAAAATATGAAAAATAACATGCTCGATTACCACTGGCCATCACAAGCAATGGCAATGTAGGGGATAAGCAAGGAGCATCCACTTCCACTCATGAGCCTCCAGCATGCTGACGTGAGAGCAAACTTGCTGACAGATGAAACCGGTTGCCATTTGGCTTAAGAAAACAGCAATGCCAACACATGTTTTCAGTTGATCCATCAACATTGGGGCCAGAGTGTAACAAGCGCTGGGGTTTACAGTACCTTCTTGCATTATTAGCTGTGTCATCAATATGCTGTAAGCTTGAGCCGATTTCTTTGCTCTCAGGATCCAAAGATTAAGACCATGCTGTCCATAATACTCCATTTCAGAAGTAATTTTAAGTGTACACTGCAGTGTTTTCCTTTTCCAAAGCTTTTTGTGTGTATCTACCAACAGCACACAAACAAGCATCAATATTTCATTTACAATGGTCAATATTTTCCAGCATATATATCAGAAATAAATTAAAATGATCTAAACAGCAGTCCAAGGCCAAGCATATTATGGCTGTGGTCCAATGCTTTGCTCAAGGACACCGCTAGCCTGAGAATCTCTCCATGAACGACTTTGCCTGACGTCTTTTATATCAAGATTTAAAATAGAGACTGAAAGTAATTATATATTCAGCAAAAACACAAATACTCTTCTCAACACTCTTCCAGTAGGTCCACATGCATATAAATGGTAAATGGACTGCTTTTTATAAAGCACTTTTAACTACACCATATGGTGCCCAAAGCTCTTTACGATGCCTCACATTCACACACACACACATACACACACACACACACATTCACACACCAATGACCGGTTTAGTGTCTTGCTCAAAGACACTTCGACATGGTCACCAAGGATGAGGATCAAACCCACAGCCTCACGGCTTGGAGACGGCCACTCTATCAGAGCCATGCCGCCCGTGTGCTCGCATGTGCTTGATTTTGTTGGATGCTGGCTTAGTACAGTACAGTAAAGCCAAGAGCTGAACTGCGAGGGGCGAACTTGTTTTTGAAGTACTTGGAATTTGTTTTTATCCAGATGTTGCTTCAATAAAAGTGTTGAAACTATCACAACTACTGTGCTAAATGCCAAATGAACTCCATCTTGATTAATCACGTGATCGATGTCCACTCCGCGCATCCCACGGCTGTTACGGGGCTGATCTGATTAACAGAGAGGAGCATGTAAACGGCAGACCGGAATGAATCACGTCACATGTAGACAAGGAGACCACAGATCTACATTCGGAAGGATTTCAGTGGGAATAAGTAAAAAGTCTCCATCTAAACCCGTACAGTATTATGAAGTTTCTTCTCAGACTAAATTCGTACCTTCAATGCCAACTTAGTGTCGCTGAAGGACATGCGACTTGCTGGTTAGTTAAGGTCTTGCCATAGATATAAATATGCAAACGACAGAGAACAGTTACTGAATGGAAAGCCTTGGATGGATTCTTGTAAATACTTGTTGCTATTTCGGTTTTTGGCTTAACATGAATGCACACGAAATCCATCAGGGCATAATGGTTGCAAAAACAATGTCTCGGCTGACAACCCACTATGTACAAAGTTCAAAGCTGCGTGCTAAATGATTCACAAAATGATTGTATTTCGTACACCAAGTAGTCATTTTATTACCTATTATTATATGTTGAGCAGGTTAGAGCAGTACATGTGAAGTTTTGATCAGTCTAGCAACCTTGCATTGAGAAAATAATTTGAGCAATTGCGATAATGGTTTTACCTTAGTAATAAAGAATGAGCAGAGGCACTTCTATTCAAAACAGACAAATCAAAGGAAAAATCAGTAAATTATATTTTCATGAATTTTCACTCTAGTTGAAATACTACATAGCGTACTTAGTTATGCTGACTTGTTTATTGCATTGCTGTTGTTTGGAGAGGCATGTAACTACGCTGAAACTAGTGTTTACATGGAGCCATGCATTCCGATAAGGATGAATCTGAATGATCAAACGGAATGAACATGCTCATATAAATACCTCAATCGTAATGAAAAGGCTAAATCCAAATGGAATTTGGCGTACAGCATTCCTTTCGTCAAGCCGAACGAGCTTCATATAAACAGCTCAATCGGGATGGCCAGGCTGCGTCTGGTATGAATGACGGCGTCTTGCCAAAAGCTCAACTTGTTTTTGAAGTACTTGGAACTTATTTTTATCAAGATGTTGCTTCAATAAAAGTCCATATTGATCAATCATGTGATCAATGTCCACTCCGCGCACCCCACAGCTGTTACGGGGATGATCTGATTAACAGAGAGGAGCATGTGAACGACAGACCGGAATGAATCACGTCACATGTAGACAAGAGACCACAGATCTTCATTCGGAATAATTTCAATCAGAATAAGTAAAAAGTCTCCATTTAAACCCGGCTACCGAGAAGTATTTCTAATACCTTCTCAGCAGCATTCAATGTCTGTAAATTCAAAACAGTATTCATAAGAAAAATATTTGTGTCTCTACAGCCTTCAGCAAATGTAATAGGGCATTACACTGCAATTGATTGCTCAAGGAGAAGCGTATTTCCTGTTATGCAGACCATGCAAAACTACAGAATTGCACCTCAGGGGGTCTGGTGCATTACTCTAGGACCCTTTAACAGGGTGGAGGCTTCACCTTGGGACTGATTTTGAGTTTCCTGAGTTTCAGGATTCGTCCTAGTAATTCCCACAACTTCTACTGCTCGTGGTTGTTTTGATAATTAGATGTGAAATTCATGTCTAATGTTCACTTCGGGTTCCATTTTGATGTTGGGATTTTACCTGAAGTGGTAGTTTTCTTGCCAAACCTCAGCTGTATCAATTCACATTCCCACGGAGCAAGTGAGGGCATCCCAGCATGACCTGACTGGGAAGCAGGAAAACATGTTGCAATCTTAATGCAGAGCCAAATTTTAACTGCATAAATTATTTTTGATAGAGTTTACCAAATCAGAGAGATGTATTATTTATATGTACTTTCCGCATGTGTGTGTTTATTTTATTATTATCCTTTGCTTTTATCACACCATCGCATGGAATGTGAAAGTTCCTCGCATTGGATTATTGGTCAGAAGCCAGGCATACAGTGCGATCTGCACAGTCCTTTGAAAGCCTTGATCAAAGGTGATGTGATTCCACAGCTCTGGGCAGCTCCAACGCATTCTGTAATTATTAACTGTTTGCTGTTAAATGATGGACAAGAAGCTGTAAAGTTTTTTTTTTTCTTCTTTTGAGTGCAATGTAAAGAGATATTTCTTACGCGTTTTGCCGAGTTCGAACATTAGCTCTTTTTATTTTGGGGAGTCGTTATTGCTACCTAGTGACAAATTGAACCTGCTTGGAAAGGCAGTCAAAGTGACGAAACAGGTCATTTTATATATATGGAATCCTTTGTGTGCTTCCGTTCTTTTATTTACCAGGTAAATGAGGTGTGCTGTAATAAGCCACTGTGCCAAAAAATCTGCTATGCTCAAGGCAGCTGCACCCACAGGTGTCAAACAAAAAGTAATATGTGTGATGTAATCTGGCAAACAATGGAAGACACGAGAGAAGAGGCTCGCCGTCTCCTTTGCGGTGGCTATTTTTAGAATGGGTTTTAGGTGGCGCTCAGCCGTTAGGAGCAATGAGCGTTGGGGGAGAAATACACTCCTCATTAAGTTTTCAACAGTGGCTGCTGCAGTATAGTAGGGGATGCTTTAATTTGTCAGTTTTATTGTGTGTTTCATGACATTACATTAGTTTGGCATGGCTTCAACAGGTCATGCAATAAAAAGAACATGTCTTTTAAAAGAGCTGGAATTGCATACCTGCCATATCGTGCTTATACTGACATTCTCAGCATACAGCACCATCATCTGCAGTTTACTTTAGATTTACATGCTGACATTCTAAGATTAAATATGAGTGTTCCTGTTGTCTTATTGGGTCAGGAGCAAGCTTCTTCTCCTGTAATCAGAGGAAGGTGGGCCAGCTCCCACCCCGGAGTATGAGTCTGTCACAATGTGCTCATTAACGTAGCAAGACCGGTCACATGTTCACCTACGTATTTGTTGGTTTCTTTGTAAGTGAGTTTTCACAAAAAATACATATCTGTCGACAGCCCATTGTCAGCAGTTATGAACATTTTCACAAAAGACAGGCCACTGTTGTTTAAAATAAGCATTTTACTTTAAGCCTCGGACGATTTGAGCAAACATGCTGTAGATACGATTTAGTGGTAAAAATTAAATCAATTGTGAATCTGACTTAGACTAATTTCTAGCATGCATAAAAGTAACACAAAGGTGACAATAATTTATTGCTTATTAGGTTTTTTTTAATTATTATTATTATTTATTAGGACCTGAGTAGCAACTCTAGCGAGGTTCCTATTGTATCTGTAGAAATTATTCGTCTTCTCCAAAGTTGGGGACCTAAGCATGCACGGAAGCTCACCAAACTTTGCACACACTTCAGGCCTGGTAAAAAAATGAGATATTATAAAGTTGTCCTAAGAACATGGCTCGGTAGCGCCCCTTAGAGTGGAAAAACAAAAATCAATCCCGGTACGTTTGACCTCGGGCTAACGTCTCTTGGGGTGTACTGCAGCGGCCCAAAAATAAGATCTTCCCTGTAACAGATGATCAGTGCAGCCCTGACTGTCCATATGTATTGAAATAAACATTTTCTGACAATTTTAGTGCCTAGAAAACTTGCTATAAGAACAGCAAAAAAACGGTTTCCTTGGATATCCACATTCAATTCTCCTTATTACAATCCCATGTAGTATCCAAATTATTAACTTTAACGTTACATAATTTTACACTTAATCAGGTGTTTATTGTATTTATTTGCTTTTAATTCTACACCTAGTTGTTTTTAGTCAAAGAGCCCCAAATCTGACCTTTTGGATCATGTCGACCATCTGTCATTCCGCTGTCAGAAAGAAGGTGCAGAGCCATGAGCTGTAGCTGCTAGCGTTAAGGTCACTTTCAGCCTTGAATTGGCAGGTGCTGTCACACCTCGCCTCTCATGTCACACAAAGTGACAGGAGTCGTGCAACAACTTATTATTTTGCCCTGCATCCAACCAGGATTTGAGAGGTAGCAGGTTTCTCCTCAACGCGTCATAATGTAGTTGAAAGCCCAGAGGAGTTGTTAAGTTTGGTTCTACAAAAGCTTCAGCTTGTTACTCTGCTAATTTCTAACTGAAGGGCAGATGAGTTTCAATAGATTTTCTCGGGAGACAAACACAAAATGTAAAAAATAAATAAATAAAAAAATCTAAAAAAAAAAAAAAAAATAAATAAATAAATAAATAAATAAATAAATAAAAAAGCAGATATCATTTAATTATTAATTACTTAGCAATTTTCTTTGAGGCTGATGTTATTAAATCTCAAATGTAGTATTACATGGGCCTGATGGCATTTTGTCAGAGTGAAATTTGATTAGCGGCTGTGAGAAAACATGCTTGCTTTGCTGTATGGATGAAACAAATGCCCCTTTTGAGCACCTTTAAATTGCTGGATTTAATTGTGAAAATAATTTGAGTAGGCATGAATTTGATTGTAAAGAAGACTATACGATAGTAAGAATGTAGTGCATTTTGTATACGCTTGCAAAGGACAAGACATTTGTAAAAACTAATTAGAAGTGCATTGAGAGATTCTGTGAACTCGTCACAAGCTCAACAACGGTCTTCCAGTCCAGGGAAGACGTCTTTCCCCGACCAATATGAGGACGGATGCATTGACAAATGAAAAGATTGTGTTGGCAATGAATCAAATTGCTGTGTTTACAAAAAAAAAAAAACTAACACGGTTACAACACCAATGGTGTGCATTGTGTCCCAATTCCCAGATGCTGCGCTCTTATCCCATGGCCCTCCCTCTGTTCTCTCCTGAGGTGGCTGGCGGCTGTCAGTGATGTGAGGAGAGAAGAAAAGGAAGGGATGAGTGCTCTGCTTCAACACAGCAGATGTTGAGGGAATGGGGGACAGAAGTACCGGTGAGGCAAAGGCATAGAATTCAATGATTGATAGAGTCTCAGAGAGCAGAGAACCGCTGCTAAATTTCCCATGAGCCTCAAAGGGTAGTGTAAGTGTAATGATAGAGAGAGGGGGACAGATAACCTCTGCTTCAGTTTCGCCAAGGCATCACCTATCCATGGCCACTGAGACAGAAGAAATAGTACAAATGTACAAATATTGCAAAGAGTCAAATTCCTGACTTTCCCTCTGTCCCATACACACTCAAAATGTAACTTGAATACAAGATATTACATGTAGCATGAATATGAAAGAGTGAGACACCATTATAAAATGCAAGATTTTACTGTTCAACTTCCATCCATCTATTTTCTTCTGCTGGGGTCTACCTGGGGTTGCATCATGGCGTTAGCAGCTTAAGCAGGGAAGCCTAGACTTCCCTCTCCTCAGCCACTTCATCCTAGTCTTCTTGGAGGCATTTCCAAGTCAGCCGGGAGACACAATCTATCCAACGTGTCCTGGGTTGTCACTTGGGCCTCGTCCCAGAGGGATGTGCCCAGAGCACCTCACCAGGAAGGCATCCAGGAGGCATCATAACCAAATGCCCGAGCCACTTCATCTGAATTCTCTTGATAGGGAGGAGCAACAGTTCTAATCTGAGGCCGGATGACCGAGGCTAGACACTCTGGGGAGGAAACTCATTTCGGCCGCTTGTATCCGGGATCTTGTTGTTTCGGTCACAACCCACAGCTCGTGACCATATGTGAAGTTAATGTAGATTGACCAGTAAATTGGGAGCTTCGTCGTTCGGCTCAGCTTCTTCACCACAATAGAACAATATAGAGTCTGCATCACTGCCAATGCAGCACTGATCAGCCTGTTGATCTCCTGCTCCATTCTTCCCATATTCACGAACAAGAACCCAAGATACTTGAACTCCTCTACTTGGGTCAAGATCTCATCCCTGACCCAGAGAGTGCAGTCCACCCTTTTCAAACTGAGGACCATGGTTTTAATTTCGAGGAGCTTATTCTCATCTCAACCGCTCCAATGACAGTTGAAAATGGCTGCTTGATTAAGCTAACGGCACTTTATCATCTGCAAAAAAGCAGAGATGCAATACTGAGGCCACCAAACCAGAACCCTTCAATGCTTCTGCTGTGCCTACAAATTCTATTCATATGAACTGAATCGATGAAATAGGGCAGCCTTGGTGGAGTCTGACACACACTGGAAACAGATCTGACTTAACTGCCAGACCAAAACAAATTCAACGGATCAAACTCAGCCACGTCATACAGGGACCGAACAATCCATATTAGGGTGTCTGGTACGCCATACTCGCGAAGAATCCCATTATTCAAATTGTATTTAGAAAAAGACCTCTATCATTCAGTTTAAAGATTAAATGAAACATACAGTTTTATTGGGGTAGAAATTATGGTTGCATTTGTAGCGGGTCCCGGTTGGGTGCCCGCTGGCAGAAATATAGATAATCCTGTAAGTATCAGAAATACACAACGTAAATCAGCTATGCTGGACACTTGTTGCTTTTGTCCATGCACTCTGATTATCTTCTTTATTTACAGATTAATTCAAACAGCTACCTGCAATGGTGAAATGAGTCTGCTTGTTTATATGCTTCACATTCAAGCACTAGTTTCTTATCATAGTTGGATAACATCATCATTCACATATAAATGGTTTCCTGTTACAATACAAATTGTATCAAAAATAAAATTTACAAAAATTGTTTTCATCAAAACATTTCTCATTACTCATGTCTCATCCATCAAACACATTATCTTTGTTCGCTATTCAAAAGAGTATTTTTGTAGTAAATGTACATTTTATAAGTATTCACCTTATACAACAGAATAAGTCTATCTTGCAGTTAAGATGTAACACATTTACTTCTTATTGAAAACTAATTGAAAAACTATTATGACTGCCTCTTAACTTTACGCCATATATGGTACAGTCTAGAACATTCCTGGCCGCAATCAACGTGGACCATTTTAAGCAAGGCCAATGACGTAGTCATCGCTAACTCGGGCGAGCGTTAGCTCGTTGCATTTTGAGTATAGTACTCCACACACAAAAATACATTTCAATTTGTACAAATATGGAAATAACCCTCGAATGACCAGGAGCCAAACAAAATAAAACGAAAACATTAAGTGACTGCGTCATATGCTAGTCTCAAGCTACATTGCATCGAGTTGCAAACCGTAGCATTTTAAACACATTTAAAGCACATTTAGCTCACATTTAACACATCAATGGGCATTCGGAGTTGCTTATAAACATTTATAGCCACTCAACAATGGAAAAACTAACCTGTAAGTATTAGAAATACACCATGTAAATCAGCGACGCTGGCCACTTGTTGCTTTCGTCCAAGCACTCGGATGGTGAGCTACCCTTCTCCGCTTTACAATACGTGGTCCCTTTGACACTATAGGTTAGTGCTGCCACCTAGTGTTCATTTCGCAAAACAGAAAATCACCTCTCAATGTAAATAGACACATTGCAGTAAAACAATTACAATGAACCAAAAAAGTGACTGTTGATCGAAAATAAACATAAATTACATCTCAACAAAATACTTTTGTGAGTATCACACATTTACGTATCACATTTTATTGAAGCAATTTTTGATTTAATTACAGTATTTGGGTGCATATTAACTGAAAGAGTATGTTTCCCACAGCATCACGATGTCTCTAGCTAGTCAATGCTCAATCCTCACATTGGAATATGTCTGTTGTCCTCGGCTGAAGTAACTGATAATCTGTTAACCAGTAAAGTTAAAATACAATAGACTAGAGAACCGTTGTGATATTGCAGTGACCAACAGTACACAACCACAGGAGGCATTTTTGCACTGCAAAAACTAAAATCTTAAGTAACATATAATTTCTTACATTTAACCTAAATTTGCTTATTTTGATTTGACAAGTTATTTTTACTTAAAATGAAATTGTCAGGCAAGATCATTGTGCTTATTTTAAGATACTTATTACTTAATCATCTTATTTGATCAAGCAGTCTTGGCATAGAGTGTTAACAGACAGTTTTAAGTGCTGTGAGGATTAAAACAAGCATTTCCCACATTTTAAGATGACAACTAACCAACATCAAAGGCCCTTAACTGGGGTTTCATGAGTTTTCTTATTTTAAGATTTTGCATAATCTAGTAATAAGATAAATGGGAAAAAAATGAAGTATGAAAACAGGTGAGTGCCATATGGCTCATTTCATTATGTTTATTAAGATAATTGTTCCTTCTTTCTGTACCAGCTCAGTGGTCTAGTGGTAGAGTCCCTACCCTCAGACTTGAAGGTTGTGGGTTCAATTCCTGGCTAGTTCATGACAAAGTAAATGGGACCTGTTACCTCCCTGCTTGACACTCAGGCTAAGTTATCCATGCATAAAAATAAAAAAACTCAAGTATTTTAAGAAAATACTTTTGTTATTTCTATCTACAGCTTGAAAAAAGTCAAAATTTTTGTCTGAAAAATACTATTTTCAAGACCGCAGTGGTTGATATGGGCCTAGTATTATTTTCTTATTTTTCAAAATCTTACAGGTAAATTTAAGTACAATTTTCTTGTTCTGTTGGCAGATAATTTTTCTTATTTGAAGTAATAATTTTGCTTATTTTACTATTTTTTTCCTTAGATTTCTACAGTCCTTTTTGCAGTGTGTGCAGGTTTTCTAAAAGTTATCATGCCTGGTGAAATCTTTAATGGCAGAATAAATTTCAGAAAATATTAAAGTCAACCACAGACTTCCCACTATTTGATAGTGCAGGCCAATGGTGAAGAATTGGTCATGACTTTTCATGCATATAAACAGTTTAATGGGACCCACTATCTCCCCGACATCCGTAATGTTTGGGGTAAGATTTTTCTGCAAGTGTAGTTTCTGTTGCCAGACTTTGTGTGTATGGTGTGAACAAATAAGGTGTTATTACTGCATTGTTTGTGGTTACTGTGATTGTGGTGTTGTTAAGGGTCAACAACGGAGCATTCATTATCATGCACACATTTATTTTGGCCTTTTGACATGCTAACTATTGTTGGACTGAAGTAGTGCATTGGGAATTTAAAAGCCTCATTGGTGACCAGTCCAATGTGACCTTTTGATTGATGTTCAATAGCAGATCAACTCAAAGAGGACAAGGACTCTTTTTTTCCCTCCACTCAGATGAGAATTACTGAGGTAAAGCATGTGTCTCAAGAATCATTCATTGATTTAACTGGACAACACTGTGGAATTATCCCTCTCTTCTTTTTCCAGATGTCACATCTATTTGATTTTAAGACTTGAATAGAAAAGTAAACAAACATCTGAAATCACTTCCTTGAAAATGTGAATGAATCTACCACTTTTACTTTTAGCTCCATCCACAGAAGTTTGGACTATGCATCTGAAGTTATTGTTGATATTTTAACTTAAACCTTTCTTGATTGTCCCCCTTTTTAGGTGGCCTATGCATTTCCCAGTCTGTGAAAATCCCACGTGAACCAAAAGCTGGAGAGTTTGACAAGATCATTCGCAGGCTGAGCGAGAACCCAAACGCCCGGGTGGTCATTATATTTGCCAATGAGGATGACATCAGGTAAGCTCAATACGTTTGTAGACTTTCTTAGACTTGCATTTTGTATATTTTAGGTTTGCTTAATTTAGAACAATCTACTGCTCTAATCTAACTACAGTAGCCTACTAAAATATATATAATGGCTCAGATCATCACAAGGGCAAGCAAAATGAACAACTCCCAAAGTAAAACGTTGAAGCAATATGTCTCTATAATTTCTACATTGTGTTGTACCTCATCACTTCCTTTCTCTAAAACTAAAAGCTTTTTCATCCAAACAAACATGTTTCCATTCATTGAAATACAAAAGTTTCCCTTGTGACAACTAAAATGTATCTCTTATAATTCATTATCTGCTTTTAAGATGGATTGTCTCCATTAAGAATAATTAGTTGTCGGCATAATCATCACACATAGCACTGTTGTGGCTTTGTAAGAGAAGCTGTCCCCTGGCAACCACTTAGTAGGCTAGTGTATTTCTTGAGGCCAGTGAATTAGGGCGGTCCCTTTGTGATGACAGGGCCAGAAGTCCCGGTGCTCATTGACTTAAACCCATCCAGATAACAGCTCCTTGTGTGGATATATAGTAATTACCTAAAGCCAGTGGGATCTCGACTGCACTCTCCTGCTGCATCCTTGAACCCAGTGCAGTCCTCATAACTTGGGGAACTGCTGTGAATGTAGTGTCCTATTAATGAAGTGCCAGGATGTGACATTGCAGATGAATTACTTTGCTCTCTGGGTTTTAGAAAGGAAGAATTATATACTTTGTTGACTGGGTTTATTGTACAAAATTTGTGTTGCTGTTTTTTTCGACTTGTCTGTCAATTGTGTTATTTCAACATTTGGATGGATTTGCTATTACTTATTGCCCAAATACTAATTTAATTGTTGCATTAAATTGCTATAAATGGGGTTGATAAGACATATTTTGAACAATAAAATAATGTAAATAATTTGAGTGTGGAAAAACTACAAGAATGAAAATTTCCTGGTGGACCATACATTTACTTCTCACTTATACATTATATAACTCACTTATTTGTATGTAAATGTATTCCTCACAATTTTGTATCCAGAGCACAAAATACACTTGCAGAGATTGTACTTTGTTTCAATTATTCCTCATCTAATACACAACCTTGTGGTCATAAAAGGTGGAAAGACTATTTTTCCCAAGGATATAGTGGCCTTGCAGGGAACGTTTGAAGACTGATCATATTTGTTATGACAGCAAGTTCCGGGTAAAAAATAATGCATCTACAAGCTACAAGTTGCTTGTTTCGGCTTTGTTATCGTGTTGTAGGAGCATTGAGGGTCAGTAAAACCACACAGGCCAGATGGCGTTTTAACATTTTGATGTTGCTACACTCCAGCTTTCAACTGTGCCTGCGCAATGCCTCATATTTACTTCCATTGGCAGCAAGCCTGGACAAAATGTGGCAGGGGGGTGATTGTGCAACAACCAGAATGTACTCTGAGGATACTTTCAGTCTTTGGAGGCCACTCATTTCTACTGCCTTTATATGCAAATATGCCCACACTCAATAGAGTATTCTATTCATGGAAGTACCTGCATAGTAACTTGCTGCCTCTTTGGGGTGCATTTGAATAACAACCTTATGTTTTCAGGTGATGAATGCCTTGATGCATTAAATAGATCAAGACAATAACAACAAACTGCATAAACTTTACAGAGCTTTTCATGTCTTCTAGGCGGCTGCTCCAAGCGGCAAAGAAGGCCAATCAAACAGGCCATTTTATCTGGGTAGGTTCAGACAGCTGGGGGTCCAAAATCTCCCCGATATTGAACCAGGAAGAGATGGCTGAAGGTGCTGTAACCATCCTGCCCAAGCGACAATCCATCAAAGGTGCTGTGTGATTAGGAGTCAACCTTTAACTTAGCACTACATTCATGATCCATTGGTGTTGGCACTTATTTAAAGTCATGTTGTTGTAGTATGATAAATACTACACATACGGTATTGACAATACATGTGTGTTTGTGTGTGTGTGTGTGTGTTGGTGGTGGTGGGGCGGGGGGGGGGTATCGCACATTCTCAATGACAAACATAAGTCTATTTTCTCCCTCAGAAATTTATACCCAACGCCCTGTGACATCATACACAAGGCAACTCGATGTGCTTCACATAATTAAAAGTACAAACGGAGGTGGGCACCTTCATCAAATCTCATTTCCCGTCAATGACTTTGCCCACCTTTCAGGGAGTGCTTAAGACGCAAAACCTCGAAATAATACATGGACTGAAATAGGTTCACGATCGGAGTGAGTACAGACGGTTCTTATCATTCCGTCTCTTGAGAGGTTTTGCGTCATAAAGCAACAGGATTCACTGTAAATGTCACTGACGGGAATTGAAGATTGAGGGAAGTGCCCACCTCTGAGTACAAAATACATACCGGTAATTACAAGTAAAGGAATACAAAGAAGCTTATTCAAATTCATATAAAAATAAAAGTGCAAGAACAAAATTTGGAAAAAAATGTTTTTGAAATACTATAAAAGACCTTAATCACTGTTATGCAGAGCAAAAAAAGCATTTACATTTGGGGCTGACTTCACTTCTGTTGGCAGCTTATTCCATTTGTGTCAAGCAATACAGTTAAATACTGCTTCACCATGTTTGCTTATGTTCCACCAATTGGCCCTACTGGGTTTACATTAAATTAGCACGTCTTTTATTTTTAACAAAAGGCTGTAAAGGTGGCGTCTTGAGTTTTCACTCAGAAATAAACACTTCATAAACACTGGATGTATACACATTAAATCCTTTTCAATCGACACCTCAGGCCTTCTCTTAATGTGTGGTGTTGACTTTTGTCATCAAACACCCCCCAACCCCACCCAGCCTGTGTTTTGCCATAAGAGGGACGTTTCTGGGCGGAAAGGCAATGTTTACCCCTCCAGCCAATCACAGAGCGCGCTGAAGGCAGGCGCAATGTTGACGAGAAGAGTTGGGGGTTGAGCGATGGGTTGAGCCATGGGAGGATTCTGTTTTGAATTGTTTGTTTGCAAACACAAACGGTTAAAACTTAAGACCCCAAACATCACAAGTGCATATGTATGCACAGCTCAAAATTGATCTCAAGTGCATTCTGTTTCCGGTGATTATCCTTGAGATATTTCTACAGCTTAATTGGAGTCCAACCGTGGCAAATTCAGTGGACTGGACATGATCTGAAAAGATACACACCTGTCTGTGTAGCATTCCACAGGCGCATGTCAGAACCCCAAACAATCATGATGTCAAAAGACTTGTCGGTAGACAGGATTGTCTTGAGGCACAGATGTGGGGAATGGTAAAGGAAAATCCCTGCTCTTTTGAAGGTTACAACTAACACAGTTGCCTCCATTATTCATAAATAGAAGCCTTTCAGAACTATCAAGACACTTCTTACAGCTTGCCACCCATTTAAACTGAGCAATCAGGGGAGGAGGGTTGTTAAGTCTTGTAAGTAACCTAGAACCCAATAGTCACTTTGTCAGAGCACTAGCCTAAGTCTGTGGAAAAAAAGATGAGAACCTTCCAGAATGACCAACTTTCAGCAATCCACCAATCAGATCTGTATAGTAGAGTGGCTAGATGAAAAGCTAATGAATTTTTTTATTATACATCTACACGAGGAGAAGTCGCCGCGACTTCCAGGCAAATTAGTCGCATTGAGACGTCACTATGGCGAGAGCGCAAGAAATATTTCGGTCTCCTAAGTCACCTGAGTCACCACAACTGATCAGTCGTCGACGTCTGCGCCAATTAGATAAATTACTGAGAGTGGCAATAGCCTTCACACGATTACAATTATACATGCACACCAAACTTGATCATGACACAGATTACCTTTGTGGAAAATAAGTACAATGGTTGGTTTTCGGAGATGTAAGTATAAATCGGAAACTTCTCTTCCAGGGTTTGACCGTTACTTCATCAGTCGAACACTGGAGAACAACAGGCGAAACATCTGGTTTGCTGAGTTCTGGGAGAACAACTTCCAGTGCAAACTGAGTCGACATGCGGTGAAGAAAGGCTCTGGCATCAAAAAGTGCACAAGTGAGTCCACACTCAATAAAAACGGGCATTCAGGAAAACTCTCAATCAATCACCAAGTAAATTGACCTTCAACTACATGTTACTTTGTATTTTTTGGTAGCACAGAGGGAAATTTATAAAACATTAGGCAATACCAAACCACACTCCACACTCACATTTGTCGAAAATATAATGAATGTAGATAAGAAAATGTGAACCTCTAATTTTGTTTCAGAGAAATGAATGTTTCCGTGTGTGTTGGTTCGTTTCACAAAACCCCATTGCCACCGAAAACATAATCAATAGTCCAATAATCCAATAACGCACGCTGAAAACAAGCATTTAGGCCATTAAAGTCAGAGGGATCCCCCACACTATCTCCCACCCATCTGATTCAGGATGCAACCCTGCAATGCTAGCAGGCTGATTTGCAGCTGCGGCCAGTAATGGTTTAGTCACAACAACCCGAACAGATGCATTGCCAGCATGCTAAGGAGTCGCACAACACAAAGAGGAGAGAAGGTTTCATCTGCATACAGTATTTACACCAGCCCGTTTTCTGTTCAACCTGTGTAACTAATACTGACGGTAGACACGCACTCCTTGCAGACATAGTGGTGTACAGTATATAAAGTCAATTTAAGAGACATCTCCTGTTAATGAGTGCATAATGTGCCATAAGAGTGCTTGTGATAGGTGATTATTTTTGAATCGCTATGGCGTTTAAAACATACTGTAATTTATAGCATACACCAAGCAGCAACAACATTATGACAAATTGCACAATTTAATGTTATGTAATATTCTTCCGTTACAATGATAATAATGTTCCGTTTCAATTGACACTATAAGAAACTTAAAAACATAAACAAGTACACCACATCAGCATTATTACTTTAACCATACAAAGGCAGAATATGTGAGCTCATGCAATGCAAAATATTATGCTGGCTGGTCGGTAGTACAGTATATTCTGGACTGTACTGTATATATTTTTTTACAACCACATTACTCATATACCCCCAACACACACACCCGCGTGCACACAAATAAATTAATAAATTACATCTGGGACTAAAAGCAAACATAAAAAGAAACATTAGCTTGTAGAACTCAAGACCTCTTATTCAGTAATAATGTTGACAACCTCCTCATGTGATGATAAAAGCAGCAGTTAGTAAATTACACTCATTTGTGAAGATGGATATGTTTACAAAAATACAAGCTACACAAAAAATGGCACTTTGATTTGAGGATGCACAAAAATACAATGGGAAGAATTTACACCATTACGTCCGCATACATACGCTACTATATGTTGTTTCATTAATTTTTAATGGCAAGATTAAATTACATTTATTTTTGTTGTATTTTGTCCCCTAATCGAACCATTTAACCATCATTTAATACAACAAGCATTGAGCTCATATGTGGCATAAGAGACTCAAACCTGAGAGAGAGATTATAAGTAGTGCATGTTGTTGTCCTCAACAGCATGGTCATAAAAATGATTTTTTAAATCAGTTGTCTTTGAGACAACCTTTGATTTTAATTACTGCATCTCCTTCTTCACATTCTCACTGGCAAATCTTGTTAAACACAATTAAAGCATTTCATAACATTGCACTTTAATTTACAACATCAACAACACCCTAACTATTCTTGAAATCATTCACCATGAACTACAACAATGGTTCTTAGCCTTGGTCTAGGCACTGAACCATGCGACTTTCATACATGCATTCACCGAACCCTCAACCAAATCACTGTGTTCAAAGAACAAAACGAACAAAACGTGAATTTCACGCGAAATCATGAATCATTGCATACCTACAGCAAACCAACGAACGTGACCTTTGCTGTCAACGTTAAGTCAATTTATTTCCATCATGGCGCCAATTCCCAACAGAAGTTATCTCAAGGCACTTTGCACATTGAGCAGATTAAGAACCATACTCGTCATACATGAAATAATGACTAAAATAGTTAAATAACTTGAAAGCGATAAAATAAATAATACATAAAAGTTTACTGAAAATTTACCTACAAAAAATTATGGATTGTATTATATTTGTGGTTTAACGGAATTGTCTTAAAACATAAACACATAAATTAATAATAATAATAATAATAATAATAATAATAATAATAATATTAATAATGGCCTGGATGGGTAGCCTTAACTCAATATTTTATTGCATGATCTTTTGATGGAATTACTGCAATCAAACAATTTATTTAACTCGCAATAATACTTTAAGAATGTCTCAGTATTTACAGGGTGTACTGCAATCTGGACAGTGTGTAGTCGACCAGTCAGCACGTGTGGACCGCTCTGGTTTCACTTACCCTTTGGACTTTTTTTTCCTGTATGAAATAAATCCTTCAACTACCAATAAATATAGGAGGTGTGTCAGTTGTGCTTATATATTATTGAAAGGCATCTAGGTGGTTAGTCTGCTCTTCCAAAAGTTGAATAATAATCTCAGGATTCAGACGAAAAATCATTAAATATTTTAACGGTCATATACCCCTGGATGCCTGAAACGCTGTCACATTCTTTTGTGCCGTTGTTGGCAGCGGTTAGTAGAGTAGCCAAAAAATTTTACTCAAGTAAGAGTAGCGTTACTTCAAAATAATATTACTCAAGTAATAGTAAAAAGTAGCCATAAAAAAATTGTAAGTAAAAAAAAGTATTCATTGAAAAGAATACTCAAGTACTGAGTAACTACTTGAACATGAAGTCTGATTTATTTTTGTGCAAATGCTAGCATCTTCAAATCATAAAATACAAAATATATATTTTTAACTTTTTGAGCTGAACAACAGTGCAAGCATGCACAATCTATTCACAAATTGTGGCGTAAAGCCTGATTTATACTTCTGCATTTGCTTTTGTGTTAACGACCGGCGCACATCATGTGATTTAGCACAGGAGAAAATATGACCCATATATCTTGGAACAAGATGCTGATTTACAGTAACTATCAGCTGACTATATCTGCTTGTTGCTGTTTGTTTGGGCAAGCCTTGTTTAAATTGTACCATGAAAATGACCCCATATTTGATGTTTAGAATGCACTGAAGTTGATTAAGAACTAAATATAGATTATGTCGGTAGAACCTAAATTGAATTGCGAGTAAAATAACGTGCCTTTTAAACATGAGTTGCAGTGTGCTGCATTATAGATACCTCTATTTTGTTGTGTATCAAATTATGTCTCGAAAGACAGATGCACTCAGAGGAACCATATAAATGCACAACTTAACCATTAAAAGCAGTGATATCACATGAACTACAAATTGTTTTATGAACCACCCTTTTTATGTGACCTTTTAAGCAAACATCAGCTGCATGATGCTCCTTGGAGCCTAAAGTGGATTTGGCCAGACATTAAAACCTGGGAGATACAAGACTGCTCAGTCCGCTAAAAGGTCAGAGAAATACAGGACAGAGGAATCAAATCATGAGTTTCACTAAAAAATAAATAAATACAAAATAATAAAATAAAGTATTATTAGCTGTTAAAAGAATTTAAAGGGGGAATCAGATAAACCTTCAGGTCACAATGATTAAATATACATGGGAGTGAACAAGCACACCTTCTTGCAGGCAAGAACACAATTCAATAATTCTTTCTCCACAGACACACAGTTCACACTGTTTCACACTATTGAACCATAAAATGTGATTCAGTTTTACACAGACGGAAAGTCATGAATTGCTGATATAACCTTGAATGTGTCAGAAGCCAGAAAAATGTTCCACACTATCATGGTTTTTGTCAGTCGCTCCGGTCCATAAAGGGCACGGCCAGACAATCAATCACGATTACTTTGGACATTGGTCAAACCAGTTGTACAAAACACAGAAAGTCAGTATTTAAATGTTTGTCCTGCTTCATCGTGGAAGTGAATGTGAGTGATGCATAACTATTCAATCAAAGTTAATTTAATTTGGTTACAATCCTCTCTAATAAACTTTTTTTTTTTAGTAAGTTGATATGTTCAAAATAAATAATTCCCAAGACATGTAGGAATAAACATGGTAATTTAATTATTATAATATAATTAGTGCTATGATTATTAGGGGTCCTTGAAAATGTGTACACCGTAAATTTTGTAGAGTAAATTTTACTCTGAAAAAAACTATATTCGGTCCCAGTCTAAACAGAGTAAACTTTACACTTGGAGAGAGTAAAGTACTAAAAAACAACAACAACAACAAAAAACACTCAAGGATTGAGGATCAATCGCACAACTTTCAGCATGGGTGACAGCCACTCTACAACTTCAGCTATGCCAGAGTTACTGTTTGTTAACATATTGCTGGTGTGTCCAAAAAGAGACGAAAAATTGGGGTCTGAGGGTTCCACCTGACACCTGCGATATATTGACAGACGAGAAGTGGCATGTGTCGGAGAATAGAATGGCTGTCTCCCAACCTGAAGTTTCTATGATTGTTCCTCAACTGTTGAGTGATTTTTGTTGTTGTTGTTGTTGAATATTTTACTCAGTTTAGACAGGGACCGAATATGCAGGTTAACTTTTTGTGGGGTCCTAGGCCCGGTCAGCTTACTAACAGAAAGATATACTCATGCTGGCACTCCCAAAAATAGATGGACAGAGGGGACAGTGGTGACACGTATTGAGATGCGAATTGGTCGTTAAAAACGAATGCTGAATCAGAATTTTCAGGTTCAAGTGTTACGGCCCATGATCTTCATGGATGTTTATTTTTTTTTGGGGGGGGGGGGTGAGCGCTCCTCTGTTATTGGTGGACCATTTCCCCGACTCGGTTCACCAATCAGGGCAGGGGAGGAGCACTGATTGCCTCATTGGGTTCAGGTGCGGAACAAGCTGTGCTCATTAGTGGCCACACCTTAAAACAGAGGTGCTCAAGTTTGGTCACCGAGAACCCCCCTATCCAGCATGTTTTTCATGTTTCTCGCCACTAACACACCTGATTCATTTTTTTTTTCTTCTTTTTTTTTTCTTTTTTTAAGAGCTCAGTATTGTTCATTCGGAAATGTCATCATCATTGCTCTTTTTTTTTATTTTTATTTTTATATATATATATATATATATATATATATATATATATATATATATATATATACATATATACATATATATATATATTTTTTGTGTGTGTGTGGGTGAGTATGTGTATGTGCGTGCGTGCGTGTGTGTATTTGTTAGCTCACCAGAAAACCTATTAGAAAAAAATCTCATACCGTTCACCTAAACCGAACACCAGGAGACCCGAGGGGACCGAAGAAAACCAAGGAAGGTGAAATCCAGCACCGACCAGACACCCCCCACCAGAACTCCTCCCCAGCCCAAGAAACATCCAGACCCCAACAAATCCAAAAAACATAAAATCAGGGAGGCCTCAAGAGACCAAAGGAGAGACCGAGAAAAGGAAGGAAGGACAGACGAAGCCGCGTGAGATCCGCAGACACCAGCCTCCACCGATTCAATGACCTGAGGAGGAAACAGATTGTGTCTGAGTTTCGGTAGATGCTGGTGTGGTGGATCTGGCATGCATGAAAATCTCCACCAAAGAGGGGAGCCGTCGACCCCCGCCGGAACAGAGCAAGCGCAACACCTCAGGGCCCCCCAGGCCGCGGCAGCGCCAAAGGACGACCCCCGGGCCCCGTCAGGGCCACCGGCCGGAGAGCAAACCCAGGAGCAGCCTGATTCATGATCAGGATTGTTATCAGGCTTCTGTAAAGCTTGCTGATTAGCTGATCATTAGATTCAGATGTGCTGCAGGAGGGAAACATGGAAAAACGGCTGGATAGGGGCTCTCCAGGACCGAACTTGAACACCTCTGGCTTAAAAAGGCTGATGGTCAGGTCGGGAGTGGGTCTCGCTTTGAGTGTTTGCCTCCCTTTCGTTCGTTCGTTCATTCGTTTAGTTTGCCACCCCCTGTACCTCTTTTGTGTGTTTTTGTTTCGTCCGACAGTCTTTTGTGAAGTGCACCGTTCGTCATAGTTCGTTTCCTGTTTGTTTCATTATCCACGATTCATTAGAGTGTTCGCCATAACATCGGTTATATTCTATGGGGGACCAAAAGTGCCAAAATTAAATAAATTAATACACCATTAAATAATTATATACATTTGTCATTAAATAATTAAATGTGTCATTTATTAATTAAATATGGAATTAAATAAACCAATAATTAAATAAATGTGTCATTAATTAAATTATATATATATATATATATATATATATATATATATATATATATATATATATATATATATATATATATATATATATATATATAAATAATTATTTCAGTATTTATTTATTTCATGTTTCATGATCTCATATTTATTTGGACTCGAAGTCATAAAAAATTTATTATTATATAAAATATATATGCGGTATAATTTAACATAGATAAATAATGTAATGTAAGAATGTAAAATAAATAAAATATATATGCTCTGTAACATTTTGTAGCATTTTCGGTTCAAATAAAGGTGGTCTCTCCAACTGATGATTCACAACTTTTATTAAACCTTCCTTTGTGTGAACGCGCTGTAAGAGCTACAATACAAATAAACAAAAATTGCCATAATAACTCCAACGGTATGTTTTGTGTATCCTTTTACCGTATTTAAGCCATATACTAGGGTGACCGAGGGTGAATATTCACATTTCCCCAAAAAAGAGGACACTTGCCCCGGCCTTGAAATTGTGGTACCAGTCGCAGTTACATAGTGCCAACCGGACATTTTTATGAATTTATAAAAACCCCGGACGCCCCAACAGGACGTAAGAATTTGGGAGGACGTACCATTTTTTGGTCACCCTACCATATAATATAAATGAATTGCCTTAAATGATTACCTTTTTTAGCTTTGACAATCTCTTGAAGGCCTGTTGTGTTTATAAAAACCTTAAAACAAAAATAAACCATACAGAAATACAGATTCTTAGTCAATAAAAAATCTTGAGCAATAGCGTTGCTAAATATTTACCAAGGAGCACACTCCAGTGGATGAAAACGGTAACGTTTTACTGTGCAGTAAATTACACAATGAACATGAAATATAGCAACATTAGTTAAACAATGAAAAATTGCTCCAATACAAACCTCGTTCCCTTCTCAGCCAGGTGCTAAAGAATCGTTCACTGAATTATATTGTGAAATTCAGTTTTCTCTGATTTCCTGGACGACGGCGCAATTTTTTTTTGGGGTAGTTTATTTTTATTTTTTTTGCACTCACTCACACGAACACACACACATACAAACATGGTCTCCCAGGCGGGGAAGCGAACCAACGTAGGCAAGTGACGGTTCCACTCAAACTGGTAGTACGTCGGTTACTTACGTCAGTTCCTACCGATTTATGAGACCTTTTCCTGTATCCTTCAAAATAAAAGTATCAATTATATTATAATAGCACAAGTAAACAACGCAATTGTACAATACAAAAATGCAAAAACTTAAATAATAGCAGGGTCATTTACATATTTTATTTTAGAAAAAAAGGGGAAAATATATTTTTTATCTTTCTTTTTTTTTGCCCAGCAATTTGGCACCCCCTCCACTAGGCCGGCCCTGACACACACACACAGACAGACCCCCCCCCCCCCCCCCACACACACACACACACGCACCCAAACACACACACACGCACGCGCTTGATATATATACATTAGAGGACACTTCCATTTCAACACGTCTCAAAAAGCACCTCATGAGAGCGTAAATCTGAGTCTAATGGTAACGCACCTATTGAGGTCAATAGCGCCACCCAGCCTCTCAAATTTTGTTTACTAGCTACTCACTCTGCATCAATTCATTGTTCTGAAATGGAATTACCTTGACTTGGTGAGCAGGGTGACCAATCAGGTGTTAGGACCTGCCCATTAACTTTGACGGGCGAGTTTGACAGATAAAATAAATTCATGAAACGCCGCAACACAGTGACCATGAAATAATTAATTAAATAGAGAAATAATTAAGTATATATATATATATATATATATATATATATATATATATATATATATATATATATATAGAGAGAGAGAGAGAGAGAGAGACACTAGATCTCAAAATGACTGCTCTGGGAGATCTAGTTGTTTTAGAATTCTAGTAGTGCTAGTGTTAACCTGCCAGCTATATTAAACCATAGACTAATTTTGAGAGAGAGAGAGAGAGAGAGAGAGAGAGAGAGAGAGAGAAATAATCATAGGTAATTTCATTAATTAATGACACATTTAATAACACATTGATTTATTTAGTTACATATATAATTAATAAATGAAACATTTAATTAATTCATGACACATTTGTTTAATTATTTAATTCATTTATTTAATTTTGGCACTTTTGGTCCTCCATAATATTCTGCAGTCAGTATTTCCTTGGGTGTTACTTTGACAGTGGGGACTTCGGGAGCATTGGCACAGACGTAATAGACATACTCCCAAATTCAATGTCATGGACTGGTGATGATCGCTGATTGATGCAGACAGTCAGTGAAAGTTTTAGTTTTAAAGTTTTACATAGATGGGAATGCTGCACAAGACACCCGAAACCGGAAAACTGAAAGCTATTTAGAGAAATATAGCAATCTGAAAATCACACACACAAAAAAAAGACATTTACATCTCTTCGTCTTGTCTAAAATATATAGATTTATTGGAAATACAATATTTAAGCTCTTGAAACATCAAAGGCCTTTTCACTAATATCAGATTGCCTCACAAAGCAATCAACTATGGATCAGCATAACAATAACAAAGAGGTTCCCCTAACAATTCATCTGTTAAAAGCTGGCGCTTGTTAAAATGGAATGTCTGTGCAGAGATAACAATCCTGCCCCAGACAACCAAAAAAGCTTGCAAAAGAAATCCTGGCGGCACTTTCTTCCATGAAGGTTTCCGTGTTATCTGATCCTTGTGTGTTTGACTTGGTGGTTTTATTCACTTCTGGAACTGTAAAGTAATAAGCAGATGTGATTCCAGGATCAGAGGTTTAGGGGTGCTGAGCTCCCGGCCAGCCAAGACATTAATACCACTGTTTTGTACATCTTGACACAATTTCATTTGTGCATTTCTGAAAGAAAAAGACAAACTTTTTGAAACATCTTTGTTTGACTAACCTGTCAAAATATTTTTTTTAAATGTTGAGCTACAGCAAAAGAGAAATGGAATCCTAAAATAAACATGTTAGAGCCCTCATTTCTGGGGGTAAGATAACTCATGACAGTATGCATATTTTCTGGAGTAAACCAGCCACCTATACCAAAAAGAGACCATGGACGAAGTCTGACAGACAGTAATCAAATTATTATAATTTTTTTGATCATTATTTAGTTTAGTTTGTAAATGTAAAAGGGGAAAACGATGCTTGTGCAGCCGTACATTTTCTGTGACACAGCACAATATGCACCGCTTACACTAACCATTACGCAACTGAGCAATGTTAACAGCACTCAAGATGTCGTTAAAGCCTGAACCTTTTCAAATCTCACTGTTAATATCAAACCAGAGTCCTTCTGTGTTCTAGCAAATGATGCTCTTATGAAAGGATTACGTTTCCAATTGAAACCTTGCTTGGCAATTGACACATTTACAAAACAGTGGGACAAGATTAGCTAAGATGAATATATGAACGTCATACTGTATGTAATTACGTTAGTACTGAAGAATGATGAGGCCTGTCTTGCTTTGTCCTCTACTCGTGGGTCACAACTCAATCACCTTGTGTTTTGTTGATTAATGGATGTGAGTTTGGGGGAGACAAACAGATCACAAAACAAGTCATAAGACAAGAGAAGTGTTCCGTGAATAATATTGTAGAATTGATATCTGGAGACTGCCCTTTATTTACAATATTGATTGGGACATAAGCTTCATTGCTCGTTATGGAGGGTACATACTCATGTTAATATCATCTACAATTCAATAGTGGCCTCATAATTAAAACCTCTCCACATTACATTCACTTGATTTGGTTCTTGTCCAGTTTTATCTGATTATGGTTTGAATTATGGTTTGTTTTGCTTTTTATTGTCAACATATATGTTTTCCCTCTGTACTTTAATCACTAGATCACGAAAGGATTGGTAAAGATTCGTCCTATGAACAGGAAGGAAAAGTCCAGTTTGTGATCGATGCGGTTTACGCCATGGCTCACGCGCTGCACAACATGCACAAAGATCTCTGCCTGGGGAAAGTTGGCCTCTGCTCCCAGATGGATGCCATCAATGGCACATTGCTGCTCAAATACATTCGAAATGTCAACTTCTCAGGTGTGTATTTATGATATACCATATACCAAAATGCAATTGATCATCTGAAGTGGTATATTGTCTTATTTCTGGGTTTATCAACATACCTTTGTGAGTGCAGCATGGACTGGTTTCCAAATATCAAAGCTGTTGAAGAGAAATTATTCCAAGAGGCTGTCCATTGGCTAAAAAATTAGCAGCACAGGGGAGTGTGTTCTCTTACCTTGTCACAATTGAAAAGGCGACATAGTCGTTAAAGTGCATTCTCTACTGGGTTGTAAAGAAGAAAAGCAGCAGGCAGCACAACAAACAAAACAATACATACTGTATATTTAATGCTCATGTATGTAACATTGAGCAGGTTTTTGCGGAAAGTTTGTTCATGCAGCAAATAAACAGCAATGGTTACATCAAGATTACTAATTGGTGGAAAATTTTCATTAATTTGTGTTCTGTTTGCATAGAATGAGTGATTCTCAGTGTAGGTATATTTTGCTTGCTATACATTTATAACTCTTGATACGTATGTAACATTTGTTCCATTCAATTACCAAAATTCCTTATTTTCCATGAAACATTTCACACTTCAAAATTTTGCAACCCTGATCTATTTAATAAGAGTTTCCTCCTGTATGAAAACTCAAAACTGTGAAATGATTGACCATTTCAATCATTCAATTAGTCCCTGCAGTTTGGTAACACACTTCAAAGAGCACATAGGAACCGGCAGTGTTTTTATTGTGGTGCAGACATGTCATCACCAAGGGACACAAGTGAGGTCAGGTATAGTTTAGTTTGGTCCCCCCCCCCCCCCCCCCGCCCGAAAATGATTTGAGAATTAATTCTGGGAGTGCATGTTAGTCTCCTGACTCCTCATGAGAACCAGAGGTTGGCAGCCACAAGGATTAATGTTGATGGAATTATAGGAGAAAGTGACAAAATAATTTCCAAGGACTACAGACTCCCATTGGATGGTGCACAGTTGAATCTTTCAGAGTGGCTTTGGTGTGCAAGTTGAAGTATAGGGTTTGAAGAGCAGACTGAAGTTGAGTTTAGAAAATAATATTGGTCTTATTCTTTAGTAATGCAGTCAACCTTTTATTTATATAAGGTTGACGTGACACTAACGTTTGCAGCATTAACTTTTTCACCATGATGACTGTTGAGAGGAAACTCATGGGCCCATCTTCAAAGTCAAAAATATTGTTCACCTGGGCCTGAGTGACCTGATTAAGATGTAAGCGGGCCATTCCTCATTTGTGTGAACTATACATATATTCAATCATATGCTTTGGGGTAACTTTATACTTTTAGAATACTTTACTGAGATATTAGTATTATATTACTAGAAGTTACAATTCTGAAATGAGCATTGGAACCATTCAGTTATTACTGGGGTGGGGGGGAAAATGAATGGTGCACATTACTGGTATCTACAGTATCCTGATTTTCTTTCAGGAGCACCAAGGAATTTAAAAGCTGTGTAGGAAAACAAAATGGAAACATCAACATGATCTTCATGCTGTATTTTGAGAATTGTCTATTGACCATTTGCACCGACGTCACGTGATCACGTGATTGCCCTATGGAGAACGGCGGAAGGAAATGATTGTTGAATGGAAGTGGACGTGACCCGGAGCGACTTAGTGAATTAGCGACTGCTATTTTACAAATTAAAAGTTATTATTGCCCATAGAGCCATGGAATCTTTTACTTCAACCGAAGGTCGCCTGTCAGTCGAAGTTGCACATTTAGTTGGGACTCATAGAGCGCGATATTTACTTAAATTGGAGATCGCTAATTTGAAAACAGCCCCTTACCTTCTGTTGACTGCTGTTTTTACAAAATCGCCGACTTTGCTGGAATTCACAGCGCACGACCTATATCATTATGTAGTCAATGCCGTCTCTTTTCTTTACACCGGGGCTGATTCAAAAGCTTGTGGCTGGCTGAGTCTCTGGGACGAGATGCTACGCTTACACCGGGGGACAATATACCTCGTAATGCAAAGGTAAAACTTGTTTATCATGCTAACTGACTTATTTTTAAATAGTCCGTTCTATATTGAAACGCTGTGATGATGTTATGTTACTATGTTTACTAGTATAGAACAAATGACTATCGTAGTGGCGAGTTATGCAGTAATTTCATGAATATGACTCCGGCTCCAGAGTGAGATACTCCAAGCACAAAGACGAAATCCCCCATTATGAAACAGTCAATTACACTTCATAGTTTTGAAGAAGGTGCATTTTAAAACTAAGCTGTGTGTTCGTGCAGAGTGGACGCTACACAACCGACCACACTGCAAGATATGACCATTTTATAAGATAATCGATAAAAAAAAAGAAAAGAAAAAAAAGATAATCGATTTGATAAAGGACTTTACGCTGTACAAGATTCAATGGTTACAATACAGGCAAGTGGCTCTTTTGCCGTCCAGCGTCCCGGAGGGGGCGCTCCCATGAGGGCTGTGACGTCACGTGCAAAGGTCAATACGTGCTGACTAAAGGAAATGAGAAACCAAACTACTCACCAAAATTGCGTTAATATGATATTATATGATGCACAAGTTTGAGATGTATCTTACATGACCCTGATGGAAGTGATCCCTATTATGCACTGAAATGTTACTGGTGCCATTTATAGCAGAATATTGTCTTTTATGAGGTCACTTTGTAATTCCCTAATAAGGCAGTAAAGCAGCACTCCAAGTGCAAGATTCAATATTTGCTGTAACGTTCATACTTAAAGATGCTATTACTGCCAGGTCTGATTTAAATTTGTTGTAACTGGATGAAGCACCCAAGATCAGTGTTGCGTGGACATCATAGTGAATAGCTCAGACTTTACTGCAGGAAATGAAACAGATTTAAAGAGGCCATACTTGCAGAAATTGGTGCATACAGTAAATGTCATTATCAGAAGGAAGTGTTAGTTGACTTCTCTTCTCAGTTATTAAAACAGACTTACATGCTTTCATTTAAAACATTTTTTATTAAAGACAATAGTAAACGAGAATCATGACCGGATGTTATATCTAATGACTTACAGTCGTCACCTAAGGTGGAATTAAATCTGTAGCTGAATAATATCGTTATTAAACTAGTGTTCATTAATGTGGCAAGCATGTGCTGTATTTTGCAACAAATTACTTTAAATAGATTGGTTCCACTTCAGACAGCTCTATAAACAGCTGAATTATCGTAATGCAAATTTAAATTAATAAACACTTTTTCTGCAACATTAACTTCCATATTATTTGACTAATTTAATGTAGAGGAATAGAATTACATTCTAACTTTAACTTTGGTATTCAACTGTAACATCCTGAAAATTAATGTTCTTTTGTTGACTTAATCTCAGAGGAGGAGATATTTTCGTAAGAAAGATTGAGACTAATTTAATCTCATTCTATGCCATCACAACGAAACATATAAATACATACACATTTGTACAGTTGTGCCTATAATTTTTGATTCCCTAGGGGTATGTCAATGTATGAGTACAAATGCATAAACATGTCACTAATTGGCAAACTGCATATACTCTATATTCCATTTTTCAAGAAAAGGATTCTCAGCATCCAACAATTACTAACAAATTACTAACAATTAAAATCTGAATCAGAATGACTTTTATTGACAGTTAATGCAACAAAAATTGAGGTTGCTGCTCCTTGGTGCTTATACATAAAAATATTTACTACTAGCCATCCATCCATTATCTACTGCTTAATTTGGGGTCGGCAGGGAAGCTCAGCCACTTCAACCAGCTGCACCGGCAAGATCCCAAAGTGTTCCCAGGCCAGCCGAGAGACATAGTTTCTCCAGCGTGTCCTGGGTCGTCCCCGGGGCCTCCAGCCGGTGGGACATGCCCGGAACACCTCTTCAGGGACGCGTCCAGGAGGCATCCGAACCAGATGCCCAAGCCACCTCTGGCTCCTCTCAACGCGGAGGAGTAGCGGCTCGACCCTGAGTCCCTCCCGGATGACCAAGCTTCTCACCCTCCACCCTCTCTAAGGGAGACACCCTGCGGAGGAAACTAATTTCGGGTGCTTGTTTCCAGTAAACCACTCCAGTGAGAGTTGGAGATCACGGCTTGATGAAGCCAACAGCACCACATCATCTACAAAAAGTAGAGATGCTATTCTGAGGCCACCAAACCGAACCCCCTCAACGCTTAGGCTGCACCTAGAAATTATGTTTATAAAAGTTATAAACAGAATATTTTCTACTAATGCAATAAAATGAAATAAATTAAGAAAACAATACAAAAGTATGTATAATGCAGAAATGTGCATGTGCTTAAGAACAATGAACTAATGGTTGCAAGTAATAAGCAGTTATTGCAGGTTACATGAAAGGATGATATTCCACAGAAGTACAAACATTGCTCTCATCTCAGCCTTATTGCACAGAAGTGAAGCATTTATTGCCCAGAAGATCAGCAATTATTGCATGTCTGGTTAATGAGTAAGACATTTATTAGAACCGTTGTTATAGTTTAATTTCCAGTTGTTTATTGTAGTGATGCAGTAGCTGCGGGAAAGAAGTTAGCTCAGTCTGTCAGCATTGTGTAACCTGGAGCGACAGCCCAAGGGTAGCAGTTTGTAGTTACTGGAGTCAAAGGGCTCCTTGATGAAGGCCAGCTATGTTGAGGTAGTGAGAGCTGGTGATGTCCTCCAGGCTGGGCAGAGATCAACCAGTGATTTTCTGGGCTGTTTGGTCACTCTCTGCAGTACTCTTCTGTCTGCTGCCATACACCCTACATGCCATGTTGTGATACAGAAAACTAGGACGCTTTCTATGGTGGCCCTGTAGGAAATCACCAGCAGCTTTTTCTTCTTCTGTTCTTCTCAGGAAGTGAAGTTGGTGCTGGGCTTCGCCACTGCGCTAGTATTAGCAGTCCAGGAGAGGTCGTCAGTGATCTGCATGTTCATGAATCAAACGGAGTGGACCCCTTCCACATAGTCCTTTTTATCTAGAATGGGGCCAGGTTGTCCTTTCTGAAGTCCAGAATGATCTCTCTGGTTTTGGTGGTATTCAATGATCAGTTGTTTTCTGAACACCAAGCTGTCTTTCTGCTAATCTAATATCTGTAATTAGACTCTTCAGAGATGAACCCGACCACTGTGGTGTCATCCACAAACTTAATGATGGTGTTAGAGGGGTAAGTCGGAGTGCAGTCATTTCTGTATAGAGAGAAGAGGAGGGGGCTCAATACACAACCTTGTGGAGAGCCAGTGCTGAGGGTGAGGGTGGAGAAGAGGTGGTGATCTAGTTTGACGTATTGGGGGTGGTTTGTTAAGATGAAGTCCAGGAAAAGGAAGCAACCCTTGGTGCTCCATCTGACTCAGTGCAGTGTGTCGTGTAGCACTATGTTAACTATGTATAACTAGTGTTTAATGATGATCGTGATGAACTGGTAACTGCTGACAGACATAAATAGAATTGTGACAATGAATGTACGCTATAGACTATGTGAGCAACTGAATAGTCTTCAAGTAGGGCACCCAAATTAAAAACGTCATTGAAATACTCCCTGTGAAAACCCCTGATTGACAAGCACTAAACCAAATATCCAAACAAAAACCGTGGTCTGATCTCCAGCCAAATGGCCAACAATCTACTGAAGTTATCATTGCAAGACCTACAAACAAGCAGAAAGTGAAGAAGGCCTGGGAAAATATCTCTATGGATAAAATTCAGGTGATGTCCATGAGCTGAGAGCTTCGACTTTTGGCTTAGCGCTTACTTCTCTACGACAGAACAATGGACAGTCTGACTGTGTGACCTAATACTCAACCCGGAAAGGGCACTCCACCACTCAGCACCACTTTAGTGGTAGTTTATTTTCTTATGATCTATGATCTGCAAAAAGTAGAGATGCTATACTGAGGTCGCCAAATTAGACCCTCTCAACACCTCGGCGGCGCCTAGAAATTCTGTCCATAAAGGTTAGCAAGTCTAACTCTCACTGGAAACAAAGCCAACCTACTGCCAGCAATGCAGACCTAACTCTGACACTGACGTACAGGGCCAGAACAGCCTATTAAGATGCGGTACAGTACCACATACACACACAGCACTCTCCACAAGACCCCTGGGGGACTCAGTTGAACGCCTTCCACAAAGCACATGTAGATGGGTTGGGCAAACTCCCATGCACCCAAAGCTGAAAGTAAAAAGCCGGTTCACAATTGCACAGACAGGACCAAAACCACACTGCTCCTCCTGAATTTTTAAATCAACTTCCAAACAGATCATCCTCTCCAGCTCAAAGCTTAAGAGTGTGAACCCGCTGTAGTTGGAACACACCCTCCAGGGACCACTGCCCCGGTCTCCCAATCCAGATACACTTTCCCCGATGTCCACGCTATTTTGCAGAGGCTCTTATTTTCAAGGTGACCCCTATGCTAGATACATTTGTACAATTTATACCTGTATCTGCCAACATTGGAGCACTTTTATTGATATATTTTCGAATACCATAGTTCAATAGCAGTACAATGTTGAATAAGTGTGATGGCATGACATCGTGTGGAAGTAACTTAAATGTTATCAAAATGGAACCAAGCCATTGTGGACCTGCAAGTTACGAGCTGAGGGACTTTTTTCAAGCATTTGCAATTGTCAGCGAAAACAGATGAAGATGCTGCTGATAGGCCTTTTCACAGAGATGGAGGCTGATCACTGAACCTTAATCTCTTGTGCTCTTAACAATTAATTGATGCTCAAGTAGGGTCCAAAAGCTTTGCTCAGTAAAAGTAAAGAAAAGGAAGAAGAGGGATGAGACCTCAATAGAGACCTCAAAGTGGTAATTAAAATCAGTGCTGTCGTTTGTCTGCACTCTGAGGACAACCTTGAAAGCGATGGGGCAATAAGCGGAATGAAGGCGTGTGAAATGATATGGGAACACGAACAGACAGCTGTGTGGACCCTTGTCAAATAACCAGGACAGCCTAGCTGTCAACATCTATTTCGTCCTATCATTAACTCTAACAGCTCTGCAGAGTAATTTAATCTCTGGGCATTACAACAACAAGGGATTTCCGATTTTGCATATCACTGGGATTGGGCATTAAACAACAATGCACAATTACAATAACACGTGTTTTTTTTGTTTTTTGTGTCATTTGCAGGAATCGCTGGCACCCCCGTGGTCTTCAATGTGAATGGAGATGCTCCTGGTCGCTATGAAATCTACCAATACCAGATCAAAAATAATACCACAGAGTATAAAATCATTGGCCACTGGACCGACCATCTACACTTGGATGTAGGCATCTCTCCCTTTATGATATATGGTCTTGAAAGGAAAGCCTTTAGCTGACTCGGCACATTAACTATGACTAGCAGGATAGAAAATGCATGGTTGCATGTTGTGGTGCTAATCGTCACCTTTCTGATGATACTTCATAAACTCATAGACAAACAACATTTAATGTGGGAAAAGGGCAAGTACATTTTTTAGCATTGATTTTGTTTTAACATTTTGCTTCATCTGTGACATAAAACTCCAGTTTATTCATAAGCAAAACATCTGAACCCGCAGTGTCGCAAATGCTAACATCAAACTACCACAGGAACAATGAGCATAGCTCATTTTTATGGTTATGAATCATTTATACTCAAGCCCTCAGGTACTCTATTTTTGTTGCAGCGCACAGCACAGGTATCTGAATTATTGCAGACATCAAGGTCCTGTGTTTCTTTTTCCCACTCAACGACGTACCCATGTGCCTGGCAGAAATCTCCCAGGAAAATCATGAACGCCATATGAAGATGTAGAAACAATAACTCTATAACTATTATATATTCATAGCTGTATGTCCCTTCCTACTGATGATTTACTCAAAAGTCAAAAAGTAGGAACATGAATGATGTAAAAGCCATTTTGCTTGGGCAAACTGAAGGTTGGCTCTCTCTGGTTATCAAATCAAGTGTAGAAGGCAGCCTTTTACAGAATTAAAGTTAGGTTATTCAATGAATTCAATATTGAAATGTGATAGGCCCTACTGCTAAATTACTCATCAGAAAGAAAGATAATGGCTGCACTCTATTTACTTTGATTTACCTCAAGTAACTTTCTTTCATTTTTTCAAGGAGGTAATGTCATGAGCATAGGATAAATGCAAGATTTAGCAACTATTTTGACTTATCAACATCTCTTAAGTATTTGGAGATCATGGGCCAACATAAGTCATTGGATTTTATTTTATTTATTTTTTATTTTGGGGGCGTAGTATATACATTTTTTTTGTTACATTTGTCAAAAAAATTGCTTTCACATACATTTGGTACACTGTAAATGTTTTAGCACTTCATGGCAAATAGCCTACTCTAATTCAGCATCATCGTCTTTATTATTATTATTATTATTTACATTAATGAAGCCCAATGCAAATTGTCTGTCAGTAATGCAAAATGTTTGTGTCAGTGAACTTTTTTCTTGTAAACTGCAAGCACACGGCTGAAGTTAGCAGTGGCACATGGCCAAATTTTTTTTTGTTTTTAGTATCATTAGGTTTCCCCCAAAAATTTCCAATTATAAACGGAAAAAAAACCTGATTATGCTTCAAAATGGTGTCTCCTCAATACCATAATAATCACAGATATTATGCAGTCAAAAATAATTTCAAGTGTACCTGTGGTGCTCAGAGGGAGAAAAATATATGGTTTATGTTTATCAAGAAAAACAGCATCCAAACGTGTTTTCTGTTACACTGGTTGTATTAAAGCAAGCTAATAATCCCTCACAGAACCTGTTTGTTGAGACACCATGATAGCTAATGCGTGCAGCCATAATTGCCTGCAAGAAGCAAAGCCGTGACGTAGCAGCGTTGAAAGCCATCTTGGCCCAGCCGTCTCCCCAATTAAACGCGGCATTTTCTAACAAAGTCATTCTCGCAACTTTCCAGAGTCAATACTTATGGAAAGTCTGTCAATCCGTCACTGATTACGCCCATTTGCTGACAGATGAGTCCGGTGCTGCAGCGCATATAAATAATAACTCGCCGCATGCGAGGCGGAAGCCTGTCTGGCGGGTCAGGTTATATCCTTTCCATTTAAATAATAATAATAAATAATTATCCGAGGCTAGATGACAGATTTAGTTCCCCAGGAAAGCGATCTGGCGTATCACTCAATAGTAACTAATGAGTGCGATTGACGGCCTGTCAAAGTGGTGATGTCACATCCGTCCCAACATGGCGCCCTGCATTAAAATTAACCAGAGGAATTATTTGGGCAAATACAGGACTAAATACAAAAACGGGAACACTAGATATTTAGCAAACTTTACAATATTGGTCTGTTTCCCCATCAATACGTCGAAATAGGCCACCGGAGGTACACTGTAAAGCAAATTACTTAAAACATTATAAAAAAGTACAGTACAAGAAAGAAGAATATAGAATTTTGCATAAAGGGATGATTTCTGTTAATGTTTTTTTTTTTATTCCATCCATCCTCCGACAGACAGATGAGATGCAGTGGCCCGGTGAAACAGAAGAAGTGCCCGCCTCCATTTGCAGCCAACCCTGCCGTGCTGGCCAGCGCAAGAAGACTGTGAAAGGAATTCCGTGTTGTTGGCACTGTGAAAACTGTGATGGCTACCAGTACCAGGCAGACACTTACACGTGCAAGATGTGTCGCTTCGACCTTCGGCCCAATGACAACCACACTGGCTGCATTCCCATTCCCATTGTCAAGCTGGAGTGGAGTTCCCCATGGGCTGTCATCCCCGTCCTTATTGCAGTCCTGGGCATCATGGCAACCCTGTTTGTGGTTGTTACATTTGTGCGCTACAACGACACACCCATTGTTAAGGCTTTAGGTCGAGAACTGAGCTATGTGCTTCTGACTGGCATCTTCTTGTGCTACGCCACAACATTCCTCATGATCTCTGCCCCTGATGTGTTTATATGCTCACTGCGCAGGATCTTCCTTGGCCTGGGTATGAGTATCAGCTATGCAGCTCTGCTCACTAAGACGAATCGTATCTACAGAATTTTTGAGCAAGGCAAGATGTCAGTCAGTGCCCCCCGCTTCATCTCCCCGGCCTCACAGTTAGTCATCACATTCAGCCTGATTTCACTGCAACTCCTTGGGGTGTGTATCTGGTTTGGAGTTGACCCGTCACAAGCCATCATCGACTACGAAGACCAGCGCACAGCTAATCCTGATATGGCCCGCGGAGTTTTAAAGTGCGACATATCGGACCTTTCTCTCATCTGTCTTTTGGGATACAGCATGCTCCTCATGGTCACCTGCACGGTTTACGCCATCAAGACCAGAGGGGTTCCGGAGACGTTTAACGAGGCCAAACCGATTGGCTTTACCATGTACACCACTTGCATAGTATGGCTTGCCTTTATCCCCATCTTCTTTGGCACTTCACAATCAGCAGAAAAGGTAAATATGGCATTTCAAAGAAGTAAATCCCCTTCAAATATTTGTTTTATTACCAATAGTATTGAAACTGCACAATGGCAGCAAGGCTGTTAATTTAGCTTGCACATGTTGGAAGTCAGTGTTCCACTTGAGTTCTTACATTTCCTGTGTGCCTCCTTGTGAAGAAAATTGCCACTTGACTATTGTTTGTACTAGATGTCAGACTGATGAGTCACTGGGTCTACCGTAGACCTTTGCCGCAAAGATTACGTGTCTTGTCAGGATAATTCTTGGAATCTGTTCTTTGTGTTTATGTGTTCTGCTTCGAGTAGGAAGTCAGAGTAACACATCTGCACCTTAAATGTATGTATCTTATATGCAGTTTCTCAACCATGTGTAAATCAGAGACTCGAAAAGGTCAAATATTCCATCACAATAAGATACAGTACTACTGTATATAGGTTATAATAGAATAACATTTAGTCGCCAGGATTACAACAGAAAATAGTGTGAGAGGTTGTTTTTAGGTATGTAAGGAATTAGCGGTTCGGAAAAAGGATGGATGGATGGATGAATAACAATTTATTCCCTCCCTATATCTCTCAGAACAAAATTATAATTGCCTAATTATCAATCATGGTCACTTGATTTAATTTCCTTTGCGGCTGTTGTTAGTAGTGTTATAGTTCCCGAGATTGGTCTTGGTTTTAAGTAGTGTTGTTCCAATACCGGTATCGGGCAAGGCCCTGATACTGCATTAAAAAAGTGGTATCAGCATCAGCAAGTACTACAAGTACAAACCCAATTCCCAAAACGTTGGGACACTATACAAATTGTGAATAAAAACGGAATGCAATTATGTGGAAGTGCCAAATTTTAATATTTTATTCAAAATAGAACATAGAGAACAGGTCAAAAGTTTAAACTGAGAAAATGTATCATTTTAAGGGGAAACTATGTTGATTTTAAATTCCATGGTGTCAACAAATCTCCCAAAAGTTGGGACACGGCCATTTTCACCACTGTGAGGCATCCCCTCTTCTTCTTACAACAGTCTGCAAATGTCTGGGGATCGAGGAGACAAGTTTCTCAAGTTCAGAAATAGGAACGCTGTCCCATTCTTGTCTAACACGCGTCTCTCTAACTGTTCAACTGTCTTGGGCTTTCTTTCTTGCACCTTCCCCTTTATGATGCACCAAATGTGCTCTATAAGTAAAAGACGTGGACTGCAGGCTGGCCATTTCAATACCCGCATCCTTTTCCTACGCAGCCTTGATGTTGTAATTGGTGCTGCATGTGGTCTGGAATTATGGTCTTGAGAAATGCAAGATCTTCTCTGAAAGTGATGATGCCTGGATGGGAGCATATGTTGTTCTCCAATCTGAATATACCTTTCTGCATTGACGATGCCTTTCCAGATGTGGAAGCTGTCCATGCCACACGCACTCATGCAACCCTTTACCATCACAGATGCAGGCTTATCAACTGAGTGCTGATAACAACTTGGGTTGTCCTTGTCCACTTTAGTCAGTATGATATAGCGCCCCAGTTTTCCACAAAGAACTTCCAATCGTGATTCGTCTGACCACAAAACAGGTTTCCACTTTGCCACACTCTATTTTAAATGACCCTGGACCAGAGAAACGCCTGCGCTTCTTGGTCTGCTTTAGAAATGGCTTCTTCTTTGTACTGTCGAGGTTCATCAGGCAACGGCGGCTGGCACGGTGGATTGTGTTCACCCACAATGTTTTCTGGAAGAATTGCTGAGCCCTTTCTGTGATTTCCCTTACAGTAAGCATTCTTGTTTGCGGCGCAGTGCCGTATAAGGGCGGGAAGATCATGGGCATCCAGTATGATTTTTCAGCCTTGACCCTTACACAGAGATTGTTCCAGATTCTCTGAATCTTTGGATGATGTTATGCACTGTAGATGATGACTACTTCAACCTTTTTGTAATTTTTCCCTGGTAAACACCTTTTTGATATTTCTTCACTATCTTTCTGCGCAACATTGGAAGAATTGGTGATTCTCTACCCATCTTCGCCTCTGAGTGACACTGCCACTCCGAGAAGCTCTTTTTATACTCCAATCAAGTTGACAATGGACCTCATTAGTGGTAACTGGTCTTCCAGCTGTTTATTTTTACAAGTGCAATTTACTTTTCCAGCCTCTTATTGCTACCTGTCCCAACTTTTTTTTAGATTTGTTGGCACCATTAAATTTACAATCAACATATTTTTCCTTTAAAATTATAGACCTGTCATCTATGTTCTATTCTGAACAAAATATTGAAATTTGGCACTTCCACATAATTGCATTCAGTTTTTATTCACAATTTGTATAGTGTCCCAACTTTTTGGGAATCATTATTTCCGACGCTAATATAGGACTTTGGATGCAGCATCTTGTGTCCTGCTTGCGCATGACATTCACTGATGTGTGACATGTTCACTGCATGCCAAGCCAAGATATCCTATTGGCCCTTGAATGCTCTGAACCAAGACAGCTTTTTCATGTTGAAAAGAAAATAAACCTAGGTATTTATTGGCCGATACTGCAAAACTGGGTATCAGAATCGGTATCGGGAGACAAAAAAACGGTATAGGAACAACAGTAGTTTTAAGACCACTTTTCAAGGGTCTCGGACAGGGTGGACTCTTAAAAAAATAATAATAATAATAATTGTTTTTTAATTTATTTATCAAGAGCGGTCGAAACCTAACCTGGCAATAGCTAGATTGATTTGTGCTTCACTCGAGAGAGTTCTCCACAATATCAGTCTAGGACTGCTGCGTTTATTTGCTCAGGAAAGGCGGAGCATGCTGTACAACACTTCGAGCTGACTGGACGAAGTAGTATCGTGTGCACGTCTACCTAACTTTTGTTTCGACCAATCACGGCAAAGGATGAAAATGTCGTCACCGACATGCGACTGTTGTGACTAGCTGATATCATGGCGTTGAGTTTATGTTGTTTGTTTTGCAATGATGATATGCGGATACAAGAGACTAATTCAGCGAGAACCGAATTAATTGCAGCGTCCACGCATTCGTCCACCGGTGTCACCATGTTTGGTTTGTTTCTTCCCACGGCTTCGGCGCTTCTTGTTTTCGTCACAGCTGCATATCCCGCCCCCAAATACAATGTCGCTCTGTGATTGTTCCAAACCACCAGTGGTTTGTATCGGTGGAAATCAATGGGAGCGGTACAAGATGGATTCTCGGGAGTTTGCAAACTCACGAATACCGCGAGAATACATCTTGCGAGAGCAAGATTAGTCGAGACCAGGCCAATGCTACTGTGATCAGTGAGAAACATAGAATGCAGGCGTCGTGTTGCCTTCCCGGTGTCGCCAGGATTGCCACGCCCCCTGGTTTTGAGATTTGCTTCATTGCATCGGTCTCGACCTCCAAAAGTCTTGGTATTGTCTTCCTCTAGTTACACTCTAGTCTCGATAATGTCTTGGTCTTAGTTGCTGTGGTTTTGACTACACTACAACACTAGCTGTTAGACTCATGGGGTAGAGAGTTCTCTGTATTGTCACATTCCTAAAGACTTCACACAGCTTTTCAGCAAAGACATGTAGCCAAGATAAAGATAATCAACCGTCTCACAAAAAAGAGCTGCTTTAATGGGATACACAAATATTTGTATTTTTAACTGAGTGAACACATTAAATTCTGGCAAGTAAATGTGACTCTATTTAGAGTGGGACCAAATAGACTCAGTTTTAGAGTAGCATTTACACTTGGAACTGGAAGAGAGTAAAATAAAGAATTGAAAAAAATAGATAAAAGTCGTGTTAAGGAGAGGAGCCCAAAAACATTGCAGGGGGCGCGTGGTTTAGGGAGTAGCTCGGCTGTCTCCCAAGGTGAAGGAGTTCGTTCCACAACACTTGGATGACTTTTTGTTTCCATTTGGTCCCACTCTAAATAGAGTCAAATTAACTCGACAAAATTTACTGTGCCCAATTTCAAAGACACCTCTAAATATTATGCAACCCGAGTCCATACTACAGAAACATGTTTTGTGGGTGCCTTACGACAAAAGAAAGCAATTCAGTCTTGAACAAAGTGCGAAATTGCTCAGTTTCAGTATCTGTGAACTGTTGCCTCTCCATGTGCATGCGGCAGATGGACAATCATATCGACATGTCAGGGAAAATTGATGTTGAATGGCTGCAGGAAGTGGACAATGGTCTCCACTCCCCTCACAGTGACTCTGGTCAGCACTGTGTTGTGATTTTACCCCAAGCAATGTGTAATCTTCTCAAGAGATTACAGCACTGCCAGTCCAGTATGGAGAAATGTTGATGGTACACGATGACCTATCACTTTCACTTTGTATGGATTGACATCTTACCTGGCAGAAATCTACTGGTCCACTCTACATGTTATGCTAAACAAAATGGTATTCACAGCTCTTATTATGATACAGTGCACTTCAATCACTACAAACTAAATGCACCAACAACAACAAAAATACCTCTCCAATTCAAAATCAATAAAAACAGAGCTAACATTATCTTTGTACACACATAATCTTTTTATCATAAAATTGTTGTATCTGCTGCAAGTTGTGTTGGGTGATTATACATCGTTGTTATGCTACAAGAGAAAAAAATATTGTATATGCTATAAACACCCCCTTGTTTGACATTTGTGTGATGACGCAATCACTGTACTTTCAGTTTCAGTTTTGACACAAATGTAATATATATATATATATATTAATAATAATCGCTTGTCAGCATCATATGAAGACATGAAATATTGCACAAGCTTACATGAAGGCATCATGTCAAAACCTTATTTTGTACAATACAATACAGCTGCCACTGACTCATACCCCTTAGAGCTAATCCCATGCCAAACAACTAATAAATCGACTGTCACTTGAAAACCTGAGGACAATCTCTGAAGGGATTTCTACCACTATGGTGCAATGGGCCTAGTCACATAAGGCAAAGCATTCCAAACATTTTACAAGGTATACATACAACTACACACTATGAAAAGTGGTACCAACCTCTCTATTCTTCGGTATTTCACCAGCATTCTATTGCATTTGGATTGGCTTGACATGATTGACTTGCTGCATATATCTGCTGCATATGTCAAACCCTCCGCAAAGTCAGCATTTCTCCTACAAATGTGAGGTGGACAGAGCTCGTCAAAACTAAAGAAAAGGAAAAGGAACACTTGTTTTGGGGACTGGGAAGATATGTGTCTGCTCCATTTCCGTAGCCTGTGGCTATATTTCTGACTTCCAGCTGTGAGCTGCAGCTGTCACTGGCCTTAGCAAGCAAAACGTCCTCATGCTGTGGTCTAAACCCTCAAAGCAAAAACAAATAAGCAGCCCGCTTACCAAGGCACACTTCTATTTGGTATACATGATATAAAATAAAAGGATTGTTGATTGACAGAGCCTTGCCAACCCCCCCCCCCCCCTTTTCACCCAAGTCTAAGGGTGTCATCAAGACAATTTGTGATTAAGTCATGGATGCATCATCATGGTCGTGACGACAGAATTGCTCAGCATCCTGGAAAATTACACTCACAGAAGTATTTAAAGCCTAACTTAAGATTTATGATTTTTTTTTACATGACAAATTCCCATTTACTTTTTTTTTTTAAGATACATTTTAACACAAACCTATCAAATAAAACTTATATGATACATATTCATTAGTCTAATAAAGCCTACCGGTATGTATTTGAAATACATAATCCTCAGGTTTATATATTTAGCATTAATAAAGTATAATTGTTTTTTGTTTTGTTTTTTACGTTTTTGGGATCTCTTCATTCAGTTTCATCCCAAAAACATACAAATAAAAAAGTGGGGGGAAAAATGGACATAAGTGTTTTTCACATAGCAGTATATTTATCGTGTATAGATAACCTGATTATTATGCAATTCAAACAATATACTTTATGTATTTTAAATAAATACTCTCATTATTATTAATTTAGAGTAATTATACTTTATTAATACTAAATACATAAATGTGAGGATTACGAATTTCAAATAAATAGGTTTTTATTAGGCTAATGAATATGTATTAAATAAGGTTTATTTGGTAGGTTTATGTTAAAAGTAAAAGAAAGAAAGAAAGAAAGAAAGAAGTAAATGGGTATTTGTCAGTAAATAAATTACATACATCTTAAAGTTAGGTTTGAAATATTTCTGTGAGTGTACATTAGCCACTTTGGGGGTTGGGAGTGTTACTTTGACGTGAAAAACTTGACTTGAAATACATATTTTTGTGACACCATTCCTGGAACCTTTCTGATAGTTCTTGTATACAGTGGAGATATGAGAAACTGTTAATGTCCTCATTCAGTTGACACAAATGCCTATGGATTGGACGCATTCTTAACATGTGCCATCATGCCTGAACAAATAATACTTTGGCATGTACTTTCTCTTCTATAATGCAGATGTACATCCAAACCACAACCTTGACCATCTCTGTCAGCCTCAGTGCATCCGTCTCTTTGGGAATGCTCTACATGCCCAAGGTCTACGTGGTTCTCTTTCATCCGGAGCAGAACGTACCAAAGCGCAAGCGTAGCCTGAAGGCTGTGGTCACTGCAGCCACTATGTCCAACAAGTTCAACCCAAAAGGTGGTCTGAGGCCCAACGGGGAGGCAAAGTCAGAACTCTGCGAAAGTCTGGAAACACAAGGTTGGTCTTGCTTACCCAGATGGACTAAATTGTTGTGGCAGCTTTGAGTGTACCATGATGTTATTATATATAATACACACAACGAAGTCTTGTAAGGTACAAATAATTAATGGGTGTCATCTTGCACTTCTAAAATAAATAGTAGTTTAATAAAGAACACTACACAATATATTACCTTTAAATTTGAGATTTCAAATGATTACATTTTTGAATCACATTAATCACATTTTAGAATTTGGATTAATCACAATTAATTGCTAAATTAAAATGGCTTTTTAATCAACATTTTTTGCCCGCCCAAAAAAAACCCGCCTGTTATGTGTTAATCCTTTTGACATTTAATGTTATGAGGTTGTCTTCAACATTTTTGATCAACTCTTATCCTCTTTTTCTAATCAGTAATTACTTGTGTAATTTAAAATGAAAAAAAAAATGACCCCAATATTTTGACTAGAACAAATATTCTGAATGTCATATGCAAACATTTATCAAATGCTTTACTTTAATGCATATAGTTTTATTTATTGCTCAAGCACAACCTGTGCTACCTTTAACGTAACCATCCGCTGTCAAGCTAAAAATAATAATAATAATAATAGTGCGATTAATCAGCGTTAGTACATGATTAATGGGATAATATTTTGTGGTTAATCAATGAGTTAATGCTTTAACTTTGACAGTCACAGCACTACTTCAAATGCGTCCGATATGGACTAGATAAAAATCAATCTGATGAAATTTTCATTTGCTCTTCGCTCATTCTTCATGGTCTTTAGGGGAAGAAATGGATTACAGTGAGGTAAAATAATGCTCAAACTTTCTCCAAGTGGAATGAAAAATTCTAATTTGGATCAGCACAATACTATACACCATCATTGATAGCCACCTCTTGCACACGGTGCAGTTTGGATACACTTACTCATGATATGAGATTGAGATGTTTTTTCCCATAAAGATTTGTGCATTACATATGCTTTAACTACGGAAATACAGTAATACATAATGGCAATGTTAAGAAGAAGGAACTTGATTTATTTATTTATTTTATTATATATATATATATATATATATATATATTTTTTTTTTTAAATATACACCAAATTTGAACAGGCTTTTGTCCGTGTCTCACCCCTCCACAAAGCTTTATGAAATTAAGCTTTTTATAGATGTTTTTATGTAATCCTGCTAACAAACCAGAAAAAAAAAGAGCAAGAGGTAACAAAATCCAGGTTCCATTCTGTCTAACTCCAGAACTACTTTTGCCAATCAGGCGTAGTGACAGGAAGCCCACACTGGTCTGATTTTGAAAGGCATGAAAGAGACGAGTAGTGTAGCAAAATGATTAATTTTTTTTCAATCACCAAGATAAAATGTATGAATATGCGGTCTCCGTGTGGGGGAAGGATTAAATCAAGCAGCTATGCACATGATTACTCCAAGTCCCAATTTTATTCACGGACCAACTCAACTGTATGAAATATTATGTACTGCGACTAAAAAGCATACGCCTACACATCCATTCTTGGCTTTTTGCAACCTCAGAATGCAGTCGCTCTAGCTATAGCAAATCGGTGTACACGCTGACTCTCACACACTGCCTTGAACAGGCGAGCTAACAAATGCTCTGTCTGTCTGTGTCAGAATATGTTGAGGGAGGGGAGCCTTGTGAGGGATGTTAGGAATCATCGCAGGTAACCTACTGGATTCTCTTATTTGTGATCACTTTTTGATCATTCACTTTCTGCTGATGCTCACTACCACTGTGCGCACACACAAGCGAAAGAAAACAAAGCGGCACAATTATTGTCACCTGTCACTTGATCAGCCCACGCCAACATTGACGCCAATATTGGTGTGTGGTGCTTCCAAACAAGTTAGCCAGGACTGTGAACATGGCACCAATCTATATTTTGCTACTTCCCGGTTGACAAAAGGAGGGCCGTGTCTTCACGAGACAACAATACAAATAAGATTAAACTGTGAAAAACAGGTGGCTCCAATTATTTCTGGACCATCTATTCGTTATCAAGGCCTCGCAAATAAGATTCATTTATCAATGCTCTTGTTGTAGAAAATGGCTACAATTGCACCTCTATTCAGCGTGCCGCTGATCTGGAAGCACGCCATCGCCTTGTCTGTGGCACCGCTAGCCTGACGCTGGCACTCAGCAATTTTCTGACAGGATTCGTTCATCCCATCTGACATTCAATCCGCTGCGCGGGCTGATTGGAACAGTGATTGCCAACACCGAGCATGCTCACTGGGGACTGTTTGATTTTGATACACGGAACGTGTTTTGCTGTTTTCTATCAGTCTTACAAGTTTGACTCACAGGTCACGTGTGATTGCATGAACAGGAAGAGCACGTCAAAAATTAGCTATCAAAAATGAATGAGGAGGGATTACATGCATTGTCATCAACAGCTAATTTACTTCATTTTAAGGCACAATTTGCAAATTGTGTATTTCTAAAACATGCATATTGATATCATCTGTGCTCATGCATAACCTGATCAAAGTACAAAATACTAGGATATACTGCTCTTTATTATGACATTCAATAACACTGAATAAACATTTACTGGCTAATCAAACGGTTGAAGTAACTTCCAAAAGTTTGTTAGATCTCAGTAATTGTAAAGCACGTTACGCTATAGCACAAACACTGGGGAACAGATATTTTGTTGAGTCAGGTCTGACAGAACACATTTTTGGGTGCAGAATCCCCCAACCCCTCCACCACCCCACCTAAAAAAAAAATGCATTAGCTCACCTAGACTAGATTTTAGTCTACTTTTGTGACCAAATTGGCGATGCACTCGAACGCCCAGGGAGGAGCAGTGTGTCTACCAAATTCACAAACATGCTAGAATAACACTTGCCCCGTAAACTGAGATACCGCCGTCTTAAGACTGAGTGCAGTCTATTTTCTGTTAGCAAACTGCCAGATGCGCTAGAGGAGCGGCAGCTGTGTCCTCTGGAATCCTAGATAGGTGCAAGAGTCACCAAAATTTAAATATGCCCATATTTACACCTAGCAAATGTATGGTAGTCTACAAAAATAGAGCATTAAGATGGAAGAGTTATAAGCTTTGAAAAAAAAAAATAATAATAATAATAATTTGCAATGGTACACAAAAAAAAGCTCCAATTAGTCCATGTATTTGCGCTTTGTGTTTGCACATATTAATAGTATAGCTGCACACACCTCTCACCACACTGTGTCATTTGTGACTGCACAAAAAAGTTGTAAAGTATCTGTAGGTTAGTCAAATAGTAATCATCACTTCTTACTACAGTCTCACTACAGCTATTCAGTGGTATATGGCTTATCTGTAGTGTAAGCTGTGAAGTAAAAAATGTTCTCGAGAAATTTTGGAATCAGCATGCCCATTTTAGTGTAAATCATAAAAATCTGGCTCAACAGATCTTTTTTTTTAATTGTTCCCCAGTGTAAATCATAATATAACATTGAGATAGTAAGGGCATCATTTGTTTTGGGCATTCTTTTGAAATCCTTATCGCTACTTGTTTTGACTGAAATCTTGCAGCGTAAAATTCTGTAAAATGGTGGGGAAAGGAGAAACTTTTTCTGCCCTCATTTGATGAAGTCATCCGTAAATGGAACTCATTAATCAGGGCATCTACATGTGTACCCAGGATTGCCATTTAAAGCCAAGTTAGATATCACCCAGTGAGCATTTTTAACTTGTGTTCTTCTTGTTGTCGCTCCCACCCCTGCAGCGTTGGCCTCCAAGCAGACGTATATAAGCTACAGCAACCACGCCATCTAAGAGCGAGCCGAGTGTGGGCCTGAGAAAAGATACTGGAAGAGCTGCTGCAGCAGAGAGGGAAGATGGCATTGAAAGGATGTCATATTTTTTTTAGATAATCAATGCCGCTTTTATCAGAAATGAGTGGAACGCTAGCAAGAGATGAGCGATGAAAAGACTGGACTATTCATTTCCCCCTTCCCTGAGACACATAATGTTGGGTTTTGATGTTTCCAGGTGCAGGATGAATGCGCCACCTGAAACCAACAGTATGTTTTCTTTCAGAAGTCAATAGCACACATTTCAGGCATCTCCTGGGCTCAGCCATTAGAATCATTCAAACAGGGGAAAAAAAGCTATTTGGTGGGGGATGGAGTTATGCCGGTTTTTGCAGTTGAACTGTTGGTAAACGACACTGGAGTTGCTACTCGTCAAACTGTACATGCCTTACAAGAGTGCGAGTATTGCAACATGAACTCACCATATCTGGCAACAAACAACAACAAAATCACTCAGCCATTCAGATGTATTTTTGTTTTCTATCAGTGTTTCATAATTATGTCAACATGGCCATCATTTTTGGCAAACCTAGTGTACAGTCCCAGAGCATGCTTGTGGGAGCATCACATGTACTGTGCTGTGTTGTCAATGGAATGCGATGTGTCATGATTGCCATTAGCCGCCCTCTGGTATATAAACAGAAAAAGGAGCCCAACAAAACAGAAGTTGGTATGTTTACTCTATGTCAATGAAGGTGTGGAGTCTTCCTTAAACATCCAGACTTTAATGGCTCTTATTTATCATTCACAAACTGAGGCAGTCGGATGGAAAGAAGTTTGATGTACTTTCTGTTTGGACAAATACAACTTGGAAGCATGGTTACTATCACGTAACTACTGTCAATGTATCTATTTTTTCTTTTTTTATGAAACATGTTTGTGACCCTCACAGGATTTTGAAAGCTGTTATTGATATTTACAATGAGTGATATTTAGGCTATTTGTGTAATTTGGATGAAAACATACATTCACAGGTTGCCATTCTGCTGCTTGATAAATAAGAGCCATTAGCTTCATTTTGTGCTCTGAACTTCCATGGACCATTCATGGTGTTGTATGCTTCGTAACGTCTGAGTGCATTCTGTTTAAACACTAGGAAGAGTTCAGTGTACAAAATCGAAATGTGAAAACTCCCATTTCTGTCTTCAGTCTTTAGTTATCCTTCAATATTCCTCGTAAAAAGAGCAACTCTGGAATTTGTCACAATAAATCTTATCCTCAGCAATGCAGAATATGTATGTTGCATGTCAAAAAAAATGTAAGTCGTGAACAAATTGATATTCAGGTCTAATGTCCAGGAGAAAAACGATTGCAAAGAATTATAATTCACCAACAGAATCAATTTTTTGGCAGCTCTCAGCTGGAACAAAAGTTCTTGCTAGTGCTGCAAATCTTTTTTTTTTCATCAGTTGGATAAAGTATTGTTTGTGGGAAAAGTGTTTGTGTAAATGAATACAATGAACTGCTTTTTTGTCACAATATTGCTTTTATTTTTTTAAAACACTGTCTGTGTTACAAAATAGAATATGTTAAGTGCTGAGTGAAACTACTGTAAGTGGCAAGTAAATGTATGTTTCCAAATGGTTTGATCATGTTTGCTTTATGTACGGGAATTATTTAAAAAAAGGGGGAAAAAATAAATAAATACAGTGCCTGGATATTTATGAATTATATATAGAAAAAAATACAGATGTGTAGAGCATGTTCATTTTTATACAAGATGTTTCTAATAAAAACACACTTTTTCTACTTGTGTTGTTTTGCTTCCTCGTCACGTTTTGAGCAATTTCAAAGTATTACAGTAAATCTCCCTCCATCGCCATGGTTCATATAAATTTAGAAAGACACCTTAGTCATGTTATTAGAGCATTTACAACACACAATACAAACACATTAAACATATATTTGTAGAGAGCAAGATCAATGAATTAGCACAAAAATATTGTAGGCTACAAACAACGCAATGTGTCCTCCCAATGACTCACGACGATGCTGTAATATATTCCCGTTTCCACGACCAAATAAAGGTATCTTCTTTGTAAAAAATGGACAAACTTGTGTCGAAATTGACCGTCGCGGGCTGGCTGTGGTTCTTCTTTTGTGTAACTGTGTGGTTTGGTTTGATTCGATCTTTATTTATCTTGAACATATACAATAAAAGGAAACAAAAACACTCATACATCGGTTCGAGAAGGGGCAGAAGGAAGCCAAAACTGGTCCCTATGCTATTTTGGAACTGCAGGGCAGACCCACGTCAGGATGGCACCCCATTAGCATTACATTCCGTACAGAATGGGAAAATGTGGAAGTGATTGTGTCTGTGTCCATTCAGTGGTTGAAAAAACAATAATGATGATCTGATTTGTTGAATCAGTACAGTCATTTTTTTTGGTGACACTTGGGATGTAAACTCTAAATAACAAGCGGCAAAAAAACAAAAATTAAAACACACAACAACCGGGACCATGAACATGGTTTTACTGTAGTTTGGTATTTTGGAAATTGTGGTTTTGATAAGAATAACAAACTGCAGATTGGTAGCTGGCTAGCGAGCTATTGGGCTAGCGAGCAAACCAGCAGCCATTTGTCCACCTGTATTTTATTACACATGAACATTAGCTTTGTTGTTGCATGCACAATATTTATGTGTGGGATTCCCGTGGCTGAAAAGTTGATGCTGTTTATTTAAGTCTTGCCAATTCTTACTCACTGCTGATAATTATCTGTACCCTTTGAAATCTTGACATCACCTTCAAGTTGACCTGAAAATATACTGTACTGCATTGTAACATTTTATGACTTTAATGAATAACTGTAGTCTGATAAATTCATTGGAAAAATATATATTTTTTAAACTATGCTTATTGTTTACACTGGGGGGTGTAATTGTATGCAGTGACAGACATGTATGGTACGAATGGATGTAATTTGCATTGAAGACACTGTATTTTTCAATATCTAGTTATGTGTTTTGATCAAGTGGAAAGCAGTACTGAACACATCTTATTGTCGCGGTTAAGCAAATTCAATGTGCAGCCTTGAACAAAATGGGAGAAAAAAAACTGGGAAAGATGACAGAATGAAGTGATGCAATTTGAGTGAAAAGAAGCGATACTGGTCAATCTTGTAGATTTATGACCAGGATGAAATTGCCGCTTGAGTAATCACTGGTAAATAATATGCTATAATTTACCGTATGTTTTCCAAATTGTGTTGCGATGCACAATGAACAAATAAGCAGTGTATACTGTATACAGACACGCACACACGCACACACACACACTCTCACACTATCTTTGTGGGGCCATCTCATTGACATAATGCATTTCCTACACCCTTCCCCCAACTCAAACCATCAAAAATGATTGTCTACCCCTATTCCTCACCCTAACCTTAACCATAACCCAATTCAAACCAAGCCTTGACCCTCAAAAAATGGTCTATACTTGTGGGGCCCAGCAAACTGGCCCCACATGGACGGGTGGGCCCCACAACTCTGTGAAATCCCGAAATGTTGGCCCCACGGTAACAAAAACAAGACCACATACACAAATATACAGTAGTCTCTTCCTCTGTTACAGAGGGGACTTCCCATTGGGCATTATAGGTTTTCTAACTACAATAATCATGACCACAATTGATTAAAAAAAAAATTATAAAAAAAAAAAATTATAATAAAAACTTCCGCAGGTCGATTGCTTTTTAAGAGAATCTTAATTGGAATAGTGTACAAATATGCATAAGGAAATTGGGCTACATTTAATGTGTGCTGGTAGCATTGCATGTAGCACACTTAGGACATACTGAGGAAGTATATCATTGGAAAGCTTCTATTTTTGCTTATGCCAAAACTTAACATTTTGGCGGGTCACACATTTAACATTCCACATTCCATTAACACTTGGCTACGTGACGTTATGTTGTGTATGCGTGCCACTTTATGGACACATTCTGTTCACATTGGGCGTGAATAAGTACATGCAAAGATCAGATTTAACAAAAAATTGTATATATATACTGTATATATGTGTGGAGCTCTGGCACTTCTAAAAAATCTCCCTTGAGCGTCCAGGTACAACATGCAAAGAACGTACTGTCAGCGTTTCGGTACGCTTGACAATGCATGTTTTCTGATCCCAAAAAGCTGTTCTGGTGAGCGCCGCTAATCCATGGACTTACATATAGTATGGAAGTCCTGCGCTCATCACATTAACATGTGCACCTTTAATCCAGTTTCCGTATAGATCTGTGCTTGACGAGAGAAGCGCGCATACGTCGTCATTCAAGTTTGCTTCTGTAAACGTGATGCCAGCGTCTTATCCAATGCTAGCAGACCCCAAAGCGTGTGTGCAACCATAATTCTTGAGTTAAAGCTACTGAACGTAGAATATTCCATTTCGAATCGCTACTGCCACCTGCTGACGAAAAATGTAACTGCACATACCGTTCTTCACATACACACCACGCACATTACGTCACATCCGCAGACAGGGCGCGGGAAATTCTAACATGAATCCAGTCTGAAAACTATTGGCCAGAGGCTTGCAGGAGTACCCATTGTGAACAGCTAAGGTGTTAATCTACTAATTAGAAGGCATTTCAGTCATAAATGGTCAAATAAAAAGCTTATTGTAAAGTTATTTTTGGGAAAAAAGTTCAATTTAAAAACGCTACCATGCTGTCCTGGCTCAAAGCTTCAAAAACACCACGGACTCTGGGGTGGATTCTCATTCTTCAAAGATTCGTAATCAGAAATGAAAGCAAAGCACACAAGAAAAAAAACAATCGTGAAATGTAAACCTAACTTCCGCAAGTCACGATTCATGATACTGAGATAATACTGATAATACTAAATATTGAATAGTTGATGCAAACAATGAAGTTCGTTTTTTGCTAGGCTCTCATTATCCCCCATACAGGGATCCTGGCATATATCAGTGGCGAGCAATCAAAATAAGCTTTAAAGGCAGTGCATGCCCAAGCCCTTCAATAAAATCATTGAAAATATGTATCTGTCAGTGTCATCTATTATACAATACATTAGTTATACTGTTTTGGTCTTAAATTACTGTGCAATTTGTCCTGTTTTCGTCATGGAAAGTTGAAAAGCCGACAGCTTGTTCCGCGCATGCGCAATCACATATCAAGTTGTGTCAGTTCCTAGAGGCTGTTGACTGCACATGCGCGTTGTGAATGGCAAAAAAGCTATTTGAAATGTTCTGCGGTTAACAGTCTGTGGTTCAGTTCATCGCCGAGTCACAATGAGGGCCATTTTCCCGGAGAACTTTTGAGAAAAAGAAGAATATAATTTCAATGTCTCTGTTTGTTTTTCATAGATTTCAGAAAGCTAAATCTCCAGACTGTTAAAGATGTCTATGCACTCCAAACTTGAAGAAGCATTTTCTGCCCTAGCTGGATCAAAATGGTTCTCCGTTCTGGACGTCAAATCAGGATACTATCATGTCGAAATGGAGAAATCAGACAAGCAAAAGACAGCATTTGTTTGCCCGCTAGGATTCTGGGAATTTAACAGAATGCCTCAAGGAATCACAAACACGCCTTCCACTTTCCAACGTCTTTTGAAAAAGTGTGTCGGCGACATGAATCTAAAAGAAGTTTTAGTGTTCATTGCCGATCTCATCATCTTTTCACCATCTCTGGAAGAGCATGAGCGACGATTGAAACATGTATACGGATTGAAGTTGTCGCCAGAAAAATTTACATTTTTTCCAGACTTTAGTAAAATACCTTGGCCATGTGGTGTCAGAAAAAAGTGTGGAAACAGACCCAGACAAAGTTAAGGCCTTAACAACTTGGCCTGTCCTCACAAATTAGAAGCAACTTTGTTTGTTTTTAGGCTATGTGGGGTACTACAGAAAGTTCATTAAGGGGTACTCCCTCCTTGTCAAGCCACTTACTGAACTGACATCTGGATACACACCATACCCTAAAGGAAGCAAAAAAACAAAGAAATCCACAACTCAAAAATAGGTCAATACCTCAATGTCAAGAAGTGTTTGACCTGATCATCAAAAAGTTGACAACAGCTCCAATTCTTAGTTTTGCAGACATCCCTTACATTCTTCACACGGATGCCAGTACTGTCGGTGTGGGGATTGCACTTTACCAAATTCAGGATGGACAACCAAGAGTCATAGCATTTGTAAGTCGTGGATTGTAAAAGAGTGAACAGAAGAAGTACGCTGCCAATAAGCTGGAATTCGACACTGAAACTCAACAAACAGTTCCCCAGGAAGTGATCCAATCCATTTATGATCGGCACATTGTCACAGTTGTCCGCAGTGCTGAAACTGAAGTCCCCAGCCCTGGGTTTGCTTTAGTTGAATCCCTTGCTCACAACACCACAGCCATTCCTAACTGCTCCCAGGAAGATGAAGTTGGTTCTCCTCTTATCCCTTCGTTCACTGAAGAGGGCCTGAGACAAAAACAGAGATCCGATCCAACAATCAATGCAGTCATTTTTCAAATTGAGACTGGTCAAACTCCACTTCCCAGCCTCAAGACGGAAATGCCTTAATCCCTTACTTTTGCATGAGCTAAACCGACTAGAATTAAGGGATGAAATACTGGTTCGACGCAGGCAAGACGGACCCAATGTCACCTATCAGTTAGTGCTGCCTGAAGAGCTAGGAGGAATAGCACTTCACCATGATATGGGTCACATGGGAGTTGTAAGGGCAGTAGATCTGGCGAGAACAAGATTTTATTGGCCGAAAATGTTTATGAACATTGAAAACCTGATCAAGACATGTGAGCAATGTGTTCGCCGAAAGACACTTTCAGAAAGAGTCGGCCCATTGGTGAGCATAAAGACCTACAGACCACTCAAACTTGTGTGTATGGATTTCCTATCGTTAGAGCCAGATCAGTCCAAAACCAAGGATATTTTAGTCATGACCGACAATTTCACGAAATATGCAATAGCTATTCCGACCCCCAATCAGAAGGCCCGGACTGTTGCAAAATGTTGTGGGAAAGTTTCATTGTCTATTATGGTTTTCCCGAAAGACTACACAGCAATTAAGGTCCCAACTTTGAGTCAAAGATAATTAAGGAACTCTATGAGCTTGCTAGTATAAAGAAAGTGCATACTACGCTATACCACCCCAGAGGGAATCCGGTTGAGCGGTTCAACCGCACTCTACTCCAAATGCTCGGAACCTTGAGTCAGCCAAATAAACTTCACTGGAAGGACTTTGTCAAGCCCCTTGCCCTTATAATTGCCCTAAAGTGAAGGGACTGGATTTCCCCCTTATGAGCTGATGTTTGGGAGACAACCGAGACTCCCAATTGATCTGGCATTTGGATTGCCAACCAACACTCATAAGCAGCCTCATTCCCAATATGTCAGTAATTTGAAATCTCGATTGGAAGAGTTACGAGATTGCTACTTCTGCTGCAGAAAAGAATGCCAATTGTAATAAAACCCGATTTGACAAATGAGTAGTATACGCAACTCTGGAAGTTGGTGACAGAATTCTTGTCCAGAACGTCAAACTATGAGGGAAGCATAAGCGAGCAGAGAAGTGGGAGAGTGATGTCTATGTCGTCTTCAAACGAGCTGGTGAGATGCCTGTTTACACAGTTAAGCTTGAAGCCAAAGATGGCCCTGTGCGAACTTTGCATCGTGATCTGCTTCTTCCCTGTTTTTTTACCAGTAATTTTACCAACAGAGGTAGTTGAACAGGTGTCACGAAAATGACCCAGGACGAGGCAATGTCCTGTTGTTGAGAGTGAAGAGGAAGATGACTGATTTAGAAAATATGCCTGATTGGACATCTATCCCCATTCACACATCAGAACCCAATGTGTTTATCACAGTACATGATACCTATGAGCTGGAAAGTTCCCCTGCTGTGATCAAACCGTCCAATGAACCTGAAATGTCACCTGTTTCTGTCCATTCTGATCCCTCTACAGTTGAGTTCCCTGTCGATAATACAGACAGTCCACCTCTACAAAATGCACCTGAACCAGAAAACTAACTTGGATATGGCTTACCTGGAAATGACCCACTCAGTGAAGATCTTAACCCACTTGAGGAACCATCGCCTAGTGGAGATGAACCATGCCCATTGTCGACAGTAGACGACTGAAGGGAAAATAACCATGGTTTGATATGTCCTCATGTAACCTCTTATATAAGGATATGTTGTTGTCCTGAACTGTTGTACGAATCCAGGTGCCCAACAATTTGTGAATAAAGGGCGGAATCAGCCTCGGAGTGAATACCTTGTTTATACTACTGCCTTCCCTGCTTCGCAAACATGTTTTTGAGAGTGTCTGGGAGAGGGCTTGGAAAAGCCCGGTTTCTCACGCTCACAACTTTTTGTTAACAAATAAAAGACGGAGCGGCACACGGCCCGGGCAGAGTCAGCTGTGGAATACGTACGATTGCCCAGCCGTTTTGCAGCTCGTTCTACCCGGACCGTGGGCTCTCCGGTCTAGTGTCAAGGTAAGCGCTGATGATGATCATATTGTGCTGCTTAACATTGTAGTGTATTGATTGCTGTTTGCGGGGAATAAAAGGCACCATTATTCTAGCACAGTAAATCAGTCTCTGTGTATTCATTGTTACCGCCGATCACTCACGATCCTGCATAAAAATATAAAGGTGAAGTAGTGTTTTCCACAAAACAACGACCAAGAGAAAATTACTTCTGAAGAAGATGCTGCCACCACTCAGCCTAAATCAATGTGGACAAAGAATGAAGAATCCCAGAATGCTAGGTAGGCCCCAAGCTGCAATACCTGCAAACTCACTCCCATGAACATTACACCAAATCAACACACTAAAGACTTAAAATGTTCTATGGACTTACCTTTTATTTTATACCCCGGGAACTTTGGACTAATACTTATCTTTCCGACTACCTGGACTTTTAACAAAATTGTATGTAATTGTGTATTGGTGATTATATATATATATATATATATATATATATATATATATATATATATATATATATATATATATATATATATATATATATATATATATACACACACACACACACACACACACAATTGTTGGTGCTATTAATTACACTACTAGGCGAGCGTTTCACAAATGTGTCACAATGATGATCTTTTCTTTAGAGTTGTTATGGTGCTTGCGGAGTTACTTTGGCCAATGTCTTGTCAAACAAATCCTGAATCAGTTCCAGGCTAGTAACATTTATTGTGAAGGAAGACACCTCGTGATACGCTTCTCGCGGCATCTACAAAATAAAAGTCACTACGCATTCCAGCTGTCAAGCCACCTTTATTGTGACGAGTTGCAACAACAACAGTGCCTCTAACTGTGCGCAAAATACATTTTCATGAATTGAATCGGAGCAAGCTTTCCGGAACCTACTGGGTTTTTTTTAGCCTTGAAACTAATAAATCAACTGTAATGTAACTTGTTTATATCACGAGGTGAAGTTTGGTGGAGGACCCAAACGCAGGGAAGCAGGGCAAGGAGGCAGAGGTGATGTACAAAAAAGGAATTAAATTATTCAAAACAAAAGCAAACTCCAAATGGCAGTAAAACAAATCGTGAGGAGGACTACAAGGCAAAAAACTGTCAGCATGACGGGAGGAAAACGACAATGAACCGACGCAGACAGAGGGGAGACAGGAGACTAAATACACACACACACACACACACACACACACACACACACACACACACACACACACACTAATGACACAACAAGACACACCTGGGGCAAGACACAAGGGGCTGAAAGCACTGATTGGTTGACACGAGGAAGGGCAGGATTACACTTAAAACCAAGGGAGACACAAGGAAAAACAGAACCCAAACATGACTTGGTTAGATTACTCCATTGATGAAAACAGGACAGAGTTGCCAAGACCGTTATTTTAAACGCTGTTATTCCCAACACTGGTTATTGATCACTCGTTTTTAAATATTCCCACCCATCTCGACTGTGTCATCTCTCTATTAGAGTCAAAGTATGGGATGGTCGTTATAAGTTTACGAATGTGTCTCGTGGTTCAAGACCATAATTGACAGACTATCTAATATGGTAACAGAATGGTTAAAGACTGCAGCACATGTGCTTTTAGTGCAGTTGGGTAAATTACAGAAGGCAAGAGGACAGGTATATATGACAGATGTTGACGATTGATAGTGCTCACTCTTTACATATGGCCATCCATGGTGTTGAGCCTATTATGTGATACACATACCGTAGAGGCTCATGGCTGCTCTGAATAGTTATTCAGACAGTTCTTGCAGGGATAGCACCCTCTAAGTGTCAGTTTGTTAGAACTAGAGCATCTGTCTTTGCTTCTTTATAAAGGCTAAAAGGTCTTGTGTATCAAAGGGTGACACTCTGTATTTCTGCATTACTTTTGAAGACAAGTTTACTGCCATTCTTGCCAACAAGTGGAGAGCTTTATGAGCATGCTCCATCAAACAATCTGGTGCGTGACTGTGCGTACACAAGTCTGATTACTGAAATTCAACTTGGCTCATAAACTATCATCCAAACTTTTAAATTACTCGGGCATAAAACCCATTATGCATAACAGCAGCCCTTTCTGGACCCTAAATAATTGTAACAGAATTCATGACAGCACAATCAAAGCCAATGGAGAGGATATATACTGTATTATAAATGTTTAATCAACTATACTGCACACAGAAAGGGCATTTATGCTGCATAATATATCTATAGGTGCTTGCTTGAAATGCATATCGCTGGCATTTGTAATTTGTAATTCCAAAATAGTCACTTTTTAGGAGATCCAAAATACAGCGTGTTTGTTCTTCTGTTGTTCTTCTTCCATTTACATTGTATCATCAATTAGAGCAAGCCATTTTCAATCGTTCAGATTGGTCAATCATTTAAAAAAAATATATAATAATAAAATAATAATAATAATAAATAAATAACACCCACATTTCTTTAGGAAAAAACAAAACAAATTGTGGTTTAAGGGTTTTTGGCCCAATGCCTGCCATATACTAGAATAATCGTAGTATGCAAAGAACAACACAGTAAGTTTACATTACTGTTGAAATCCACACTGCCAGAACCCCAAAGGAGAAAATGTATTGATACCGGAGCACATGTACAGCATTGCCAAAAAGCAATGCTCAAATAATTACGTAATATACAGCCATGAGCGTAGCCTATCATTTGTTTTCACTCTCCTTTGACTGTGTTTGTATGCATCCCGCAGTCAATTAGCTGAACATCTTAATTGACTAAACAGAAACTTTGATTCCTTCATCTGTAATGACAAACCGAAAACAAACACACCCACATAAACGGCTCTGATCCATGGGGTCAAGTACTGATATTGTCAGCAGTTTGGTATCTATGAAAGGCTGACAATCAAATATTTACATGGCCAGGCAGGACGGCACAACATTTTAAGCTGCTATTTTATTTTATTTTTTCAATAGTCTTGCTTTACTGCCTTCTTCGTGCCGTGATTACGACTGGCTATGTGCAGCTGTTCATATTTTGAAGTACTGCTATGTATCAAATTCGTTTGTTTGTCCCTCTGTTGTATTTGCACATGCATGTGGCAGCAGCTACCTTGGTACAGCTCATGATTTAAGACTGAAAAGTCATGATATTAATCTTCGCAGTTTCGCTCCCCTGCTTCAACCGGGCCCACAGTTCCTATTTACATGTTAGGTTAGCTGTACTACTAAACAGTCCAGCACATATGTCTCCCTCAGCCCGCCCTTCCCTGAATAATTTAGCCCAACAGCCATTCCTATAAAAACCCCATCTATATTAATGAACCGCCTCCAAGCGTTTGGATCATTGTGTGGTGGTTTAGGTCCCTCCATCATGTTAGAGTTGTCATTGAAGGCTCATGTTCACCAGACACATCATCAATGGAGATATAGCGGGAAATGAGTGTGTTTCAAAGGTAAAATGCACGCACACACACTCGGCTTCTCCATTATAATAGCAAGACATCCTTCATCCCTCAGCTGTTTCTTAGCTAGAATCAAAGTTCATCCATGTCGACATTAGGTTTTTACTGCAATGTATCATGGAGCAATGTTTGGTTCTGTGAAGTGCTGCTTTTGTCAGATAACTTACAGGTTTACTGCATACCAAGTTAAGTTGCAAAGCTTTGCTGTCCCGTGAGATGTGGAGTTAGGACCCAAACGCAGACAAGGCACGAGAGTTGAGAAACAGAGAGTGTTTATTGTATACAAGAACACAAAGTAAGAGCAGAGAATGGGGCTGCATTCAAAGAAAACACTTGATGGAGAAAAATGGACGGTGAAACCTTGTTTGGGCTGGATGCAAGGTAGCAACCTCGAACACATGGAAGAAAGCTAGCATGGAATGGTAAGGATTGGAAACCTCGACGTGCTGACAGAAATCTCGGCTAAGGAATAGTGTCATTCAGCAACTTTCGCTAGGGAAATGCACAATTCTATATGACTGAATAGAGGCTTATATGACAAAATGGGAGTCACTAAATAAGAAAAAACGCATAGCAACTACAAAAACATCATTACAAGGGACATAGCAACTGCATGGCAGCTGAAAACATCAACATCATATCAACACAATGAGCCCATGACCCAACCCATAAACAGTCACATATGACTGCAGTGACGCAACCCAAAATACAGTAAACACAATTTCCCTGCCATATGCATTAGCATTAATAGACTGTCTAATTTTCAATTCATCATGCATTTGGTAATTCAATATGTCATCATATCAATGTGAATGAATGGATGTGTCTGTATATTATGCACGTTCTTTAATTCTTATATTCTGCATTTCACAGAGTGACACAATTATTATCTGTCACTGTTAAGTAATTGCAAGATAAGACAGCAATGGAGGGTTGAAATCGGCCTTTGATCGCTACCAGTTGGTGAAAAGCTGCGAGATGAAAATGTCAGCAGAATTATAAAGTGCAACTCTGTGTTATTACTACACATAATAGTACATACAAAAAGTTAAAGGGATTAAGACCAAAATCTGATCTTTCCTCCATAGAAAGAAGCCTACTAAATTGCCATCAATACAACAAACAGTAGTACAAAACGTGCTTTAACAAATGTTTAACCGACTAGGGTCACCAATACTCTATGGGAAGTCTACATAGTTGAATAGTGCCTTATTAAAAAGGGATTGTTCTATTGATTGGCTTTATTTGTTCCTTGTTAAGTAATTTAGATTCCCATTTCCCATTGACAAGATGACTAATTTTGGCATACAGTATCGATCAAAGGCGTTTGAAAAATGTTAACCTTCTCCACAGGATTTACCAGCGAGATGGATGAAGAGACACTATTGTGATGGTCTCAGCCTGAAACAATCTGAGCACTGTGCGGCAACTGTAGCTCTATTCAAACTACAAACGATCTGATTCCATTTTTGGAGTCTTATAAATTGCATGTCATTTTAGCACATTTAGGTTAGTCGCATTTATTTACTATATAATTGTTAATATTATTATGTAATGTGTGATGGTAACAGTAGCAAGAAATGCACAACTTTTGTTTTTCTCTTCATCTAGAGCCATCCAAGAGCAGTGAGCGGCTACAATATCAATTAGCTGACAGGAAATTAACCTTACATGTTTTTAGCCTAGCAAGAAAATTTAGCACAATCACATGGAGATGAAGGGAATGTGCAGAATCCACACAGAAAGGCATGTCAAATCCATTTTTTACTTTCACTTTTAGGATTTATTTGTTTGCTTTTCCTAGCTTTTAGTTGATTTCCAATTTAGTACCTCTGGCCACAATACTAATTAAAGCAAGCCATTTTAAACTAAAAAGAAAAATGTTTCCTTAGTTACAAACGGAAGTTCCAAATGTACCTGGAACTTACTGACTGCCATCAACACGGGTGTGTTCGAAAATTCACTCTGACGTCCTGACACCACTCACACAATGTTTGCGGTGAGAGAGGCGGATCGCATCTCCATTCCATTAATTTCCAAATAATGTTATAAAGCAATCAGCAGTTCAAGCATGAGCTGCTTCTTTTCCTTTTACTGCATGACCCGCAGCACAAGAGATAATTACCGTGACCTCTTACTTAATCAGCACACAACAACATTGATGACAATATTGGTATGTGCTGCTTCTAGCTTATCCTATTTATCCTTTCACCCGGTTGACAAAAGCTTGGATGAGTCCTCACGAAACAACAATAAAAATAAGAGTAAAATGTAAAAGACAGATGGCTCCAATTCTTTCTGGACCATCTATTCTTTATCTTGGCCTCACAGTCTATAAATATTCAAATAAGATTCATTTAACATTTTCTGTGGGAGACTTCCCGTTGACTTCCTGTTTTGGAAGAGTGAAAAGTAGGAAAGTCACCATTTAGATGAATAAAAGTTGTATTTTGGGAGAGTAGTGTTTATAAGAGTATTTTAGTTGTGTGTATGAACACATTTCAGTATTGTGTTTATGAGAGTATTTCACTTGTATGTATGAACGATTTCACTAGTGTGTATGAGCAAAAAGAACATTTCAGTGGTGTTTATAAGAGCATTTCAGTTATATGTGTGAGAGCTAATCCTGAATTATGGCCCAGACGGCACCTTATATGAGATGGCCACCTGTGTATACGATAAAAGTTTGTCAACGACTTGTGTGGTTCTATTTCCTGGGCAAAGTAATCACAGTCATAAAGAATGTCTAACACTGCTACCTTGTAGAAAGAGGGTCTCTGATTGCAGCACAGACTGCTTAAAACACATCAATCGATTATGCTTTATTTGAACAGTGTTTTTCATATATTAAAAATGCATCTGCAAGAAGTGCTTGACATCAATTAAAAATCAAAGCCCCACAACCCAACCCACCCAGCTTCTTGTCCACAAGGATGCAACCACGCACAGATAAATTGAAAGATAATGGAGTTGTGACCTAAGGCTGGGTGCAGAGCATCCAGGTGAAGACACAACCGATGACAGATTTGTCTGCACCAGGACCAGATCACAGTACAGTGGTGCAGCAGAACCCTACATACACAGTGATTCTGAGGAAATAATGGAAGTAGCAAACTATTCTTAAATTATATTAAACAATAAAATCCATGTACCGTATTTTTCGGACTATACATGGCTCCAGAGTAAACGTCGTACCAGTAAAAAAAAATACATCACAAAGAAGAAAAAACATAGCTATATAGGTCAAATTTTGGGGGAAATGTATTTTTACAAAATTTGACACCAAGAGCAGTACTGTTTGGATTTGTGGGTGTGTTCATAAATATGCTCCAAGAGTGTTCAGAAACACAGGGACAAACTCACTAGATTGTGTGGCGCTTTAACTGGTAAAAATATAGCTTCTAATTCAAAAAGCGCGAACAGATGGTGAAATGCTTTTATAACTGCGTTGCCAAGCAGATTGTCTCGGTGCGCCGGTGGTATTTGCACATATTTAAATGAGGTAATATGCATATATGTGGCGGAAAATTTTCACTAACACCCGTGTTGATAGCCACACGCAGTTTGAGGGAAGCAAATAATATCTATAGAAAGCTGGTGTAAACTTGGCACTTCTCTGTGGAAGCTTGTCGCTGCAACGATTCTAGCACATCATGTCAGGCGTGCTCGCGAGCGAATATTTAGGAGAAGCCGTTGTATTTCTTGCCTGAAGTTCTGAGGAATGGGTTTGCACCAGGGATCCATTTCACAAAGCATGTTCAACAAACACCGAGACTAACCCTGAACAGCGAGTTGACATGCCCTGACATAGGAAACGGTTCCAGGACAGCTGATTTGCGGTAGTGATATCAACGTAGAGTTGTTTCACCTGGTGTTGCCACTACACTAAAAAGTCCACATCAATGGAACCCCGATTCGTCGAGTCACCATGGAAACGGGGAAGCACAGTGCGCGTCACCGCCCTCTGCTTCCTCGTTGTGTTTTGTTTTTTTACCTCTCTCAACTGGAAATCTAAATGCGATCATATGGCGAATTTTAACATGTCTTCAAAAAAAAAAAAGTGCAACACCGCAGCGGCTCCACATAGAGGAAAGCGGCGTGGGAGAACGTTGCTGCTCGGGTGTCGGGTCATTGCGTAAATGTATATGTAGTCCTTTGCAATCTTAATATTACAGGGGAAACCTGTTGAATGGTAACTCGTTAGTTCATTTCATTTAGGTGGAACACACAATATATGCTGAGATGTGAGCGCATGACTACGGCGCCGGTAATGTTGCAAATGTAAGAACGGATTACGTTGTGTATGTGGGTGATGGACTGTGATGTGAAACGGTACCACTCAAAAAGATAACTGTCCGGAAATGCAAGCATATCTATGCGCGGTCTGATAGGAATCTCACGACAAATATTTAATTCCCTGCGCAATAATACAGCACCTTCATCAATAAGATCATTGTCAAAAGGACATGCCATGTGCGTGACAAAGGTGGACTTTACGTTATAGAATATAGGCGTATTTACACAAAAACCCGCCCCAGTTGACTTCATGAATGAGGAAATTAAATGCGGTTGAAAGGAGATGGGGACAGAAAAAACCTAGAGGTTCATTGTGAAAAACCTGCAATCGACCAGGTTTGGTTAATGGAACATGTTACTATGGTAACTGACCGAGAGCTTGAATGACCTCTTTTTATGAAACAGGCTAGAGTTACCACTTTTTCTCTGGTTTCAGTTACCTCCCTTTCTGAAATGGAAAACGCAGAGTTTCCCACATTTTAGGGTTTCTTGACTTCTTACTAAACCTGCTTTGTGAAATAGAGCCCAGGTCCAGGACAGTCTTAATGACACTCAGCGTCGGTTAATGAACAGAAACCTACAATTGCCATCAACTCTTGTGCACATCTCTACATATGCCCACATCTATTTGTGAAAATATCAAAAATGATTACACCAATATTTGGGATTGTATTACCATTAAATGAATGAAAAGAAAAAAAAGACGGATGGATGGATACATACATATATATTTTGAGAAGAAAAAACATGGTGTCAGATTGATACATACCCTTGGTTTTTATTAACAACACTGATAAAATATCATCAAAAAAAAGAAGAAGAAAAAGAATGAATGAATATAACATTTTCCTCCCCATAGGTGTTCACTACAGCTTAATGTGGCTTAATGAGCAAAACGCTTATCTTCATAAACTCCAAAATATTGAGGGGATCGTTATGATGTTTTCACATATTGATGTGGGCATGAGTATAGATGTGCATGTAAATTTTGGTGACTATTGATAACAGTTTGCTGACAGTCCCGTTCACACCTGCTCGGTCAGGATCCGAAGCTCTCATTCTAAAAAATTCATCTTTCTCTTGCTAACTGACATTGTTCTGCATCTTCAGTGTTCTTGACATAAAGCCAGTATTTAGTATTACCGTATACATTGCTATGTGTAGCTTATTACAACCATAGGGAAATCAGGGGCAAACTCAGTTGTAAAACTTAGTGGGCATGTTTGCACTGGTATGTCGTTAGCGCAATAAGCTAGCTGCTGGTGCAAAAGTGCTACTGAAGGTGCACCGCATTTCAGTCTTTAGGAATTTGAACCTCCGTTTTGTTTAAATGTGCCATTCAATTATTGTGCTCCAAAATATACTATATAAAATGATCTCTAAACAACCAATGAAAACGTGTTTAATTACGGAGTGTTTTAGAGAAAACTCCTAACAAAGTCAACAATGGGGTAGATTATCATTATTTTGTGTGATTAAACCATAAGTGTCCCTCGAAAAAGTACCTGTATTTTTTAACCCATGATTTACAATAAAAATATGTTCACTTCACCCAGTAAAAATGATTAGATGCAACATAAAACTTTTATTATTTAGTCTGTTGAATTTATTTTGCTTTTACAACATTACAAGCTTTGTTAAATAAGAACTATTTTATTTTATATCTATCATTAAAAGCTGAGAGAAACTTAAATAGCTTAATAATTTAAAAACATTGCACGTTGAGGTGCAGCATTAAAAAGGGATGACTGAGAAAAGATGTAATAAAGCTGCTGCTGATATTGCAGATTAGCATACCTGTCATTTACTTTCTATTTAATACTTTTAATATTTAATACAAAATTGTTGCTGTTCTTCAGAACCTCCATGGCATGTGGCTAAACTAATGCATTACAACAACACAATATACATGACAACCCTGCATCTTAAACTGCAATCTGGGGGAAAAATAAATTGTCACCAAAGCAATCTAGTCTCGTGCCTAGGTTTCAATTAATAAATTTCTAATCATAGCGTAACTTCTCCATTCTACTTTATTTTTATATCTAACCAAACACTTGAGCGATGTATATGCACGTTGCTCAGAGTATCGAGATTGTCTAGTCAATAGTTCAATCAATACTGTATGTACCTGAAACCTGTCATACAGAAAACTACTGCATGTAGAAAAACTTTTTAACCATATTTTTGCTTGGAAAGAACACAACAGAATAACCCCAACATTAGCTACTCAATTTCAGGGGTTAAATTTTTCTGCTGTGTCACAACTAATGCTCGACACCTGGTGCCAAGATGTATTGAGCTATTCCACCCCCCGGTAGGCAAATCAAAAGAAGACAAGTTTGTGAAGAAAACTAAAGGAACAAAAACTGCTCACACTTCACAAATGACAGTGTGTGAAATTGAAGGTGACGTTCACACAGCCCTGATGTGCCGATGCTGCATGCATAGGTTAGGCTTATTATCGAAAATCACATTAAGAATTTAAAATAAGTGTTAAAAAATGTAAATAAATAACAAAAGAAAAGAAATAACAATATAATAAATAATAAATAAATAAATAAAAAATAAATAAAAATAAATATATATATATATATATATATATATATGAAAGGAATGTCGCCCCAACCAATCAGGCCACCATGTAGGCATGTCTATTAGCTGGATCTACAGCACCAGTAATTACCAGCGGACAATTCTGGAACTAAGCTTTCAAAACAACTGTCCAAAAAGCCATTTTGAGTGGACACGACTCTATTTTCTGTCTGTTAAATCGAGGTTCCACTGCATGCATATAGTGTCTCTTGGGTGTCATAACCTAAGTCCAGCTGAAATTTGGAAGCAATTATTACTGTGGTTCGTCTTCTCTTTCCTCAGAATGGTTTTCACACACGCACATTCAAATCATAGTGACAGCTGAACAAGTGCTCACAGATTTAAAAAAAATAGATGCCTCATCCGTCCCTTTGTTGCCAAGGGCTGTTTGCATGTGGACATAACAGACTGTGGCTGACAAATTGCTGATGTCACTTATCTTGTGAGGGGCAATGTCCAGAAGGTTTCTGTGAGACACAAACTGTGTCAAACCGCATGCACATACATAACATTTTTTTATTTTTTATTATTATTATTTTATTATTATTATTATTATTATTTACATAGAGTAGGGTAGGGCAATATATTCACCTCAAGAAGGATATTGTTATAGGCAACGCAGTGGGCAGTGGTTAGCATGTTGTCTGCCTAACATTTCAAAGCATGGCTGTACAGGTCAGTAACAACAACGACAAAAAACTTGGCCTGGGCATTTTTGGCTTAAACCTTCTTCTTCTTCTTTTCCTTTCGGCTTTTCCCTTCAGGGGTCGCCACAGCGAATCAGTTGCCTCCATCTAACCCTGTCTTCTGCATCCTCTGCTCTCACACCAACTACCTTCATGTCCTCTTTAACTACATCCATAAACCTCCTCTTTGGTCTTCCTCTAGACCTTCTGCCTGCCTACTTAACTGGAGACCAGACCTAAGTGTGCCCCTCCCTCACCAAGAGTCAGATGGCATATGATCCAGACTCACCCTCACCCAGGGGTTTGCAACCCAAAGTGTCAAAAAAGCCATATTGGACCAAAAAGAAACAAAAAACAATTCTGTTTAGAGTCGCAATAAATTAAAAGCCTTATATAAGCCTTGTAATGAAAGCAACACATGCTGTAAGTGTCTATATTACATTGACAATGCAATGTTTATTTCCCCTGCAGCAGTACATCCTGGAGAGAATGACTCACCACGTTACTACCGGTACTCTGCTGGTTGTTGGTGCTTTAAGTTTACCTTCCATTGCAATATTAAATGTATTATGTTTTGTTGCATTGATGAAATTATGGAAATACAATAAAGAAATAAGATTTTTGATGTCATTTTTATTTTGCAGATTCAAAAAACAAAACATCAACAAAATGGAACGTGCATTGCATGGAAAGTGCAATCCCATTTAAACACTTCAGCAGAGGCTCACGTATACGTATTACAGCAGCGCCCCAACACACACACACACACTTCCTGTTTGGCCTTTTCAATGGCATTCATTCGATTATCTTTTCTTGTGGTCCATCAGATTTCACATACCTTGCATAACAGTACTGCCTGTTCTATGGGGCTCACATCCAAATGTTTTCAGTTTTTTTAAGCAAATTTTGTGAACGTGCGCAAAACAAACATGTCACTTATCCCCGTTTTCATGAATTATTTTGCAAATATTTAGAGCAGAAGCGACTGCGCTATGAGATGATGTCATATCTCGAGCGTCTCTCTGCCACTAGACAGCATCCTTAATCAGTAATTGAACATGATTTTGGGATGGAGTTGTGTTGATACTGGTGGCAACAGTTTGTGACGACCACATAATCTGGCCCGTGACTGACGGATGCCCACCTTGCGGAAACACTACCTGAAAAGTGGGCATCCGTCAATGACCCACATCTGGCAACTGTATTTGACAAATACCAAACAGTCAGAACATTTGCACCATGTGCCAAGCGTGCTGGTTGAGAGGTACTTGCAGTCAATGAGTCAACCATGAGCTCTAAATATACCAAAGTGCTGAAGATCCACATATAAGGCCATCTGTTCCACAACAGGGTTTATCTGAAAATTAGGACCTCAAGCACACAAACAATGCCACAACAAAATGGTGGAAAAAGCAAAGAATCAAGGTGCTGGAAAATCCTAAATGTAACTTGTTTTAAATGCAAACATAGGTTTTCACACATTGCTGTGATGACTTATTTGAGATTTTTGACAGCGTAACATCATGTGTTGATGTTCATCTGTAATTTTAATTTCCTTCATTTTAATTAGTATCAGATAGAAAAGAACAAGGATGTACTATTCCACATGATCACATCACAGTAAATAGAAACTAATGGTTCGTGTCATTCCATTGATTTTCCTCTTGCATTAGTCCAGAGCTTTCACTAAAACATAACAAAGAGGGATATTTGTTTTGAAATAGCATACTGAACTATGAGGGTCATTAGATTGCGTAGAATGCCCAACACATGCAGCAAAACAAAAGCATCACGCTGCGATCATTTATTTCCATCTCAAAGTCACATAGCGGGGCTGTGAAAGTAGCTGGCAGACAAGTAAATCAAGTAAATCACATTATGACTCAGGTGTTTGTTGGCCAGCCAAGTAAGCGAGAAATAACAAACTTTTATATCAATTTGACTCCGCTCATGCGTGAGCAGGTTTGGATAAAACATGCCCATTTTATAATTTCATATTAAAATAAAAAAAGCAGCCAAACATGAAACAGACTGCAACCTGTTTGTAAAATGCAGTGGCTCAGTTATAAGACAGAATTTTCTGATAAATAAATACATTTTCATACAAATATTACAGTTTACAGATTAGTATTTTCAAAATTAATAATCAATTTGTAGATTTGCATCGGGATTAATCGAATCGAATTGTGACCTATGAATCGTAATACGAATCGAATCGCCAGGTACTAGGCAATTCACACCACCAGATATAAGTGAACAATGTATTAATATGTTGTATTCTATCCCAATTAAAATTTCTGACTAAACAGAAAATTAGCGCTACAATTATTTACAGAGATTGATGCACACAGAACAATATCACACAAAAAAAATAAATATACTATCCCACTTGCATATCTTTTTTTTTTAATTCAAAGAAGAGTATTCCCAAAAGCAGCCTATTGTTCACGTTCTGAAAAAATGCTGAACACAGTATTTTGCCGTGAGCCTTATTTCATGATGCTGTAGCTAGAGGTGTGGTGGTCATAGAGAATTTCAGGAGAATCCCGAATGGCCGGTCCATTCTCAGCCGAATTCAGCGCGCATTATTTTTAATGGTCACATCTAAAAGATTTCTCCACACTATTCCATCACTTGGTGTACTATTTTGGGTAAAGGATCACGAGCCACTCATGTACTCCTTGGCCCCCACAGTCACCATGTTGTTTTATATATTGAATTGTGTTCAGGGCTGTATAATTGTGATATTAAAACCCCTTTATAAAAAAAAATATATATATATATATTTTTTTTTTTTTTTTTTTTGTCATATTCAGGTTAACAGCACCACATTGTATGTACTACTTGCACACAGATTGATTGCAAATCAGAATCAAGAAATGATGTGGAGTCACAAGTGTCAGTTAGTAGAAAAAGTATCAGCATTATTCCACATGGTATAGCTTTCGGATGAAATTTTCAGTCCAAAGACAACTAGGGAAATAAAATCCATCTTCTTAACACTTCCACTGATAAGAAAAGAAGAAAGCAATGTTAGAAAACAACTCCAAAAGATTCACGGCTTTGTTCTCAACATTTCTCTATCAAAACATTTCACCGACAACAGATGCTTCAGGTTATTAAAGTAGACTAAATCCAAATATACTGTGCACACAATTTTATATCCCAAACAGTTAAATACGCCCTTGAGAAGCAGTGCAAAAACTCCCAAAACACTAAACACTGGACACTATTCAGTTGTTTTGTTTTTCCCTGGCTTAAGATCTGACTTGGCCATTGAAGAATACTACAGTCAAGGTTATTATTGTGGGTGGCAAGGAGAGGACTTGGGCTTTGGAGTTAGAGGACATGTGTTTGAATCTCACTACGGGAAAAATTTAAAAACTGCTTAGAATTCAAATATGAATAAAAAAATGAATGGAAAAATGTATTTGGTTCATTGGCAAGATAAAAAAAATCAACATGGACAAAAACAAATTCCATACATAAATGTACAACCAAAAGGGTTTAGGCAGAAGCAAAAGCTTTTCATTTCTGTGCTTACCCCTCTAGCACTACAACAAACAAGAAATACATTTTATAAAGCACCAAATCAAAACAAGAGTCACCTCAAGTATTCATTCTTTCCTAAAATTGTCCTTCACATATTGAATACTGGATTTTGACGATTATCAGAGGTGGGCACTTCAGTCACCCTGTCGTTGATGGATACCCTCATTTTTAATGAATGCTTTACAACGCGAAGCCTCGAAAAAATACACCGACAGAACCGACTGAAGCAGGGTTTTGTCCGTCGATCCGAGTCATTCTCACTCCCTGACAATTATACAGAAACCTTCTCCAGAGTACTCTGACTTTTGTTATTATATAATCAATACACATCATTATTGACTTGAAATCAATATTTGCAATACTGAATGACCAGAGGATTAACCAAAGGAAGTTTGCAAACCACAGAGGACTCATCAAGTGCACATAACAAATTAATTTAATTTGGCAAAACCAATATTAGGATGCTGTCTTAAATGAACGATATCCCGAAAACATCATTACCAGGCTGATGAAAGACTTGTTCCTCATTACCACCAGTTACATGACAACAAGGACAAGGTAAGGTACAGCATTAAAGGGCAGTTATTCCCTAAAAATAAGGCATATTCATTTAGAATGTTTAGTGATTAAACTATTTGCATGGCCATCACATGGGAAAACTTGAACACAATATATAGTGATGGAGCTATTTAAACATCATAGTTTTTCTACACTCAGTCAAAAACAGATAGATGTATGTATTTACTGTGCTTCTCAATTATTTTTTGATAACCATGAGGAAGAAAATATTTGCCCCCACAACCCAACTCTACTCCCGACACTGCCACCTACTGTAGTGGACGTGCAATTAAACTTTATTTTAGTACGGAGAAGAAGAAGAAAAAGTTATCGAGGGTCACAAACTTTGTTTTGATTCAAATAAACTGCCTTTTACTTTGCAAATGTGTCAATGCTGAACCTGGGAGAGCCATTAAGATCCAATTCCAAACGATTATCTCAAATGAGTTATTATTATGTCTACTTATACAGCGTTGATGGTATATTTTTAGCTGTAGTTGCTGTTTATAAATAATGACATACCAAGAACACACGACCCTGCACCTTCTCTTCAATTTACAACGATCAGCAGACCAGAAGATGCCTTTAACCTGAACAATTGCACAATTCATAAATTGCTTTTCAGCGAGGCAATCGTGTTGTTACAGATGATGATAATGTAATGGCCTCTAGGAATTAATTTTGAACTATCCATTATGTCTGACACCATATACCATTTAACATAATTTTAAGTAGGTGGGCCTGATGCATGTATCCAACTTTTTATTGACCTAATAATACCAGCTGAAGCCATTTTTTTGTAGAACATACAATCTAATTTATTGTTTATACTGGCCGGCATTACTCATAGTATAATTTCCCTCTATACATTATGCCAGAATAATCAGAATTTCTCATGAATCAATGAAGTACTTACGTAGCTGCCATAAATATAATGCATACAGTATAAGTGCTCTATACACATGAAATGCATGGGGGGGGCGTGATTATAATTATTACCCTACAGAAGGTACCTTCTATGCTTTGCTCCATATTTTGGATGATCTACTGTACTCTATTCACACAGCGCGGTCACTTGCAGTCAGTAGTTTTCAATGGCGCCCTTTGTGACACTCGCTGACCATCTTTATGCCCGCTGGCAAGTATGACCATAGACAACATTTACAGTATCTACGAAGACCCTGAGTGTGTCATGATTTGGGTTTTGTTTGAGTTTGTTACCACGTTACTTTAGTTTCTTTCATGATCTGTGTTTTGTTTGGTTATCCTTGTGCGTCTCCCTTGATCTCGTTTAGCGTAATCCTGCCCACCTGTGTTTGTCTGCCCTTCCAATCGATGCTCTCAGCCACTTGTGTCTTGTCCAGGTGTGTCTTGTTATGTCAATTTTTTGTGTTGTGTGTATTTATGCTGCTTCCGAGGATGGTCGGAAGTCTGACCTTTCCGACTTCAAACCAGGAAGTGTGTATGGGAACGCCCCCTTGAACTTGGAAATACCACTTACGAAGTCGGAGGGAAAAAAAGTACCTCGACTTCACCGACGGACTACAATGTGATGTCACTCTACAATGGCGACCTCTTTGGAAATACAGACCGTGAATGGTAAAACACAATTTACTCAAGTATAAAACTAGCTTTCTTCATTCATAATAATTCACAATTCGACATGACTCCACGTAACACAACGTACGTGACAGTATGCCGCTATCTCCCTGCATGAAATTACACGGTGAACTACTGCACTGTATGGAACGCTTCTGAAATAAAATAAAAACAATAAATGAAGCAAAATTGCGAGAAGGCAAGTTTGCCAGAGGTCAAAATAAATAAACTATTTATCACTATCCACCATTTTGGTTGTTTACTTCCACCTTGAACACTTTCAGGTCGGAACTTGAAAAAAACAACTCGGATTAATCCGACTTGCAACCATCCTCGAATGCAGCATTAGTCTCATGTTTCCCTTCTGTCTGTGTCGATCCTTTGTTGTTGGCTCTTCTCTTCTTGCTGCTGCTATTGAAGAAGATCCCTCGTTCATTTGCGTCATGGAGATGTACTTTGTAATGAATTGCTTCAATTGATAACACACAATTGAATTTAGTTAACCCTAAATTAAAATCAAATTAACATGTTAACTTAACTCAATCTCTTTTTACGGTGTACTTTGTATTATCAAGCCAGAACTCATGAGAGTCATCCTGAACCATTACTTTTGATTTTATTATGTCATTTTAATATGATTTTATGAGTATAATTTGCAGATTATTGCTAATATGATTGCCACATACAATATGATGTATCATGCAGAAAAAGCCACTCCGCTCATAGTGGTGTTTGAAACAGATATATTAAAAAAAAATAGAAAAGAGAGATCTTTATTTCAGATGTTAAAAGGGTTTTGTGGCTCACGTTTTTTTCTTCTTTATGAAACAGGATAAAAATGGCTTCTTGGGTTTCCAACCCCTGCCCTATAGGAAGATCTTTTGTTGACATTTTTAGAGCATGCGTGATGGTTGAGTGTCAGAAAACATGACTGACTGTATAGACACAGCGTAGAGAAAGTTAGCGGGTGAAACCGCCACTATTTTAGCACTTACGGAGAAGCTTAATATATGTATTGACGACAAAACTGAAACTATTGAAAGCCCATGCGAGACGTGTGATTTTGGTCCGACTCACCTGTTTCCTGGCCACACATATGCTATGGGGACATTTACTCTTATTTAATACAAAGACCAGTGCAAAGTTGGGTAATTATTCTTCTCTTGAAATGTTCTTTAAGGTGCCGAAGGAAAGGAGGTGCATTACAGTTACATTTGTGGAAGTACTTTACTCCACACCAACACACTCAACAATCAATAGTTCCATGGAGGAATTATGTCAACAAGCACCACACCTTATTTTTGGAAATGCAGTGACTTTACTACAGTGTCACTTGTCCTGTGATGTGAGAATTCCAATGGCACCTGGTCTCGAGTTAACAACTGACTATCAGAGCTTACACAATTCTTCTTTTCTAATCCAGTCTTGGGCAAACATGCAGTCATGTTATGTAGCATTAGCATACTAGCATTGTAGCACCTTGAATGCAGCTGTCAGGATAGGACTTATAACAACTATAGTTACTGCGTACATAAGTGAGGCCGGCAGGTATCCAAACACAGATGCAGAATGCAATATTTATTCGGATAAGAAAAAACATTATGTGGACACTCAAGTATAAAACTAGGCACAATATATATATATATATATATATATATATATATATTACATATATATACATATACATTTGTTTTTGTAATGTGAACAGTCTATAAAAAGATCGGATTAAACAAAAAATCTGAATTGAGCATCACGCCCTGCAGTGTGAACGTAGCCTTAAAGTTCAGCCAAATCGTAGCAGATTTACACTGGCATCTATCAGGACCTTAACAAAAAAAAAATAGTTTTTGTTTTTTGTTTTTTTAACTTTACAGTAAATATAACCTGTACTGGTAGTACAATATTTTTGGGGGCTAGTCCTAACTGTCTTTTGCAGTCGGATTTTGTCCTTCTGTTCTTTCCTATTGTACATTGTTTATTTTCAATTTCTTAATTTACTTGTACTTTATTTTTATTATTACCATTTCGGTTTCATGTTGCACCATCAAACCGAAAAAATAAAAAAATAAAATCCTAGTTGCGAATGTACCTTTCACTGACATTGGCAATAAAGTCTATTTTGATTCCCTCATTCCGAAATATTTGTATACCAGCAATTACAAAGTCAAAGTTCTATAAGATGTGCAGTTAAATAAAAAAAATAAAAAAACGTTCTATAAGATGTGTATTTTATTTTATTTTTAAAACAACAACCTCACTTTTTAGAGGATACAGAGTGACAGTCAAAGTCTAAAACGACCCATCACAAAATAAAATACATTTGTTAATGGTGGTCTTGTTATTTGGTACATTAACTCTTAAAATTGTATTTTATGAGGGGTTGCTTTCCTCATCATTGAGGATCAGCAGCCCATTATTATCTCAGGATTATTTGTTGTCATATCATGCCTACTTAAGGCAAGTGTTGTAAAGAAGATGTATGGTTCCTAAAGGGAAAGACATACAGTGAGCAGGTTTGCATATGACAGATGAGGACTTCCTGCCATGCTTATTTATGGCTGCTTAGAGGCGGCAGTTGGAGATGATAAAAGGGTAAGTGCTTGATTAGAAAGTGATCCTGTTCATGTGACCTGCGACAAAATCTGATGAACATGGGTAAGGCGGCGATCACATTGGCGAAACAGTTTCTTTCTTGACATGTTACAGCAGCAGACGACTAAAAGGAGAGTCATGTCAGATTGTGTTATACAGTGCTAAAAAAATTAATAAAGGAACAAAGTGTTCCCCTAATTGTTTTCAGCACACTGCTCAAAACAATTAAGGGAACACTTTGCTCCTTTAATTTTGATTTAGGCGTACAAAAAAAAAGAAGATGAATAAACTATGAACTATAAGTAGTTCTACTTTCTGATTTACTTGCTTGATGCTTGTTGGAGATGTAATTTGTGCACTTTGCAGAGCCAAATTCAAATAGCATATTAATTGTACACCTTTTGCATATTATATCAGAGCAAAATTCCCTGTGCAAACAAATGCTGCTGAAGTGTGGCGCTCGTGTGCAGAACTAAATCTGTAAGTCAGAAGTTCTGAGAATTGTTTCTATGAGAAAAAAACATGACTGACTCATTCTCGACATTTTTATCATTTTGTTTAACAGTTGTATTTTACAAGAAAAGTATTCTATTCAAAGATCAAAGAAAGCTATTAAACAGTATTTGATTCTATACTTTCTATTTGATTTTACATTAATTCCAAGATTTTGCTCAAGTAAATTCTAGCTGAAGTAAAAAAAAAAAAAGTGATTAATCATGATTAATTAAAAAAAACTGCAATTAATTAGTTTCAAAAATTAATTGTTTGACAGCACTAGTTAAAATAGTTAAGGTGCCCTCTGAAATCCAATCATTCTGCCATCTCATTCATAAAATGCAGGAGAATTTAGTAAAGTCCACTAGTCACCATAGTTCAACATCTGTGTAAGTGATTAGCCAGCTCATAACATAACTAGCGATTCACCAGAAATGTAAAATATGCCAAATATTTAGGTTGATTGCAATTTAATGCATATCTGATCAAAACGTGTCATTACAATGAAAATTAATAATTATCTAAGCTTTACTTACAAATATGTACTTCCTTCTTTGTCCGCTCCACCATCTTGTCGGCCATTTTTGCTTGTCAGGCAAGGTGAAGTTTCATATCACTCGGCTCCCAAGTGTGGTCGCGACCTCACTTGGCTTCAAGTGCTGCGTGGCTCTTAGTGCTTTGTGCCATATCAATTCTGCCCACCGTGTGCCACATTGGAAAGGGCCCTGACTGCACTATTCCATATTGTTAGTTCATAATAACTTTCTGTACTTCGCTAAATTTGTGTGTATGCACTAATTGTATTCTTATGTATAGTGTATTTAGCTAGAACTAGTCTAAATTCCTTGAGTTTTAAAGGCATAGTGTGTATTATTTAGCAACGTCTAGTGGTGATTTTGATTTCAATAATATGCAGAATATTTTTTAATATATATATATACTGTATAATTGTAGGTCTAGTAATCTGTAATTAAATTACATGGAGACTCACCTTACAAGAGACTGACATGTTTCGCTGCCATCTTCCTGCTACGGATGCCCAAAGGACAACTTCGCAAACGTAGTTAGCCCTGCTTGCAGCTAGTGTCAAACACAATGGATCGACTTCCGCTTACCTTCATTTAGTCCCGTGATTCGGGCTCCCACCGCTTGTCGCCCTCTGTTCTTCTGTTCTCTGTTCTTGCCACTGCTATATAAATAAAGATGACTTGACTAGCCACTCGATCCAGCCTATGGCCTGTGCGTGCTTCAAAATGCAAGTGCTTTGGTTGTATTCTATTATTTGGCCCCATCTAGTGGTCAACTATTACACACTGTAGCTTTAACATATAGTACATGATTGCGATAAAACGAGCATTCATTAAATTATTAGACACACATAGTTAAGAAAATACTTTTAATCAAATGTTGATGTTTGAAGCCATGCATTGTAATCCAATTCAATCTCAAATCATATCTGTAACATTTTATTACGCAGAGATTGCATCCATGCAAATTTTCACATCCCTGTTGAGTGCAAATTTAGCAGAACCTTTGAAAAATTGGCCAATCGCAAAAAAGTAGAAACCTAGTTTTGTTTTGTATTTTCCCAACAAACTTACCAAAGCTTCATAATATTGTTTAAACTATTTTTGTGTATTACTAACTGCACACATACCCCCATTTTTTATTTTTTATTTCTGCTGTCACTGTGATGGCCGATGCTCTCTGACTGCTCTGTGTTTAGCTTGAATCATTTTATACCAGCCATGTTTCAAACATTTTAAAAGTCGCAACATGACAATTAACATGGAGCTCTTTTCTGCATTTGCAATTTATAGACTCTTATAATAAAGCTTTTAAACTAATCCATTTATGGGCCCAGAAAGTCAAATGGCTTATCTTCCATCTTCTGCGTTAAATGGATCTTCTGCTGCAATGCAGTTAAGCAGTTGTTCAAAGACTGATAGCTGCTCTAGACTCTTGCTAACCTTTTTTTTTTTTTATGTTAAGTAGACGTTTAAGTGTCATGGTTTCACTCAAACTTGTGCTGTTGTACGATGAAGCTGATAAAGAGCCACTAAGACCACACATTAGGTCTACAACTGATGGTCTAAACTGTTTATTTGTTACTCAAGTTGTCAAACGGCTTGCCAATAAAAAAATACATTTCAAACAAACAGAAAATATATTGACCTTTTGAAGTTCTTATTTCAGCAAAGGGAATTACCTTACAGTTGCCACTGATAAAGCCATGAACTTGTTTAACTTTAGAAATAGTTACCTCTTAACCGTCAGTGTCCAAGGTAAGTGAATGCTGGTGTCTTTCTTGACAAATTAATCAACAATTTAAATGGCTTCATTTAGTCATCATTTAAAATTCACAGCCACTACCAATGATGAGTCCATGATAAATTAATAATATGACCTAATCGTTTTCATTAGTTTAAGAAACGCCTCCAGCCTAAAGGATTAGCATCCCCAACAAATGGTTAGAGAGAAAGCATATACTATATATACTATACAATGCTGGGTTGGGAAATAGTCAATGGTTTTATTATTAATGGACATGTGTTTTGGTAAAACAAGCATTTTTTTGTTTTGTTTTATTCTATAAATTAATGAGAACAGCACCACTTCCATATTCCAAATGAGAATATGGTCCCTTAGGATCGTAAGTATCGCAATGAAAACAATTTTGTATTCACCTTGACAGCCTAAAAATTCACAAGGCAAGATAAACATACATAATGCAGAATACAACAGGTAACTGATTTTTAAATGCATATCGTAGTCATGGGCAAATAAAAAATATGGTAAAAATAAACAAAAAAAAATCTATATAAACAGCTATATAAGAATCACAACTGTTTAAATGTGTAACTTGCTACTCCAATTGACTCCTAAGGTCCATCACTGGTGGCCACAAATGCAGCACAGACATCACACACAACACATGGGGCAAGAAACAGCTTTTAAAAAAGTCAATACAAAGGCTAGTCCATCTCCTTGGTTGAGTATGATGACTGCTGATGTTGACGGAATGTTGATTGTAATTTTAGATGTCACACAATAAGTCTCAGAAACCCAAAGACGAGACAGTAAGATTATTCTGGGGGAGTAAAGATAGTGGTTTGTCAGCACAAATATTGATGCACGCTGTAGACATGCTTTTGTAAATGTTGATTAACACATTCACTGCCATTGACGCCTATAAACGTCCAAAAATCATTTGAACTGTTTCTATTATTTTTTTTAAATTTCCACTTTTGTTAACAATTTTTTTTTAATAATCTTTTTTTTTTAAAGAAAGAAAAGATTATCAAAAATTAGGCGCATCAGGCGATTAAATTTTGTAATTGTAATTAATCGCATGACTTCAATAGTTAACTCACGATTAATCACAAATTTTATATCTGTTCTAAATGAACAAGAATTTTTTTTTTCTAGGTTTTTATACGCTTGTTAACAAAAGTGGAACTAATAGAAATAGTTCAAATGATTTTTGGACGTCTATAGCCGTCAATGGCAGTGAATGAATTAAATAGTGATAATATGTGTAAATATATCATGTTAACGATGCTCAAAATCTTGTTAACAATTTTATTTCCTAAATATAACAACATAAATCATATACAGTATGCACAATAGCTTATTAAATCAACACATGTTTATGTTCTAAATAAATAAATACAAATCATATGGAACACAATTGAGTTCAACATGATGACATGGTCCTTGTACAAGCTTCTCACATTGTCTCCTTTAGAAAACAAATTGCCCACCCCCGGCGTAGATCAGCTGTGTTTGGCTCTCTCAGTTTCTAATGGAAATGGAAGCGGATTCAAAGAGAAACTTTCATTTCCTTGAGCCTATGTGGTCATTTGCATCATCATTTTTCAATTTCCTCCAGGCAGGGCTGGAGTGGAACTTATTTTCAGCCCTGGAGTTTCACAGCTCAGAACAGCCCACTTCGGTTCGCAATGCTTTAATAGGGATGTATAATATCACGCTTAGCATTGTATCAATTTGAAATACCTTACCTTCTAACATCAATATTGTATTTCAACAAAAATATAAATTGCAATTAAATGTGCTTACAAGATCACTATCACGTTCCCTGAGTAGACTCAACTCTTCTTCCTTCAGTAGCCCTGTTAAGACCAGTCTGTGCCTGCATTAAAAAACAAACATTTAAGTGTATCAGTTATAATATGGAAATATGAAAAATCCTGGCAAAATGTTAGTTACTTGCTCTTCCTACGCCGTTCAATGATTACTGTAGTTAAGGGTAGTCGTGCAGGTTTTAGACGTTCAATTCCTCCAACACACGTGATTCTAAAGCTCAAGATCATTATTATCAGGCTTCTGCCGAGCTCGCCGATAAGCTGATCATTTGAATCAGATGTGACGAGGACGGAATCATCTAAAACCTTTTGGACTACGGCCCTCGAAGACTTGGATTGGAGAAGTCTTAGACTAAGTTATTGTATTTTGGCACATCGTGACACATTTAATGTTGTCCTGTTGTGGGCGTGAACACAGACAACTTGTTTCGCTGCCAATCAACGAGGCTCCTCTCATTTACGTTTTCCGCTTAAAAAAAAAATACTTCTAAGAGTAGTTTTACCACACAATACTTTTTACTTTTACTCAAGTAGATGTGTGAAGAAGGAACGCTACTCTTAATCCGCTATATTGGGCTACACGAGAGTCGTTACCCGCCGCCCCATTCATACATTAGATTTGCCCTATTTACATGTAAGCACTCTGCTTGTCTGACTGTGCGGGAGCATTTCCACGTACACATTGCTTAGGCTATACACAGGAAATGCGGCTCTGGTTTCAGACTGGCAGGCACGAGAACCCAATAGACTCACATCATCTTTCAGTTGAATCTTCCGGGTTCTCACGCCTGCTAGTGTCCTCAACCAGGGCCAGATTTCCTGGGCATAAGCAATATGTCGGCACCGCTCCGCTGTCTGTCGGCAGCAGTGATACGAATATATTACCTACATATAGCCGATAGACCAGGGGTGGCCAAGTTCGGTCCTCGAGAGCCACTCTCCAGCCTGTTTTCCATGTCTCCCTCCTTCAGCGCAGCTGATTCTAATGATGAGCTCATTAGCAAGCTTTGCAGAAGCCTGATAACGATCCTGATCATGAATCAGGTGTGTTGAAAACAAGCTAGATAGTGGCTCTCGAGGACCGAACTTGGCCACCCCTGCAATAGACCATACATGCCCGCGCAAGCCGTTGAAGCGATAGGGCGGCTTACTCCTCCCATCTCGTGAGCAGACTACTATATAAACTATGGACTATATGCCACGAAGGAGGCGGGACTTCCGGCTTTCGAGTTTTCACCCATCAACTTTGTTTCCGTGTGGGCCGCGTCCCAGTACTTGCGCTTCCGCCTTTGTGCCCCTCGGTTGCGCGTTCCTGTCGACGGGTGCGAGGCTGCGAGTGTGTAGTGTCTATCTCAGTATCCGAAGCATTTCAGATAGCCGAGAAGAGATTGGGGGGCGCAGGGGTGGGGGTGCGAGTGTTGGAACGCGGCCAGCAATGGCCGGAAACGGTGTGTAAAACTCGGAAGTCCATGGCATCTATCCCATACGTACAAATTAGACATCAGCTCGTAGGCTCTTAGTATAGGGCCGAGGGCAGGGGTTGTGGCGGGGTGTAAAAAAATAATAATAAGAAGAAGTGGACGGTATGTGCTGCTTTAAAGATCCCCTTTTTCTTTTATCGCTCAGTTCTTTAGACCCCAATATTAGATTTGGCATCTTTTGTTGAATTACAGTTATAATTCTTTAATAAAAAAATATATATACAAGTTTCCTCCTGTAAACATCATTAAGCATATATTTTTTTACATGTATTTAGGGCAAGTTGTAAAATGTCTGTAGTCCTCTTGTTTATGTTTAACACATTTAAAACATCATAAATCATGCTGTTTCTACTAAGTATTGTCTCAAATGTTTTCTGATTTCGATATTGTAAATGTATAGGATTGTATGCCGAGAAACGTTTCTTGGAAGGAGTAATATGGCGGCCTTTCGGCTTCAAAAGTCTTGGCCTATCGGCTATCCAGTAAGTAATATATACAGATCAGTGGTCGTGCTCCCACACAGACAGTCAAGCGAACCGCTTACCGAAGTCGCACAACAACATTTACAGTTAAGTGCGCCTTATAGTCGTGAAAATACGGTACTCAGTACTTGAGTATTATTTTCAGCGTATACGTTTTTACTTGTACTTGAGTGATTTTTTTATGACTACTTTTTACTTTTACTTGAGTAATATTATTTTTGAAGTAACGCTACTCTTACTTGAGTACAAATTTTGGCTACTTTACCCATCTCTTGTGATAGGTGTGCTGATAGTCCTCAACATGGCAGAAGAAGAAACTGATTTGCTAAAATCTATAGCAGTTAGAGGTTTGCTAAGTATTACAAGCAGACCACATACATCCAAATTGTACGTGCTTGTGTGACACACCGAAAATACTCCCCCAAAAAAACAAAAAGGAGCAGTTGAGTGGCTTCATTCTTTGTGTATCTGTCTGTATCATACTGCCCCCTGGTGGCCAAGGCACACGCACACAAGAAGGAGTACAATGGCATTTCGTTTTATTTCAGTGGGGAAAGTCAAGTTCTTTCAAGTGTTTTGAGTTACAAGAGTGGCAAATTAAAATCACAAGTCAAGGCACCACTTTACAGCAGATGACATTTGGAGAATAACTCTCATTAGATATTAGATAACACTGCCTGCCCCGAGGTGTAAGGTCGCCACCAGGTGACATAAAGTTGCTGAGCTACTACCTGAGAATGACCATCTCACAACCCAGAAGAGCCTTTTTCAATGAATACACAAACATTTCTTCATCATATAGCACTTTTCTCGTATCCTGCAAAATGAGAAATAAATAAATGCATTCAGTGATCTGAAAATAGCCTGCAATCCAATTAGAAATATTATTACTAATACATTTTCATTTAGTGGGTCATTATGGGTTGTTGCTGTAATTATAATTAGTCTTGCCCAGTTCAAAATGCACAGTAAGAATGTTACACTCAAATGTGTAAATGCACTGGGGGAAACAAAACAAACACTGTTCATTTCTCCTGGGCACAGAACTGCCCTTCATTTACATTCTTTTCTTGTGTCCAGTCAAGAAATGCAAAGCCTTTAATGGGTTAATGCACGTTGCATGACAGTGGACATTGGCCTATGCTGTGACATTAATTGCAAATGAAGGAAATCTACTGCCATCAAGTGGAATTAGCAGGGAAAGCAACCAAATCTGTTTTCCCACATAAGTACATCTGTCTAAATTTAATAATACAATTAATTTATTTAAATAATTTAGTGATACAAGGCATCCACCGTTATTATTACAACATGAATTGGACATAAAGATGGAAAAAAAAATTGATTTGATTTTCAGCAGCCAATCTGAAAAGAATTACTGTGTATAGTTCAACCTTGTGTTACCAAACAACTGTGTATGTTATGTACTCTGCTCTAATGCTGTTTTAATTGTAATAAATAAAAAATAATAATAATAATAACCAGCATAAACTTTAGCTGTACTTGGTGCCACTTGAGTCCTTACAAGAATATATCTATGTAAAATATCGAATTCCCAGCCATATTAGGAACAATTCTCATTTCAATATGCTTATTGTCACTGGATAAATACGTAATGCGTATCTTAAATACTCCTTCAAATATAAGCTTTTTTACAGTGAAGATGTGCCTTGAATGTTAGTCAGCATTTGTGTAAGCTCTGCGGCATGAGTGCTTGGATGTGATTGGCCGACTCATAAGAATCGGGATTCAAATTTAGCTGCAAAGTGTGCACACATAAGCAAGAATAAAGAGTGCCTAAGTGTTTCAAGCACACGGATTATTTGTCAGGGAGGGAAATGAATCAGGACTGGAATGTTTGGAGCTAAGAATAATGAGGATAAGATGGGCCACCAAGATAATGTAAGCACTTAAGGTTCTCCCCTGCATTGTTCTCAATCTATAAATAATAGATCTGCTGGGCCACATTAAAATACTATATCTATGTCTAGTTACTTTATTGATTTTTTTATTGACATCTCCAACATAATCAATACAACTACCTTTCAAATGTAAGTAAAGCTTGTGAAATATTTTTGAAAATGTTATTTAAAAAAGTATATTGGTATAAATTAACCAGTTGGTACTGGTAGGGCTTTAAAAAAAATCAAAGGAGGCATAGAAATATGTGTTAAACCTAATAAAATATGTTATGAATATTCATTACAATTATGGATCTTGACAAACCATAATAAAAATCCAGTGGAAAAACACGCCTTACAGGTATGGATGATGATGATCACAAGTCACTAAATAATGTATATGTCGTGAAGATATATATTCAGACATGACGATCACCTGAGCTGACACACTAAAGCAGTCATACTGTAAAATACCATGAATAACACACACCCATCAGTGATTCTATTTTTTTTTTTTTAATAAATGTATTATTAATATAATTATTATTATTTTACAACCCCTAGATCAGGGGTCTTTATTGTGGTGCCCACAGGCACCAGGTATTCCTCAAGCGTCCCATGAGTAGCCAGCAGGCTTGTTCCAAAAACCAGGACACTAATGATGGGCATCGTGATTTTCTAGGAATACTGTATAAGTGATCATTTGAAAATGTAAACAATGGAAGACTTTTGTAGATATAAAGTGCTGTATATTGGTATTTATGTTTCCTCATGATTGTAAGAAATCATTAACATGACCATTATCTTCACATAAATGAATGTCCTTAATTAATAACCATGGTTGTCACAATAATGTATTTTCAGAATTGATTATTCTATCAATGACCCCACACACACCACTCCACTTGTTTTGAGGCTGAAATTTTTGTGTTAATCAATTCCCCCCGGCCCTAATAATAACATATAATAATTATTAGGGATGTAACAATATCCAAACATCACGATACGATATTATCACAATATTGTGGTGAGGTTGGCGATATTAAGAAAAGGTCACAATATTGGAAAAAAATGAGCTGATTAAAAAAAACACAATATTGTGCTTTTGTACATAACAGCAATGCATATAAACCTACAATCTCTAATAACACGTAATACTGATACACTTACTTGCTAATGCACGCACACATTGAGTTCCTCCACATATTGACTTGGTTCACAAGCATATTATGTTCCCCTTCAACTTACCATTAGCGTGGATTTTAAACATAGAAGGGCCAAAACATGCCTTGTGAAAATTGAACTGCACTAAAAAACTAGCCACCAGAGGGTAAAACTGCACAAATGGAAATCATTCTGACTTTTTAATACATGTGTTGGTTTTAATATCGTGATATGACGACGACGATATTGTGGCAGTTTTAAAATAGCTATATCATGATATTACCGTTATCGCTAAATCCCCAATAATGATATTAATAATCTAGTGAATTAAAATTAATGTCATCACTTCCACATACTGTATGCAGCACAAATAAAATTAACTGGTTATTTTCATACATTACACATTTTTCTATTACATTATCAGTGTGACATAAACAGCATCTACCGCTAGTCTTTCAAATAATGCTTGGAATTGGGGTTTGTATAGGGTTAAAGCAGTGCTTTACAATTATTTTCTTGTTATGCCCCCCTGAGGAAGAAGAAGAAAACACGTTGCGGCCAACTCTTCGTCGCAACTAAAAATAGCATCATCTGTCGATAAAATTGTACATCTATGCAGATGAGCTAATACTCCTTCCACATGCTTAGAAAAGGAGAGTTCCACTGCCACCTAATGGAGTTGATGTGCAATTACACTTTATGTGCAATTACTCTTTATTCTAGTACGGTTAAAAAAAAAATAAACATGTTCTCTGAGGTTACACGTACCCTCTTATTCGTGAAGTACTGGGTTAGAGTAATGATGATGATGATGATGATGATGATGTCTTGCCAACAGTCAATGAGAAGTGCTTATTGAGAAACAGCGCATACAGTACATCATTGTATATAAGCAGGAACTACTATACCCATATAAACCGACAACAAACGGACCTGGTTTACACCCAGGACATCTTGTTGACAAATAAGTCCATCCATCCATTATCTGAACGGCTTATCCTCAGGAGGGTCACGGGCGTGCTGGAGCCTATCCAGGCTCCTGCAAGAAAATATTTTCTTAATTAAAAAATAAAAGACAACAACAAAGCAGTTTGGCTGGACAAATTAAGCCATCTTTTTCAACTGGTTAAAAAACAAAAAGGTTTTGGTGAACAAACTAACACTGAAGAAGTCTCAGACATGACCTGTCTATTATTGAATAAAAAATGTTTTTGAAACTAGCCTGATAAGTTATTTCTGACCATTTAATGGCTGGGATTTCAGATTTACTGCTGGTGAAGGCCAGCTAAGGCTATCTTTACTCCTTGTTTATGAGTGACTGACAAGGCCTCAGCTGATGCACTGATTCTCTCCACAGAGCAATCTGCACAAAAGGGAGGCAGGCCAGGCAGTCGAGTTAGCACCTCTGCGGCTCCTCTCCCGCTTCCCAGTAACTGGAATGAAAGCTATGGAGCGTGACATTTCATCAATATAAGGAGAGCGAGCCAAAGGGGTTTAATTCTTAATACAGCTGGTTTATTTGGGATCAAGCTCACTCAAGAGGCTGTTCAGATGAATTAGAGGTATACTGCATGTGGAAGGACAAGGATGGCAGGACACTGGCTTCATTGGGGCCATGTGTTTGCAGCTTCTACGGTGGTCCTTATGGCTATGTGTGAGAGAAAACCCACTGTGTCTGAAGCCACAGTTTTCATCTGTATCAAAAGCTGGTCTTTTGGGAAAATGCATCACCACACTTCCCTTTAAAGCTATACAGTAGATATTTATCTATTTACAATGTCAACAATCATTCTTCCAGCCGTGTGCCATGCTCTTGCACCAGCAATCATTTGATTATACTTGTGCTAATTGCTGAGTCCTGTTAAAACTGATTTGTTTTGTTTGTCTTGTTTTCCCAACATGAATTATCTTTAAAACATTATTATTATTTTTTTTTTGTAAAGAAGACATGCAACACATGAAGTACATGGAACTTTTTTTTTTTACTGCATGTGTAAATAATGCCTGTGCACATAATGTTTACTTTACTTTGTGACCATATTTTTTCAAACAGAGTTAAGTGTGCGTCGTATCATTTTAGCACCTCCAGTAGTATACTGTACATTAAAACAAGAAACTCAACAATACATTCATTACACTCCTGATCTCGTCTGATATTACTTAATTATTCTTATGATAGGAGAGCCTGTATTCCTTCCTTAGTCCTCCAAACACATTTCCTTTGTGTTTTAAGCAAAATAAGACATCCGTGGGGTTCAGCTTAGGGAATAGTGATTAACATTTAGTCTATTTTAAACATGTTTCAGATCAAACCCAAAGCATGCATTTTTAAACTTTTGTTTAAAAATTTGTCTTTTTTTTATTTGTTCATTTTTCCTTTCGGACCTGAAAAGACCTAACAGGAAGAAGCAGAAGCTTATTAATTCCCGTCCCCGTCTACTTTAAAAAGTGTTGGGGCCCAATTTGAAATTGAGACCAGGATCAATAATTCCCAGATACTGTAATTTTCATATCCGTGTTTTATCCATGATGGATTTGCAAAGCACATGAGCACAAATTGTGACCAGAAAATATGGAAAGCTTTGTTGTTGTTGTTGTTTTTTGTTGAATTAAACTAACAGGCAAGTTAGGTGAAATCAGAGTGAACTGAGGTCTCTGAATAGACTTGATGACATTGTGTATTAAAATGTGTTTAATGTTTTATCTGAAAGAGCTGGACCATGAAGTCAGCCGCTCCACGTTATCCCTTAACATTACCAATTCATTTGTCAAATTGACTACATTATCAAAATGTAGGTGTTTGAACTTGGTTAGTTTATTGAACATTAGATCATCTCTGCTGCCACAACCAACAAGTCGAAACATCCACTGTGTGTAGCAGCTTGTGCGCACCACACGAGCAGCTCGGAAGTCAAATCAAATCAAGGGCTTTCTATATATATATATATATATATATATATATATATATATATATATATATATTAGGGATGCACCAAAATGAAAATGTTTGACCGAAAACTGAAAATGAAAAATGCTTGGCTGAAAACCGAAACGCCGAAAAAAAATAATGCCAATTTTGACTATCATCGAATTTATTATTAATGTTTACAATTAGAACATTAGTATAAAATATTTATTTAGCACTGGCATTTTAACAAAGCACAATATAAATTGAAATGTGCCCACATGGCAGACATGTTGGCTAATGGTACATTAAACACCAAACGAGGGTTGAGCATTTTCTGGCGGTGCGATTTGCACTTTATAATGTAGTTCGCACAGGTGGGGACGGATGCGTGCGGGGGGACAAAAATATATAAATAAATTTGTTCGCACCAGCTAATCAGCTTCGGAAACGGACTGCAAAGTCACACACAGCGTCATGTACAGGTCTGTCGCCACCCGGAGATAGCGGTAAGTGTTTCCGTGTTTAAAACTGTTGATAGCAATAGTGCTAGCATTAGCTAAAGTAGTTTTTGCTTGCGTCACCGCAATCTATTTCGGCCATATTCTTTCGGCTTTAATTTTATTTCGGCCGAATGCCGAAAATGACAAAAATATTCGGTGCATCACTACTAATATATATATATACATAATAGTTGTTTTTTCACCAAAATGGTGAGAGAAGATTTTATGTGAAATAGTTTTAGAGCTGAAATGTTCAACGTCATCTGCTGACAAAAAAAACATACAGGGGTAAAATGATTGGCCTGACTAAAACTAGACTAAAACATTGACAGTTCTTGTTGACTAAAACGAATAAAATTATGTTTTCTTGGGCTAAAATAAAGACTAAAATTTTGATTTATAGTAGACTAAATATTAACTAAAGGAAAATGGGATGAGGTTGACTAACTATGTTAAAAACTAACAAGCGTGATTGAAACCTACTTAAATATAATCAAATTATATATAAAAAATGTATCATCTCTGTCTGGTAAAAAACATTAATTTAAAACCATTTCTTGAGGCAGAATTTAGATGACTTCTAAAAGAAAATAGTTTAGATTATTGTTGGGCAACACTTTCACAATAAATCAATCAATCAATCAAACTTCTGTTTCAGACTCAAAGAAGGTCCATGAAATAACATAAAAGAGACAAACAGAATACATAATACAATTACAATCTATACAAGCTCTTTCTCCAGCACCTCCAGAGCACATAGGTTTCCTTACACTACTCTGTTCAGGTCTTATAAGAATATTTAACATTTATTTTGTTCATATTAAATATTTGTCTGTATGATAACCAATTTACTTGGGTACTTTTTTGTTTTGTTTTTTTGCTTCGAAGAAACAATGAATGAAAATGTCCTACAGTGAAGAAGACCGAAAACTAAGGACAATTAATTGTACTACAAGATACTGATAGAAGACCATCTTTGTCTTCCGCGTGTTCGTTTTCTTTCGGGTAGTGAGAATGTTGATTATCTGAATACAGGCTGGAGATCGGTGAACAGTTCCTTCGAAGGTTTTATTCTTACAGAATATTCCGGACACAAGCAAGTTTACAGACAAATAGCTGCTTCCTTCTCGCAAGTGTGAAGTTACAGCGGACTCACAACATTCTTATACTATCTTGAAGGGGCAGTGCTTTACAATTATTTTCTTGTTATGCCCCCCTGAGTAAGAAGAAAACACGTTGCGGCCAACTCTTCGTCGCAACTAAAAATAGCATCATCTGTCTATAAAATTGTACATCTATGCAGATGAGCTAATACTCCTTCCACATGCTTAGAAAAGGAGAGTGCCACTGCCACCTAATGGAGTTGATGTGCAATTACACTTTATGTGCAATTACATTTTATTCTAGTACGGTTAAAAAAAAAAAAACATGTTCTCTGAGGTTACACGTACGTAAAATTATGTTTTCTTGGGCTAAAATAAAGACTAAAATTCTGATTTATAGTAGACTAAATATTGACTAAAGGAAAATGGGATGAGGTTGACTAACTATGTTAAAAACTAACAAGCGTGATTGAAACCTACTTAAATATAATCAAATTATATATAAAAATGTATCATCTCTGTCTGGTAAAAAACTTTAATTTAAAACCATTTCTTGAGGCAGAATTTAGATGACTTCTAAAAGAAAATAGTTTAGATTATTGTTGGGCAACACTTTCACAATAAATCAATCAATCAATCAAACTTCTGTTTCAGACTCAAAGAAGGTCCATGAAATAACATAAAAGAGACAAACAGAATACATAATACAATTACAATCTATACAAGCTCTTTCTCCAGCGCCTCCAGAGCACATAGGTTTCCTTACACTACTCTGTTCAGGTCTTATAAGAACATTTAACATTTATTTTGTTCACATTAAATATTTGTCTGTATGATAACCAATTTACTTGGGTACTCTTTTGTTTTGTTTTTTTGCTTCGAAGAAACAATGAATGAAAATGTCCTACAGTGAAGAAGACCGAAAACTAAGGACAATTAATTGTACTACAAGATACTGATAGAAGACCATCTTTGTCTTCCGCGTGTTCGTTTTCTTTCGGGTAGTGAGAATGTTGATTATCTGAATACAGGCTGGAGATCGGTGAACAGTTCCTTCGAAGGTTTTATTCTTACAGAATATTCCGGACACAAGCAAGTTTACAGACAAATGGCTGCATTCTTCTCGCAAGTGTGAAGTTACAGCGGACTCACAACATTCTTATACTATCTTGAAGGGGCGGTACCACAACGGCCCCTCCAAACAGCCCACCTGGAGTTCACCGGTCATGAGATAAGACTTTAAACACATCATTGATTACAGACACTTCAACCACAGACAATGACCCATTGTTGTGGAAATTGATGAGATCCCAGTCATGACGATAAGACTTTAAAGTAAAGACATCATTGATTACAGACACTCTTCCAACCACAGACAATGGCCCATTGTTGTGGAAATAGATGAGGTCCCCCAGTCATGACGACATTGCGATAACACTCACAAAGCTCTTACTGAGGAAATAAGGAAATTAAAACAGTTATGACTAAATTAAAACAGTTATAACTAAGTCTTGGCAGAAGACCCTCAACAATACAAAACAAAAGCAGCAGTATAGACAATATAATGTGGAGAGACATGTAAATGAACATTTGCTTTTGTGCCGCATGTGCTTATTTGGGGAGAAGAAGGAAGGTTTTAAGCATCATAGTGTCACGATTGCAGCCCCTGCATTGCTCAAATATTTCTCCAATTGTCAGATGATGGGCAACAGTAGGTGCTTGTGTTACACATATTAGTAAGCTAGCAGCTAGTTAGCATTAGTGTGAATTGATGAGTTATTAACATTGTTTTTTAGTTTTAAATCATATTTTAGCCGTTTATAATTTAGTTAACTCAGTATGGCTGTATGAATAGACCTATATTCTTATCTGTGTTACTTTCATGAGAAAGAGCAACGGGTCTGTCTATTCATTCCGTAATCTAAAAGGGAGGTTCCGGGGAAGGGAGTCAGGCTTATTATTATTGTATTCTTTTAATCTGATTTATATCCATGGGAACGGATTTTCTTGTATCCAGTTGTAACCAGGTGGGTTGTGGGCTGACCTTTTTCTGAACCCTCTTTGTGAATAAATAGCGATGTGAGCCAAGAGGAAGGAGCCACATTTGAACAGAGACATCGCTTGGGTGAATTTGTCAATGTGGACCAGAAGCTTCTGTTAATTAAAAACCCTTGCAAAGGAACTCCTTCAACAGAATCTCACCATTCAGTTAATTGAACACGCAAAGAGTACAATACTTAATATTGTCTACTCTAACAAATGGTGACCGCCGACGCTGAATTATAACGAATGGTCTCCTCCGTTGAACCAAACGGATGGTGTTGTTGACGATTGAGCAGGCTGCGGCGTTCCCTGACGGGCGGAATTTCTGGCGCCATATTAATTCCGGTAAGTGGAGATCTTTATCCACGTAGAAGAAATTTTGTCTGTCTGGTCCGCTGCAGCTGGTTTTTTCGTCTTGCAAATTATCTAAAATTTAAAAGAGATCTGTGTGAACGAGTTGTAGTTTGATGTTGTGAGTTGTGATAATTCCGACGATATTGAACTACACACGTCGTGAGGCGGTGCATTGAAGTGCAGCCTGTAGATTATAGTATTGCGCTTCTGCTTTGGCAGTTTTTGGCCGATTTGAGGACTAAGTAACATAATTGTTCATGGCTCTTGGTGTGAAACGTCCTAAACACGTAATATTTTTTTTTGTTTGAAAAAGCGCCTGTTTGAAATTGAACAGTATTGAGGGTCCAGGTTGATTACAGTAATAATTGGATTTGTGTTACTGTATTTGCAATCGAGAGATTACGTGTAACTTTTATTTTTTTTTGGCGCTTTTATTGTGGTTTGAGGTCAGGATTCCCGTTTGAATTTCTTTTGTTCCACGGTTGAGTTCGTTAGCACGTGATAAATTTCATTATTTAATAAAGCGCCTTGCAGAAATTTTGCAATAAAGAGAGAACAGTTTAGCTCAGCGGGATTGGGTAACCGCTGTGTATAAACGAGAGGTCACGTGATTCTTATGTGTGTCTGTGTGTGGCCATATGTGTTAACATATTGAACTATTAATATTGAAAGTGAGACGTCACTGTATTGAATCCGGAAGTAAACATAAAAACTACAAACAAAAATGGAGGCGATTTCGACCCGGATGCAGAATGGTTTGTCCTGAATGCGCTTCCGGTTCAGCGAAAAATAAAAGCGTCGATGAACAATGAAAAAACGAACTATGGATCGATTGTATACAAAGCTTTCGCTGGACAAAATGGTATGTCAGACTTTTGTATTTTCTTTGTTGGTAATGGAAAAAGGCTGAATTTGATGTTAAAATGACTCCAGCATTGTTGGAGTAGTTTACGGGTGATGTGTTCGAAGTTAACCCGTTTATTGAAATTACCGTACGAAGCTGCGGTTTAAATGTTATAAGATTTGTAGACAACGAATTGAAGGAATAACACCGTTTATTTTATTTTTTAAATAATGACTGAAGAGTGTGTGCGTATGCATTTGAATGTGTGACCTAGCTTCTAAAAAAGGTGGGGGTTTGTAAGTGAAGTGTGCATATGGGGATTTTGTTTGTTTTTCTTTAATATTTTAACTAAGTTTGGTGTTGTTTTGTGTGAGATGATACTGTTGTGATAGTGGCGTTTGTTTTATTAATGGGAATATGATAAAATAGGTTTTGCGATTTATAATGTTAAGATTCCTCCCCCCCCCCCTTCCCCCGTTTCTAGGTTAGAAAAAAAGGTGGGGGCTGAGCTGTGCGCTGTGAGCATAATGTGTCCTCGTAATGGGACTCTTTTTTTGTCAAAATGGAGAGGAATGATAAACAATATAAAATAAGTAATAGTATTTGACTGAGCTAATAAATCTTTACACTTTAATGATTGATGACGATGGTTAATTTGTTAACTTTCCCTTTTCGGGACAAATGAATAAAGAGTAATGATAAAATAATGGCATTTTGTTTGAGAGTTGATATAATTATGCCTACATCTTTATAGCTGTGGCTGGAAATAAGATAGTTGAATAAAGAGTTATGAATGTTTTTGAAATTGACATGTTGATAATGATTTTTAATATTTGTTTTTTCTCTGAGTGTGTCATTTTAGAAACTGATGTTTGAGTTCCAAGGCAGATGAGGGTTTGATGGCCTTCACTGATTACAAACTGCGAACGGGATGCGCCCCAGCTGCTGATACGTTGTATGGCTAGTAGCTATTTGAAGGGGTATTGAAAAAAAAAAAAAGACAAATGAATAAAGAGGCTGTGTTTTTTACGAAACATTTTTGAAAAAGCAGGGAGTGAACTGTCTTGCTATGATCCCATGTCCTCAGTCTGGCATTTTTAAAGCATTGTATCAACGAATGTGCATTTTTTGATCAGGTGAGCTCTCAGAAAGACTGTGTGTCATCGGATCCACATTGCAGACAGCGTCTGAATGGATGTGGCAGAGATCAAAGGTCAAAAGCCGCAGAGCAACAGTCTTCTCGTCCTGTGCCTAAGAAAAACATGATGTTCAAATTCCTCGATGCCCAGTGACTGTGTATACGCCTCATTCTAGTGACTTCTCCCCTATGGCTGTTTTGCATCCAGAGGAAATCTAAATGCCTGCTCTGAACATTGCTGCCACAAACAGCCGCCATGCTGGCCAGGACTGAACATTGACAACAGCTGCCGTCCTGCCTTTTGCTGGGGGTCTGGACAAAGAAAGTTGGTGGTCGGAATGAGATGTGATCCATTCAGTAAAATGCTACATGGTGATGGAAGGCATTCTTAATGTGTTGAGTGAGGAACTGTGATCTATAGCAAGATATTTCAGGAAATTGAAAACGACATATGTAAATTTGAAATGAGGGATTTGAGAAAATTTATTTCAATCTATAGCCTACTACATTTTTGCCTATATTTTTGGGAGAATCAGTTTTTGAATTGGTACAATGGGAATTTTATTAATATGTTATGATATGATATATTTTTATTTTCCCCGTGAGGAACTTTTTTGGACTTCGTCCAGCTGCAGCTATAGTATAAAATAAATAATAGAATAAAATGAGTAGTAACAAGTAAAAGACTAACTAAGAGTTTGATGGCTAAGTTTGATATATATATATTTTTTTTACAGCACTGTGATTTATAAATCCCAGAAATATTTTTGTGTGCTGTGTTTTTTATGAGCCCCGCTAATATGTGAAAGATTAGCAGTTTGAAGATGATTTTATCCTCAGCCCCACTAATCTATAAAAGAGGTGAGGTTGATTGGTAGTTTAAATAATTTTCGGGACTCTAGGAGAATTAGAGTAATATGGTTATCTCTATTTGCATGGCCCCAAAGTCATCATATATTAGTGTCTTAAGTTGTATCTGCTTATGCTCAGTTTTATAGTGTTTTGTAGCTCTTTTGTTTATCTCATAGCCTGATTTAGAGGGTTGAGTTATTTATGACGTCTTTTGAGTCATGAGGTCTCTATTTTGTCCTCCCTTTATCTTGACGTGTTTGAAAAAATCAGTGGATCTTTGTCAAATGAGGGAGTTTATGTTTAAGAATTTAACCAATGTAGACGAGTTAGAAAATTAAAATCAAACTTAAAAACGAAATTAAAAAGGTTGTGGGGTATCGGCCTACACTCCAATTGACAGGATGAGTTTGAAAATGATCATTCACAGTTTGAATATGAAGAAATCTATCAGAGGAAATCGATCGCAAAGTAAGTCTGAAGCAAGCAAGGACAATAATGCATATTCGCCGAATGAAGGTAATTATATTATATTATATCTTTTATTTTAGAATCACATTTGAAAAATGTAATGTTTGGAGTCCAGTGTTTGCAAAAGAGTATAGATAATATGAATATATGTGAGCTTTTCCCAGCATGCCAGGATTCGGCCGGTCATGGGATTCTGGGAAGAGAATAAGATATGAACAAATTTAGTCATGGTAAAAAATTACCTATTATTGAACAAAACCTATTTGAAAGATAAATATTTACAAGCTCTGTCTTATATTAATGAATGAGTGAATGTCATTCAACTCAATCAAGGGCTGGGCTCTATTTTAATGTCACAAAAATAGATCTTTTCCTGTTCCAACAGCACAGGACCTACGGATCTTAATCAAATAACATTTACTAATCCCAACTAACAAAAACTATCAGGGTTTTTTCCTCCAAATAAAATTTATGTGAGTTTATGAGAAACTAAAAATGAAAAGTTTCTGCACTCAGGAGAACGGCCCCAGGGGGTTGGTGAGGAAATCTTGTGCAGTTCTCTGCACAGAGAAAATTCCACATCTGGTCTACAAGGCTTCCGGAGACGTGCCAGGCTCGGCCATCTCATCAACTGATGCTCTCAGGTTGAAAGGAGAGACGAAATTCCACAACTGGAGCATCAATCTTATCACCTCCGACCTGGAGCCACGTCAGCTGAATCCGTGCCCGGTTCCGGAGCTGCCGTTTGAGGACATCAGTCAACGGATCAAGAGCAAGTGCCTTTTCTTGGGCAATCATTCCTTTGATCAGTCACATTTTGGGCAGAATAATCCCAGGTGACAAATCGAAGAATTTGGGTAGTCTACCCCAAATTCTTAAAGAAGAGACGAACTATTGCGACACTCTTTTCATTAAAAAAAAGAAAAAAAGACCTTCAAAGAACTTCATCACAAGATGGCTTCAAAGAACACATATTTGTCTGCCGATATATTGCGACACTTTTTAATGAACAACATTTTATGTTAAGCCTCACATATGCTATGCTTATTTCACTAAAAATCTTTTAAATGTATCAAATTGTTTTTTAATGTCATATGATTGCTAAATTACCTCCTCTTCTGATGTTTTAAAAATAATTATTTTTATCACACAACCATTGAAAAAAAATGTTTTAATGTGTTGAGCTCTCAAGAGCTCAAATGAGGGAATGATGAGTTATTAACATTGTTTTTTAGTTTTAAATCATATTTTAGCCGTTTATAATTTAGTTAACTCAGTATGGCTGTATGAATAGACCTATATTCTTATCTGTGTTACTTTCATGAGAAAGAGCAACGGGTCTGTCTATTCATTCCGTAATCTAAAAGGGAGGTTCCGGGGAAGGGAGTCAGGCTTATTATTATTGTATTCTTTTAATCTGATTTATATCCATGGGAACGGATTTTCTTGTATCCAGTTGTAACCAGGTGGGTTGTGGGCTGACCTTTTTCTGAACCCTCTTTGTGAATAAATAGCGATGTGAGCCAAGAGGAAGGAGCCACATTTGAACAGAGACATCGCTTGGGTGAATTTGTCAATGTGGACCAGAAGCTTCTGTTAATTAAAAACCCTTGCAAAGGAACTCCTTCAACAGAATCTCACCATTCAGTTAATTGAACACGCAAAGAGTACAATACTTAATATTGTCTACTCTAACAGAATCTAGAGATGATCAAAACAGTAACAAGAGAAATGGATACGTTCTGACCTACTCAAGGTGAGAGGTGTATGGAGGGAGGCAGATGAGTGAGTGAATTGTATCAAAAATGCTTGTGTAAATGGCACTTGATGGAAAAATTGATTCGGCAGTTGGCGACCGACAGGCTGAGAGATCGCACAGCCCCGGGCCATGTTGCTAATGTGTCAGAAAAACAAACAAGTTTCCAAGGAGAGGACATATCACAGGAATTAAATATAGTTGCCTCCCACCAAGAAATTTGATCGGCAACTGAAAAAACAAAGTCTTTGAATGAGCTGTCACCGTTGCTATAATCGGCGCTTTACATTTTACACGCAACACACACTGTATACACACAGTGTATTAGTATGTGGTGACTGTAGCAGCCATACTGGCACTTGACCTTGGGAACACAAATGCTGCTTTGTTCTTCATTTGATCTTTCCTTCCTGAAGTCACGAGAAGAGCTTCTCCCACATAAATGTCACAACCTTGATTATCTAATACATTGTAATACAAGACAAGGCTGTTAGAGCTTTGCGCAGAATGTCTGATCTTCCCTTGCAAGAGGACTGATTCGGGCTCCAACTGCGAATTTGTTTGAACATCATGCCACCTTGAAGTTGAATGAGGTGCAAGACATACAGCTGCATTCTATTATGAGTGCCGCAGTCCACACAAATAGCAGCAAGCGACGTGCACACGTGCCAAATTACCTGACAGTCACACGTCAAGGTCATTATCAACATTTTTCTTTTTTTGAAATGAACATACTACAGTCAAGCTGGAAATAACTGCCTGACCAAGATCATGCACATTTGACTATACTCTGAATTTATACTTGTGGCATCCCAACTCACTTCCACATAAACCAAATGAACCTTCCGGTCAACACGTGCGAGATGAGTCCACTTTCATCAGCGATTACAAACAAACCATACCACTAAGTCGTCATTAGTAGCCCTTCCTTCTCCTCCTCCGGCATTTTTATCCCTCCTTACCTCATCTGACAACCCCGCCCCACTCGCCCTTAATAACAAGTCACCCGCTCCGAGCATCACCAAGCCCAAACGGTGGACGCTTCTCCTTGACCAACTCACTTGGCGCTGGCTTGCAAAGTTGTTTTCCCAACGGATTTAACATCCAATAAGAACCGACAGGAAGAAGATCTTAGATCCCAGCTTTTTAGCCATCTCAGTGTCAGGCTCAGTGGGTGAGTGAATAAGCTCTAAGAAGGTAAACTGGCTGATTTTAAGCCAATCTTGCCTCTATTTATGGATATCTTGGTAGATTGTTGGTTTATGGTCAGATATAGTATGATGAGGAGGTTACAAAATCAGATCAATGGATGATTCTGCTGATTAGATGAGGATTAGTTATATGGTTTTTTTTTTGCATGCTGATACACACAGTAGGCCTACGTACATACTAGGTCATATCAGCTAGAAACTTGTTTTTTCTGTTTTGAGCAAAAATACTGTAAGTCAAAGTAAAGCCAAGGGATGTGGTTGATGCCATCTAAAGGACTGATTTGATACACTTCTACAACTGCCTTTATGTGGTTCCGTTGTTATATCAAAAATGTTCTCGCTATTTGATGATTTTCCCTCTTTACTGGCATTGTGAGATACCTGAATTGTGTTTGAAGAATGACAAAAATAATGCATCAGGTATGGAAAGCATATCTTACAGAGATGATGGGAGAAATTTAACATTGACAAAAATGGTTAGTGACATGCCAATATTAGTAGTGTGAAAGCATCTGGTAACTTAGTATGTGACTTCTTAGAATGGAATTCTCCAAGTGATAATAGTGTGCGGTCAGACTCTGTGTAACCACATGAGGTCAATCACGGGGTCGTAGCTAACTATAGCTGGAGAGGAGAGAGAAGACATTGCTCTCAAAGACTGCATTTTTATGGCCCGAGCAGCGTTGGCGCGCTGCCGCTGCGAGGACCTATTGTTTCTGTAGGAATTCTTCTTCTTCGTATTCTCCACAAATTATTGGATTTTTCAGACACTAAACGTGAACGCAAACTCACCAAACTTTACACACACATCGGGCCTGGCGAAATTTTTCTATTTTAAAGTCGCCATACGTGAATACAAAAAAATGGGTCTTTAGCATCTGTTAAATCTAGAATACGACAGACAGCATTGTTTGAACCTTGCATTTCCATTTAAAGTCATAAATAAATGATCATGTGATGTCTGGGGCTTGCGTCACATGGCGTACGTATAATGTGTATTAAAGGGACCAAACACTGCTCAATTACAAAGCCCTAAGTTAAACAAACACAAGATCTGTCTAAGTCAGTGGTATCAAACTCATTTCTGTCGTAGGCAATTTTGTAGTTACGGCTATACATGAAATACACAGCAAATCAATAGATTACTAGTTTTTAAATCAGAAGTCAAGGATAATAGTTTGTTCAATTATTGTTCAAGTTACTGGAAAATTAGTTTCAAAAAATGATTGTAAAAAATGGTTATTATTAGGGGTGTTAAAAAATTGAGATTGCGATATTGCAGCATACAATTCATATAACGATTTAATATGCAGCCGAATTAAACATACATGTTTGATGGAAATATTCAACAAAGCATCTTACTTAGGGTTAGGATTCACACGTTACGCATGGAAGAATGTTATAATGGAACATTAAGTCTTAATATTTTATTTCAATGCTGTTCAAACATGAAACAGATTGCAACCTGTTTGTTAAATACAGTGGCTCAGTTATAAGCCTGAAGTCCAGTTTCTTACAAATCTTACAGTGTACATGTACAAGTTCACTGATTAGGTTGTTTTTTGTTAACGTTTTTTATTGGGTTTAATCTGTATTGAATTGAATCGTGACCTATGAATCGTGATACAGATTGAATCGCTAGGTACTCGGCAATTCACACCCCTAGTTATTATAAATTACTCATGACAATTTTAATAATTTATTTTATGGAAGCTGACACAAATGACTTTCTTTCCCGGGCCACATAAAATGATGTGGCGGACCGCATTTGACCCCCGGGCCTTTAGTTCGAAACATATGGTCTATGTCATTCTGTCACACCATCCTACCTATTCTTGGGTAAGTACTTTTACCATTACAGTAGTTGTTAATATCAGAAGCGGCTGGTGGAGTATTTGCCGGAGTGGTGGGGGTGCGCCGCTATCTTAAAAAAAAGTTGTATTTCATTTTCAACATATAACAATCTATTATGGCAAGTTCCTGTCAAGCACTCAGATCAGCTGCAGTCTGACATTAAAAAATACATTTCACAGTAAATCCCTTTAAATGTTAATGGCTGAAGGTGATGGAATTCAGCACGGCAACGGTGCCCAATACACGTGTAATGCACAATTACCGACTGCGCATGTCACATTTTTAACGAGAGTCTATTGACAATGTTCTGTGTGCTCAAACCAGAAGTATATCATCGTTTGCGTTCTCACAGACAAAGGAATAAATTTACTTGTCAAAAGATGAAAAACAAAGTATGACTGAATTAGGTGAATTCTTTGTGGTCATTTTTACAGGTTTGGTCCAGTTTGGGCAAAATGTTGAAACGTTCAAAGGGCTCAGGACGCAAAGTCTGTAAGTATTGAAAGTCGTCTCCCCTGCTTAATTGTTTTGTTTGTTCTGTTCATTTCTGTTGGGTTAAGGTTTAGCAGTAAGTCATGCGGTGTTCATTTTGTTTATTTGGCTTCTTCATACTCACTTTAGCAACCAACATATTGATGTACACTAATCTCAAGGAGCAGTTTTCAGTTTTGGAATTTACATTTCAGAGATTGATCTGAAATTGTATTTGGCCATTTTAAACGTGAGGGATTTATTGAGCTGTTGTATTGGTAGTGAAACAGGAAGATACCCCATTTATGTAATAGGATTAGCTCAGAGATATGGAAATGTATCCGTGAGTCTGTAGATTAAATACAAACTCAACTCAAAGCCAAAATAACAGCCTCTCCATCCACATGACACTGAGTGGCGGCCCATCTGTGCTCCGTTTCACGTGAGTGTTGGCCAAGCTGGCAGGCTTTTCAGTTTTCAGCCAGTTTGGGCCAGCTGAGGGGAGTCATCACTCTCAAGCTTTCACAATAAACTGTCGATGAGAAGAAAACATCCGAGGATTAAGGTTGCCTGCCTACTGCTCTTTGCTTTGACCCCGCATCCCCCACAGTGCCTCCATTTGTTTAGGCCTCTCTGAGCTTTTCCACGTTATGCCTGACTGACTTCCACTTCCCGTCTCTCCACTCACACTGTATTTTACTATCACTGGCTCAGTCTATACATTTTCCTCCCAAGACAAAGTAGATCTGCAAGAATTCCCTTGTTTAATATCAATTTCCATAAATATGAGGAACACGTTTTATTCCACATACTGTACACATTGTTATACTATTGTAATGATATTATACTCATTTTATTGTGTGAATTATATTCCGTAGGTTTCTCCCTTGTTCACCAGTACATTCAACATTTCAATGAGAAAGCTGGCAACAAATCAGGTAAAACATACTCGACTATTGTATGAGAACAGTGTTGTTTTTGAAGGCTATAATCAGGGTTGGGTGGGTTACTTTTAAAATGTAATCCGTTACAGTTACAAGTAACCTGCTAAAAAATGTAGTTAGTAACGTAATCCAAGTACCATCATATTAAAGTAATGTAACTGGATTACTTTTAGATTACTCCAATATTGAGTATGCTCATGAAGACAAAATAAAAATAAATATCACCACAATATATATTCTATACAATGTGCCCTTGCTATTTGCGGGGGGTAATAGGGACCCGGGCAGCCTACAAATAGCAAAAATCCTTGTGTTATTAAAAAGCATGTAGGCTATTGATTGATTGATTGATTGATTGAAGGCCATATGCTGTTTTCGAACTGTCACTGAAAGCAACCACACCTCACAGATAGAAGGATGGATGGATGGATAGATGGATAGATGGATAGATGGATGGATAGCTAGATAGATAGATAGATAGATAGATAGATAGATAGATAGATAGATAGATAGATAGATAGATAGATAGATAGATAGATAGATAGATAGATAGATAGATAGATAGATAGATAGATAGATAGATAGATAGATAGATAGATAGTCATTCAATGAGGATGACGATGTGTGACATCAACCGCAAAATTAACTTTTATCCCATTCACAAGTTTAGACGTGTATATGTTTGGTATGATGTTTAAATAGTAAATTGGTGGGAGGAAGATTTGTTTGGAAGGTGTAACTCGCATTATGGTTGTAGGCTAGCGGGCTAGTTAGCAAGAAGCTATAGCGCGTAGCATGAGCTCAAACTTTCGCTCCGAGTAAGTTCCAGTGAATACCAGTCGCTATTTCCTCCTCCCGTCTGTGAAGCTTTTTCAAACTGCCCGCGTGTGGAGGACACGACTAGTCAGTTCGTTCGTTCCCACCTCCCCGACATGTAGCAACAGTTCCATTCACACGGGCGTGCACGTTCTCTCTCTCCCTCTGTCCTTCTCTCTCTCTCTCGCTCTGTCTCTCTCTCTCTCGCCCTCTTTCGCACTCTCTCTCATCGTAGAAAGTGTAATCCCTCGTAGTAATCCCAATTTTTTATAAATCTACCTGTAATCTGATTACATGTTTTTTTCCTGTAACTTTAATGGAATACATTTTTTTTGCAATCTGATTACGTAACGGCGGTACATGTATTCTGTTACTCCCCAAACCTGGCTATAATCACATACTTGACAATACACATAGAAGGATGCATTAGGAATATGGATTTCCCTGTCCACCTGTTGTCCAACTGAAGAAATGGAACCTAATTAACACAGCTGCTTCTTCAATTGTCTTGAGCAATTGTCATTTTCACAGTAAACATCAACTATTGAATTTTTGTTGATTAATGCTCTTCAAGCTGCTGCCCCCGCAACCCGACCTCGGATAAGAGGTAGAAGATGGATGGATGGATGCTCTTCAAGTCTTGCATGATTGATTCGAAATCCTAGTGATTACCAGTAAAAAAAAAAAAAAAGACCAAAAACAAGAGCAATTTTCATTTTGATAAACTTGTTTTCCTTCCTAGCATTTGGCCACCGGTTTCAACTAAACTAAACACAGAGAACAGAACAGATTTAATCTTGGGCCAATTTTTAACACCTACACACCCAATCCCTGAAACTCAAACCAACAGTAAACTCACATTAAACAAAACAAGAAAAGGACATTTAATTTTGCTGATGAACAACATGTAGTATAATTGGACTAGTATGGAATTATGATGCAAATGTATCCATTAACACACACAATGACTCGCTCAAAAAATAATCTGATGTCATGCTTTTGAATGTACACGTTTGGATGTGTTTGGATTCACATAATCATTTACTGCTGTCTTTGTTCAGCTGGTATCCGGAAAAGATCTAAAATTCCTGGAGTGGTCATCATACAAAACACAGTGAGCATACCAGAGGGGAAAAGCGTCCCAGATTTTAAACGTAAACTAAACCCAGCAAATGTCCAAGAAGGTGAGTTTCTTTATGTTCTAACAAAGTTGTTATTCACAGTAGCTCTCCAATGATAAACAGTAGCTACAGCTTGTTAGTGTGACAATAGAAAACAAAGACTCAACATTCTGACACATCCTTTAGGGAAATCAGCTATTTTCAAGGCTTTGGTAATAGGAGAGCCAAAACCTGAAGTGACATGGAAGAGAGTAAGAGGCAGCATTTTAGACAAGGAGAAATATCAGACTAAATACGATGAATCAACAGGGGAGTACATATTGGAGGTGAATAAAACATACAATTCAAAATAAAACCTCAAAAATGCAGTTTGTTTTTGTTTTTTGCTACATTACATTTTATGTGTTCCTCCAGGTCCGTGCAGTAACGAGTGCAGATGCAGATACATACAAATGCATTGCCGTGAATGAATATGGAAAAGCTATTTGCTCTTTAGCATTAAATCTGTCAGACCGTAAGTTACATAATGTATACATTTTCAAACATGTACATGCTTTGGGTTTTGCTTGTTTCTAATTATCTCCACCTACTAGACCTTTCCGTTCATATACAGAAACAATATACCTGCTTAAAATGTTTTGTTTGTTTTTTTGCTTCTAGTTGTAACCGATCCATCAGATTTCAGAAAATTGCTCAGAAAGACGAACACAAAGTAAGACTTCGTTAATGGTTTGTCAGAAAAGTTCCAGGACTTGCATCACAAAGGATGTATTTCAAATCCAAACTGCAAACTATTATCTGCAGTTACCCTTCATAATAATCCCCCTTGGGGGTCCAGCGCACATGCACTCCTGAAAGAATTCTTCCAGGATAACGTTTTCAAAAAGGGTCCCCTTGACGACCCACTTTGGCTTTGGAGAAGGGGGGAAAAAAAATAAAATAAAAAAATAAAATAAAAAAATAAACGGAGCCAGGATGGATTGTCTTTGCAGACATTGAAGATAATAAATCGTAGCTTGTAACTTAAATTTGTAATAATATGCAGTACCATTGGGACACCAGTCGTGGAACTTCTTACACACACAGTATGTGTACCCTTTTTTTTGGCAATAAAGTATCAGTGGTACAAATAACATTTTTCCATCACTTGTAGTCTTTTAGAGGAAAACCAGACAGAGAAAATCAAAGAAAGAGACGAGAGGTACAAGGACACACTGCAAAGGGACTATGGGGAGCTAGGCACAAAAGACATGCACTTGATGCACATGAAAATGGAGGAGAAGAGGCAGCAAGCGCTGAAATGTCAGGTATGAAATCAGTCACATTGCACACAAGCTGACCTCAAGTTCATTTGAGATTCAACCATGATGGTGCACTTTTTCCTCTCGAACATTTTTATTACCACTTAGTGTTAATGGTATTTATTATTTTATTCACCTTAGTGTGAGATTTTTATTTTGCCTCTAACAGAATGGAATGAGTCCCCCAGATGAAGACTTTGTAAAGAAAAATGGACTTGTAAGTGGTGGATGTGCAAAGGATGCTGAAAATCTCACAAGTATGTTAACAGTTTATGTGATAAGTTTGAGTTAATCATTATATTATAAAAACGAGTACAGTGGTCCCTCACAACTTCGCGTTTCACTTATTGCAGATTCACTGTATCACGGATTTGTATTTGGGTGCATTTATGCTGCTATTTTTGGCCTTTTTTTGTGTAAACGGCGGCCTTGTTGAAGTTAATTGCCTTCAATTTACTTGTTTGTCTATTTATCCTGCAGCGCACGGAGGTGGGTGATGGAGGAATGAGACACGTGCACTGGCCTTACTAACTGAGGGCTGCTCTAAAAATAGATCACCAGTGATGGGACACTGGACTTGCTAGAAGAAAAATGTTTCCATTTTTTTATTAATTTTTATTTGTTTTACTTATTATGGTACACGTTTTTTAATTTACCAAATATATATTTTGATAAAAATGTAATAGCTTGTGTTGAATGAAACAATCAGCTGTTTTTATTTACTCAAATATTACAAAAATAACTCATTATGGTAATTGACAGTATTAGCGGTTATTGGGGGTATTTTTTTTTTAACCAGCTTTACTTTGCGGAAATTCACCTTTCCACAAGTGAGGGAACACTGTACCTGTGTTTACTGATGACAACGATCATTTGTAATTTACTACAGTCTATACAGTGAGTTAGAATGTTCCCTCGTTAGTTCAACGTTGGACATGGACATGGACTCTAACTCATCACTGTGTCCATCATCACAAATTGGCATCGACAGGGGATGCATGTGAATTTTTGTGATGTTTTAAGTTAACTCATTCACTGCCATCGACGGCTATTGACGTTAAAAATTAATTTGAACTATTTCTATTAGTTTAACATTTTTTCCACTTTTGTCAACAAGAGTATGAAAACCTAGTTGTTTTTTTTGTAGATTTAGAACAGATTTATGATTAATTGTACGTTAACTATTGAAGTCAATAATTAATTACATTTAAAGAAGTTATTCACCTGCCGCGATTTTAAAAAAAGAAGAAAAGATGAATAAAAATTAGGAGCGTCGGGCGATTAATTTTTTTAATCATAATTAATTGCATGACTTCACAAGTTAACTCACAATTAATCACAAATTTTATATCTGTACTAAATGTACAGTAAAAAAATTCTAGGTTTTCATACTCTTGTTAACAAAAGTGGGAAAAAAATGAAATAGAAATAGTTAAAATGAATATTTGACATATATAACCGTCAATGGCAGTGAATGAGTTAAACAAGGACTTGAAATGATTACTCAATTATCAGAATAGTTGTTGATTAATTTTTGTAATTTATTAGTTGCTGATGTTTATATTTATTGTTGTACCTCTAATCCAAACCAGAACACGATCAACAGTGCGTGAGCGTCTCTCACCTAAAATACTTTTTTTTTTAATATACTGTATATAATTACAAAAATCTGATACCAAATCAGGTTTGACGGTGTGTGAGGCCGTCAAATATGTCCATCATGGGTAGCAAAACCAAATTTTGAATTGATTATTATGATGTATATTTTCAGTTCCCGGTCTGGACTTTGTTGTCAAACTTCAAGAGGCAGTAACAGAAGAAAAAGACACTGCACTGTTTGAATGTGTCCTGACCCACCCGGTGCCTAAAATCACATGGATGAGTAATGGCAATGTGCTGGAAGATAGTGGCAAATATCAAATCAGTGTGTCAGACCACAAAATGATCCACAGGTTGCTGATCCAAGACTGCTCAGACCAAGACAAAGGTGTCTATTCAGCTAATCTTGGTAGTGTCTCATGCAATGCTGCATTATATGTAGAAGGTAACTACTTCAACTAGAAATGTATTCAGTATTCACATGAACCATGATCATTTGTCTTAATTAAATGTGATTGTGCATATTGATGTTGTGCTTCAAGCTGACCTTGAGGCAGCTGGCAAGAAGAAAACAGGAGGAGCAGGGATCGACCTGGAGGAAGTGGTCAAGCGGCAGCAAATGAAAAACCAAGAAGAAATGGAGAAGCTTCTGGAAGCTGTCAAAGCAAAACATGACGCTGGGGAACTGACAGAGCAGATATTGTCCACTAACGGAATAGATGGAGAAATCAATTCCATGACTGGACCCGACAAAGACAGTGGGAATGACCTGCATAATGCAAACATTAATAGCAACATTCTCAAGTCAATGCTCAATGCATTCTCATCATCTGCACAGCAGGTGGTAGGTGGTAAGTACAATTTGAGATTACACTAAACTGATTGCCAATGTCATGGCTGAAGGTTTTTTTTCTTTTCCAGAAAACACAAAAAAAATTGAACCAAATACTGAACACATTATATTTATTAATAGACTTTATTCATAAAGGTAACAACATATCAAACAAGGACGTAGGATTTTTTTTTTTTACCAGAGTTGACCAGTAAAATGATGAGATCATTTAAGTGGGGAAAAAATATTTTAGGAAGGTGATATTTTATATCAGAAGTATTTTATTGCTTGTCAAAGTTTATTTTTTGACAAGTTTTCCCCCAAATAAGTCTGCCGAATGGCCACTTCAACCTGAGTAAAACGAACCAAGAATTTTGAAAATTACACATTTACTTAAAAAAAAATTCTACCAAGGTGGCAGCCGCTTAACACGTTGTAGCCCCCAGACATCTTAAAATATTGCCTCTAGTGACTATGATTTGATAGAATGACTTGGCATTATGAAGCAATATCATGACATCATCACAGCCTCATTGTCAATATGCTAACAACTTGTTGTTGCACAGATGGTTTGGGAACAGAAAAATCGGAGGTGACTGAGAGCAGCGATGCAGGAAACAAGCTGGAAGAAGAAACAGAGCATGCAGTACAAGGTAACCTATAGTATAGAAATCATTCTCAAAACGTTTACACCGTGTACCACCTGAGAAACTACTGATTGATCCAAGTACAACTACCATGATCAAGATGAAAATACAGCAGCATCGTAGGTCTGAATGTTATTAAAAACATTTCTATTGTAAGTCACTGTAACTTGCACAATTTGAACATTAACACTGTGCCTAAATATAGGACAATTGTGATAAAAAGTACAAAACTGAACTGAGCATAGGCAGTGGTTCTTTTGTATAACACTAGAGTGAGGCCAAAACTGCCAAAATTCAAAATAAATAAAAGAGAAAATAAAAACAGATATAAAAATATATATATTTTGAAAATAAAATTTAACAATATATAAATGGAATTAAAAACTACAAAAATATATATACAGTGTATATACATAAATAAATACATTTGTATTTATTTTTAATTATATTTTTTTATATCTGTTTTTATATTCACTTTTAGCCATTTATTTATTTATTTGGTCAAGTATTTATTTTTAATTTTGGCAGTTTTGGTCCATAATGCCAGGATGAAATGTTATTCAAATGAGGGGGCGGTCCTAAGCGTGTCTTGGGTTGGACTCCGCCGTTGCAAACTGCCTTTCATTGGTCGAGTTAGCGGCTCGGCGAAGAAAGAAGTCTCGTCGGCTTGCATAGGAGAGCTCCAGCAATGGACGACTATCTGGTCCACTGTCACCACAATTTGCGACTTGAGTTACTCGACAACAAGTCGAGGTGACAGTGGACCAGATAGTCGTCCATTGCTGGAGCTCTCCAATGCAAACTGGCGAGACTTCCTTGTTCGCCAAGCCGCTCACTCGACCAATGAAAGGTAGTTTGCAACGGTCCAAACCAAGACACGTTTAGGACCGCCCCCTTATTTAAATAACATTATTAAAAATGTAAAAATAAATAAATGACTAAATAAATAAATAAATGACTAAAAGTGACAATAAAAACGAATCTAAAAATACATATTTCAAAATTAAATACAAATGTATTTATTTATAATGCGTGTGTATATATATATATGTATATATATATATTTCTTCTTTTTTTTTCATTTATATATATATATTTTGATTTCATTTTCAAAATATACTTTTTTATATTTGTTTTTATTTTCACTTTTAGACATTTATCTATTTATTTATTTTGAATTTTGGTCTACTGGTACGATTACCAAATAATCACTGGCAGCCTATAGAAAATATATACAGTATTCATTGACGACAATGGTCCATTGTCATTGGGACTGACACTACCTTTGTGTTGTGGTTTTTTTGTGCAGAGCGCAGCGACACATGTGAAGATGAGTTAAATGAAATTAATACGAAGCTTACACTGAAAAAGAAAAAATGTAAGTTTGGTTGCACACTCAACTGATGATGATTCAAGTTTAAAAGCCTTTTTTAAACTGACATTATAGTGATTGCTGTATTGTATAATACTGTCAAATCCTAATTCATTTGTCTCAGAAGTACTCAATTGATAATTAAACTGTCTAGATTTCTGTATGTGGATGGAATATACCTTATAATACATTATGTTATGTCGCTACAGATGAAAGTTTATTTAATGAAGACAATGAAGCTGAAGAAGTGATTGGCCTTGCAACACAACCGAGACGAAAAAGAATCGGACCACTGATAGAAGACACAGTCATAGGTAAATATTCAATGAGCATTAAATGAGAAGGAAAAAAGGGCTTCAGTATATGTATTTGAGCATAGTTTTTTTTTTTCACTTAACCTTTTAAGCGGAGATTCAATGTACTTATCCATCATTCATATTCCATTTAACCGTATGTTAATATTTGAAAAAGTTTTTATAGAATAAGCACATATCTGTCAAGTACATTATTTTTCATATTTTCTCAGAAAACAGCGATCTAAACTTGTCGTGATAGAGAAAAACTGTGATCAGTTTTGAGTTCCACACCCACAAATTATTTAAGAATTTAAGTAAAAGCTGTCAGCCGTAATTCTACAAAAATTGTGTTCCTCTGTGTAATTCTTTAAGATTTCTACAGTGTCTGCAAATTGCTTGTATAAGGACTACAAGAATGGAGATTCACTTAAATGGTTACGGAAGCGTATTGCATTCACTTGAGAAAAAGAAAAAAAACTCCTGTTTTTCTGACAAATTTTTTGGGGGAGCTTTGTTTTGAGTATTTTTTCTTTTTTCTGTTTTACTAAACGTTTTTTTCCTGGCAAAAAAAATTCCGAAAAACAGGCTGCAAAAAAATATTCCGAAAAACAGGAGGAAAAAAATTAATAATAAACGGGGGGGGGGGGTGGGGGGGGGGGGTTGGGGGTTCCGAAAACAGAGCTGGTGTTCTGTTTTTCTGAGTATTTTTTATTTCTTTATTTTTTACCTCTGAACTCCAAGTGACTTGTTGCAGACACGCTAATAGTGGAAGCGGACACTTTCCCGCATATCTCCATATGCTATAAGATGGTCATGTTTACTTACTGGCTCTCAATAAAGGAATGAATGTGTATACTGTATTGTGGTTTGTTCTCTAATCTCTGAGGGAAAACCCTTTTTCTTTTAATATTCAGAAAAACAGAAAAAAAATATTCAGAAAAACTGAAAAATAATTATTTTATAAAACAGGGAAAAATTACTTAGAAAAAAATATTCAGAAAAACAAAAGGAAAATACTTTTTTTTTTTAAACAGAAACAATTTACTCAAAAAAACGGAAAAAAATATTCAATAAAACAGAAAAAAAAATACTCAAAAAAACAAACAGAGAAAAACAGGACTTTTTTTTCCCAAGTAAATGCAATACGCTTCCGTAAATAGTGGCCAAACACACAGATCCACATAACTTTTTTTTTTTGTTATGTCCCATATTCCTTGACTAAATGTTGTTGTTTTTTACATTTACTAGATCCAGGGGTTCAATTCATCTGGGGATTGTCTGACATTAATGCAATCATCGGTGAGAATGCAGAGCTAACTTGTAAACTCAGCAAGGAAGACTACGAGGGAGTCTGGTTCCGAGACGGCGAAAAGGTCAGGCATATGGTCTAACGTTTTATGTTAAGCATTGTCTAGATTAACTTCTTGTCTCTGCCAGTAGAATGCATGAGAAAAATAGAGATTAGAGAAGATACATATCATTCAGCCTACAGGGCTCTATTTTCTGAGACTGGCGCATGTACGCTTGGCGTTTGAACTTTAAAAAATGTTGTCTTTGTAGTGTATTCTATTAAAAATAGGTTGAATAGTGGGGGTGTAAAAATCTCCAATTAAGACAATTCGATACGCATCTCAATACATGGCTTGCGATCTGATACGTTTGATTAAGTAGGATTACGATTCGGTGCAATGATTATTTGATTATTCGACAACTAGTCACTTGCCAAATTCATTTATAGTTATTTTGATACTGCATTAATCGCTTGAATATCTTGATTAAATATAAATGATCTAAATCTCATTATTTGCACATCTGCAAACATTTGCTTTTATTTTGGAAAACAGTGATCAGCATTTTTGCATATGAAATGCTCAAACATGTTACAGGCCCAATTAGTAGGTATTAGTCTTTCAAAATGCTATTTTAACATGCATCTGCCTAATGAAATACAACACTTGTGAGTATCGATACCAGGTATCGGTGCCAATACCAACATTATTTTAAGGTTCTTTAATGTTTAGGTAATGTTGTTTTTTGAAAATGTATTAGAGTATGATTTTCATTCAATATATTTCAATAAATTTCAATGTAATCATCACACAATGCACTTATTTTCCTATATTCAAGCACAGTGTTAATGTTTGTTGCAGAATACAATAATAGATACTAGTTTATTTTTGGACTATATCCTCTACCTCGTTTTTGTATTCAGACCAGAAAAGTCCTACAACTACAACTACAACTACAACGTCCGAGATTCTTCGGAATTGGGTTTGTACATCAAACAAGAATGGGAAATAATACCAAATACAAAGCTTCAACAATTAGTGTCCTCACTTCTTATCCATGGTATACCACAACCCAAATCTGAAACGGCAGTTATGGCACTTTCAAGATTGAGTAAGCACGGCAATAAGACACAAAAGAGCAGTCACATGTAGCGTCTAATTTATGTATCATGTTTAGATGTGAATACCTGTGAATAAAAATTGAAATGTTGATGTTTTAGTTAATTGCAACCTGATCATCCTGGAAAGGGGATTACCACATTTGCGGTCCCTTTTCAAGGTTTCTCCTTTTTCCCCTGATGTTTTTTTTTCTTTTTTTTCCCTTGCCCTCTTGTGGTTCGATCAGGGGATGTCGTTAATACTGTATTTGTCAACTGCGGGCATGTAAAGTCCTTTGCGACTCTTGTGTGATTAAGGGCTATATAAATAAACTTGCCTAATACATACATTTTGTCATATCAACCCAATGTTTATTGTCTAAGTGAGGGGCTGATGTGAAATGAAACTATAAAAAAAAAAAATCACAGTTAGGTCAAAAGTAATCCAACTATGGATCAAAAATGGATCGGTCCACTTTATGGGTCAATTTGATCCATCTTTTTGGGTTGTTTTATATGAAATGACCCAATTTTTTTACCCAAGTAAAGTATCTGACTAATATTTATGAGTTGTTTTACACTAAAAGACCCATTTTTTTTACTCTAAGTAGAGGGTCGGTCCATTTTTGACCCATTAGTTGAGTTATTATATACACACAAGATTTGCCTAAATGTCATCTTTCCTTTCAGATCATCACTGATGACACATTTATGATATCCAAAGATGGTGCAATTCATAAATTGCTCATATTGAAATGCCAGGAGGAGCACTCTGGGAAATACCGTTTTGAGGCGGACAATCGCAAGACAGAGGCAGTGGTCAACGTCAAAGGTTTGATGACTCGTCATCAAAACAACAATCAAATTTGGTAACGATCTGTTGTAATACTTCTTTTTTTTTTTTCAGATCCACCGAGGTTTGACCCAGAAGACCTCAGTGCATTCACAGAGCCTTTGAGAATTAAAGTAGGGCATAACGCCGTCTTTAAACTAAATTTCCTTGGCTTCGAGCCCATTAAGATCCAATGGTACAGAGAGGGAGAGGAGCTCCATGATGACGCCAGCAGCACCAGGGTAGATAAATCAACCAATCACAGCCGCCTGCTGCTGAGCAGATGCCAGAGAAGGGACTCGGGAGAGATCAAGCTCAAGCTCAAGAATGAGCATGGCACCACTGAGGCAATAACACAACTCATTGTGCTTGGTGAGCCAATGATTCAGTCAAACACATTACACACGTCGATCAATTTTTCTTTACAGTTTGACACGTAGAACAAACAGTTCAAATAACTTGCCACTTGGTTTGATTCAGACAAACCTACTACCCCACTGGGTCCTGCAGAGATAACACTTAGCTCAGCGACGTGCATCGAATTTAAGTGGAGGCCTCCAAAGGATGACGGCGGCTCGCCTGTGATGAATTACATCATGGAGCGACAACAGATTGGGAGAAACACTTGGAAGAAAATTGGAGAGATTCCGGGCGTGCCCTTCTACCGCGACACAGACGTGGACCGCGGACGCAAGTACTGCTACCGAATCCGAGCTTTGACCTCAGAGGGTGTGAGCGAAGTGATGGAGACTGAAGACCTGCAAGCTGGCATACTGGGTGAGGTTAGGCTTCATAGAGTGACAAACTTTCCCGTCTACAAATATGGTCTACTGACTGCACATAAATAAATACAAAATAATCCTGTAAAGAGTCATGAAAAAGTCCGTCAGAAGGTGTAGAAAAGGCGAACAAGTTTAAAAAGTTGAGTGCAAACAATCAGAGCATGCAGGAGCGCTGCTAGGATGTGTTGGATGTATCCCAAAAATTATCTTTGGTGCTCTTCAGTGGAGGGATCCGCAAAGCATTTCCAAAAAAGAGAGAAAACACTGAGGCACTCAAAAGGCGTTCGAAGTAAAAGGCCTTTATTGCCACATGGCCATTTGATTAAAAAATCGCCAGCGTGTTTCGGCATTGGTAGACCTTTGTCAGGTCAAGCTGAAAAGGACTGTCATACAACTACTTATATAGGAGTTAGTCACATGTTCACAGTGGGCTGGGCACACAGTCAGCTGGTACTCATCATCCAATCAGCAAGCAAAGACCAGCAAAAAAATGAAATACAATTTACAATATACAATTATTTACAATGTCTCTTTCAGAGGAGATCTTAAAGAAAAGGAATGAAATCCAGTTCACCATTTAGATCAGGAAAATTGCTGGCTCTTAAAGTGTAGATCCAAAAAGACTCCCTCTGCAGGAGTCTTTTTAATCTACAGTATCTCCTCCCCTTAAAGACTCGGGTATATGCTCTATATCGTAGGTTTTTAAAGTTGTATTGCAATAATTGCAATATTATTATATAATGCAGTGCCATAGGGTATAGAGCATTGCCAGTTCTTATGGCTTATAAGGTCTATAAGACTGGATCTACACTTTAAGAGCCACCAAGATTCCTGGTTTTAATGGTGAACTGGATTTCATTCCTTTTCTTTAAGATCTCCTCTGAAAAGACATTGTAAATAATTGTATATTGTAAATCGTATATTGTGTTTCTTTTTTTTTTAGTAGTGACTTTTAAAAGTATTGCTAATTGTTGATGAGTACCAGCTGACTGTGTGCCCAGCCCACTGTGAACATGTGACTAACTCCTATATAAGTAGTTGTATGACAGTCCTTTTCAGTTTGCCCTGACAAAGGTTGAAACGTGTTGGCAAATTTTTTAATCAACTGGCCATGTGGCAATAAAGGCTTTTTACATCAAACATCTTTGAGTGCCTCAGTGTTTTCTCTTTTTTTTTAAAGTTCCCTTGAGGGCTGATTACTCATGAGTACTTTTGAACATTTTCAACATATACATTTACTATCGATATTAGACATAAAGTTAAGTAGGGTTGAGCTAAAGGTCAAATGAAAAAAGGCATGCAAATGCTGCGCAGCGTATCAAAATGCAGAGCTGCTAACTAACTAGCTGAGGTAGTTTGACAACACTTACCAATAATTTGAATGACTCTCCCGTTTTCAAGGGTGTTACAGTATGGTGACACATAATCAATCAAAATCAATTTGGCCATCTAGTACTAACAGAGAAAGGGCAATCTTCACAGTGAGGAACAGAGAACGCAGTGTTGTTGTGTTTTTTTTTTAGATTGGACCTCGACAGCATAGCAGCACCCTCTGCTGCCGAACAAGGTCATTACATCAAGCATTCCTCTTTTGTCTTTTTTTGTCGCCTCACTGCTAAGGGCTTTCTATTTTCGCCAAATGTGACTGATATGACAGCTGGTGATGCTACAAGTCACAGTTGAATGAACATGCTTATGTGAGAATGTGACCTATTTCCGAAATGGTGCGATCAGAAGAACTGGAATGTATTGCATGCATGGATAAATGGTTTACCACAAATGACACAAAAAAGTATTTTGTACTCTAATACTCATAATATTCTAATACTAATAATTTACTCAATATGTCTTTTTTTTCCCCCTTCGCTAAATACTTCCAGCATTCCCTAGCGCCCCTGCACCTCCAAAGGTGGTCAGTGCCTTTGATGACTGCATCAACCTTTCTTGGACTGCACCAAGTAATACGGGAGGCTCACAAATTATTGGCTACATTGTAGAAAAACGCAAAAAAGGAAGTAATCTCTGGAATGGGGTCAATGCATTAAATGAGCCAATAAAAGGTTTGTTTTCATGTTTCATTGTTCAATGTTTTTTTTTTTTTGTAAAGCTTACCTTAACAGCGTTGTTGTATTTCCAGAGAAGAAATGTGCAGTGAAGGATGTTGTGACAGGTTTGGAATATGAATTCAGAGTTTTGGCTGTGAACCTTTCGGGACCTGGGGAATTCAGCAACCCATGTGACTTTGTTTTTGCACGGGATCCTAAAAGTAAGTGTAGCAGTTGAAATGAATCGTAAACTTCCAAATGTTCATGTTGCTCTGTCATTTGTTTTAACTAAAATGATTTGTTTCTTATTATCCTCAGAGCCTCCTGGTAAAGTTATCGGCTTAAAAGTGACAGAAACTTCTTACAACCACTTTGTTTTGACCTGGACCAAACCTCAGGACAAACCTGACATACAGGATGAAGCTAAAGGATATTTTGTCGAGATAAGGAACGCGCAGTGCCTGGACTGGTCGCGAAGCTTCACCATCACCACCACACACACTGTAAAAAGCTTGAGGGCAATGGATATGTACTGGGTTCGAGTCATTGCAACCAATGACGGAGGAGAGGGCCAAACTGAGGAGCTGCCCAACTATGTCCTTGCAATGCCGCCCCTGGGTATTTTTCACTCATACTTGATTTTCATTTAGAAATACAATTTCTTGATGATTATTTATGATGATGGCTAATTATTTTATATATTTTAATATTTCCATGATGGACTGTATGATTTGTTTGCTTATTGTTAAACTTTCCCCAGATTTCCACACAACAAGTCAGATTTTATTACCATATCTGACTTGTTGTGTGGAAATCTGGGGAAACGTATATTAAACAAATACCGGCCCGGTTTTCAAACTGCCAAAAAAGAGCCATAAGAATTATTAATCGATCAAAATATGCAGAACCAACACATTCACTATTTATTAAATTAAATACAATGAAAATGTACGACTTAGTTGAGTTTAAAATAGCACAAATAATATATAAAGCATACACAATCTACTCTGCCACAGTACTCAGAAGCTATTTGGAATTAGAGAGAGTCCTTATGACATAAGGGATACAAGTGTCTACAAAAAAAAATCTAAACAAGAACAAATTTCTGTAAGAGGTGTCAATTTGTGGAATAATTTTGGTACCGACTTGAAAAGATGCAAGTCACTTGCTGAGTTTAAAAAATGTTTAAAAGCAAAGTTCAAGAAAATTATTTAAATCAAATTTGAGCTGGCAAAACAGCAGAAATTAGGTCATTTCTTTCGATGTATCAGTATGAGTGTAATGAAAATTGTATGTGTGAATATGAGGATGAATTATTATGGTGTATGCCTATGAATTAAATGTAATATGCTAATGGAAAATGTACGTACATGTCAAAGTGCAGTTGTACACACGAACAGGTTTATATATTTTCTTTCATTGAAATATATCAACCTATTATCGTATCTATTGAAATAAGTCAAAACATAAGAGGGAGGACTTGATAAGTCTTTAACTTCTTCGTACTCCCTTTTTTTTGCATGTCAATTATTTTCCTTTTTCTTCCCTGCCTTCTTTTTTACTTCAACTTAAATTTTATACTTGTAATGTGTTTATGTTTTTCTATGTTTGTAGAAACATACAAAAAAAAAACTTTAAAAAAACAACAACATAAACTTCACAATGTCAACTTACAGGTAGAACATAAGAACTAAATAAAATGACTGAACATTTGCAAGCCATATTTTAGCTATAGTTTAGTAAACTACACCATTTTTGTCTGTCGTTACAAATATTGGCTCATTAAATGACCAAAAGTACAAAAGGTTTGTTGTTGTGAACCCTGCTTCAATGAGAGTGACATGTTATTTCTTATCTTTCAATATATTTTTAGTGAGACCAAAGTTCACAAACAAAAAGATGAAAACCTTCATGGTGGTGAGGGCAGGAAACACCGTCAGGGTGACCATAAACTTTGAGGTGAGATTCAATCTTTTAGCATTGACTTTGAAAATCTAAGTCAACATAACATTCTGGGATGTCATTCCTCATGGCACTTTTCATAGGCTTCCCCACCACCTGATAGCATGTGGCTCAAAGACAACGGGCCTGTGCCAAAGCGAGTCACAGTGACTAACTCAGACGGCACTTCGCAGATCTTGATCCCTTCGTCAGAGCGCTCAGATTCTGGAATCTACTCCATTTTGCTGAAAAATTTGGCAGGACAGGAGACCTTCAGTACAGAAGTTAGGGTCACAGGTAAAAATGCTCATGCTGTAAGGCAGCACATAGACAGCCCTTCTAATAAACATCCATTGAAGTTGATATGTCAAACTGTGCTTGCAGATGATCCGAGGCCTCCCGGGCCAGTGGAAATAGAAGAAAACGTGCCTGGTACGGTACAAGTGTCTTGGCAACCTTCTCCTGACGAGAAGCTTGATGATCGGCTGCATTACACAATTTCCAAATTGGACTCGACCAAACACACGTGGACCGCAGTGGCCGACAGACTCTTCAATAACAAGTTCACTGTTTGCAATATCATGCACGGGAGGGAATACCATTTTCGGGTCTACGCCAAGAACGACATGGGTGTGTCCGCACCATCTGAGTCACCCACCTGGGCGGTGGGGAAAAAGAAAGGTCTGTGTATCATACAACCAGATGGCCGCTAAAACCTCGCATAGTCTTCGTTTGGCTTTGGTAAATTATTTGTTTTTTGTGCTCAGGCCAACGCCATGGCTGACATAATAATAATAATATAGCATTTTTGAGCCAAAGAACAACATTGAAGTGAGGGGAGGAGCTTCTTTTAGACCGGACATAGCCTTGTCTAACCAAATAAAAGTGCTTTATCACCATTTGGGTATCTTTAGGAGAGTATCTCTGGGGGCGGCGTGGCTCAGTGGTAGAGTGGTCGTCTCCCAACCCAGGGGTTGTGGGTTTGATCCAATGCCATTCTGACCACGTTGAAGTATACTTGAACAAGATACTGAACCCCCAGTTGCTCTTGATGTTGCGTCATCAGTCGGTGAATGAGTAGTACAATGTAAAACGCTTTGAGGGCCTTATAAGGTGAAAAAGGGCTATATAAATAAAGTACCATGTAATTCACAAATATTTGCTATTTGAAGCAGGTTTCCATTCCTGTTCCCTGCAAATAACAAGGGTTCACTGTATCTCTAATTTTTTTTTTCTATACTAGCAAAAAGACTGATACCAAGAAAAAAGATCATGCTTTTTATTGGGATTTTTTTGAATTTGTATTGCTTATATATATATATATATATATATATATATATATATATATATATATATATATATAAACTGTTTTACACAAGCCACACATAAATCAAATAACCTTGTATCTCCAAAATAGTTACTTTTCAGGAGACCACCAAAACAGCATGTTTGTTCAAACCATTAATCATCAAAGAGAGCGAGCCATTTCCAAAACTCTAGATTGGTCAATAAGTCATAAAAATGACACAAATATGTGGACTGACCAAAAGTATACATTTACAAAAATATTTATTTTCCAAATTGTGCCTTATGAGGTTTCAGCCCGACGCCAGCTGAAAATATTTCTGTTTAGATACTAGGCACAGCAAAGCAGATCAATCAGGTCATTTTTGTGAGCAAATGTCATGTATATGCTCAAACTTGATTTAAAACATAATTGACATAGACCTGCCCACATTCACTTTGCTGTTCCTGTCTGTTTCCATGGCTGAGGAAGACACAGAGAGATGGCAGAGTCCAAAAGCGAAACTCTAACAAAGTTCATTTGCATCCACACTAATTATTTACATACTATAGTATGTATTCATTTATTATTGATTGTATAATAAAAATCTGTACTAAATATAAAAATACATTTTGCATATTTATTTGTATGGAAAAAATAGTTAAATGCCATCTGGTGAATCTAGCAGGACACTCTGCTACTAAATTGCCACATCACAAACAACAGCTCAAAGCTTGAGTTCATGTAATCATACACAAAACCTTCCTTTTGCAGAAAAGCTTTCGCTGACTTTACCGAACAGAGAAGAACGCGACCTGCGATGTTCTCCGGACTTCATCGTACCATTGAAGTTGCACGCGGCGCCAAAAGGCTATGAATGCTACATGAGCTGCGCTGTGACAGGAAACCCCAAACCTCGAATCACGTGGTACCGAGATCACGTCAACCTGAACACAAACACCAACTATTACATCTCAAACACCTGTGGAGTTTGCTCCATGTTGATCCTCAGCGTTAGCCCTAAAGATGTGGGAAAGTACACAGTCACAGCAGAGAACGCCCTGGGCCGATCGGAATGTTCCACCATGCTCAGTGTCAGAGGTGAGGGGTGCACTTGACCTTTTAATTAAATACATACAAATAGGTTTCTGAAGTGCCTGCCTACCCATAAAATGTGGAATTAAGTCATTTCCCCCAAAAAAAATCTGTCAGCAAGGGGCTTGGGTAATCTAAATAATACCATGCACACAGAGAGTTTCTCCACCATTGGCTAGCCAGTTAAGATGGCCGAGGAGGTGCCATTTAGAAGTGACAGTCGGACTACATTAAAACACTATCATGTCAAAGCCAAAAAGCTAAGCAGCAATGCAATGGTTCTCGATGCACAATTAGCAACAGCACTATAAGTGTGATCTTCTGACATACGGAATTGTTTCAGGAAGTTGTTAACAGGTTCATCTTTTTGGGGTTTTGGTGATGTGTCTTCTCTGTGTGCCACATGCACAGATTGGTACAAAAATTGACAAGTATAATTTGGCAGGTGGATGAGGTGTTACTTCCACAAGATTTTGCTGTCTTTATCGGCTCTGGTGTATTCTTCAAAAGTAAAATCTAGATGAGTTAAGCAGTGGCTTATTATTTGGGACTAATTAATTAATGCAACATGCTTGTCTGTCTCCCATACAGAGTGAAGAATCGGAGAAACACCAGGATTGTTTTGAGGATTTCTCTCTCTCTCTCTCTCTCTCTCTCTCTCTCTTTCTTTCTTCCTTTCTTTCTAGCGCTCTCAAGATGCCTTTGTTGTTGTAGTTATGCTGCTTGGATATAATCCCTCAGTTACATGACATAATTTGTTGGTTTGTTACAAAACCTGAAATAAATGGTTTTTTTGTCAACATTTTGTGTAGTGATTTTATTTTATTTTATCTGATTTGCAGCAGATTTTGTGGCAATTGTACATGATTAGAATACAGTGAGAGCAATTGGGTAATCAATGCCATTTGCAGTCCTGGGAAATAATATCCACAAATGCACGAAAAAAATAAACTGTAAAATATATACTGTACATTAATCTGATTGCATATTTAATAAATGCATCAATATATATAAATATAATTTAAAATAAATTTAAAATCGCTGTCTGGTCATGTTACCACAGTTTTTTTTTAATACAACTGTAAAATCACTATAATTTAAAAACTTATTAGCATAAAGACAATATATTTCATGTATTTGCTACTTCTATGCTATAAATACTTAATAAGAAAGATTACTCCTGTTACTTTCAGTCGGTTACTTAAATGAGGTGTTTCATTATAATAAAATACCGCTGTAATAAGGTTGCTTGACATACAACAGACAAATACACAATTTAAGTAGGCCTACTTCAATAAGAGAGACGGAGGGGGGGGGGGGGGGGGCACACACAGAGGGAGACAGAGAGAGAAACAGATTTAAGTGCATTTAGAGAGAGTTACAACAAGAAAATTCGGTAACCTTGCCTGCAAGCTGAATTCTCGTGGTAGGCTATTTGTGAGTTCTCAAACACCCGAAAAAACAGGGTATGATTGTGGAAAACTCCTTTGAGTGATATGTGGCTCTTGCGAGGTCACTGATTCGGTGGAACGTTCCATACATTTCAGGCAGTAGCTCTTGGTCAATAGAGGGCACTACGGCACCGCCACATGACTGGCAATGGCTGTCACATTATTTTCTTTGAAAAAATCATATTATTATTATTATTATTATTATTATTATTATTATTATTATTATTATTATTATTATTATTATTATTATTAATAATAATAATAATATTTAAAAATGTATTTAGATCTATACAAACATCAGCAGGAAAAATAGTATTTAGTTAATGATGAGTAAAGCCTTTTCATGTATCTCTGTATGTTTTCGGAAATCTTGGCTAGTGAAGCAGTTCCTCTGAAACGCAACAGATAGGATCAACGACTATTCCACATAATTCCCACATTTTATCCGTGAATTTTCCAATTTGAGAATTTATCAATATTTTGTGTAATAGGCTATACTAACAAATGTTCTTTTTATGAAATTCTCATTGGGAAAAAAATATGCAACCCCTTAAAAATGATCACTATTTACAACAGTGTTTTTCAATCAATGTTGTTGCTGTTGTTTTAATCAGGGTTGAGAACACCAGTCGGTGTCAACAGAACCATAATGGTTAAAAAAAAAGAAGATAATTTAAAAGGAACGTGATGTGATCCAGACAGTTAATGGTGTCTTTGCAAAATGATGAAGTCTAGGGAATGGTCAAATAAGTGCAGAGAGGAGGTCATTTCCTTTCTTAATTAAAGATATGAATGTAATGGGTTGGGGGTCGCATGTGACTTCAGGGAACATGTTTTCTTCTATACTAGAATAAAGTGTAATGGCACATACACTACAGTAGGTGGCAGTGGTGCGCTAAGAGAGTGCAGAAGGAGTGTTGGCTTATCTGCAGAGGTTTACGGACACCCATTTTATACACAAATAATACTATTTATAGTCACGATGAAGAGTTGCGGGTGGGGTGTGGGGGAGGGGTTGTTTTCTTCTTCCTGGAGGGGCGTAACAAAAAATAATTGGGAAGCACTGATATAGCATCATAATGTGTCCAATGCACATGCACATGCACTCTATTTTCTTATAAATTTATGGGGAAAATATATATTAAAATAATTGATTTATGGTTTTATTAATCAATATCAGGTTCGAAAAGGAAAATCGATTCAATATCGATTATTTGATATATATATTTTTTAAACCCAGTCCTACTAGATTGCATCACTCTACTTCATGGCAACACAACTTGGTCCCCAGACACAGTGTTAGGGGTTGCGCTGGCCTCCGAATCAGTGACCTCGCAAGAGCCACATATCGCTCAAAGGAGTTTTCCACAATCATACCATGTTTTTTCGGGTGTTTGAGAACTCACAAATAGCCACTTGTATTTAGAATGGTCATTTTTGTTTCGTATTGACAATTGCAAGATTACGTCACAAGTCAAAATGGAGGCCTTACTTGGTGAAATGACCTTCTCTGTTCATTAAAAAAAAAAAAAAAGCATTGGACTAATTGGATTGTTGCAATTTAATGGATTTGTGAGGATTGTTTTGATTCCAAAATATGATGAAATGTCGTTTGACTATTATAACAATCTGCCTGGTTTGTATGCTAGTCACAGGCAAATGCAATACAATACGCCATTTGTTTTCACCGTGGATATTTGCATTGCTGCATTCTGAAAGATCAGAAACGCTAAGATGTTTGGAATTACCAATACTGTACGCCAGTGTACGCCATGTTCAACACTTGAAAGGCGTGAACATTGCTGATGTGTTCAAAAGGGGGCATGAGAAGAATGCGGTTGCGTGATGCATGACCGCCCGCAATCTCAGCTGTCATCTGCATTCTTCAGCCACGCGTGGTCTTTCCCCGCCAGTGAGATGGCGAAGCTTCCGGAATGGACCGACAAGCACTACCGTACACGCCCCCTTCACTTCCTCTCATCCCGGTCTGAGAATTGCAGCAAGCTCTTCAACGTGCACTCAGCCGGTGTAATTTGGTAAGGTAGCGCTAAGCGCTTGTGACCCACCGCGCTCCCCCCCCCCCCCCCCGCCCTCTCTCTCGCTCTCTCTCTCTCTCTCTCTCTCTCTCCCGGAACATCGTGTCCTCTGCTCAGGCACAATGACGGCCAAGCATCGCAAGGGGAAAAGCAACCACAAACACGAAGAGGACCATGTCAAAAGTGAAATTCCGGAAACTGAAGTTCGAGCTGGAGGGAATAGCTACACGCTTGTGTTGTTTGTATGTCTCGTCGTTGTTGTCGGCGTTGCAACTGGAGCATGGTTCTGCTACCAGCAGCACCAAACTTTGACCCACTTGACAGACACCGTAACGGGCATGCAGATGAAGGTGGCGAAGCTCCAGGCGTCACAGGAGACCATGCGACAGACTAGTGATAAGGTAAGAACTTCATTAAGAGTCAGTGATAAAATGCCAACTAGTGATTTGCTTGTTCCCACTGCAGCTCCATACCCAGGCTTGCAGTACACGTTGACGCTTGCAAGCAGGCAAGAGTTGCCATGAATGACCCACTGACTATCTATAACTCCAGTATATAGCAGCAACTAACTAGTAGGCTATATACCTTCTTATAGAAAGTGTCCGAGCTCACATGTTGTGGCTCCACAGCCTGCAGTCCCTGTGTTGATATAAATAATATTATTAATAATACACAAACTGGAGCCGTAAAGTGCCAAGGCTAAATTTAGTCTGTGGTTGAAGTGATACTGGAGCACAAGGGCAGACACTCTTTACTGGCTGCCTCTGAAAGGTTAACGGACAAGAATTGAAGTGAGATTTTTGTTTTTTTATTTCAGAAAATGCTCAGTATGAATTACGTGTTTGTATGTTTTGGCCACTTTGTAAGTACAGTATAACAAAATTTTGAATCTTTTTTTTCTCATCTACAACGAATGTTGATCTGATTTAATGACATAAATAGTCACTAATCAACAATAGCTCCAGCACATGTAGTAATTACACCACCATTTACACCTAATCAAAAGTACCTGAAGTGATATGGAAGGACCACATTTAACCTGTAAGAGTAATGGGACATCCTTGCAAGTTCCCTCAGATTCATTGGATTCCATATTGCTCTGGAATAAGAAGCAGTCAACAAGCTCCAGTCCGGAATTGGTAGCGCTCTCAAGGTGCTCAACATCCCTGTGACACTTGTCGTTGCAGGTGCGTGTTTCAGATGATGCAGAAAGTCGCATCGGTGCTCTGGAAGAGGCGTACACATTGGCCCAGAAACAGGTGGACCAGGCCTTGGCTACCGCAGAGCAACTCAAAACCTCGGATCTCCCCGCTCAGGTGTTATCACTCCACACGGAGATGAAATCCCGCCTGGCAGAGATCCAGCGGACCACTGTGTCTGTGGAGCAGCTGAACCAGCTGCAGGCAAGGATTCAGGGGAAGTCTGAGGAGTTCGAGGGGGTCGGGCTTCAGGTGGAGGGCCTCGCTATATCGAGCGCCGACTTGTCTAAGCAGGTCCAAGCCGTGGTGGGGCGCCTGGAAGTAGCAGAAGCCATGTTAGATGATGTTGCCGTTCTGAGCGACAACGTGAAGGAGCAGACTGCACAGCTGATGGGCCTGCAGTTGCGGCTGAAGTCGTACCAGACCGAGATGGCGACGATCAGGTTGGAGAAAGGTTTTTTTTGTACTGGGAGGGAATACCTCCCGTGCTCTGACCCATAACATTATGTTTGCTTTGTCAAAGCCCGACTGGCTACAGCTCTACAGTGTTACTCTCTTGCTAAGCCTCATGATCATATTGTAAGAATACACCAATCTGCAAAACATTGAGGCTAAATATTTCATAAATATGTTTTAGTATGCAAGCTTCAACACTTTTTATGTTTAATACTCACTAGTCAGCCTGCAATAGTAAAACCGACAAAAGGCATTCTCATGCTTCACCTTCAGAGAATTGCTGCCAAATGAGCGCTCCGCGCAGTCCCAACGGGCCGACGTGGAGGAACAGATCAGTGCACTTCAAATGAGCATTCGGGAACAGAACTCAACCAGCCACAGCCTTCACGCAGAACTGAGGACGAAACTGGACAACCTGCAGCGGCAGGTTACACAGGTAATGGTAAATCTGAATCTGATAGTGCATATATAATATTGCCTCATCACAAACAACAGAAACTCAAAGTTTGATAATACAATAATATTTTTACCATAAAATTGCAGCGGACCTTGCATATGATCTATTTTGCTTCTCTGTTCCTTACATGCCCAGAGGGAACCATCATTTAACTTTTTTTATCTAAATGAAGCAACTAATTGCCTGACATACATTCTGTAATAGATTCACATTTCTGCTTGACTTCCACCAACTTGTACTTTTAGAGTTTTCTTTAAAGTGGTTGGGATTGTATTTTTCCAATACACGACAGTAGAAATTCGGCCCTGCAGACGGTTCATCTTCAATGAAATGAAGATATCGAGGGGTCCCCCCTCATTCCCCCAAAATATTTCTACCTCTTCCAACCTCGCTACTCTGGCGTTATGAGATGGGGAAAAATGAGCTTGACGGGTTTCTGCTCTGATTGTAAACACTGACGCTCGAGGAAGCCGAGGACAGCAGCCAAACATGAGCGAGCGTGAAAACAGTCCACCAATCGGGAGCGGGCGTTCGCACAGCTTAATTTGCAGAATTCATGCAGGCAAGACACACGAATCCAACTCCTAACACGTCCGCGAAAGGAGTCCACCAGTCTACCAATCAGTGGCACAGCTAAATTTGCATATGGCACTGATAAAGGTCGCTTTCTTAGGTGGCTTGACTGGAGGGAAAACGTTGCGTTGAGTTGGGGCCATATTTATTTCCGTAAACGTTGTGTTCACATTGAGGTCGCATTTGTTTTTGTAAATGTGAACAGTCCATAAAAAGATCGGATTTAACAAAAAATCCGAATTGGACGTCACGCCCTGCAGTGTGAACGTAGCCTTAGTGTCATACTTAGACAGACCATCACCATCAGAAGAAAATGTATACTGGACAGTTCGACAGACTTTTTGAGCATAATATGCAAATATATAATCCACAAGATTGCCGACATATGTGGTGTATAACATTGGTGGACCAAGTCATGACATCACTTTTCTTATCGGTCACAGATTGCGGCTGTGTCTGAATGTCCACCCTGAATGTCTAATAAGCCCTCATTCACTATATAGCCCCGCACTATATAGTGGCCTCATATGTAATGCCCTCATTCTGTTTGGCGATTCGGACAGCCAGCTCAGTACTTGCACCTCGTCGCATATCACGTGGCCACCGTTCCTGTCATGACGCACTGGCACATAAATCTCTGACTATTTATTGTGAATGAAAATGTTTTGAAATTGTATCTTATGTCCTTTGTTGTACATATTATCAACTAAAACTAATTACTTATTTCCATATTATCGAGTTAATGCATCGCTTTGATTCTCGCGCTGTCACTCGCAATGCATTGTGGTTTATATCAACGTGGTTGAGTGAGCATCAATGTTCACTACTTTTCCGAGTGCATTGTGGGTAATTTTGAGTGCCCTACATTTTTCGCTCCCTGGACATTCGGACACACCTACAAAATAGCATGACTGCACAGTAAATGGGCAGCATTTTTTGCCGCCTGATTTTATACTACCTCAGAAGCGCATATGGGGAAAAGCACTTAAGTCAAAAAGAGAATATACAGAAGGTCGGATTTGACAGGGAAGGAGCACATTTAAGAGTTGCTCCGCGTAGAACGTGTAGGTGCTCAAATGACAGATGAAGTTGATGGCCATAAAAATCCCGGGCCTTTTTGCTGTGCACGGGAGAATACGGGCCTTTTCTTTTCTTTTTTAAGATGGTAGGAGATGCTGAAGCTGTACCAGAGCCCGCGAAGCAAGCGGAGGAAGAGCCAGCCCCTGTTGTTGAGGAAGAGGATGCAGCTACAGATGAGGAAGCCAACCTTGTAGCCACAGAGTCTGACTCAGATGAGCCAACGGAGGAAGTTTCAGATGACGAGCCTTCTACTGAGCAGACAGAACAACTGCTTACCTCTACAGAAACCGATGCACCACACATAGAAATGGAGGAGATTCTGAGTGATGAAGAGGCGTTCCTGGAGGAGGTACCGCTTGATGAAGGTGATGCCAAACCAGAGGAGGATGATGATGATGATGAGGGCGTAGTAGACGCTGAACAAGTTGAATCAGAAGACGAGGAGTTTGGCAATGAAGTGGAACTGTAGGACAAATGCATCAGAAGACATTGTGAGACAGTAAGAGAAGCAAATTATAACTATGCACAGTAGTCGAATTGATTTATTGTACCATCACATCGCTGCTAATATTCTCACCTTTTTTTGTGTCTCGGCAGAGGGGAAGAACTCCTCCCGTCTACAGTGACAAATATAGAGGCATCAGTGCTTGCTGTGTGTGCGGCATACATCAGGTGACACAGGTGCGCTTTGACAGACCACTAGTTGATGAGTTCAGCCACTAAACTGAAGTCGGATGACAGGATTTCAGGTTATCTATCAATAACCTCACAAACCTCCAAAGCCTTATTCTGTAAACACTTTCTGTCTTTTACTTAGGTATGTTCCACTTCTTCCAAAATCGGGGCTGTGCACAACACAGCAAATGCGTTTTCTTGTTAACTGTAATCTGTAGTGACACGGTTTCCTTTTTTTCATGTCTGCTTTCTAAGTGTGGGTAAGGAGGAAAAAATACAAGAATAGTCAGCTGTAGATCTTGTGGAAAAAATTCGACAAGAATGTCAGTGACACAGTTGGCTTCAATAATTGCATACTGTATGGGTAAGACGTTTTTATCATTTCTGGTAGGATTTGCATTGCATTGTTTAACATAACTGGGGCATTTGTGATTAATCATAAGTACCTTCAAATTTGAAGCAGTTGTTTTCTGTTACATCAAACAAACAGACAAAAATATTTTTGTGCATTAACTTAACATTAGGCTGCCAATTTGTAGAACATTGGGATTCTCAGGGACAGTGTTCTCTGTGAGTTGCTTATATACTGTAAGTGTTTGTAATTAATGTACAAGCATAATTTATATTCATCTGCAGGCGAACTGAAAGACACACTGCAGCTAGTTAAGGTTGTATTTAGCTATTTGGAGCTTCTATGATCAAGCACTTTGCAGCAAACAACTTGCAGTGATTGTGTTTTAGCTCATCTGGAACTAATAAGAAAAACATTGCAAACACAAGTAAGTGATTGATGTGAGGTTCAGCTTTGGCATAACCGGAATGCTAGTCTAAAAAAAAAATCTTGATTAAGGCAACAACTGGAGCCCAGTGTATGTAGCATAGCACCGACTTGTCACGTTACATGCCTGTCTGGGAGACTCAACTGTTAACCATCAAATAATGACAAAAACTATGCAATACAGAAAAAGCTGTGATTTTTGGTATACATTTTGAAACAATATTGTGTATTCATGTTTCCTAGACTCGTTTGCTGTACTTCTGTACAGTATTCCTTTTAAGCACTGCTGTACATTTCCCTCAGAATTCAACTGAACTAAGATGAACTTCAAGTTCAATTTGTCTTTGAAATAAATTTGATTATGCCGTTTTTTAAAGTGACTCTGTGTCTCATATTTACTATGTGTGTTATGTATTTATTTATTTATTTTATTATTTATTATTATTTTATTATGCCATTCCTGCTGAATTTTAGACAAGAGGCAGGGTAGGCCCTGGACTGGTCAAACAATCATTTACACTCACACCCGTGTAAAATCTAGCATGCACCCAAAAATGTTCTTTACAATATTATGTGTTATGTGGTCCTACTTGTCTAAACACCGTATTCTGGTTAATACTGCATTTATGAAATATGATTTTTTTTAGCCAAATTCACCCATTTCAGGAGCGGCCATTTTACTATTTGCTGTCAACTGAAAATAACATCACAGCTGCTCAGGGCACAGGTAACAAACAATCACGGCGTACCCGTTTTCTGAGTTTGATCATGTAACATTTCACAAGCTGAGCTGTGATTGGTTCAAGTTGCAAAATGGCCGCCCTCTGAGATGGCTTTAAAAACGTGTGGATTTTGCTGCTTAATTCATATTCCACAAATGCAATATTAATTAGAATGCCTGTTTTAGACAAACAAGGCTGCATAGACTGTATCATAAAGAACATTTCTGGGTTGACTTCCGCTTTAACCTTTGTGAAAAACAAATGCTTTCTTTCAAACATAGGAAAATACACCACTGTTTATTGTTCCAAGTGAATTCAACTCCACCGACATCATTACTTGATGGCGAGTATTGCTGATATAAGTCTCTATGTGGGAAACTAGAAACAGAGTCAGTAAACTTCTGTGGTGGCCGTAAAGGATTATGGGTAAAAAAAAAATCCCTTCTTTTCTTACATACATACAACATATACGCAAGGTGGGTTAAAGGTTGCACCAAGGCACTTCTTCAAAGTATTCTTAGCATTTAAACAACCTTTCTTCCATGAACTTCTGCATCATTTTGCTCAGATAGGAATGCAAATTTGTCCCTGCACAAACTCCACACAAGAAGGCTGGACTCCGAATTCTCATAGTGAATGACTTAGAAGCATTGCAGAGACACACAGATTTCATTCATTATGCAGTGAGAAGAAATTCTTATTTTCCAACATAATGTTTTAAGAGAAAGGTTTGTACACTATCTTATTGGCTGAAAGTCATATGTCAGCATGAGGCCCTCCCTAGAAAACGCTCTCGGCAACTTGTGTTGTAAAATTAATAACACTTCCATGATGGAGCCCTGGTAAATTAACACTGATCCATCTATGTCAAAACTTGGATGCAAATGTGAGCAGTGAGGCTGTTGTAAGTAATACAATTTATTTGGTCATATATGCCATCTGTCCCAGTAAAATGTGTATTTGAATCAGACGTTGACAAACAGAAAGTCATAATTGATTTATTCTCTGTTACCACTCCCCATGCCCTTCCTTCCCCCTCCATGCTATCTTGTTTCCATCTCTCTCTCTCTCTCTCTCTCTCTCTCTCTCTCTCTCTCTCTCTCTCTCTCTCTCTCTCTCTCTCTCTCTCTCTCTGCTCAGCCTCTCCCTTTCATCGCTGCTGCAGTGTTTCACTTTCTGACCTTCTGCTCGGAGTATGCATGCTTTGGTGCCCAGGTATGTTTCATAGGGGAAATTAGTTATTCCCTTAATTCCTTATCAAATATACAAAGTTATGAGTTTCTGATTTATTTATTTATTTACAACATTCTAGTTCCTATGAATGTGCAGGTGTTGAAGGCCATTAAAACCGATATCATGTGAGGCTATTACTACAGAAAGTGAGATGATATTACCTCTCCGATCTGATTAGCTTTTAATCACAGCAGCTATTCGAGATGTAGCCTACATTTTGAGTTGTAGCACAAGTGAGACTTTTCGTGTAACGTGACAGCTTTTCTTTCTATTCCAGTGCTACGGTTTAAAGTGAACTCTGTACGGCATCTGAACAGCTAATGAACCTGAAGCCGCTTGCTTACAACATTTCAGGCTTAATCCTGAATGTGCACAGTCATGTCAGTCCATATCCATTCGAGCTTTGCACTGTTGATTCAGCAGAGTGCGCTGCTGACCAGATTGTCGATTCTCAGAATTCAAAGCGACTCCACGACAGGCACTTACAGCCAGGCAGGCAGGCAGGGGAGAGGTGGGGGAAACGTAAGCCTCTCCCATGATGCTGATTACTCAGCTCTTTTTTTTCTGTGGCGCCACATATTGATTTGAAGGCCTCTATCATGATGCCAATCCAATATATAATTTTCCAAATGTGCTGAACAGTGAGGTAAATCCCTTTATTTGTCTTTTAGACTAAAAACGTTTGGGTTTGGCATCAACAGATGAATGTAAGGCAGTAATTCAGCTTTCATTTCTTGTCATTTTTTCTGGTCCTGATGCAAAACTGCAGTACAGTATTTATTTATATAAAACACCACTCTTCATATATATATATAAACAGATAATAAAAAATAAAAAAAATTTATAAATCCAGACGTAGCAAATTTCCTTAACATTGCATGAAATTAAAGGCAATTGTCTATTATCTTTTTCCATTTGTTGATAAAAGACATGTTGCATAGAACACACAATAAAATGAATTTAAAAATGAATAAATAAAATGAAACAAATAACCCAGTGGCCAGACAAAGTCCCAATCAAAAGATGTGATTGTACAATTTCTTTCTAAGGAATTCAGTGAAGTGCAAAAAATTGAATTCAATACAATAGGGCATAAAATATACCATATTTGGTCGTTTGACCAGCATTTATGAATAAAGCCTCTAATCCATACTTTTTGTAGTCGTTTGTCAAAGTTTTTAGATTTGCCAAATTCTGGTAAGTGTAAATTCATTAACGGCAGTAAAATGGTAAATTATCGAAATTGCATGGTTAGTATCCGTATTTTTTGCATGACGGGAAACTTGCATGTTTAAAAAATAAAGATCTGTGTGGCCGTTGTAGTTCCAGACTTTATCTGACACCTGTCAGGGATGAAGAAGCAGAGTCTCAGAGGAGGGCGAAATCTCGTCATGCCAGGCAGACCCGCAGGTCAACGCAGGTAACTCCAGAATGCAGTACAGAAGCCAAAAGCTCACAGGTGTGTGTTTGATTGATTGATTCATGAGGCTAAGTGAATGCTATGCAGGGAGTAACTCTGACAGACTTGAAAGCGGCTCAGAAGATCAACACCTCAGAAGAGTCTCTACTTGATGGGAAAGTGGAGGATAGAGCCAAAGAAACCAAAATCAGCCCAAGATGGAGCAACACAGATGAGGTCAGTGAGAATATACAAGATTTCATGCTATAAGCTTTGTGTGATTCATTTCTAAATTCAAGATTTGTTTTCAGTGATCAGCGCATTCCCATTCAAAATGAGTGTTATGTGACTATACAGCAGGGGAACATAAGACCCAAGTTACAAAGCGTTGCTGAGCTTACGGAAGCCTGCTGCCAGCCTACGTCCACCATTACTGGCATAAACTCCATCAGAGGTCACATTACTTATTTGATTTGACCATCAAAAAGAGCTGACGTTGATTGACAGTAGACGAAACCTCATATGTGCAGTCGGTGGAAGAAGGTGGAGAGATGAAAATCAGAATCCTCTTGAAGAAGAACAGCTTCCATATACAAAGCACAGGAGCAGACGACACGAATTGGACGGATGCGATGAATCAGACGGCACCGTTGCAGAGGTATGACGATCACGTGACAAAGCCATGCACCCATAACTACAGTGAGTGACCCTATCATCTAAATCATTTCTATTTATATATAATCCAAATTAAACACAGTCTTTGCTTTGACAGAGCAATAACCCCTAAAAGAGCTCCTGGCAAGGGATTTGAATGTGTCTGACATTACAACTCACACTTTTAGCTGTCAAATTAAAAACATCCTCTTAAAGGTTTGAGGACATTCTAATCTGCACTGACAGAAGCCGTTCAGTTTAAAACTAGCCTGTTTCTTGCTCTTGCAGAAGATTGGTTTTACAGTCATTCTAATTGCAATGACAATCAGCATGGGATCAACCGCGTGCGGAACACCGCACGGATCGATGAGCACTGCATCACACATCATAGGTGCTGCTCATAGTGATGCCAAAATGAAGCTTCATGAGGCACTTGCAATATTTTTTTGCTCATCTAGATGGTGTTGTTGGTTTAAAGATAAAAGCTAGTGCAATTGAAATTGATTACATTTACACTACATCTTAGACCAAGAATGTGTTAGAAAAACGATCCTTATGTTTTTCCGCGTGTTCGTAAAATCAGACTGGAGATCGGTGAAACAGGTCCTTCGAAGGATTTATTTTGCAGAAATTTCTGGACACAGACAAGTTCAGTCAAAATGCTGTCGCTCCCCTTGTGTGTGTGTCGCCCCTCCCACTTGTAGTCGTTGTTATAGTTTCCGCATAGCAGCCCCCAGAAAACCCCTCCCCTTCCTCTTCCTCCTTTGCTGCCCTTAAGCCCCGCCCCTTTCGCAAGCAAGACAGACAGTACTCAAATACACATGGACAGATGGCCGATTGATGTGGAAATATAGTAAGTTCAGACAACCTGGCACCCCGACAGATGGCCAACCGGGCGGAAACACAGTATGCCAGACAACCTGGCACCTTTGCAGTAAACTTTACAAAGGAATCGATTATAACACATTTTCTCCCCCGGAACAGATGGCTAATTACGTGGGATTAGGAAGGAAGAATCGTCAAACGTTCCGTCACATTATTCAAGCTTTGCTGAGGAAATTAAAGCAGTTATGACTAAATCTAAACAGTTATAACTAAAATCAAAACAGTTATAATTAAATAGAAACAGCAGAATGTCAACAAATGCCATCTTGATGAGTCAAAAAAATATCGCAAGAGCTTCATAAAGTTTCAATTGTCTGACGATCACTTTGTACAGCAGTGGTGTCCATTTTTTTCCCCTCTGAGGGCCACACAGAAAAATCTAAGGATGCAAGGGCCACTTTAAAATGTTCCCCCTTTAATTTGTATAGCACACCAAAATCAGTCAATCAAGCAATTACATATTGTTTATGTATTACAGTGTTTTTCCACTTAAAAAACTGTTAAGTGAAAAACTTTCTACAAAGTTAAATCAGAACAAAAGCAGAGTATTCTGTCGTAAGCAGAGGTGGCAAATCCAGGTCCAGAAAGTAAAATCCCTGCCACAGGGCTTTGGCTTTAGCTAGCTCCCTTGCAGCTAAACAAGCACCATGGGAGCTAGCTAGGGAGCTAACTAGCTAGCACCTGGGGCCAAAGCCAAACTGTGGCAGGGTATTTACTTTCTGGACCTGGATTTGCCACCCCTGGTTGTCAAATGACCACTTTTTAAGCAGTTACTCAGGAATCATTCATGTGATATTTTTACAATTTTTACCTTAACACAGGGCAGATTTTTGCTTGTAAAAATCAATCCCCTTTATTCACCACAGTGTTATGAACAGAAATGTTGTTACTACTTTAACTCATTCACTGCCATTGACGGCTCTAAACGTCAAAAATAAATGTTTAACTATTTCTATTAGTTTAACTTTTTTTCTCCTACTTTTGTTCACAAGAGTGTGAAAACCTAGAATTTTGTTTATTGTACATTTAGAACAGATATGAAATTTGTGATTTATCGTGAGTTAACTAGTGAAGTCATGCGATTAATTACCATTAAAAACTTTAATCGCCTGACGCCCCAAATTTTTTACATTTTCTTTTTTTAAATTAATTCACTGCCATTGATGTCAAAAATTCATTTTAACTATTTATATTAGTTTAACAATTTTCCCCCACTTCTGTTAACAAGAGTATGAAAACCTAGATTTTTTTTTTTGTACATTTAGAACAGATATGAAATTTGTGATTTATCGCGAGTTAACTAGTGAAGTCATGCGATTAATTACAAAAAAAATAAAAAATCAGCCCTTACCCCAAATTTTTAATAATCTTTAAAAAAAAAAAGAATTTATGGCAGTGAATGAGTTAATAGCAGATGCCATTTCTAGGATAAAATAAAACATGGATGGCGGGCCACAAATTACACACAGTAATGACATGTATTACACTATTCGCTTAGAGTGTCTATTCACTGATATTGAAGGTTTAAAAAGTCAACAACAATGGCGATGACCCAAAAATACAAAATGAACATTAATAATGCAATAAAGTATGACTAAGATTTGAATTCACTCACTGCTTTGAAATGGTTTAGTTCTCTTTAATGTGTTGTTCTCACCAGTACCACTAGAGTGCATTATAGGACTTTTACTCACCAAGCCTAGTTGAAAAGGTTATTCACGATTCATCTAATTCAAACTGATAGGCTGAAGGCCCCTGGGTAGAAAATTGTTTTATGGCATACTTAAATTTTAATGGATGATGTAAAACCGATATCTACTCGTCAGCCACAAACAATATGATTCCACCAAGTACATTATTGCACCTCGGGATGACTCAGTTTTCATCATGGCCATGGTTCCAAATTCTCATCCCGTTCCTCCATCAGCCGAAAGGCATCCGCGCTTCAAAGCCACTAAGCTCTCATCTCTGACGCAACATTTGAAGATGCGCTGTAACGGTAGTCGCGAAGCACGTGTGCGTTCAACTTGTGCCGCTTAACATCTCACAGAGGACCAGCCCCCCCTCCCTCTAAGTGCCTTTGCTTCTTCGCAGCACATGGCTGGAGTGTCTCAGCATTCCATACCATATTGGGCAAAACGCAGGCGCTCTCCGTGTAGTCCGAGCCTTCGAGTCAGAGGGATTGCCTCCCTGCTTTTACCTTCTTAGCTGATACTGTGCTGTGTGGGTGAACTTTGACTCTGAACGCCGGTGCTGATTCCTCCCACTTGCTGCAGTGAGGGATGAATCTAGCAGCACTGTGTCAAAGAGCATTTTATTAATGCCCTTCGCCGTATGGAGAGAAAGACACTTTTCCTCAGGAGCTGACCTCGGGTCAGAGGATCAGCTGTTCTCCACGGTAGCATCAGAAACAGAAATCAGGCGGTGGTAACATGAGAGTCTCTCAGCATTACTAAGAGGACTATATCTGGCTGTGATAATCACAGCCAGGCTTCATCAGTGGAGTGGCCGGCTGCGTGTCTCTAGTGCCCTCCGCTGTTCCGCGCCGCTATGATCCCAACACATTTTCCACATAGCGTTTCAGTAACAAAGAGGAGGACAGGTGCAGATGGATTGAGCTCTGTGATCTCGTCACCTTGGAGCTGTTCAGTCAAGTCATCAAGAATGTTTGGACAACTCGTGTATCAGGCTGTAGATGAGCTTGTACAAAGTGTAGATGACTGCATCACATTGCTACTGAAATGTTTGTGGCTCCATATTGAGAATGCAATTTCAAACTGTATGTCGAATGTAGCCGGGTTGGGGGGGTCAGCCCGAGGACGCTCCAGCTGCAACTTTTAATAGTCTGCACCACTGCCAGTCTACTACTCTCTGTATACACAATGAATACCATTGCTGTTATTCAGATTAGGAAATTCAGACACAAGTGATATAGGTCCACACTTTATTTATACGATTATGTGAATGGTTACGGAGAACTAAACAATCTTTCTTGGGACATTTTTACCTCTGCTTTCTTTTTTTCTTCCACCATTTGGAATTGTCATGTCTTATCTTTCCATCTACTCTCTTTGCCCTGTGAAAAAGGACGTCAGCATGCGAACCTCACTATATATGGAAGACAGCATGGTCCAAGCTCTTGTGGGCGAGCACGTGTGTGTGTCAGTCTGTGTTAAATGGAATACTTTGACATTTAAAGCTTTGCCGCTCATTTAAAGATACCGTACTGTAGATAACAATAAAGGAGTCAGCTACTTCAGTTACGTATGGAAATTAATGTGCATTCCAGTTGTTCCAGACCATCAAGGTCTATCTTAATTGTTATTTCTCCTTGAAATGGATTCAATTAATGATGATGTGACATTTTTTATTGCCAAGTATGGTACAGCATATACTTCACACTCAAAAACGATTCTTTCCACTTACCTAAGTGCTCACTACAAAGCATAGTGGTTTTGGTTAGCCTCCATTTAAAACCGTCCAGTTCCAAAGTTTCAATGATCATTTAGTCTCCATCATGTTATGGTTTACTGTATATAAATTACAGTTACGTCCTGTATTTACTTTTACAGCAATTCACTGTAATCTAGTTGACTAAAGTTGCCAGTAAATTCCTGTAAATACATAATACAGTATGTCGTAAAATCCATCCATCCATTTTCTTAACCGCTTATTCCTCCAAAGGGTCGCTGGAGCCTATCCCAGCTGGCTTTGGGCAGTAGGCAGGATACACCCTGAACAGGCTGCCAGCCAATTGCAGGGCACACAAAGACGAACAACCATCCACACCTAGGGACAACTTAAGTGCTCAATTAACCGGCCATGCATGTCTTTGTAATGTGGGAGGAGACTGGAGCACCCAGAGAAAACCCGCACAGTCACGGGGAGAACATGCAAAGAATGCAGGAAGACCGAAGCCCGGACTTGATCTCACGCCCTCAGCATTGGGAGGCAGATGTGCTAACCAGTCAGTCACCATGCCGCCCTTGTTGTAAAAGCAATCCTCGTTCTGCAGCCGAGTGCATAAATGAATGTTAGCTGTAATGTTGCCTGTTTATCGGAGAAATGCGATGTGAAGACGATGCAGACTGCCCTCGCGCTAAAATATTACTCTTGTCCAGTGACGTGCAGTGAGCTCTAGGTTTGGGTAGGCAGGCAGTCGCAAATTGAGACGCACACACCAATTACAAATTTGTGTACAACGTATCCTAAGGTGACCATATTTTCATTTCCCAAAAAAGAGGACACTCAGCCTGACCTCGAGATACTTGATACTCAGATACAAGATGCCATACATTCAAACTATTTTAACATATGCCTCTTTTGTATGGGTAGAAAAGAAAAGAAAACAAAAAATACTCTCTTTTGAAGTCTTACATTTTGTTGCTCCGCAATCTTTTTTTTTTTTTTTTACTTCGAGCAGCTAAAGTTCTGGGCCACCGTCAGCCAGTGTGCAGTCTGCCAGCCACAGTAAACGTTGCAGTGCACTCTGCCTCCAATTTGCCACACAACGAAAAACAGACAATTTCAAACCCGCCCGGACACCCATAAAGAATGTAATAAAGTGAATATCTCCGTGTAGAACTCCTCACAAAATCAAGCTAGCAATAGCAATAGCAATGCCAAACACCATGTAAAGTGAAAAAGCCAGTTAATCGAAGCACATCCACAAAGCCGAAAGTACCAAAAATGATTTGTCCCTTACTTGGCCGAAGATCCGGTAGCTAAGGCGTTGGCCTCCCAATTCACGAATGCACTGTGCGAACGTACGTTCGCATAGGAATAATACAGCGACGTAAAAAGGCAGCGCAGCGATCTGCCTATTTGCGTCAAGGACTTTTCTACTGGGAAATTGGCTACACATGCGCGAACACACATCACTACGCGGACAGGGCTGGGAAAAGCACAGCAGTAACGGTGTGCCTTCAGGAGGAGAATTTTTGCAGCATTTTTGTGTAATGAGTCAATTTTAATTGAGGCATGAAAATCACCAATTGTTGCCACTTTCTAACCTATAGGTAGTGTAGGCTTTCTGAAATGAAATAAATAATTAAAATAAATGAAAAAGCCAAACGGTTTCAATTTCATTTCAGCCTGGGGTAGGCAGTGCCTACCTTGCCTATCCCGAACGCACGTCACTGCTCTTGTCCTTGCTCCAGTGACAATACAGGGTCCGCTATTTGCTCTCCTATAGAGACACCCGCCAAAATCCAACAATCCATACAGTATTTACCTGTAATCCACATATAAACGTGCCAAAACATAGCTACTGTAAAATATACAGTATTTTTATTTACCGCTAATAATAAATTACTGTACTTTTACCTTTAACCCACAATGCACTTTGTTTTACCCTTAATGCATTGATGTATACAGTTAAATACTGTTTAAATTAAAAAAACAAGAAAATGCTGAAAAAAAATATATAATTGGTTAGATTTTAGATTACACAGAAATTTGTTACAGTGCAGGCAAAAGCAATACAATACGCTGTTTGGTTTCACCTAGTAAGCATTACAGAAATATCAGAAATGCCCGGATGTTTGAAACTGATACATATGTCAATGCCAATTAAAATATCTTTGTGAAGACTTTTTCCACCACTTTCATTGGCTCTTATTAGCAAATGTAGCTATTGGGCATGGTTTGTCTTAGCTTGTCTACCAAAAAGAAACATTCTTTTGAATTTTTACAAGGCTAAGTATAATTCATGCAGCAAGAAAAACACTGTTGCAGTGTGACAGGACAGAGCTCATAAAACTATCTGACCTGGAACAGTAACATAAAACATATTTTTTGGAAAAACTGCCCCATATTTTGAAAAAGTCTACATCAACTTCATATTGCATCTCCATACTTGGAAAAACATTTTCTTGCTAAGCTGAATGCAGTACAAGCGACAAATTAAAAGTAAAGCCTGACTCGGCACTTTCTCTCCATCACCTGCCAGGTAGGCCGGAATGGCTTGTCACCTGGCAGCCGCCGTCATCTCCTCAGGTGACCCTCTTCATGTTCTTCATGAAAACTCCAGCCTCTTGGTCAGCACTCCGCCTCCTCTGTGCACTCCCGCGCTTAAATGGACAATTTTAGGCCTCAGTGGCGCGTCCCTGTACAGAGCCTCTGGCAAGATGCCACAGAAAGCTTGGGGGGGGGGGAGCAAAGCGGAGAGGAGAGGAGTGCTGGGAGGGTGAGTGATCCATGAAAGAAGGAGGAGGGAGAGAGAGAGAGAGAGAGAGAGAGAGAGAGCAGCAGATGAAGAGAGAGTATAACTTTGAGGGGATCACAGGAAGAGGCAGCACATGAAGAACTTTTGGCTGCTTTCTTTTGGGCCTTTCATATCACAGGCATTTGTTTACAGGCTGAAGAAAATGAGAGCTTGTGGCAAGTCTTTGCTGAAAGTTTGCATTTGTATCTATTAGCTGACTTGTGAAGTTAGGAAGAAGACAAGCAACAGAAAGTCTCTCCCAACTGGGCCACAGCCTTCCCACCTGTTTCCCCGAAGGATTCCCTTGGAGCGCCAGCATGGGTTCTGGTGCTTGAGGGAATCTTTGCATCTGTTATCTGGAGGCAAGGGAAGCTGTAGGAGGGACATGTCATCCTACTACCCCCGCACCAAAGACCTGACTCGTACCAGGAGGTCAGTCACCGACTCACCGCCATCGTCTCCATCCCCTACAGACAAAAGCTTCCGAGTAAGAACCTTCCTTCCTGAGAATATACATACAGCCGTTCTTTCCTCAGCCTCCTTTTTCAACCTGCATGAGGGGTTTGCAAATGAACTTGTCTCTTCAAATCCAATCAAACCTTCTCCCTGATAAAGCCAAACAAAGCGCTGTTTATCCTCGCGGCGTTAACGATGGATTAATGCACTTCACTGGGGATTTCAGGGAATGATTCGGGCTAAATCTACACAACACCTGAAAGCCAAAATTCACTGCAAAGGATGTTTCTCTCATTGCTTGTTTTCATCATTATTACTATTACTTGCGCCGCAATACATTTATTTTCTGATTTTCGTACACTGCTCGATCCTAATATGTGCAATGGGCCCCTCGTGACGCAGCAAATGAGTTTATTAAAGAGCCATCTCTGCTGAATTCAGTTTGTGGAAAAGAGAACTTTCCTTCTGCAATTTCCTGTTATGTTCCCACTCTAAGTGCACTATTCTCAGTGGGTTACTGTGTTTATGTCTGTGCATCGGTGGGACTGTTAAAGAGACAGCGGCATTAAACACCATAGAGTTTGTTTGCTCCTGTAAAATCAAAAAGCTACTCTGTTATTGTTGACAGTGTTGTGAAAGTTGGACATTCATTTTCAATGATGCATGTGAGCAGGGCACAAAAAAAACTGGCCCTGGCATTTGCCTCATGCCTAACATGATGTTTATTGATGATGTTTCAGTTTGCTATCTATATTTGAACTGGATTAACGGACTGGTCCCTCTCAATTGTTGGCCATTGTCTAGGGGTAAAATGTAGGAAAATAATCATTCAAAAGCACTGCATCGGCCCCAAAAGAGGCCGGCCCAACGGGCATCTGCCAGCTATTCCAGATGGCCAGTCCAGCCCTGCATGTGAGAGAGCATGACATGCACTGATTGGTGCAATATTGCTGTAATGAGAATGAAGTCTACATAAGTTATTAGAATTACTGCAATCTTGTCCATTTTCGCCGGGAAGGTGGATTTTTATGTAAAGGGTGGTAACAAGCACAAACATGTTCCGATTCCAGTGAGTTCGGATGTTTGAATGTTGTGACAAAAAGAAGGGGGTGGGGGGTATTGAGTCCCCCGTTGAACTCTCGAGCAACTTGTCATTTGTTTGTATGCGTGTGTTGAGTTACAGATGCACAGAAATAATTGCACGTAAAACATACTTGACATGATCAAAGCTGATCATTACTGTCTTTGTAAAAATGTCAAATTTTGTTACTCAAGCAGATTTTGAAAATGCGTGTGCTGCTACACAGATAGGCGACCTCCTTATCGTGTTATACTGTAAATCCATACTGAAATTCCATTCATCCATTTTCTATCCTGCTTATCGTCACGAGGGTTGCGAGTGAGTTGGAGTCTCTCCAAAAGCAAAATTGCAAAAGGCAGGGGTACAATCGCTGCATTCGCAGATCACATATTTAATAATACATAATTCTCACTCTTACATTTACAAAATGACCATTTCTATTCTTCAATCAACTATAGTAGCATGTTTTTGGTGTATGGGAGGAGCATCCATTTATTAACTTGCTGCTCATCGTTGTGCCAAGTTTTAAATACTGGACATGTGCACTGAAACCAATTTTATTGTAATCATTGTCACATTGTAAGAGACCACATTTTACATTCTTGTTTGACATTTCCAAGCTCTGCTAAGTGTTAACACAAGTGTCAATTGGGTACTTAGAAGGTCATTTGGATGTTTTGAAATTGAGTGCACCTTGATCTTGCCTTCATCGTTCTATTGTGTACAAAGAAGTTCAAAAGAACTTTGTGGCTTGGAGGGCGGTGTCACACACACATGCTTCTGAATGATAAAAAAGGCCGACAAATGTTAGTAACATTTTTGATGCAGGTAACCGACAGGCTCTAAATCACCTCAATGGCTTTCTTTTGCCTGACATTAAAAGATATAGCGTGTGTGGGCTCTCTCTGGAGGGGTGAGGCCTGTGTTTGGTCAGCTCTCTTCAAACACATGACCACATAAGGACACGCAGCGCTGGCTTAGTCGTGTAAACACATGCTAACTAATAGCTCCTTTGACGCAACATAACACACTGTATCCTCAAACCTGTGAATAAATGTCGGCTCTATTACAGTAAACATTGATTTTGCCCCTGCACAGAATATGCTGTACCTGCCATTATTGTGAACAGAGAGGTGTTTGAATCAGCAGTGTTAAGTTCATAAGTCTGCAGCAGATACTGCAAACAGATCAGGGATCAGCGGGGCCTCGCTGCAGCTATTAAATGGTCGTAAACATTCACACACGTGTCAGGTTTACAAGCTTTTTTTGTTGGGCAGTGGAAAGTCATAACATCAATATTCTTGACACATTTTTGAAGACGTGAGCTTTCATAAAACAGTCATCACTGAAAACATACAACTCAGCTACAGGCATGACAGCCCTTAAATTCCTTTGTCCAAAAGAAATGAATTCAACATGGGATCACATTAGGCAAAAGCTTCTTCCTGGACAATCTTTTATTCAATATTTGGATTACTTTTGACGTGATGATGTTATCTTTAAGCAATTGGAAGTAGTGAGCGATTAGCTGAATACAGCAGCAACATTTGACCTTTGTGAACTGTGTTGAATTCCCTATGCTGTGCACGCCGTTATTTACCTTAAGGTCTTTCCTCAGAATGGAAAATATTTCTTCTTTATCTAACATATGACTAACAGATCCATCTGGCTCTAACCACACTTAATTGTTTCCAGTGTTCTTAATGAGCCCCAATTTAATGCTTTCTTTTTTTGTTTTTCAGCATGACAGACTGTCAAGGTAAATGTTTCTTTCTTTCTTTTTTCACAACTGTGAAGGTTAGCCCTTAATAGCGCACACATCAAAATTTGAGCCGCAGAAATGCATTGTAGTAATACTTTTTTTAAACTGAATTAATGTTTTTATATATATATATATATATATATAAATATTGAATATATATATAATAAATATAAACAGAATGAATATATAATAATTAATTATATCTATCTAGATCTATAATTGTAACAAATTTTGCTAAATGACTGAGTGAAATAATTTGGTTCCTCTGCCTTACATTTGGGAATGTGAAATCCATTTTTAATTAGCGAAGAAAGTGGCTTGCACTATAAGGACTAAGCACTAACTGAAGTAGCACTGTGTGAATGTGATCTGCTGCAGATTCGACTCCAGTGGGGAGAATGTGTCTGACAGACTGGGCAGGACCAGCTCCTACACTCGCAGGGAGACCAGACTCGCATCTCTGAACAAACCGGAGCAAGACACCACAAGCAAAGACTACAAGAAGGTGAAACTTACCATTTCATGCTCCAAAAATTGTGGTACATAAGAGATTTTACTACATTGTAAAACACAAACAAAACAAAAAAATCATTGTATTTAAAATAACAGATTTACTCATAGTTCAAATCATATTTTATGATGTTAGATGTACGCTGAGGCTCTACAGGAAAATGAGCGTCTGAAGTCCAGGTTGCAGGACAGCAAACAAGAACTTGTCAACATTCGTTCCCAGCTGGAGAAAGTGGCTCAAGTAAGTGACTTCATTAATAGTCAATCGGGGTGACGGAAGCTTCATTAAAATAAAATGCTAGGCATATATTCGTTTTTGAGCACCATATAGTGTAGAAAGCGCTATATAAACTCGGGTTATTTATCATTCACCATTTATCAATAATAGGTATAAACTATAAGCTTAGCTGGACAAATGCTAGCTTTCCCTCAGGAGGTGAAGCTAGCTATTCAACTACCTGTTACTGCTGACCACCAAGGGGACAAACTTACTTATGTAAATAAGTACAGAAAAAAGTTTCTTATTCTGATGATATGCATAACAGGGTTGCATGTGAGAAATTCAATCAAGGCAAACTATGTTATAAAAATATGAAAAATAGAAACGAGGATGGAAAACTGATGATATCAAGCTAAAAAGGTTATGGTAAAAGGTTTGTGTGAATGTTGTGGGACATGAATAATAATTATTTGGAATTGTATGAAATATTATTTATATCATTATTTGAAATGTTATTGTTATATGGTTATACTGTTAGCACAGTTGCAAGAGACAGCAATGAAATAAATAATACAAAAATTTAATTTCATTTGAACTGTTTTATTTGAGATTTAATTCAGTCAGGAGGGAGGTGGAACAAAAGAAAAATAGATTTTTAGGGGGTACTCCAGATTTATTTGGTATTTTAAAACATATTTTCAAGCATTCTTTTTGCTTAGATTCGGTCCCAGGACAAAGTAAATTTACTCAGAAACGGCATGTTTTAGTATTTTGTATGTGGATTATTTAAAACTTTATGTGTGTGACTTAAAATGTCTGCCTTGACACCCAGTGTCGAACATTTATAGGACAATGCAGGCAAACAACACGGGCCATTGTCAATTATTAATTTTGGTACACTACTAATACAAATCGGACGGCAGACTGCAAATGGCCCTCAGGCCACAGTTTTGACACCAATGTCTTAACCATTGAGGCACACACAGAATTTCATTTACTGCACACACCTTTTCTTTTCAACATTTTCGTCCATGATGCTATAGTGACGTAACACTCTTATTTGTAGAGGCAAGACAGGATAGCAGAGAAATCGTCTCTGCTCGAATCTGAAAAAAAGGTATGTCTTTGCAGCACAATCGTGTATTTTATTTCACCATGTTTCTTTGCTACTATAAAGAAGGATGGTTGCTTCTTCATGCTCTTCTGATGCCACCTATGTCATCGCCTATTTATTTGCAGCAAAAACAGGCCCTTGAAAAAAGAGCGTCGGGCATGGAAGAGGAAATGAAGGTCAGTCTACGTAAATCTATGGCGCTTTTTTTGCACCACAAGCTGTGGCGTCTCATCAGATGATATAATAAGGCACTTTCCCTCCTTCCATTTCCTATAGCGCTTGTCCTCATTAGGGGAGCAAGTGAGCTTATCCTAGCAGACTTGGGCAAGAGGAGGGGTCTAACTTTGACTGGTCACCAGTCCATTGCAGGGCACTTATAAACAACCATTCATTCTCACGTTCGCACCTATGGAAAATGTAAAGCCTTGACTAAACTTAAGCCCACACAAGTATGAGAAGAACATACAGATTATACACAGAAATAAGACAAACCTTAGAAGTGTGAGGCAGAGTTTATCTTGTGCCTGCTAAGTCAATGGATTCAAGTGTTGCACACGCAAATGAGATGCACACACTTGGCCAGGTGGCTTTGGAGTCAAGGAGAGAGAAGGTTAAAGCTTGAGGCTCATTAGCAACACGGCTCTGCCGGGTCACTTCCTGTCAGGCTAAGGAGTCTGCGCCACGGCTCCCCAGCTCCGCTTATCCCACTGATGGGGTTGATCAAATGTTGTGACCTACTTCCAGCTGAATACCAAACCTGGTCCAATAGCGAAAGACCTGCTTTTGTGAGACATTCCTGCTCTGCACAGAGTGTTCCACTTTACAAAGAGACAGAGTGCAGCAGATTGTACGCCTGTGCAGTTTCTGCAGGGTGGTAAAAATGTTGCAAGATAACACAATTGGCAGGACTTTCAAGCACTGAGTTTTTATTTATTTATTTATTTTAACTATATTGTACATTCAACATTGTCATACAATAAATTAGCAGCCACATCCAAATCGCTGTTTCTCTATGTTGCAATATCCTGGTCCTTGATGGCGGTTTTCAAAAGAAAATGGTGACAGGAAATTTAATATTGACAGATTTAAGATGAGGAGCACGCTAGATGTTTGACGTCCGTGTTGTCATGGTTCCATCAGCAGGACCCCCCAGTGCGCTTCCGCTGTGGGTACCAGCCCTGAGGGGAGGGGGTGGGGATGGTGAGTGGTCGCCATGACACCTGAGTTGAAGAGCGACACCTGCTTGTCACCTGATGTGATTGTCTTCTGTCAAGACTGGGGCATGTTTACACGCGTTGACACGTTACACAATCAGCTGGGAACGATAGCCACAAACCTCACCAGCCTTTCACAGCCTGAAGCATCCTATTAGCCTTTTGCACTTCAAACATCAAAAATGTTTTCATTTTGAAACATGCACTTGGGTCCAAGTATTTGGATAATGAACGTGTTTTCTTCTTGTCTCCACTACCACAATAGATTTACAATATTATAATTCATTAGCTTTAATTGGAGAGCTTGCGCAATAATATGACATTGACCATTTACTGTGGTAATTACAGCCATTTCATGGCAGAGTAACTCCATTTTGAGGGGCTCGATCGTATTTTGGACAGCGGATTAATATAAACGTCATTTTAAATAAAACTTGAGCTGCAAGACCAATTTCGTCAGGTCCTTCATTAGTTTCCTCCCTGAAGATGCTGTGCAAGGCCTTCACGAGAGCCACTTGTTGTTGCTCATTTGTGGCTCTTGCTCCCCACACTTTTGTCTTCAGTACGTGGCAAGAGCTATCTACATGAATTGTTGAAACCTACTCAGATGAGAAGCAAAACGTCTTCTCATCTAAGACAACAAAAACACTAAACAGTTGTGATTGAGTCAGTCCTGACAAGGAAATGACCTGGATGAATGAGAATATTCACACCATGTTACTTCAGTCATCCATCACATTCTCATTGAAGAAATAGAAAGCCAGCACAGGAAGCCACAGATGCCATACATGCCCACAGATACATGATGTTCAAATGGATCTGGTCAAACCCTTTACATACATTACTGCCAATATGATGTTTCTGATACTACATTACCTTGGTTTCACCTGTCCAAAGAAACTGATTCCAGAACTAGCTAGCTGCTAGGTCATGCTAGCTGCTAGCATGTACTTTGCAACTGAAAAGCACGTCAAGAGAGAGAGAGAAAGAAAGAAAGAAAGAAAAGAAATAAAGAGAGATAGAGAAAGAGAGAGATTCTTCAGTGGCTTTCATGTCAATGCTTAGCTTAGTGAAGGTAAAATTGAAGGCAACAAGAACAACAATGAAGCAGCAAGTGAAAGTTTCATCCAAGTATCAAACATGATTATAATTATACCTTTGAAATAAAGCAATACTTGAGAACTTTTCAACCTTCAAAAAATATTTTCATAACTCTTCTGATGAAACATTGACTTACAGCTAGGTCTGTATCATTTTTACAACAAATTTGAGGAGGGTGGTAGGAACACTGCCACACACAAAACTACAAACGTGCTGACTGCTTTATGACATACGTCACTTCCCCTTTTCCCCATTTGTTACAAAGATGGACGTTGATTCGAATGTATACGTTTAATCTAAGAGACAAAAAAGAACAAAGGGAGGCTACCTGGATAAAAGAAAAGTCAAGGATCAAAATATAGGCCCGGCTTTCAGTCGCTGGGGTGAGCTCAAAGATGACCACTGTTTTTTCTGAGAAATGTGGTCTTGCTACAGGCAAAACACTACCACAATTGTCCATATGGTGTCGCCATAATCAACAAAAATTGAAAGCTCCTTGGTGTTGCTTCAAAGCTGACTGCTAACACTTTAATCAAGTTTTCATTGTGATAGATTGTTTAATTTCAATCCATGGTGGTAATGTATGTTTAAAGGCAAAATCATGCAAACTTCTGTCCAAATACTTGTGACCCTTACTGTATTAAGCAGTTGAGACACAATTGAACATACAAGATCACGTTTGCACAATAACTCTACCTTCCTCCCCACCCACACACCCAGCCAAGAGCATTTTTCCCGAAAGTTAACATTATGTGCATGACCTGTTTAATAGTGCTTTAAATCACTTATATAATTGTAATTCAGCGTTGTAAAAAGCAGCCAGATGTCCTCCTTATTCCTCATCCTCGACCGCATTTGTGTCTGCAAGCGTGTTTTGTGTGTGTTAGCTATGTGTGACTGCGTACAATAGCTTATGTGTGCGTGCGTGTGTTGAATGAAGTCTCGTCAAGAATTGCGATTTCCTAAACTAATCAAACGATGAGAGGGTTAAGCATACAGTATGTTTGAATGATTTAGGCATTTTTGAATGTTAACTCATTCACTGCCATTGACGGCTATAGACGTCAAATATTCATTTTAACTATTTCTATTAGATTAACATTTTTTCCCCATTTTTGTTAACAAGAGTATGAAAACCGAGATTTTTTTATTGTACATTTAGAACAGATATAAAATTTGTGATTAATCGTGAATTAACTCGTGAAGTCATGCAATTAATTATGATTAAAAAATGTAATTGCCTGACGCTCCTAATTTGTAATAATCTTTTCTTTAATCGCGTCAGGCGATTATTTTTTTTTTATTGTAATTAATCGCATGACTTCAATAGTTAACTCACGATTAATCATACATTTTATATCTGTTCTAAATGTACAATAAAAAAAATTCTAGGTTTTCATACTCTTGTTAACAAAAATGGAAAAAATGTTTAACAGAAATAGTTCAAATGAATTTTTGACGCCAATAGCCGTCAATGGCAGTGAATGAGTTAAAATGAACAGCATTAGGATATGATCGCTTGTGTTATTATTCTATTCTATTAACATTTAATATCATCTTTAGCATGCAACCAAGCACTTTCTTGAGCTCCCTTCATGAGTCGCTTTGCTTTTGTTAGTTTTTCTTCCTATTTCTTCTGAAGTTTTGATTTGGCGTCCCTCAGGGCTGTTCCTTTGTTGAGCGTTTCATTGCACACCCAGCCTCTTCCTTGCACGCTTTCTCTGTCCTCCCTTCTCTCTCCTCCTCTGTGCAGGCTTTCCCTGCCCTTGCTCAGGCCCAGGCCTTGCGGAGCGTCAACGAGCGCCTCCTGGCTGAGAACAGAGCCTTGCTGCGCGCCCTCGCCCGCCTCTCTGAGACGGCCTCCATACCGGAGACAGAGGACCTCTGATCTCCCCTGTCCTCCTCTCATCCCCTTCCTCAGCAACATAACTCTCCTTTTGGTGGCTCCACAGGCCCCGCATCCTCTGCCGTGTTGCTCTCAGGCAGGTTTTGCACCGCTTTCTACTTCCTAACACCCCCCCCCCCCCCCACCCCGCACTCACCCTCCTCACCCTGCATCTTCCAGTGCGCTCTTTTACTTTTTAACCCACCTGTCTTACCCACACTAAAATCACAAGCATCCTTATTTTAAATACTACAGGCAGTATTTTGTTATATTCACACACGAGGCATCACATGGTATCGGCAGTAATTGAACTGCTCAATCATAAAGCGGGTCCAGCGTAGCGTGACTGTGAATCAATGAGATGTTGTTTGTCTATATGACAAACTTGGGAGATTTTGGGACAGTACCATGCTATCATCATCATCAGTCTTCAAAACAAACAGCTTGTGTGAAAGTCAACATCAGTCACTTAAAAGGGATGTCAAGTCAAACATTTTTCTTTGCAATAATAAATCTAAACGTGGTTTTCCGATTAATGTTTCGTTTGTGGAATATGAATTAAGCAGCAAAATCCATCTCGCAACTTGACTGGACTGAAAATGCCATCACAGTGCCTAAAACCTTTTTTGTTTGAGGGCCTCATAAAGAAAAATAGAAGGACGCAAGGGCCATTTTACAATTATTCAGCTAATCATTTATTAAACACGCTACAATCAAGTAAGCAAGCAATTATATTTTGTTTAGATTCAAGTAAATTTGATCGACTGCTACACGACTTCTTTCTGGTAAAGGTTATAAGAAGAATAGTTAAGGGTTTTTCAAGATTTTGGAGTGGCCAACAGCATTGTATCCGACAAGAATAGATCCACCCTTTCACTGAACAGCAGCTGAATCCCATCTCCACATTCAGAACCAAAACAAGAGCAAACTACAGTATGCCGACCATTTTAAAAAACGTTACTTGAGGATCAATAATGTGACATTGGACCTTGTGTAAATTGGAACTTGAAAGCACAAAGTGAAAGAAACCATTCTTTGCTTCTAAAGTTGTTCTATTTACCACAGGGTTTTGAAAAGAAACTGTGTTATTTTAGTTTTAAATAATTGTACAAATAATTTATTTATGTCTTTGCATATTGACGCCTTCTTCTTAAAATATTTGCCTAAGTCTTTTTTCCCAGATTTTCAGGAAATTGAACCATTTGCATCATGAGGAGATGATTTACAAAAAATGACAGGCAATTATTTTAAGAGGGTGACAATATCTAGAAAAGCTCTATAGTAGGCTATATAAACCAATTTATGAATAGCAATGGCACCTATTTATCGACACCCTCTTTTTCCATTCAGACCATTTACAAACTTTTTTTTTTAAATTAGCCTTAGGGCGTGTCAAATGTCATTCTTAGTACGGTATATGCCGCAGGCCACTGAAAAATGGATGGCGGGCGGTAAAAGCCCCTGGGCCGTAGTTTGAACACTTCTGGGCTAAGGGCTCAGATTGCGAGTGTCACATGACCAAACCCTGAAAACAGGTGAGCCACAATATCGTTACTTGAGCCCTTAGGCACTGTGATGTTATTTTCAGCAAGTGGCGTTACAAGGCAAAATGGCAGCCTCTTGAGATGGATAAAAACAGCTGTTTTTTTCTGCTTAATTCGCATTCCACAAACACAATATTAATAAGAATACTGTGTTTAGACTAGTGGGGCTTATAGGACATAATATTGTAATGAACATTTTTGGCTTGACTTCCTTTTAATATATTATGTAAGTGAAACCAAATGGCAATAAGGGAGTATTTGCACTTTTTGCCAAAATGGGGTCAAAGGTCACCCATCCATTTTCTTTATCTTATGTGGTTATCACACTTGGATTGCTGGTGAGCTACGTATCCCAGCTGACTTTAACTGCTCACCAGCCAATCACAGGGCACATAGAAACAATCATATGCACTTTCACACCAATGGACAATTTAGAGTCTTCAATTAATCATGTGGTCATGTTTGTTTTAAATGACGGAAGAAGCGTGAGTCAGTGTAGAAAACCCATGCAAACATGGGAAGAACATACACACGAAAAAGATTGTAGCCGAGATTGGAATGCTAACCCCTGCTGCTGATCTTAATCGTGAATACATCACCTCTGCTACTACGCAGTAATGTTACTCTGCAGGGACGCCTTTTTTGCTTGAGTAAGGATTCAGCAAAGTGGCTTTTGATGTTGAAGCACATCCAGTGAGAAAAGCACTGCAAGCATCAAAATAGTGACTTGTTCATTTCTCCCCCGAACTATTTTTTGATGATTCAAGCAGTGCGACTTACAGTAAAAGCCATGTGTGTGTATTTATACGTATTTGTAAATGAACAATCAAAATCCTAATATGGCTAGACGAAAGTCATCACCCAAAAATGTGTCCTGATATCAACTGTGTCCCATTTAAGAGGCTGCGTTTGAAGGACAATGACATCATAACGTCAAACGCAAGTGGTGCTGATTTGATTTGTCCTTTACATTTTTTTTTTTTTAGATGCACTGCCTCTATCCAGTACTGCATCCTATACCCTAGGATTCACTGCATGCCACTGCTACGCACTGCAAAATATTGAATGTATTTATAAACCCAACGTTGGATTTTTACTCAATTGAAAAAAAATGTAAAGTTTATTTCCATGTCTCTTTGCTCATTTGACTAGTTTCGGTGATGTGTCCCACACAACAGAAGCGTATTGTGTATCTCCAGCAGCGAGGAAACACTATGACAAAGAGGCAGTTTATTTTTAGCCATTGCCCCTTGCGAGGGACACGACCTAGATTTTTTAGATGTCTTCTTGTTTCTCTCTTTGACCTTCTTCTTACAAGTTCCTCCTCACTGCATGATCGTGTACCACAAAGCATGCCCATGTCGCCCGGCTTTAAACGTCACTTGGAAACTGGTTGTGGTGAATGAGGTTGTGTTGGTGCCGTTGAGTTGTGTGACTGCACCATCGGCCGTTTTGCATTCCACAATCAGTGTGATTTTCACTCTGCCTGCAACTGTGATCTTGTGATTTGATCGCTTGCATCCACTTCCCCAGGTCTTGACCGAGCTCAAGATGGACAACCAGAGGCTAAAGGATGAGAACGGCGCTCTCATTCGGGTCATCAGCAAACTGTCTAAATAAAAGAATGTCACAACCTAAAACTCCTTGTTTGAAAATGTTCAACCCATTGAGGAGAGTTCTTGATTCGCGCAATCAAGTAGCTCCTGTTGGGCACGGCCAAAGAGCAGTTTTACGGTTAATGGATTTACTGTATAACAATGAGCAGCCCTCATAATTTTCAGGGACCATGCATGCAGCTTGATTGATATTTGAAAATAACGACTGCATGGATAACTTGACACATAATATCATAATTGGTGCATCATTTTCCATACAGAAAATTATGTACAGAATATGTTGTCTTAGAAATTAATATCCATTTTTGAGGCTATAGTTTTCAAATTCAATAACCGCTCCTATTATTACATTGGCAAACAGAAGCAAGCACTTCAATGCTTAGAAACATAAATACTGTTCAATAGGATGTGATTGAGATTATTCTAACCTAAAGGTGATTTAAGAAGAGGAAAGTCTACTGAAGGTTGATTTTGGATTTTTAGGATTATTCAAAGTTAGGGATGTAACAATAACGGCAATATCACGATATGAAATCTGCCACAATATCGTTGTTGTCATGTCACGATATTAAAAGCAGCACATCTGTTTAAAAAAAGTCAGGTTTCCCTGGTGGCTATTTTTTTTTATGCAGTTTAATTTTCATGAGGGATATTTTGACCCTTTTATGTTTAAAATTCACACTAATGGTCAGATGAAGGGGAACGTAATATGCTTGTTAATCGAGTCAATATGTGGAGGAACTTAATGTGTGCGTGCATTAGCAAGTGCCTCAATTTTAAGTGTTATTAGATATTGTAGGTTGTTAATATGCATTGCTGTAATGTACAAAAGCACAATATTGTGCTTTTTTATTTTTAGTGTGAGCTCCTTTTTTTGTTCAATTTTGTGACCTTTTTTTAATATTGCAAACCTCCCCATAATATTGTGATAATTATCGTATCGCGAGCGTCATATCGTGACGAAATCGTATCTATCGTATCGTGATGTTTGCATATCATTACGTCTCTATTCAAAGTGTTTGTTAACTTTGTATTCTGTGAAATTGCTACTGAAACCTAATGAGTTGAAAGAAGCTTTATAAAACAATTCACATTTCCTGCCCAGACTGATGCGTTTAAAAAGGCATGCCATTGCAAAGATAAAGAGCGCATCAATTAAAGTATTGTCCTATTGATTTAGCCACAGTGATGAGTGGGCCTCATGTTTTCTAGATTCTATTTTCTTCAGCACAGCCAAATTACTACACGAAGGAAAGATGTTTGATCTATTTATTTGTTTATGTATTTTCCTTTGATTGCTTGGTTTTCATTTCAAATGCGTACACCTGTTATTCTGCCAGATGAAAAACACAAATCACCAAAACAGCCAGCAAATGTATATCTTTCACAGCTGACGTGTTGATATTCAATGTGTGGCACAATGCTAAGGGACACTTTGGAGGATCACTTACAGTTTTCATTATATATGCCATGTTTTACTACGTACGTATACAGTTGTAAAAGAACAAGATCATGTAGCCCAAAACTTCCTTCGCCTTTAACAGTATTATCTTATACAGGGCTCAGATAAAGTCTGCTGGTTTTGCATTGCACAATTAGCACAACTGTGCTGTGCTGAAATTAAAACAGGCTAATTGTAATGAGCTAATGCTAACAAGTTACAACGTTAAACCACGAGTCGTTTCAAAAAATTGACATCACTACATTCTGTCAAGCCTTAATATTTTATATTTAAATGTATTAAATGATTAGCACATGCTAGTGTATCCACACTGATCATTAAAACTGTAGTTGAACAAACCAAGTCAGCTAAAACAGATTACAGGCATACTAAAAATCAGGGCATATATTAGAATTTCCCCCTTACCCTTTACGATGAATGTCAGCAAAAGGCTTGACCGGATATCCTGGTATGGGGTGTGTCGCTCCCTGACGCTCAGGGCTGGCAATCGATCCCAAATGCTTGCGTGCGGTTAACACCGAGTTTGGCCGAGCAACAAACGGTGTCATTGCGATGTGAACAGCCAGTAACAGCCAAGCTTTTCTTGTCTTTCTTTACGACCACTATTCTTTTCCAGCATTCTGTGCCATCATTGCTGCCTCTCATACGTCATCTGGTTTGTGGGATGGACTCGATGGAGGCATCGTTAGTGTGCTGTGTGTGTCATCTTGAATACAATTCAATAAATTATTATCACACGTGCGATTTTACCCTTATGTGTGTAGTCTCATTTTAAAAATGGTTAAAGATTGATACGTGTGTATATTGCTTAACACAATTGCAACACATAAAGGACACAAAGCATCATTGTAATTAAAAGTTCTTTATTTCCTATTTGTTTTCGTTTTTTACAGAACTGGTAACACATATGATAAATTTGTAATAAGTTATTTGGCTCCCTTGATAATGTTATAAGGATCCTCGACATTTGTCCACATAGGGGTCAAGAGGAGTTTGTGAGCAACGTTTGTGTCCAGTCAAGGGCTAAAGCATGCGATCCACAGTAGGCACAAGTACTGACATGAACACGCGCACCACGACACAAGACACGAAGGAAACACAGCTAGAGGACACAACCTGACAGTCCTCCAATCCAATGCTTTCAAATAGGATGAAGAAGAGAAAGAAAAAGGAAAAACACTTGAATGAGAAGTGCAAGCGTTCAAAAAGGGGTCAGGTACGGGAATTTGGCAGTATACACTACTGTATGTCCATGTTGTAAACATGGAGGCCAGCATTCTTCACGCACAGTAAAAGCAGATTTGGGGGAAAGAACTCCACGCGCCCACTTCTTGACGATGACTGATGATTTACACGGGAACAGGACAAAGACACAAATATAAAGGTAGACAAATGCACACAGACATTCTACATCTGAAGAATACATCACAGAAGAAAAGTAAATGATTCCACATTTTGCTCAAGAATAGCACGACTAAAAAAAAAATGTGAGCAATGAGAGTTGCATGCATGTATTCAAAATTGGTAGATGGTTTCCCTTTATAAATCCCAGAATTTAAATATGCAAAACACTTACTACTACTATGTTACAACCAAAGGTAGTGAGCAACATTGGAATAAAGACGCACATTTAGGAATGGATGTTGAAGTTTGGCGCAATTGTTACACCGTGGCCGCTGAGGAAGGTTGTTCCAAACCAACACAGCACAATCCTTTCTGTACCCCAAAAGAGCCTCATCAATCGTGACAATAGCAGAGAGTAAAAATCTCATCAATGTGCTTGTCTCTGCAGTCACTTTTGCTTTGTCGTCTCACGTTTTGCTGTGTAAACGAGTCTGGCTCTGCGAAAACAGACAACGAATGCAGGCGGTCGTAGCAAGGGACTGACAGTCTTTCCAAAACACATTGAAACATTTCTACTCAGATCATCTGCATGGCAGTAAAAGCTAATGCTAGGCCAAGTTAAGCAAACTGTATTCGCTGATGTTTGTCATTTTGGACACATTCACAGTTTTCAACTAACTATGTTTCTATGCATTTGTGTCTACAATAGCAGCATTAGCTAAAAGTGGAAGAAGGTAACCCTTTCCTGCAAGTGTATTATTAGCTAAGCCAGACAATGGGGCCACAGCTCTGGTTCTGGTGCTAATATTTTTCAGCATGAGCCATGTATATTAAAGCTATGCTAAGCCAAGCTTGAATCTCTCTCGCTAGTGGATATGACAGAACGTTTTGTAGAAATTAAGCTAAATTCGCTAACTGCACCCAGCTAGAAACAGCAATAAATCCATTGTTAGCTGTTTAGTTTACATTTTTATAAGCAAGCCATGATTATAATGTCTGCTGTAACAAGTTTGTTTGTTCTTGGTTTAATACAAATGGTTCTGAAACCATTTTGTTAGTAGGCCTATTTATCAAAACTATGCTAAGCTAAAAAAGCAGACAACCCCAGTTTAGTTGATACATTACACTTATCCCAAGTGCAAAAATGTTCTCTGTACATCAGAACTTAGTGTGACAAGATAAACAATGCGGTCAGCCTGCCATACTGAAAATATGCTGTAAATGAATAAACCAAGACACATACATCTGCCCAAAGAAAGTGTGGATGCTCACGTATGTGTAAGATATCGCCCTCTTCATGAACAATGACCTCAAAACAGAATGTCAGGACAAATTCTGGCCAAGAAAAATTACATTTTTTCTACTCAGCTGAGCTCTAAAGAGTTAGTGCTTGAGCTTTATGGCTTTAGTTTTATCATTTAACTTCTCTACATATATTGTATAATAAACACAGTTAAAGACACATAGCCGTGAAGGTCATTTAAATACAAACAATAAATACAAAGTAAGGAAAACAGGACGGGGGACTCCAAGTCATTTGTGTTTAGTGGAATAAAATAGTTCATTATTTTGGCCCCTTTGGAAGAAATAACCCAGACATGACTTTATTCTGGCTCACCGTTGGCACAAACACTATAATACAGCTATTATTTTTGCTCTTGGTTATAATAGTTTCAAAGGATATTTTGGAAAATTGTAGGCTTGAGACTTGGATACCCTTGTTCCACACAGGGGGGAAACACAACAATAATCAAATTAAAGTCAAAATATTTTTCAGATAAACCCTGAAACAATATGTACGGTTTGTTTTTAAAAAAAAAATCAATAAAAGCAAATTATAATACTCAGACCACAAGGAGTTAGATAGCAAGCATGCGGCTATATTTTTCATCCTACATGAACTCACACACGGTACTGGACGACACACTTGCTTAAGAATTTCAGCAGTGGAAAGGTTCCTATTAATTAATAGTATTATTACTCTAACATCTGGATGACATTCTCTCCAATGACCCTCATGGAAAATAAATACACATTTGTTTCATTTAGAAAATATACAGTGCATCTTTCTTTCTTTTTTTAACCCCTTTTGCTGTGTTAATAAAATGACAAATGACACCCATTTAAGTACACGAGATATTTTTGCTCCGTCTCTAAAACATGCTCTTATGTACAGTATTTCGTATAAACATGCAGTATCAACGTGGATGAACTATGTATATAGGCAAAATTACACCAACGGGTTGCTTGATTGCTTCCATGTCGCCGTTTCATTAGTGTTGTAAACACAAAAAAAATAGATGAAGAATTCTAAATTATTGGTGATTATAAAGAAAAAGGATGGTCAATTCCAAAATGCATTTGATTCACATTGACAAAGCACAGTCAACTGGTATTTTGTTGTTGTTAGCACTGGTGCAGACATACATGTGTCCGGTATTCGTCTGTTCAATTCAAAAACTTGAGTTATTTAAAATACAGTGAACCAAACGCAGAACCAGGAATTAATGTAACCAAAACATTTCATCCCCCAGAAAAAAAAAATCAAAATCAAAAAATCTGACCAATGAACAGAACGATTCCCAGTTAGTGCAATTAAATTAAGCTGTTTGGTACACTGTGTATGAAACACGCGTGAATCTGTGCTGTGTTCCATACATTATCTTTGCAATCCGAGACAAGTTACACCCAAACAATTGAAAGACACACAAATCTGAGGCATAAAATACACACAATCAACTCCACCAATTATCCCATGAATAAATCTTCCTAAAACTAATAATTAAAGCTCTGGTCTTCAACAATATTTAGATGAAACGTTTTGAGTTAAAGTGCTTGAGGAATGAAGGTGTTTTAAATGAAATAAGCGCATAAATCAAAAAGAAAGACAGTGAGAAACAAAGAGAACAACAACACTAAGAGGAAGGCGTCCCTGGTAGTTGAAAATTGCTTATTTTGATACTTGGAAGGCTTGTCTCCTTTATGACTGTAGGAAGCTGCAGCGATGAAACCCTTGTGTGGAGTCCATGACGAATGGCAGTAGCACTGAACAAGTGAGATACGGCGGCGGAGGCGGCGTTGGGACGGGAGGTGGTGGACGGCAGGCAGTGGCAACGGACACCTTGTAAATGTCATGTCATTGGTAATAGCAGTCAAGTCTCGGTCGTTGTCGCCACTCTGATCGTCCCATGGATTGATATTTTGCACAGTCAAGGACACCGAAAAGCTAACATTTTCTCTCATCTTTGAAACTGAAGATCCGTCTACTGATCCGCATGGAGAACAGCCTTGCTGAAAAGCGATCAAGTGGTTCCTCTCTCACCGTGTTTTGATCATAACAACCCGTGTAGAAAAAAAGGCGTGGAGTCTCCTCTCAGTTTTCCTGAGACGATGGGTGAAAGGTGAACTAATCAAAAAGGCAGTGTGTCTGTGGGTAACCGGATATCTGCCTACCACTACTTGCTACCCAACTCTAGGAATGTACGTTAACCTAACAGAATGGTCGAGTAAGATAAGTGGCAGGTGTGGAGCGTGGTGCACAATACACCCAAGGAATGGACCTGCTTGTGTTATTCCTCTATCATATGGCAGTATAAAGCATTTTTTTTATTATTAAGCACTATCCTAAGCAGACTGTGTCACTAAAGGGAAAGGTACAATATAGATGATGAATGGGTGTTTTATCCCCGCGCTTGCCAGATTCCCATTTAGCGCTCCAACTGCTCTTCATAGTCGACGCTGCACTTTCAGTAACAGAACCACAATCCCAATACAAAAATAGATCTAAAGGAAATCAACAGAATATCTGTCCATCCTCTAACTTGTCGTCTTTTTTCAATGACATGATTTCATATAACATGATGCATTTTTTTTTGCGCTATTTGGCATCATGATCTATGGATCTTTTGAAAGATGGCAGGTCGGAGAGACAGGGAATTGCGGGAGGACTGGTGGGTGTACATTTGGGACCGGAATATACATTGACATGTGGGACCTGATGGGAAATATGTAGGTCGTTCGGGGGCACCGTGGGGAGTGGGTTGGGAGTTTACTTCTTGGCAGCCAGGGCTGCGAGGGCACCATCCACTTCCTCCTCTGGCTGCAGTGGATGCCACTGGGCAATGGGACGTCGGGGGTTGGCCAACATGTCGGACCAGTGTTTCAGCCCGGCCCCGGTGCCCTTGCTACCCACCCAGATCTTCCCGATAGCATCGTTTTTGCCAATCTTGTCGTAGTCCAGCACTGTGATCACAGCTTGGATTTTCTGGTAAAAAGAGAGGAAAAATTACAGGAGAATAATGGATGTCAAATACAAGTAAAAAAATAAATAAAATAAAAAAAGCTACGTAAGAAAAAGTCTTACAAACTATCTATAGAGCATCTCCTCACCAACCTCATACTACATGCCTTCCTACCAACCTACCAAAATCAAAACACTCACATACCCATAACCACTGTTCGTAGTCTGACTGGCTAGTTGACCAACTAAGAAGCTACCAATTAACTTACATCTACCTACTTACCTACAACCAAATGCGCATCTATTTAACGACTCATCATGATCGATACCGAAATCCACAAACGTACCAATTTACCTACACATCCTACTCCGGCCTCTACTTACAGGGATACCTACCTACCCAAAAATTAATAACATACCCACTACCTTCTTTTCTACTTTCTTACCTACTTCCTCCTGCCTATCTATGCCTGTCTATGAAAAAAGAGCATTAATGTTCAATGAAATCCAGAAAGACTCATTTTTGTAATGATGGGAAAATGAAGCTTCATCAACCACTTGCCATATATATATATATATATTACTCCTCTAGATGGTGCTTTTGGTTTAAAGATAAATACTAGTGCAATGGAAATTGATTTAATATCCACTGTATCTTTAAACCAAGAGCACCATCTAGAGGAGTAAAAATAATATCGCAAGTGGTTCATGAAGCTTCATTCTCCCATCACTACCAAAATAAGTCTTTCTGGATTTCATTCAACATAAATGGTCTTGGGCTCTATTTTAGCAGACTGGCACCTGTGCACTCTGCATAAAAAACCAGGCACATCTGTCTCAATTTTCGTGCCGGGGCAAGTCTAGTCTTCCTTGTTTGGAGCGATTTTGCGACCCTCTGAGCGTTCTGGTGGTGACAGATCATGGTACCTATATCTACAGTAGATATAAAAAAGTTTCCACGTCCATGTTCCAATGCCATTTTTTTCTGTTGCAATATTACAAAATGAGAACAAAATGAGAAAAATAAGATAAATCATTTCAACATTTTTTCCACCATTGTGACTTACAACCTGAATAAATCAATCCCCCCCAAAAAACCTGCTGCTCCCCCAAATAAATTCCAGCTCCTTGCAGGCTTTACTTTCTTTTTTATTTTGAGCAGAAGCCTGAAAGTTTTGTGATAACGCTGAGGGACTCATCAGCAAAAGAAACCATACCTACAGTGAAGCATAGCCGTGGCAGCTTTATACATTGGGGCAGATTTTCTCCGCTCGAAATGGAGCCTTAGACTAGGGGTGGGGGGCCCGGGTGGGGGATATTGACCAGTTTGAAATACCAGCCAGTGATTTCACAAAACCTTCAGTCTTCTGCTAGACACAACAATAATGTCAGGAAAAACATGGTAGAATAGCTTAAATGAATTTGTGGTTAAGAGGCACTTTTATTTCCTTTTTCATAACAACTTTTTTCTTTTTCTTTTTTGTAATTTGACAGTACAGGTTCCAAGTCAAGTTAATAATGGAAAAGGTTCTGAAATTAGTTATCTTGGTAAAAAAAAAAAAAAAAAAAAGTATCTCACAAAAACCTGGCTTTTGAAAAAAAAAGAAAAGTGTGTAGACTTTTTATAACTACTGTACCTACCTACCTGCCTAATCCTCCATAAAAATGCAAACAAGATTTTTTTCAGAGTTTTACTTTACAGAACATGCCAATTTATTGTTTAGGTTGTCTATAGTTTAGAGGCTATTAAATAAGAGTTTCCTTCTCTCACCTGCATTTGCTCTAGAGGAATCTCAAAGCTGAACGACTCGTTGTAGTAAGGATTCAATGTATTCTTTTTAACTGTCGTTTTCTTCTTCTTCAGCCTCTTCCCATTCTGCAGCAGGTTAATCTTCACATAGGGATCTGAAAGACAAATAACTCAATGAGCCAGCTGTATGTACGGTATAGGTATGCCTGCTTGGGCTGCAATGTTGTGATGTATCAACAGATGGCGCCACAGTTGAATCCGGGGTGAGTGCAATAAGATGCCGCATGGTATTGCAGAGTATGCACGTGATGCAGTCTCAGTATAAAGTACCTGAAAGTGAGACTTAACAGAAAATAACTTAAGCAGAACTTAACGTCACCTTCTAGAATATAATTACCTGAGTAAAAGTCTGAAAGTATCTGCCATTTGCTTAATTTTCTGATAATAAATATATGCCTACTTTAGTGTTGGAAGTAAAAGTATAAAGAAAACGGTTAGAATTTTGATTTAGATTTGTAATTACTTTAAAGTATTTAGTTTACTTAAATGGTGTAGTTAAAGATGTGCATGTTGTCTAATAAGTGAAGTTCACCTGGGCATCATGTGACACTGGTTTGCTGTTTACACATCAAAACAGATATACTCCCAATATGCCCATATAAAGACTTCATGATTTGTCTCTTTTTAATTACTTCTTCTTACCAATATCTATGGACTCCAGTTGATGCCACACTATGAGAAAAAATATACTCAATATACTAATCTGTACTCTCAATTTAGCAATCTGTACCTTCAATATTTATTAATCTGTACCCCCAGTTTATTCATCTATACCCTCAGTTTAGCAAAAAAGTATCTTCAATTTATCAATCTGTACCCCCAGTTTATTAAAATGTAACTTCAGTTTACTAATCTGTACTCACTCAAAAAATAGCTGCACCTGTGACTGTCTCTAGAGAAGATCTAGTGCAGGGGTCACCAACTCAGGTTCACGAGTGCATGTTTCCCTCCTCCAACACATCTGTTTCAAATGATCAGCTCATCAGCAAGATTGCAGAAGCCTGATAACGATCCTGATCATTTGAATCAGGTGTGTTGGAGGAGGGGAACATCTAAAAACATGTTCATAAACTGAGGTAATATTTCCCATTGAAATGAATGGCAATGCGATGAATCTGTTCCAGGCCCAAAGTTATGCTTACTTTTTTTTGTTTTTTATCAGTGTGTGGTTAAAATAAATATAGTGCAATACAGAAATAAATGATAACATAATATTAAAAAAATAACTATGAAAAAATACAACACAAAAAAGAGATTATCGAGACTATATTTTGCTCATTAACTTTAACTAAGGTGGAGAAGAAGAAAGCTAGGAAGACTATCCTCCATTGAAGATGAGCTCTCTTTCACAATAACGCAGTGAAATTCTGATTCGGGTGCTTATTTTCTAATGAATTGGTTGATGTTTGGCAGGGAAACTTTTATGTTTTTATGTTAAAAAAATATATTTTAAAAGTGAGATGTCTATTTTAAAGATGAATTGCTCTGTAGCCAATTTGCTGCATACTTTTTCCGGTCATTTTTATAATTTTTAGATTGCCTCGCTCCGCTATCACCAGTGGCGTTCTCATTTGTGAGTTTAATATAGAGCTAAACAACAACAAAGATACAGTACCGGTAGCCTACCTTGCCTTGCGTGATGCACAGAGACTGGTTATATGATGTGAGAAGACGAAAAGCACATATCTTTCCGTTCATTTATGACAAGTGCTTCCTCACACTCACTTTAACAGTTTCCCCTTTCTCAAGAGCTATTGTTACTTGTTTAGTTGTTGAGCAAAATTTCAGCATTTGAACATGGTGCCTACCTCTACGGGCCATGGTTGTTTTCCCATCTATGATTGGGTGAATGTACGTAGACGCAGCTTCAGCCTGACACTTCTGGACAGTTATTTCGATGTGATTATGCCGACATTAACCATTCGCTGTCTTAATTAAAGAGACACTACAATTCAATAAATAAGATACATAATGTCGATAGTATTTTCTGACAAAAATAAATAGATTTTTAGATTTCTTTTAGGCTACCACGCCAATCAATCAGGCATTTGTGATTGGATGATAAGAGGATGCGGAGGCAAAACTTGGCCTACATATGCAACTGTACACCATGGAACTACTTTTCAGTTTACAGCAATAATGGCTGATGGTTACAAAGTAGAAGAATAAGCACATTATCGATCTATCCGCTCATCCATGCCAAAACCATTCGTATGCCGAAGATAGTATGTGAACAGAGGTCATTTTTCTCCAAAAATGTGGAACACGAATTGTTTGTAAACAGGGTCGTTCATAACGCGAGAGTCCACGGTATTTTCAGGGTGTAGGGCTAGCTAGCTAGCTAACTGCATGTCACAGTTGCGACATATATCCGCTGATGTCAATGAAGGTACCCAAGTTGTTATATACTGAAGAAAGGGTGATTCGTGTTTACAAACCTGAAAGACCCCCCACATCCATTTTCTTCAGGTTCTTGGCCTCCAGAATGCAGATTGTGAGTTTACCAGCAGTTGGTACATAACGAAGAGAGATGCAAATGTCACCCAGCTTTTCCGGCTGTTTCAAGTATGACAAGTGAGAGAAAGTTAAATCCAGCTGTCATGATCTCGACAAACAGCAGAAATCATTGTTAATCCTTACGTAGAGTATAATGTAGCGTTTCAAATATGGCAACAAAAACTACTACTCATTTTACAGAGCTCTTGAGAGGCTGTTTGTGGAAATCAGCACCAGTTTTGTCAAACTACTTGTAACGCATGATGACGGGCATGCTTGCCAGTTGCCACTGGGATGGCCCAATCCCTAAATTGATTGACTAATATAGATCTAATAGGTGCATCCAAAGATTTTTCTTTGCATAGTGTCATTAAATTGCTTATTAATTTCTGTGCCAAAACGTAAAACAAAGTGGAAAGGTAACACTTTCCTTCTCAATTATATTACCTCTTCTTGGTCCGCGCTGTCTAAATCTCGCCACTCCTCAATCGGCTTTGCCAAGTCAAGGGTGTTCATGGGTATTTTAATCTCGCCGATGACGTCGTGTTTTGAGAAGCGATCAAAGTCATAAACAGACATGGTCAGGGTCTTTCCTCCCATTTCTTGGAATGGAATCTGGAAATCACAAACCAATCCCAATTTAGTCATTTATAGCAAAGTCCAGATTTACTGCATTCTTCCACAAATCATTACTATTGACTGTAGCTTTTGAAGAGCAGACAGAACAACATTAGCTGTGACTTCAGTCTGGACCTTACAAATGGCTGGCTTAACATGCAGCTTCAGTAGAGCTGGCCTGACTTTGACAAGCTGTTTGAATTATTTGTGTTCAATTCATCGAGCTGTGTCAGCAGGCACCAAAGGTGGCCCTCTCCTTTAATTTAATTCTCGCCCACATTCTCCTTGTCAGCCACCTTCAAAATGTCTGCAACCTTTTATTACCAGTGGATGAAAGTGGGCTAAACTCCCAGAAGAAAGCCAGATCATGACTGGTCAACCTGACATATATCATTTGAAATAGTAATGAGTACTACAAGGCCTACCTTGAAGACAAAAGTCTCATTGAAGACTGGGTTAAGGGTTTTCTTGTGAACCTTTGTGTCAAACTTCTTCTTTTTGTCGGGTAGGACAAAGACCTTAACGTACGGGTCAGAGGTGCCACCGCTGTCCATGGAAAGGAGATCAGCAGCTTGCAGGATTCCCACAGTCAGCTAGAGATTGACATAACTTTACAAACCAATATTATTTTTGCTTTGACATTGAAAATTGGTGGAGCACTGGAATGATATGACTTCTGTGATCATTTCAATCTACAGCATTCATACTTCCTTCCGGTCTCTTTATGAGCATCAAAGTGACCGATGTTCTTGCCTTGTTCTCCTGGAAGTCATAATCAATGGAGTACTGCAGCTTTCCAAGCTTCTCTTTCTCCTTCACCTCCTCTTCTTTCTCATCTCCGGTCAGTCCAGGTTCAACATCGTCTTCCTCGTCGTCATCGTCCTGTTGTTTCTGCAAGATAGGCGGGTGGAAAGCAGTAGAGGAACTAGTGAGCAGATGCTTCGAAGTCAGAGGTTGTGCTGATCGACAACCCTCGGCCATCAGCAGTCGGGTTAGTCACAGCACCTACCTGTCACTTACCCCTGCACACACCGGTGTTACTAGTGCAATCTGTTCATCGATGACCACGGTTGCAACCTGACTTGATTTCACTATTTCTTGGGTGACACCATTTGCTGTTTGTTTGTTTTTGGAATTCCTTGACTAGTATTTAAAAATGAGGCAATGAAGTTGTCCTGACCTAGAAAACTCTATTCACTGAGTTAATACAAGGGTTGGGGGATTTTAAATAAGAGCCATATAGGGTTTGTTCACACTTTGAGGTTCAAATTCACTCGAATATACCAAACATGCAATAAATAAAAAATTGTCAGTTGTTACTATGTTGGAAAACCAACTGCCATACTAAAAATGATTGTTAGAACTTTCATATGAAAATGGTACAAAGCAATAATAAAATAACAAATTTGCCAAATGTGACGGGGAAGACAAGACAATGTTACTGTGCCATGCCATTTAAAATACATTGTAAGCCTAATGGCAGTGTAGTTATTGCATTCACAGTGCTCAATATTATTTGGTCCAAGCTGAGAGGCACTGAAGGACAGAGCAATGACATAAAGCCAAACCACTGACGCAGTGATTTCTGACTTGGGTATTGATAGTGAAGGCTGAAGCGAGACATCTTTCCTGGTGTCTGCTTAGTTTTTGATATCCTCAGATATTCCCTTGTTTACGTTGCTATTGTGTGTAACTTTCATTGCGACTCTCCCATGTACTGGGCATTTATGTTGAACATCAGAGGTGGGCGCGTCATTGAATTTTGAGCGCCCGGCATTCGTCAATCATCAACAGCCGGGACACCCTTCCGTTATCGGCAATTATTTCAAACCAAACCAAACTGTAACTGTCAATCCATCAATCCTGCAGTGTTATTTTTACTGAGTCTCCGTCATTGCTAAATTACAGCCACTGTTTTAGGACCATCAGTAACAGAACAGGGCATCAATTATCAGTGCGTCAACGGGGGCTCCGCTGGAGCACGTCCACACGAGCACTCAAGTTAAAGAACATGGCCGGACACAGCAGAAAGAACAATGCAGCTTTAATGGTAGCTCAACTTCAATTTGCAAAGTTTCAACACTCACTTAGGCCGGTTTACATTGGTATGTTATTATTTTATTCCCCTCATTAATATTGCCACATATAGTAAGTGCACACAATTTTAACTGTCGTAAATACTGCCGCGCATAGCCAACTGACGCAATACTTCCCCATTTTAGGACCCAGAGCTGTTAAAAAATGTGCCTGACTTAAAATGGTGCACCAAAGGGCCCATAAAGGGGAAGTCAACACCCCCCCCCCCCCAAATTTTTGACAATATGCTCTAACAACCAATCACAGATCAGCTTCAGAAAACAGGTGAGCTGTGATTGGTCATTGCCTGAGCCTGAGCAACTGTGATGTCATCTTCAGTCGACAGCAAGTGGCAAAATGGCTGCCCCCTGAGATGGATAAAAATGGCAGGATTTTGCTTCATAACTCATATTTCACAAATGTAATATTAATCAGAATGTCATGTTTAGACTTGTGAGGTCACATATAACATATTATTGTCAAAAAATGTTTAAGGTTGACTTCCACTTTAACAGTCTGGCAATGTGCCTAATGCCAATTAAACGAACTGAGCACTAAGCTAATTAAAACATTATCATTGCGATCTGTCGTCATCCGAGCTCTATAACACGCCCACTCGGCCAGCTATCAGTATTGGGTCCGAGCCAGAAGAGAGAAGGCTTGTAGAATGGTGTGCCAGGAAGTTAGCATACCTGGTAAGTGTATATTTACTTGTTTACTGAAGGATAAAAATAGTAGCTCGCCCGCAGTTTCAAGAAAGAAGTGGAAGTACTCTGTGGTGCATCAACAAAGTGGGCATCCGTCAGTGCTTCCGTTATTTGTCAGTGAAACCGGCATTCCAGATCCGTGAGGATTGATCCAGTTATCGGTGATCACATTGGATATTTTTCGAGGTTTCATGTAAACCGTTAATCATCAACGACGTCCATGATTGATGGATTGACAGACCTGCAGTTAATATTGACGGAATGCCCACCTCTGTTCAACATGATTTATGACATAAGCAATATGATTGGCTCCAAGCATGAGTATAGAGACAGAAGTGGTCAAAGATGCAATAGTATTCACTTGTTTGTGGATTTGGGAATAAAAACTACTTCCCCCTGCTGGTTGGGAGCAGGTGCGTTCGTCTGAGAAATTACATGCTAGTTTATCATTCATGTAGCTTCAAGTTTCTTAAAGTCCAAATTATTTCCAATGCAAAAGACCTTCAGTTGTGCTTCTTATTCTTGGATCTTGAGCGGTTTGCTATTAATTTGTCCTTTCAGTTAGGATTCAAGTCGAGTATTGCTGAATTTCCTATGGCTGTCATCTTGAGAAAACACAGATGTCTTCGTAAAAAAACGGACGGTCCAGCTACTCTCTGGTCAGCTGAAAGAGGTGAGCTGGAACAGGGCGCATACACAGATAAAACACACATTCTCACAACACTCTTTTTTTTTTTTAATCCCAACACACCCAATCATTTGTCTTGCTTGCATGCGGCCTATCGTGCATGCTTGATAACTCACGCCCTCTTTGTAAACTCACACGATTGTACTTATTTGTGGCATTCTCTATTTTTGTTGTGGTCAATGCGTTTCATTCAAACATGCCAAGCCACAAAATGCAGGGTATGTTTCTTTCTGATGGCTAATGTCAGTGAACTACCTTAGCTTCAGCATGGACAGTTTGAAAAGGGCACATTTTTGTCAGGACCAAAAATGTCTGAGAATTTTCATTTTTCCCCAAACTCCTGGGGAGGGCTCTGGGATAAGGACATGGTATGTCTGGATGAATGCCTTTTGCTCAACGTGGGATGAATATCAAGAAGAGGTTTCACCTTGAGAAATTAGCCTAATCTTTGGATGGACTGAAATCAGGATCGTGAGGACGGCAAATCTGGGGCATACATTCAGGCACACCATCTCGCTCTCATCTGTCACCTTGAACGTCAGCAGCATGGGTCATCCAGGAAAGCTACTCTCAAGTCAAGTTGTGGCCATTCAATGTTACCTATTGCAAGGGCGTATGCTGGTTTTGTCAAGAGATACAAAACAAACAAGTCTGCTCTGTCGTGGAACTCTGAGCGTGTTTGCACAAGTGGGGCGCCGGTGAGTAAATTTCCGACCTCAAGAGGAATTAATTGTAAGCGATTGATAGCCTTTTTGATTGGCGTCGCATTATAACGGCCCATGATGGTGGAAACAAGCCCAAAGTTCACTGATGGGTTGCATTTGTATGACATTATCCAGCTTAGCCCTTGCACATGCATGTTAGTGATCACTAGTGAATTGCTGAGTGCACTAGTCATTCAAAAGGCTCAATCAAAGGAAGGGTTTCATTTTCATTTCAAACCATTTGCATTAAAACAGATCTTTGTTGGGGTCACATTTCTGAAGAGAACCAGCACTGTATCAAGACATAGCAATTGGTGCGGCATGTCAGTTCAGTGGATTTTGCGAAGCAGCTTAATTGCTCCCAAAGATTCCTCAAGCACCGGCAGCACCTAAGCTTGCAAAGAACTAAGGAAGCCATAGCACTCATCGACATCATCACTGCAATCCATCCCTTCAAGCCCAGCCCGCCCCCAAAGCTCCCCCCTCTGCACTGGTCTGCGCTTACTCAGAGCGGCCAGAGAGGGGTGCCGCGTGCTATCAGACCTACCGTAGGCAGAGAAGTCCACCACAGTCAAGATACACGGAGCACATATAAGACACAAAGCAGGAAGGAGGAGAGCAGAGACAAAGGAAGAGATTGAACTCACAGCAGACACCAAAGAAGGTAATCACAGCAAATGCAGTCAGCTAAACTGTAGGGAGTGAGGAAAATGACAGATAGGCCAACCTCCTCATTAGCACAATCATATCTTGTGCAGCAGATCCATTGTGCCTTAAAATAACTTGACTTTTAGATGTATTGTTACCCAACTGAATGAGTCGTCAAATCATCACTGAGGCATGTAAAAATAAACAATTATAAGACCTGCACAAGAACAATTGTTCTAACTGCTATTTTTATAATCACTCTCGAAAGGTTGTGAAAACAGTGTCGGGGCTTAGCTGAATAGATAGGACATGTCATTTCCCACTCAAATCCCAAAGCATGAGTGAGAGTGAGAGTGAGAGAAAGAGAGAGAAAGAGAGAGAGAGAGAGCAACAATAACATTTATGACAAATACATCACAAAAAGAGAGGAAAAAAATAAAACAGATAATCATGGTTGGTAAGAGTGTTATTTTCATCTGTGGAGAGTACACTGACCTGGTTGTAAAGCCAATGAATAGAGTCTTTGCTCATCATTTACTGTATACTGTACTTCAAATAGTAGTAAGAAACGTGACCAGTGAGCCTTTTCTCATTCATTATTGCATAGTTTTTAAATTAATAACAAATGGGACCAATTCACTAAGGGTTTTTGTGTTTTTTTGAGGTATGAGAATCAATAAAAAGAGTGAACATTACAATCCCACTTATGACCTCATCTTTCCTTGTCACCAACCTTTTGGAAACCCAGAGCTACTTCATGGCATTCATAGCAAATTCGCCCAGATTACCTTTAATTTTCTTATTGTTTGTAATTGCTGATTTCCACTCATCTATGTGAAATAAACTGTCCATCTTAATGATTTCTCACATTACCGGTAATTGTCAACAATGATTAACAAGGTTGGAAACAGATACATATCAATATGCAACACTATATTTTAATAAATCTGTCAAAGTCTTTACATTATCCAATGATCACTTCTGCAAAATTCCTAGGAAATCAAAATGTCCCATCACTAGTGAGCTCATTCTTAGAGCAGACGCAACTGTTAGAAATTTCAAATGGTTCTATCTGTCTGTCTCTCTGTCTGTCTGTCTACACTGCAAACTGTAGACCAACAAGTCATAGTCAAAAGAAAGCGCCTCGTGGCCGTGAGTGTCATGCTTTAAAAATTGACGTAGCGATCAACTGCCTGGCATGCTTATCACAACACTTGTCGTTGTTTTTGTTAGCAAACTTTTAACAGTTTTTACAAGTTCATCGTATAAACCTACTGTAGGTTTCATTTTGAATGTAAAAGTCTCTATAGTGTTAAGTTGATTTTCTGTTATTTGAAGCTTGAAGACAGGTTTGAAGTCGAGCGACACCATGCTTTGAAACTGTTCTAACTGAGGCACACATCTTTCACAATATTCCTTAGGGTTAATAGAATAATGTCTTTGACTAGAGGACTTCAATGTTAAAAATACAGTTTATCAGCCAAGATTGGTGAAAAATCTTTTTTTAAGACCTTAAAACACGACAAATTATTGGGCCAGGAGAAACTCCTAAATGTTTGCTTCAATCAACTGAGGTAGAAAAACTGGATTTGTCTTGTTTGTTTCTAATTCCCAATTACAAAGCCGTATAATAAACCTTGTAGCAGTCCAAATCAAGGGTGGCAAACAAAATCTCCAAACTCCCATGGTGTCACATACCTCTCCTCCTTTGAGGTTCTTCATCCCCATGTCACCCTTTCCTTTCTTGCCCTTCTTGTTCTTCTTCTTCTTGCAACAACATTTCTTGACGATGCAGAAGCAGCACGTTAGAATGAGTAGAGCAGCGACCACAGCAATGGCGATGATGGCCCAGGATGGCACTGAGGATGATAAACAAATCCACGTATAGGTGAAACATTCCTAGCCCGAGAGGAAAGAAACAAATACTTTGACATTTGACCGACCGCTCGATTAGCCTGTCCATGTCGTGCTCTGGGCCAAATATATTTAGTAAGAGGTGCCACACTCGCGATTAGATTGGGCGAAAATTAGATTTCTGTGCCATTAGGGGGGGGGCAGCCACTGATCGATACTGAGTAAAGTCGTTATGAGGCAGCCATTGCCCGCAGCAAAAGCAGAAAATCCAATTCCAAAACGGTTGCTTCGTCATCACAAGTTGATTGGAAGTTGGTTCAGAACTCACGTGGGATCTTATCGATTTCGTTCAGAAACTTGTTTTTGATCTCGTCAAAGGCATCGTTCTTGCTGACTGGCTCGGTGGAGTTGTCTGCAGAGACAAGTGCGACGGGGGCAGGAGTCACAGTCAAGGCACTGGCCCCTGTTGGCTTGGCAGCGACCATGGGCGTTGTCTGGTGCTTGAACAAGTTCCACTTAGTCATTTAGGCTGCACACAGTCCCTGAAACACATCAGGAAAACAGTTATTAACACCGTTATCTGTCATGCTTTGTTAGTGTCAAGCATGCACAGGTACTGTACATGCATTCACTTTGTGGGAAAACGAATTTGTTTGATTTATTTTTAGATTCTAGAGTTTTTCACAAATTAGAAGTAGAAACCTACGAATGTGAGGGCTCTCCATCCTATAGGCATCTATTTACCCCTTAATCATGCATGTGTTTCAAAAGGGAGTATCATTCTCAATGTTCCCTACCAAGAGAGAAGTGAGAGTGGGATTTAAGCCATTCATGCATACATGTCGCTACAATAAGTGGACATCTATTCAAAATCTAAATTCTACTTCCTCAGAACTAGGCAAAGTACGGCTCGGGGGCCACATACGGCCCGCCCACAGTCTCTGACTGGCCCACACAAAGACCATGAAGTCAAAATAAAACTTTGAAAGTTTTGCTTTTATTTTATGTTGGAACAAGCGAAGTAGTAAGCAATAACTACAACTTGTGTCTGTTAAGTGACTTTTCTGATCCCTTTAGCTCCCCCAAAGCTATCCTAATTAGACAAGACAACAACAACAACAACAACAACAACAATAATAATAATAATAATAATAATAATAATAGCATCAGATTAATAATAATACAGGACAAAGTTGAGGTTAGCATGTTGGCTTGGCCCTTGGCAAATGTTCTTATGGGGCCAAGTTGCACACACGTAATGTGTAATCTCATACGCTGCCACTCACTGGCCGGCTATTTTAAGTGCATTGAAGGAATTTTTGTTCCTTCAAGTCTATAAATAAATAAATAAATTAATTAATTACTTAATTAATTAATAGATAAATAAATAAATAAATGAATAAATTAATGAATAATGAAGACACCAATCAACTGTGGTGTGTGCTGAAAAGTATTATTTTTATTTTTATAATTTTGTGTAATTGCGGGCTATATTTTAACTACACACAATTCAAACCATTAGTGGGACTTAAGGTAGCTATATACTGTATACTTAACTTAAATTTCAAATAATCACATTTTTAGGGCTGTGAACCATTTTTATTAGACTACAGTATAATAATTAGGATAGAAGGGCTGGTCGGCCATATTCCTTTCATGCACTCTACTTGTTTTGTTTTTTTATTGTATAAGAGGATACACTACCCGCTCTAGACACAAAGGAGAAAAGAGCGTTTGCATAGTAGTCAGGTTCAACATATTTCAAATTCAACAAACAGTAAATGTGTTCAAATATTAAAAGATGAAGTATTCCATAGCCCACAGTTTTAGTCACGGTTTTGTTAAAAACCTATTTCATCAGCTAATGTTCCAACACAGGTCATCCAGCCTGAAGAGTAATAAAACCCCTTCCTGATGGAGGTTGCCTTAATTAATGTGTAAAAGGGTTGAGGTCATTGCAGCAGTATTAATGAATATAAAGATAAATGGGGAAGTTTTAAAAATGCATGATGAAGCCATTTCTATTCCCTGAATTCCTATACCATTCCATCCATTTTTACCAACAGAAGCATCATACTCTACACAGTGATTGACTATGGCAGCCTGCGCTACGGTCTGACACTGCACTGGTTCCAGCATATTTCACAAGGAAGTGAGGTCAGCGGGCAACGATTTGAGTTCACTTGACAACAATATTAATGAGAAATAACCATCAATCCTCAGTTATACATCACATTTGCTTGTTTGCTTGCTTGCTGTTTGCTTGTCACCTAATGCTTGAGCCAATTGTGCCTGACCATGAAAGGTGTTAGGAGAAACAAAAGAAACATCCACACACCATCCTGCCGTCGTGTTCCCATGCGCCAAACAAATGTTCAATCAGAGCTCTTATCGGTTCCAGAAATCACCGCGTGACAAGTGCAGCTGCAAGCAGCCTGCCGACAGACTGATGACTGATTGGGCAAGAGCAGGGGAGGATGACAACAATAACAAGAGTAGACTTGTTGATTTTATTCATGCTAGGGTGATATGGTGGGAAAAAAAGCGGGATTTTTTCATTTCTTAGGTGCCAGTCCTTAAGTTAGTGGTGGAGTTTCAGCCGCCATGTATTGCCACATATGAATTATTCAGATTGAGTCTGACAGTGAGAAGGATGAGCTCATGCCACTCGAGGTCACCTCATTACAACGTGATGTGTTCATTACAATGTATTTCTGGTCATTCGGAATCTAGCTAAACTAGACCAATTGTATAAACATGAACGGAAATGTGCTCAACAATTAATCTCCACTACTCTGAGGGTGACAGCAAGGGCGGATAGAGAGGACAGAGAGGACTGCATGTTTTATGACTACCACCAGAGACAGCTTTTAGCAACCATGCTAGCAAAATCTACAATTTAATTAGCTTTTTCTTTGGCAGAAGCAGTGGCACTTTATGAGCCAATTCCCGAGCTAAGACATCACTTACGAACAGTTCTTTAGGTCAAGTGTTAATGTTTGCATGTTAACATTGGCTAATTAGGCCTGAACGAAAAGTACAGCCAAGGTTCTTCAAATAGTTTGCTCCAATGTTCCACGGCTTTAATCATGACCCAAGAGAATGATATCCTCAGTACAGGAGATGTAAATGACAATTTGGTAGAAGAGAAAACAGGGTTTTTAACAATCCATTCATTAAATGTGACATTTTATGAAAACCGAAAATGGTAACCTAATGATGTAGCTGGAGGAAATGTCAGAGGATCTCCAGAGTGATTATGATAGATTCTCTGGGCTCCTTGAACATTTGTATAAAATCTCAGGGCAATCCATCAAAGTGTTGTTCAGACACTGCAGTCTGTTGAAGAGGCAGACGGACAATGAGAGGCAGTGCTTTGAGCTAAATCATATTTCAACAGGTACAAGAAAAGCAAGGACAGAGAAGAGTTTAACCAACTTAGTAGTTAAAGGTGTTGGACAGATGGCAAATTGGGATTTTGAACATGGAGCAGCGGATTCAACCCTTATTTAGGCCTCCTATGTTACAGTAACTGAACAGATCAAATGTTGAAAACTCTTTAAGTGACATGCAATTATGTATGCATATTATATAAAACATGGAAACTTGGATCTTTCAGCATTTTGAACTTCATCTCGCTTTGTCAATAGCCTCTCAGTGATTCAAATGGCAGTTACCATGGTGATTGTAAATTAGAACTAAACCATGGCACTGGAAACTAAAGCACTCCTTCCTATCTTTGGTGTTAAATTTGAATAGAGTCACGGTGTTACTACACTTTTAATAGCTACTTTAAAGCTACTGTATTATGTGTACGTCATGGAAAATTATTGCCCACAACTAACAAACTCAAACCTGGCTCACCTCTTACAGTCCACCAAGCCTGAAACAACAAGTATGGACAGCAGGCACTTGCTTGTCAAGAGGTCAAGTTGCACACATTGCCTTTCCTGACAATGTGTTATGATACATTTAACTCTGGAGACAGCTTTATTGGAAGTTATAAAGATAGCAAATACTTTCAATACAGTCATGTTGCCAATATGTTTCATGACGTAATTGTGAAACGTGCAATTCCACAGCAAGATGCCAATCAAATTGGAAAGTGGGCCACGCATCAGGTTTTACGGTTGTACAAGAAGTTTCAAGAAACCAAAATGTTTATTCTATCACTGTCATGCCTGACAGCACTATCGTAATAAAGATTTTATGATGGCACTGTATTTCAACTACATTCCGTGTGGAAAAATTTAACCCTTGAGGTTCCACTTTGCAGTCGCGAATGCTTTTGTAACATTTGCATGTAGATAAGCACAAGTTGCCTAACTTAATAGACAAAACATGCAATGTCATATTTAGTGTTCTTTAACGTTAATATGTCATTCATTGAAGAAGCAAATAATTGTGGTTTTGAACCATATCCGTATTTTTGCAAAAAAAAATCATGCTTTTTAACAGGTATTTTTCCTGATATAATGAAAACAGCAAAAGTGATACCAATTTATAAAGATGGTTTCTGTGTTACCTCAATTTTCTAAAATATTTTTTGTGGAAAGACGTGATGCCTTTGTTGAAAAATATGATGTATTAAATGACCGCCAATATAGCTTTGGAAAAGGGATTAATAGCACTTTGGCAGTGATGGAATTTATAGAAAATATAGCTATAGCAATAGATGAGAAAAAAGACATGTGGTGGGTGTATTTATTGAATTGTGTAAAGCATTTGATGCCATTGATCACTCAATACTCTTGCAGAAATGTAAACAACATGGCATGAGAAGTGGCGCACTTCAATGGTTAAATAGTAACCTGTGGTATTCCACAGGGTTCAGTATTAGGACCTAAGTTATTTATAATGTAGTTAAATGATATTTGCACTGTTTTAAAATCTATTAAAATTTCATTTGTAATGTTCGCTGATGATACAAATGTATTTTGCTCGGGGGATGACATGAAACAACTAATAAAAAGAAAGGAACATTGATTGTGTGTGTTTTTTTTTTTTAATGTTTTGATTGTGATAAGCTATCACTAGATGAAAAAAACAATTATGGTGTTTGGTGGTATACAGCTCAACTGCGATTTAACACTTTATTTAAATAGTCCTGAGATTGAACAAGTTACTGAAACTTTTTGGGAGTGATTATTGATTATAAACTGTGTTGGAAGCCACAGATAGAATACTCTAAATGTAAATAAGCAAAATCAGTGGCTGTTCTTTATAAAGTAAACGGTTCGGCTAATGGATGGATGGATATCCTAAACCAGAAAGGTCTTCATATATTGTACTCTTATCTTGTGTTGCCTCACATGTCATGCTGTGCAGAAGTTTGGGAAAATGCACAGTACATAAAACAAAATTACAGAAAATAAGCTATTAGAATAATGAAAAAGGTTGGCTACAGAGAATCAACTAATCAATTATGGATCTGGAATTTTAAAATGTATGGATATTGTGTACTTTGTATTTGAAGACACTGAAATGCTTTTTTGTGTAGTGGATAGCCTACCTGTTGTATTCAGAGTTTCTTTAAATTAAGAGAAGAAACCTAAGGAGGAATAATTAAAAATAATTAGGAATAATTTAAGAAATGTATTTATGTTTGAAACATGTAAAGTGAAGAACAACATAAAATACAGATGTGTTTCAGTTTTTGGATAAATGGAATGGACTTGATGATGAGTTGAAGCTGTGTACTTCTCGATTGGGGTTTAAGACAAATTTAAAATGTAAAATAATTCATGCTTACAGTGCCATTGATAAAATGTAAAACATTTATGAATTATAATGTGAGTGTAGTATTTATTTATTTAGCTCCGTTATCATATTGATTCATGGGACCGTATTGGATAGACAATAATAACCTATTCCTTTTTTAGTTATTAATTAATTTGTTCAAAAGGATGTTTGTTTTTCTTTTCTTTACTGTGTATGGAACTGAAATAAACCATTCATTCATTCACATCCTGCAGCAACAGAAAAGTCTTCCATGCGGATAGCATGTCTCTAATTGTAGCGGAGAGAGTTTATAGTTAGCCTATTAGCGTCCAGGTTGGATCGGCAAAGAGAAAACAACCCAAGGAGGGTGAGCTCAAGTCATGCAGCTGTTCTATTACACAACAAGTACCCTGCACAGCAATTAATTAACTATTTGTCCTTTGTTTCCCGGCCCTGACAACTTGACACTGCTGCACACAGCTGTCTGCAAGTGGCCAATATGCGGATTAATGAGCATGTCAGTGTGTTATATACAATCTTGAATTTCCATCCATGGAAAACCTCAAGGCACTTTAATCCTCACTTTCAAAATGGCTTCTGTCAACAAGGAGAAAACTGGTCATAGGACTCATGTGGCTGCAGCTGAGGGCAACATTCAGGAGCAGTGGGGCGGCAAATTAACTATTGAATATTAGGCGCTGTGAAAAGGTTGCCGTATTCAAAGGGAGACAACAGCAATCGCTGCTCGGCTGTCACAGGTCACCAGATGAGCAGGTCCTCGAAGATAAAGAGCAATCTTTGTAATGTGACCTGCTCAAATCCGTCAGGCTACTGCCATCTGTGACGTGGCCTTCAGCTCAACTGCCTGTGCACATACGTTTCGTCCAAACGTTGGCACTTAGGGATTGCAGTTTATCACTTAATTCACAAAATAAAAGTGGTACGCACATTATCGCTGGAGGTCCATGCGTAGGCTCCTAATTTAGTTTGAGCACTTTTCATGCTGAGAAACTCTTTTATCCTGATCGCATTGAGCTATTTTGGTTATAAAGCTGCGGTTATCATTTAATGAGCATTTCATGCATCATATTCCAATAAATATAGGCTCAACTAAACACTAAGCCAGATGAACTCTGACCTCTCTGAACAGAGCTTCAAAGGGACTTAATGCAAAACTTTTATTTAACAATATGACAATATAAAGTAAGGCTGCAGCTATCCAATACTGTAATTCAATATTCCTGAAAATTATTTTACAATAACTGTTTATTCGGATGAACCATATTTTTCTTTATTGACGGCTATAAACGTCAAAAATTCATTTGAACTATTTCTATTAGTTTAACATTTTTTCCCACTTTTGTTAACAAGAGTATGAAAACCTAGATTTTTTTTATTTGTACTTTTAGAACAGATTAATCGTGAGTTAGCAAGTGAAGTCATGCGATTAATTACGATTAAAAATTTTAATCGCCTGATGCCCCTAATTTTTAATAATCTTTTCTCCCTTTTTTGATCAAGTCAGGCGATTACATTTTTTTATTGTAATTAATTGCATGACTTCTTCAATAGTTAACTCACAATCACAAATTTTATATCTGTTCTAAATCATTCTAAACAATATTTTTTTCCTAGGTTTTCATACTCTTGTTAACAAAAGTGTGTGTGTGGGGGGGGGGGGGATTAACTAATAGAAATAGTTCAAATTAATTTTTGACGTCTATAGCCGTCAATGGCAGTGAATGAGTTAATAATCTTTTATTTCTTCTTTTTTTTTTAAAGAAAGAAAAAGAAAAGATTATTAAAAATTACAGTGTGCATACTGATGTCACGTACCTCTACTCTATGCACATTCTAGCCCAGACTTGGAGTTGCTGTTTTTCAACTGTACCACTAAGTCATGCTAGTTACCTTGCAAGTTTCTGTCTTTTATACTTCACAGTTTTTACATTTCTACAAGTTAACATGAACACCACACTGCAAATGCTGGCTGTTCAAACACATTCAAACAAAAGCACCCAGATTCAACCCTCGTCAGCTTTGGCGACTAACAGAGCAAAATTTAAACATGAACTTCTTAAATATAAGTAGCGCAAGGATTGTCCCTCCAGGGAAGGCAACACTCTAGATCCCTGCTATACCATGTTGAACATCTCATACTGCTCTATTGCCCATAAAGCTTTAGGCTAGTCTGATCGGTATTTATTCCACTTAATTACGTCATACACTTAAATTAGTGAAACCTGCAGTGAAGAAATGAAGAAAAGATGACACTACAGGGCTGCACAAATTGGAGTGTCATTGAAACTGCATATGGCAGCTTAGATGAACATACATTGCATTCTGTGTCAGGTTTTCTGAGGACGTGTGTTCCAACGAAGATGTTCCGCAACAATAACAAGTTATGGTTCACTGCCAAACTTTAACACCTCCATCGGGCTTAAGAGGATAATTATCAGAAATCAGCTGACAAAGGAAATTAATATTGCCAAGAGAAGCTACGCAGAAATGCTAGAGAAAAAAAAAACCATTTACTGCTAACGACTCCACATCAGTGTAGAAAGTTGCCGTCAAAGGCAGAGGGTAGCGTTTTATATGCTAAGTTGCTAAGTATTTGGCTTTCTTTGTTATAGCTCTAAGTCAGTGGTGGGCAAACTCGGTCCTCAAGAGCCGGAGTCCTGCAGGTTTTGGATGTTTCCCTGCTGCAACGCAGCTGATTCCAATCAACAGGATCGTTATCAGGCATATGCAGAGCTTGCTGATGAGCTGATCATGTGTTGGAGAAAGGAAATATCCAAAACCCGCAGGACTCCGGCCCTCGAGGACCGAGTTTACCCACCCCTGCTCTAAGTGCTAACCTCGAGTCTGTCTTTAGTTATTGTTTTAAGATTTGGCAAAGTCCCATAAGGAGTAAGATAGTCCAATCAGCCTTGCGTCTAACACAAAGGTTAGAAAACAAGTAATCTATGGCATCCACAAAGCTCGATGGTCGGCTGTTGAGAGAGCAAATTGAATCTCTCCTGAAGCTGCTTTTATAGCAAAGCAGCTGGATTCCTAAGAATTCATTCTTACTTCTAGATTACACCGGACGCGTGTGGTTTGCGGATCTGCTCCGTTTTGACTGCGTCCTCCGGACACGTCAATACCATGGACAGGATAGGATAATTCAACCAATCAGTGGATTCGATGGCAAGAACACTCCAACACTTTTCAATCCTAAATACATAAACCATACAGTGGCGTGATGGTTATAGGCCGTGTTACTTCCAGACACCATACAATGTATATGTAGCTGTTACAGAGTATATTTTGCAGTGCTTTTGCTTCAGCAAGCAGACAATATTGGATAGTTATGATTGTGTGTAGCCGTGTATGCATACATTTTCTGTTAGATCAGCTATGGCGAACTCTGGTGGTTACATTTGGTATTACAAATGTATCTTTTAGCCTGGGACCATTCATTGCTAATTGCTGTGTTAACATCATATTCCCGTACATCGCTGCTTCACAACACATGACACTGGGCACTAGATTGCAGTTAGAAACTCTTGTCATTTTTATTGTGGTGAACGACTTGTAAGACACATTATAAATTATATGTGTCCGGCAATAGCGCAGAATTCAGGTCATTTCCTAAATGGCAACTGACCCGTTTTATCTTGCAAACTCTGTCACCCTACACCTTTTAGAGCCATTGGAGGATCTGGCCTTTGCTGACATTGATCGGAAGGGGAGGAAATACTCAAATTCAGCCCGATTATCGTGATGTGTAAACCATACTTTAGATCTATCACAGACAGCATTGACACGATCAAGAAGGCAGAGTTGAGACGGTTACTTTATTTCAATTACAGATCATTTGCAGCTTTGTTCCTGAACTCTTGCTACTACTCTACAGTAATGCACTCCTGCTGAAATGGGCTCAGAACTCCCAAAGTCACAATGGTTTCATTTTGCCAAGTTCTAATAGGATTACAGGGAGATACTGATGGCTGCATTGCTTGCTATTTACCACTGAAGGTTGAGATAATGTGAGGATCACGGTCTGAGCAGAGTGCCTTCAGATGGAAGATGGAATCACCAATCTCTCAAGAAGAAATGCTCCACTGCTTCCATCATCAGCATCTATTAAATTTTGAGAAATTGTACACATGTAGACTAATTCAACAATGAACTGAGTTGTGTATTTTAAGCATTTTACATTTTCAGCCACAAAACTGCCTTAAGCGCTACCGTTCTATGTTCAATCTTTGTAATTGCTGTTTTGCACCACATTTCATAACAAGAATCACGATAGGTCAAAAGTTCAGTCATACAGATTTAAACTGGTATTCAATAAATGCTGCAACCGAGACAGATTTATGCAAGGTATTCTACTGTAGTTATAAACGTCTCTGTCTTTTGTCAATTCAATAAAGATAGCCAAGAACGGACAAAAGCTCTGGCAAATTCTAAATAGCACATGGTGCAAATCCTGTGCCAGAGTCAGTTTCTGGAGCTGAGCAACAAAAAGGAAGAAGCAACTTCTGCTGTCACAATGCGATAATTACCGCAATGTGACAAATTAAGACTTGAAATCAGTCAACACTTTTAGTTGGAAGAAAACAAACACTTGAAGCATCATCATATGTGATGTCACCAAATCTCACGATACCAAGGAACACATCTAAACGATTAACTCCACATGCCTTTTCCTATTTATTTATTTATTTATTTATTTATTTATTTGTTTATTTATTTACTTATTCATTCATTCATTCATTCATTCATTCATTTGTAGACTCACCACAATAGGGTACACATGACGGTACAGATGTAAAAGAACAGTGCAAAAAAATATGCTGACACTGGGCAGCCTCAGAAGAACTTGAACAGTAAAATGAATAGAATTTTAATATCATATGCATATTTATTTTACCAATGACAGGTCTGCAAACACCTTCCTGTTCCCTCTCCATTACACGGCTATCATGTTTCTGCAAAGTGTAAGTAGTTTTACTTTTACATTTTAGTTTAATTTTGTTATTCAATAGCTAGCTTAACTTTATACTTTCATGACAGTACAGAATGTAACTTACCGTAAACCATTTCCTGTACAATTAATGGTTTTATGATGGAATCTGTTTAAGTTTGTGAATCCAATTAACTAATTCACTGCCAGCCATTTTCACTGAAGCAACCCCCTTTGCTCCCGGCTGTTTTACTGGATTTTGAGACTGTATTTGCAAGACACAGAATAGTGTGTTCTATTGCTATAAAAACATGGAACCTACCAAAAGAAAGGTTAGAGTATTTTCTTTCATCAGGGAAAAAAAGTAAAATGTTTCCATTTTGCAGCAATTAGCATTAGAATATATCTAAGAGTGGGGGAAAGCTCAAAGCTATAAACCTGTTGAAAACACTGTCAAAAAGAGCTTGTTGCAACATGGTCCTGGCTGATCTCTTATACTCTGCTGCCACCTTATGGCCATTTTTTGTAATAGCTACTATTGCTTTAAGCGACCTCTTTAGGTCTTTTGTATGCTCTAGCATAAAAAATAAAAACACACACACCCAAAAATGTATAAATATTTTTAGGGAGTGAAGGACAAAGTATTAAAAAAATGCATTTAAACGTTTTTTGGGTTTGAATGAGCTTCATATTACATATTGGGGGAAATGGTTTTGAAAGTAAAACAACTTGGAAGTCCACCAGCGTTGCAGAACTGATTATGTTCAATTGTGGCGCACTGTATAGCTACCTCCCTCCTACACATGAGCAACACATCTGAAAATACATGTGGGCATCTCACTTCATCCTCTCTGTAATATGTTATTCTGTAAAAAAAATAAATACAGTATACATATCTAAAGTATCTCATAAAACATTTTGACCAATGTTATTGGTACAGATTGCAGAATAGGGATTGCTTTGTAAGGAAGTACATCATACGAACACATTTTCCACATCACTTTTAGTATCCAGAACAATTTTTCTACAAAGTGATCTGTATTCCAAAATAATATGATGCGCTGCTTGTTTCCCTCTGCAGCTGATCTGCAAAACTGCCAGCAGAGTTGCTTATGCAACCATTCAGGGTGAGGAATCTACTTGGGCATCACGCCCCCATACTTCCCTCAGGGTTGCAGATATACGTTCAAGATGCAAGCACACAGAACAAAAAACAACAACATCAACAACAATCAACAAGAAAAGATTGTGAGCATGATTCAGTGTGGCAGCTGTGTCAACATAATGCAATTAGTTCAGGAAACCCTGCCAGTGCCAGCACTGATCTGAGGGCAGCCGCCGAGATAAGGATGTCACAAAGGTGTCTTGCATATCACCTCACTGGAGAGCGTTAGAGGAACGCCTCGCCTCGTATATCTGGCTGTGTGTTGACCCGAAGGGTGGTCCAGAGAGGCTTATTTACAAACGTGCTTGTGCAGATAAAACAACGCTTACTCTCACCTGCATCTCAATGTGACTCAGCTATTGTCAGGAGGGATTCTTGAAAATGGGGATGGGAGGTGTTGCATGCTGAAGGAGGAGATGTTGAGATCATTTACAGCCAGTTGCCATACATCCTCCCCCTGGCCCTCAGCGCAACCCCTCTCTCTGGCCCCTGATAGGCTGATAAATCATTCTCTCACTGATATAGTGAGCCAATCTGTATGTAAAACTGTGCGGGGGAAATGCGGGCAAGGACAGGAACACTGCAGCATTGCAGATAGGCCACATGAAGAGCTACAATATGGAGTGAGTGACCAATGAAAGTCCTAAGCAACTGTGGTGCATAATCCATGAATTAAAACAACAGCAACATTGTCAGATTAAAATGAGCAAAGATGTTAAAGAAAATCTCAAGCTCAGAATTTAAAAAAAAATATTTCCCTTTTTCAAAATACTGTATAAAGTTTAGGGGAGCTACTATTTTTGGCCTTGAGCAGTTGCCAGGCAACCAGTGAAGATGACAGGAAGATACAAAAACAATTTTTTTCAACTTTTTGTACAAAGAGAGTGAACATGTTACAAAGAGCCACTACTTCATGTAGACCAGTTTTGTTGCCATTGTTATTTGGCTTCTTCATATTTAATTCAAATGTCAAACCATCTTAGACAAACATTTACACATTTTGTGTGCCGTGAATGTTCGCTATATCTGCAATGTTTTTGCGATTCAAATTTCAAACTCCAGAAAAACTATGCCACTCATGAAAACTAGAGGAGACATTCTGCCATGTTGCTCAACCTTTGGATATCACCCAATGATTACTATATATTACAGGTGCTAGGCCCAGACTGCCACACATACTTGTAAAATAATGGCTACAATCTCACAATATTGGGCACATTTTTTCTCATATTACTACTGTAATTTCTTGAGAACAAAACACGCTTGAATATTAAATGCCACCTGCTCTAAAAAACAACAACAACACCCTTCAGAAGCTGATTTTCCTTTAAATTATGCATGCCCCTGATGTTCTGGTATCCATGTTCAAAAATGGAAGTATTACCCGCCCAGTAATTTGATAGATTGGGATTTGACTAGAGAAGTTCTTACCTTGTTAACAGTTTTGGCAGTAGATATGACACCCCTTTTGAGATGCCTACGCTAGAGGTTAGCGCGGAGGGTTAAAGTCGTTAGCACATTTCAAATGTATGGACGGCAAGAAAAAAATCATCTTTTTTTTCCAAAGATTACATATTGATGGCACATGCTTTCGCATTTCCAAAAAATAATCCTCATGAAAATCGGTTGAGAAATGAACAAGTTACGACTTTAAGTGAATGTTCATGCATTGATTTTGATTGGAACGTTTGACCTCCCCAACATGGCCGCCACATAAACATGTCGGTTAGCTGACTGCTACAGTCACAGACTTATGCTGCATTCGAGGAAGGTGGAAACTGGAAAGTATTACCCACTAGGATTGTCACAGTTCCAACCTCAGTGTGAGGTTACTTATTTTAAATAACTAAAGTAATGTTAAATAAAAGGATAAATGTGTTCACCATTGTGTAAATTATGTTTCGTCATTCACGGTCGAGTGATGTCAAATTGAATTTTTTTCCCGGCTTCGCAACTCAGTTCTTCAAGTTCAAACGGGCTTTCCAGTGCACACTTCCTGGTATGAGGTCGGAAAAGTCCAATTTCCCACCTTCCTCGAATGCAGCATTAGATATGAAGGGCAGCCATCTTATGATGTCACTGTTACTGACAACTTCTGTTTGTTTTTTTCGCTTAATAATTACACTATGATACTTTTAAGGAGTAATTATAGCCTCTCAAAAAACAAAGAGCTTAGATTAACATTTAGAGTGATTTTTTTTTTTATCTGATGGGCTTTACTTTCATTTAATTGTTGATGGTTCTGACAACATGACGTAGACAAATCTTTGACTAGCACTCGACGATACAACCGTATGTCCTACATTGTGGCATTTTCGTCATAAAAGTAGAAAATAATGTGCAAACACTGCAGAGAAATCAATGTATTAAAGTTAGACGGTTAGCGACAGTATTAGTCCCTTCATATATGTCTGTGGCTACAGTGCGCCAGGGTGTGTTCGGAAATCCACTCTGATGCCCTAACAGAGAATGTTTGTGTTCAGAGAGGCAGAGCACTCTCCTGTCATTAATTTCTGAACACAGCCTATGTTATAAAAAAAATAAAAACAAATGCAGCTCGTGCTTTAGTTGTTTCCATCTGTACTATAGAGCGTATTTGTGGACGTACCCGTAGTCTACATATCTATGCTTGAGCCATCGCCGCTTTGCATATCACAAACACAAAAGTGGTAATAAGTCGCAGATGCGTACATATCTGTAAGTTGTAAATAAGGCTGCCTATAGTGGAAAAGACTTGCTTTGAAGAATATTTTTTTGCTGTTTAGGGGGCCCACTTTTATAGAAAGCAACTTTACTGAACATACTCAAAAATGACACGAGGCTCGGAGTATAGACAAGGAAGTAACACAGAAGTCTAGCATGCCAAACGTGTGAAACATACTAATCAGTCTTTAGTTCTGTGGGGGAATTATGTGAAAACCACCACAATATTATGCACATATTACATTGGAATGAAAGTACATATTACTCACAACCCATGTGATGCATCTCAATGTTTTCTCTAAACCCATTTACGGTATAATAACCCACTCTTGATTTTTGGATGATTAAAAAAAAAAAAAAAGCACGTTATTCTCAAGATACTACTTACTTTTTAATCAGCAGTGTGGCCATGATATTTCTTTACACCTTCATGTTTATTTAGTGTGTTTGGAAATGTTTTCCCTAACCCAGACAGTTTCTATCATCCCAGTCCCAATTATTATTTTTAAGGCTTTTATGAGACAAGCCAGCAGGCGTGCCTGGTTAGTGTTGTGCTGACTTTTTCCACCTCATGAATCTGAAAAAATAGCTAATCAGTTGTCACATACAAGACAAACTTGGATTTTGAATTTCATTTGTTTTGCTCTGAAGATGCGAGTGCTGACATTGCACCAGCACTGTCAGGAGGCTTGCTCCTGGTGACACATCTGACAGTTTGAGACCGAAGCGCCAACCAACCATCACGCAGGTTAAAGCAAAAACAGCAAGCAACATCTGGGCAAGTGGTTCCATGACGGCTCAAACGCCTAAACAATACCAAGAATGTAGAATAATTTAGCATATGCTCCTTTTCTTTCCTATTATATGGAGCAGACCACGCATTTGGGCTCCAGCTGACTTCTCCACGGGAGTCAATTGAAAACCGAAATAAGATTGGTGAACTTCAAAGCATCCTCGTTTTTCTGGCTTTGCACGAGAGACTCGGAGAGTATTTGTCAGTGTGAGAGCCACAGGATGCGGCAGCCTGCAGTTCACACTTAATGAGCCTGCCTGAATGTTTTACAGCCAGAGAGCTCAGCATCAAACGACCCTCTGCTCCTTGCTACTGCAGAGGTAAACATATCCTGTATGCACTAAAAATATCATCCTTTGTGCGATTATTTACAATGTTTCAGAAAGTTGAGTGATCATCTGACCACTCCAGATACCGCCCATTGAATGCTTCCCGACATTTTCACACAAGACATTCTGGGGCCAGATAAAACGTAAGTTATACTATATTTGAAAATGTTACGTCAAGATCTAAGTTACAATATTCTCTTTGAAGAAAAAATGGACCCACATTTGCTTCACAACCGCACACATTCCAACCCTCCAGGCTCTCAGTAACACTACATAGTTATTTATAGCAGTTGAGATTAATGTAGCAATGAATTTGAATTTAATTCACTAAAATCTCTTCTAATGACATGCCTAATGTGGAATTACAAGCAGCCCAAGATAGGCTTTGTCCTTGGTACTGTCACCTCAGTGCTGCCAGTGTTACATGTCCCATGAGAGACAGTGGGGGGAAACGAGCATCCTGCAGCACTTTATGAAAAGCCACCTCTCGTTCTCCCCTCCTCAGCACAACTGTCAGCCTCATGACTACTTACAAGAGTAAGATTCCCTGCTGTGTGTTTGGCTTCATAGTGGCAAAATACAGTCGTGATGGACTATTTTAGGGCCAGTTCTTTTGGCTCCACTTGTGTTGTTTCTCACTGATCAAGGCGGTTTTGCGAGATGCCGTAATTCCCCTGGTGACAAGCGAAGCATCTCTCAGCAGGACACTCGTGGAAAGAGGCGTGTCATCCGTCAAGTGTGCGAAACCAGACCGAGACCACTTTTCTTGTGTCAAGTTTGCATCGCATGCATGGGCAAGAAACGTACAGGATGAAGTCGAAAATGCAAAGATGTCGCCTATCATCCCCCAACAAGCAGGAGCATTAAAATCCCATAACTCTTAAGCCAGACTCCTAACAGAGAAAGTGTAGAAGCATATGCTGAGAAGCGAGTTGAAACACACCCTTACCAGCAATGCTGTGATTCCGTATTGCTGTTCTCCACAACAGGCTATCCCATTCACCAAAGAGGCACTTAGGCTTAATAATCAAATGCCTTATAAACGTCCCCAGACCGCTCTCCCATCAGTACCAGCAACTGCAATCCTCTTTGCACTGTTTCTGCTGCACCACTACTCTACCCCCCCCCCCAAGCACCAACCCACCCACACAGTCTTCTGACTACCCCCACCTCTGTTTCTTCCAGTCCCCTCCTCCTCTTTCTATCTCTTTCATGGATCCCCCACCCCCAACCCTCCCCGCCCCGCACTCTTTCCATCCCTCCCTGCACTCTAGTGCTCGGTACTCAGCTGATTTGCGATGCTGCTCACAAGGCGCTGTATGCAGCACTCTGCGTCCCAGTCCAACGCGTGCGAGCAAGCCAAATGCATCTCGTACATGCGCTACGGCCAGAGTGTTACTTGCTCTATCGTCATCAGTGCACTGAGAGCTGATGGGATGGCATCGGCATAAACAAACGAGCAGTTGCAAAGGAGTTCAAACCAACGACATGCTGAAGATGAGACCAGGAGATAATAGGATGAAGACGAGAAGAAGACAGTCATTTGCTGAATGCTTAGCACAGCATCCGTCGGCTGCGTGCTGTCTTTATACATTTATCTGTATTATGTGTTTGGACACGCACCACTCCCTCTGTCATCAGAGTTTCAGAGTTTGAACTCACAAGCACAGCACAAATATAAATACGGTAAATGGTGCATATAAAACCCGATTTTATTTGGAGGTTCAAACGACAAGCTTTTATCACAGTAATTTGCTCCCAAAAAAAGAAGAGGTTTTCGAATCTGGCTTGAAAATCCTAAAATCACCATAAATCCACTCAAACCCACTTGCTCAAAATGCCTTTTTTTCTATTGCAGTGGACAGGACACGTGACTGTATAAATCTGCTGGCTTAAAGACAAGACGTGACACACTCATTAGTTTAACACCAACGCTCAGCCAGACACTTTGGAGCCCTTTGGGTGGAACAGCTCGTGTGTCACCGAGAATTATCATTGTCCCTTAAGTGAATCACCTTGCTTATTGGCCAGAAATGGGCACTTGGACCAGAAATCAATACAATCGTAATCACTAAGAATGAAAAAAGCAGTAAGACACGGTGAGCTTTTTGTAACTTCCAAACATATGACCGCAAACAAGGAACCTCATTTTGTATCCTGCCAATAGGCCATACTGCCTTTCACAGAGGTATTAAATAATGCAACATTTCGGTTTGATAAAAACGGTTGGCTGGTTCTGCACAGGATCTTAGCTGTTCCCAGTATTGCACTCTCCTGTCAGATGCTGTTCCTGTTATCTGCTAGAGCCATCCACCCACCTTGGATGTTGCATGACCCAGTGCCCCGAACACTATACTGGCACCACTGCTGCCTTTACCTTCCACATTTTCTCTCGTGCTATCTTCAGTCCTTGGTATTTCTCCAGATTCTCGTGTTCCTTTTTCTGAATGTTGCTATCATTCAGTATTGCTACATCTATCACGACTGCTGTCTTCTGATGTTTATCCTCCATCACTCTGTCAGGCTAGTTGGCGAACACTTATTTGTCATTCTGGATCTTGAAGAAGTCATGTTCATTTCTCTACCGTAAACTTTCTTCAAAGGTATTTCAGTGAATTTGGCAATTGATGGAAGGTCCATCAATCCGTCACTGACGGACGCCTGTTTTGCTGGTGAATGACGGGAAACTTGGAAAAACAGAGGCATAAGCACCAATGGAAGCAGTACACTGTACAGGGCAAATGGCAGAGAGAGAAGTGTCATTGACAATGAACATAGGTGCACTTTATGGATGGCGTTTTGAATACCCGATTTATGCATGACAAGATCCTGACGCCCATAGTTGTGCCATTCATTCATGACCATCAACTGATGTTGCAGCACGATAATGCTGCAACACGAGGTGATGATAAAGCTTAAAATTTGCAGATATGAAAAACAAACTTTTTGCTGAAAACTAACGATCTCAAATTTACGCAGCAAAAATCTCAACACAAAAATCCAAGAAATAAACATCGTATTAGGCTTTTTACAAATATTCAGTATGCAAGCCCTTGGTTTCACAGCACACATCGAATGAGCATTCCATTTCTCGGCAAACTCGAACAAGCATGTCGGGATCGATGTTTATCAAGGCCTCAATTATCCGTGTCTTCAAATCATCGCATGCCATTTATGTATGTATGGTATGTCTGTCTAGTGGCTGCTTTGAAAATTCTGTCCGAAATTTACTTTGAACACATGTCCATTAGTTGTTTTTATCAATTTCCAAAACACTTCCTCCTTTCCAGTAAAATATATTTTAAGCAAATAAGAGGCAAACCGGGTGAAAATTGAATTTTACGCAAAAAGCTGAAACCATGATTTTGATGTAAACATAGTCTGGCAAAGAGATTTCACCTTTCCAACCAAACCAATTTTATCCTGCTATTTTTGCCAGTTTCCGAGATGTGAGATTTTGTAATGTGGCATATTGAGATGAAACACCCTATGCTGACTCATTTTCTGACCCTCCCAGACCATTCTAATACAGAAAAACTACTCATTTTAGAGTGGTCTTTTATAATGGGCAGTTAACTCATTCACTGCCAGCCTGCCAAAAATGGATTTTTGACGTCTATAGCCGTCACTGGCACTGAATGAGTTAGGACACAGCTGTGCAATAATCATGCTGTTTAATCAGTGCCATCATATGTCAAAACCTGTACGGTGTCTGAATTATCTTGTCAAAGGAAATGGGCTCACTAACAGATTGAAACAGCTCCGTGAATATTATTTGAAAGAAATTCACTGTTTGTGTACATAGGAAAAGTCTTTAAATTCAGCTTGTGAAAAATGGGAGAGAGTGTTACGTATATATTTTTGTTCAGTGTATGGAAGCTAGTAAATTGGTTGTATGAGTTTGCGCACTTGCCTGTGCATAGCAAAGATCTCGCTCTCTTGTAGCCTGAACACAAGCAGACACTGTAGGTCTGTCCAGGAAAGATGATATTGATCCAAGCAAAATCCAGGGTGTGCTGGGTAAACCCAAGCGGATCAGCAGTGTCGCATTTCCCAGGAGACATAACCCTAACTCATAGACTGACAGTGATACTGCATGTCATGACCGGTCTGAAGGTCCCCACTATAGATCTGTACCACTGATTTTGTCTGCTACGGGAAGCAAATAATCTTACAACCATGTGTGTAATTTTATCGCGTGAGCAGTTAGGGAAACTCACGTTAAACGAAGCGGGCCGAGCCTCCAGAGGTTCAGAGCAAGTTAGAATACATATTTCATAAGGCACATGTGTTGTGAAGACTAATCACGTGGAGCTCACATCAAATGGAATGCCGTGACATTTGCCAAACATTACATACAATATCACATGCTTCTGCTGTGATGTGTTTAAACCTATAACCCGGGTGAGAGGGTTCTTATGTGGCATAAACCTTCACAACCGAAATTGAAAAGAGAATCGAGCAGGAGGAATGGCAGAGAGAAAATGTATTATTTGTGCTGTGATAAAATACACAGAGACAGACGAGAGAATCTACTGTTATCGACTCAACTCTCAAGCTTGATTCTCTAAATATGAAGCAGTGGAGCATTGTTGCAGCTGGAAATCTTTTGCGAATGCTACACTTGGGTATGTGAGCCAGATATCAATAGTGGATTAGATGTGGCTCTCTGCGTGCGCTGGTACTAAAGATGTGAGAAGGTGCAACAATGCAGTACTTTGGTTGTGATGGCCCATTTTTTTTATCTGGAATAGTGAGTGGAAAACATTCTGCTATGGACTCCTGTTATTTTAATGTACTACCTCACTGCCGCTATGCTTGATATGGAAACTCATTGGAAAATGTACACATTGTACGTATCTTTAGTTTTACATGTTATTATAATACTAAAACAGAAAATGAAGGCATAGTGAAGATTCAATCGTGGCCTGTCTACCAGAAGTACGGGGCGACGTTTACAATTTAGGTGAAAGTCTAAGAATTTATTTCCAACGTTCTTTCGTCCCCCTTTGAACACGTGCTGTCATGGTCGTGCAGCTTCCGGTTTGTGGATTATTTTTTTTTGGTCCAATCAAATTTCAGCTTCGATGTGTTGCCATGTCAAGGCCTTCAGAATCCCTACTGGTTGCATCGACCACATACACACACACACACACACACACAGCACACAGGTTTGTTTTACTATCTTTTTAGGGCCATCTCATTGACATAATGCATTTCCTAGCCCCTTCCCCTAACCCCAACCATCAAAAATGATTGCCTACTCTTATTCCTTACCCTAACTTCAATCATAACCCAATTCAAACCTAAACTCTAAAACCAAGTCTTGACCCTCAAAAAGAGGTCTAAACTTGTGGGGCCCCACATGGATGGGTGGGCCCAACAACTCTGTGAAATCTCATAATGTTGGCCCCACTATGTTACAAAAACAAGACCCCACACACACACATACATACCGCTAAAATGGCTGTTGTTTTTTAATCAATCAGATTTTAGATTCAACACTGAATAATGTCAGTATTCTTCTGTCCTCTGACTGGTTCAGCTAAATAGACTGCCATGTTTAGCCCTTAGCCATCTAAGATTGATTTACAACAATGTCAGATCATGATTAAAAATTCATTTTCTAGGCGTACTCACTCTTAATCGGTCATTCTTAAGTCTGTGATATATTTTGAAATGTTATAGTTGAGATAATTTTTTATTTAAATGAGCTGGTATGTGTATACTGTATATCCCTGGCATCAAAGAGAGCAAGCCATTTTTAACACTTTAGATTGGTCAATAATTCGTAAAAATTACATCCACACGTGTGGACTGACCAAAAGTATAGATTTTTGAAAAAATATTACATTTGCCAAATTGTGACTTATGAGTTTTCGCCCCAATGCCAGTGATATGCTTTTGCAAGGGTGTCACTCATAAAGCAAAGAGAAAAGAAGAGCAAAATGAAATTCGAGCAGGAAGGTCACGTTTCAATTTTTTAAAATTATTTGGTAAAAATGTGCCTAAAAATGGGAAGCTATCAGGTTAATCCGATTATCTATTATGATTTCTTTATGGGAGCAAAAGTCATTGAAAATCTTCTCAAGGAAATCATGTTTGAGCTCAGAGGGTCCACTGCACAGTGTTTGATTTACAAGTTTAATTCACTACGTGATCACACTCATAATTTGTTTGTTTTTTCGGATTTGAAATCAGTATTCCTCAGTGCAATGATTTGAAGAAAAGAAAAAATTGCGTTCTGTGTAGCACTGCTTTGACATTTTCATCGTACAGGAAGAGGCAAAATGGCTGCCCCTTTTGTAATTGGTATATTGAGTTATCAAAGCCTTGAGGTCTACAGAACACACTTTCCGTCCCCTGTCTGTAATCCTGGGGCAGGATGAATTTGGAAATCTCAAAACAAGAGGATTAGGATTATTCTGATACAAACCAGCAAATTTTTGAAATATCGTGATAGAATTCATCTGGATTTAAATGTTTGAAATACTGGGCCCTGATGACAATACAACTGCAAGACCGATGCTGTTTTTCACCAAGAGTAACCCCAGGCATGCAAATTCATTCAGTAGAAGTATCCATGATCAATGTTAACAATAAGAAAAAGGCACATTAGGCTGAAATGTGGCAAATGACTATAGTAGCAGTGCAGAGTCCATCTTTCCTGGCATAGCAGCTGTCCGCTGGGGTTTATTGGCTTGCAGTTACCCAATTCCATCACTCATGTAATGACTTTGATTAATCAACTTGAATGCAGGTGATGCAGGAAATACGCACACAATCTAGGCAACCTTACGGTAAACTACACTTGTCCACAGTGCAGCCGGCCGCACCTCCATCATCCCTGTGCCTCCCATGGTCATTGCCAACTAATGCCAGGACTGGACTGGGACAAGAAAAATGGGGCCTGGTATTTTTGGCTCAGTCCGGTCCCTCATAATCAACGGAGAACAACCGATTAGTGATTTATATATATTATGTGTTCCCTGAAGGAATGTTTTGTATTGTTATCCCGGCCTGGCTGGATTCACCAACTATAGATTTATAAAGTCGTCAATTGAAAACTTGCTTTAATTAAAATTAAAATTAAAATTAAAATTAAAATTAAAATTAAAATTAAAATTAAAATTAAAATTAAAATTATAAAAAAAATATAATAATTAAATAATAATAATAATAATATACAGGAAGAACAATGTAGTACGCTTCAGATTTGATTTGGGTAATAATATATTGTTATCAGCATAAAAGTTTATAAATGAAAGTCTCACCATTTTGTATGGGTCAAAGTTTTCCTGTGGCATATAGGACCACAGCAAATTAGGAAATTAGATTGCATCTGTGCATAGGAGTGCGGAATATGGGAAGAGGGTCAAATGCTGTCATGGGAGAGCACTGCTCACTTCCGTCTGTGAGTCAGCTCTGTACACTCAAGGGCATCACAAACGAATCTGTTGGAAGTATAAATAGATACTTAAGAAAAGAATGTCTAGAGATTAAAAAAAGTCAATAGATTTTTTTATTTTATTTAGGCACCTTCTGTGCATTAGAATGATACAGGATTGCCAAAAATAAAACACACACACGATGGTGAGTAAGCCACTCGGGCCATGCTTTTAGTGGACACTCAGAAATGCGGGCCGGGTCTTTGCAACGACCAAGATGGATGATATTCTTTCCACAGAGGATGGAGGCTTGTAACAATGCGCAGTGATGTGTGCCCTCATAAAGAGGACGGTCACAGCAATGACACTGGACTGCTATGATGAAGTGGAGACTATCCCCTTCCTCCCCCCACACTACTTCTCTCGCAACCTTTAAATTGGCATGCTACACAGTGTTGTCAACGAGCGTGCCACGCAGAGGTTCCATGCGGTCACGCACACAGGATGTGTGCTAGTGGGACACTTACAGCCAAATGTTGAATCTTGAACGAGTGGCTGGAGGTATTCACAGTGAAAAAGCTGCCAGTCCGATATCCTGCAAAGGAAAGACACAAGAACATTCATGTCAGACGAAAAGGAGCAGTTTTATATTTAAAAAGTGCATGTCATACACATGCATGGGCATCACAAATGTCCTCACATTTACTTATAAAGTCATCCAAATGTCAAAAACAAAAATCCACCAATTGATTTGCTGCTTCCTTTGGGATTAAATTTAAATCCTCTGGCTTTTCTACCAGTTTAATTGTACCTGCTCATTCTTACATATAATCATGCTGACACAAAACCCAATTAGCAGCTACAGAAACCTACTTTAACCTCACTGTCAGAATTAAACAATTGTTAACATTAACGTTCACTCAAGCTTTCCTGAATTAAAGATTTTTTTTAAAAGCCTTTCCATTTGCACAGCAGAACCTCCACACAGCAGAAATAATTAGCACCAGGAACTAAATATTGATAGCTGTGTCATTCTCTCCAAAATAAAGCCATGAATCACAAAGCTACATGGCGAGTGAGTTAGTACTGACTGCTATCAATTAAAGTGCTGCTCACCAGTAAGTCAATTGATTTCACGTTAATGCATTCTTAATGACTATAGTGAACCTCGCATATTCACCATTTGTCATTTGCAAATTCTCCTATTCACGGATTCGTTTTTAACACATCCTTCATTATTTGCAAAAAAAAAATTTCTAGGCAGAATGTTTTTTTCTTGTTTGTTTTTTGCCAAGCCTTGTCTCTAGTATACATCACATTTATTGTAGCATATTCTTGGACAATAACAAGTTGAGAAACGTCGGTCGATCAAAAGCCTCTTTAATTGACACAACAAGTTCTGTCGGCTGTAGCCACGGCAAAAAACATCAAACTAATTGTCCGCTGAATCTTCTGATTTCAGCCTGTGGAACACACACACACACACTTGTACTTATATAATTGTGAGGACATCCATAGACATAATGCATTTCCTAGCCCCTTCACCTAACCCCAACCACCAAAACGATTGCCTACCCCCCATTCCTTACCCTAACCTCAACCATAACCCAATTCAAACCTAAACTCTAAAACCAAGTCTTGACCCTCAAAAAGAGGTCTTGAGTTGTGAGGACCGGCCAAAATGTCCTCAATCTGTTGGTTAAAGACGTATTTTGGTCCTCACAATGTACACACACACACAATAGCTCCACATGCTGCTCATCCCACAACTCGCTCACCCAATCACAAATCTAACAGCAGCAGCAATGTATATTTGTGATTGGCAGTTACAATCGTGAAGATGTTGGCGCCTATGTCTGCTGCGGTTGCTTTGGTTTACGTTTGCTTCACCCGTTACCACTAAAGACAGCATCAAAATCTGTGAAATTCGTAACATCCCCACGTGTTGCCAACTCCCCAGTAAGGAAAGTAGCTGTCCTAAAAGTCGCTAAATGATGGCATTGCCTAATTTGCATAATTGGCAATTTGCATGTAATAGTAATGGATGCAAGAGATGAATAACATTGTGGGAGAGGCACAGAGTGAGTTAAAAAAAAACACACCCTAAAGAACACCAGAAAAAAATCACCAGTTGCTTTTGACAAAAAAAAGTCACCAGATTTAGCAAGAAAGTCGCCAAGTTGGCAACACTGCTTAAATGCTTAAACTGCTAAATGATGGAGCTTGAGCTGTTCATGATGATAATAATAATGTTTCTTTTCAACTTGTTTGACCGCAGTGATGTCCTCTCAACCTTACTCCAGGATTACCAGGAAGAATATTCCCAAAATGCTGCATAGAAAGAATTTCTCAACATGTTTAAAACATGTTTCTAACTGTCTGAGCGTGAGCTTTGTTCATTTTGCTTCAGCTATAGCTCACTGGACCACCAAATGATATGACACATCTTTTAAGATGCTAACAACATAATGACAAAGTGCCCAGAGGCTATACAGTGGTGGTAAATGTGATTGTGTGTGACTGTTTGCTGCCAGGAGGAGGAAATTGTGTTTTATGACGAACCAATTCAACTGTTTCTCTGCAGAACCTTGGCCCTATTTTTTTTTTTTACATTGCAAAGCCATCAATTTCATGACTCACTGGGCTTAATTGCTTTATTGTAATTGTCACTTGAAATACATCCAAGGGGGTAGATAATTAAGTTAAATGTGTGCATGCCAAGAGAAGGAATCAGTTTGCACTATTGAAAACGATCAATTGCCTGAAGAATGTTTATCTGTTGTTTTCTTTATCTGATGCCAACGTGCATGGCAGACAACTGAGAATGCAGTGGCCCAAAAAAGAATGAAGAAAATGACCGACCTTAGTAAAGCATTCAAGTATGGTCGGCCAGGAAGGCAGATGAGGCTGACAAAACCATGTAAAGTGAATTATTATACCATGAAGACATACCAAACCAAGCATTTGCTGTAAACAAAAGATTAAATGGACAGTCCGACATGGGACAATTGTGTAAGAGAGACAGAACAACATAAGATGGAGGCAAATGAGCTTCTGGGAGAATTGCAGCTGCATGATAACTTCACTGTGATCACCGGAGGTTGTGGAAGAAAAACTACACAGCAATCTATTTATAGAGCATTAGTGAGATAGAGAGAAGCAGTCAGGGGCATTGTTGTTTGATATTGCGGCATCATTTTCTTATAGTGGACACTGGCAGTAATAGTCTGCGAGTAGATAAAATGACAGTAGAAACAAAAGGTAATGATCCTTGGGGGATCATACTGAGGCTGAAAGCAACATTGTTAAAAATACTCAACACAATTCCTAGAGATTGCTTTTTATTCACGGTGGATATGGTGGCTAAGACTACCATACAAACTTAAGGCACGTGTGGCTCCTATATGTGAAATACTCGCAGTACTCCGGAGAAATGCTGTGAAAATGTCAGCGGGAGTTGTTTGCATCCAGCTGAGCGTCAGCTGTGGCAGCAGTTTGAACGCTCCTTCACACTGCAGCACTGACAATGACAATGAGTGGTGCCATTTTTTTTAATCAAAAGGGCAAACAGAAAACAATGATTACAAACAATGTTTTTGATTAAATGCCTGTCACGAACACAAATAATTATCATAACAGATGTTTTAATACGTCTCGTGTATAATATGGTAATGAACCTATTTTACATAATGAAAAAGACACAAAGACACGTATTGGAAGATTGTAAATTGGCTTCATGACAGGGGCGACAGGCTCCGATTTGCTGATTCTCAGATACAATCAGGTAAAATGGAATTGCTTGGGTAACATAATTGGATCGTTCCCCTACCTATTTGTGATGCCAAAGGACTGAGCAATTTACTGGAGAAAGCAAATGAAATTTAATGAAGGCTCTCGATAGCCATAACAAGTCCTTGTTTGAAGGACCTCCAAATGAACACTGCAAAGCGAAAGCACAAGGTCAAGACAAGTACTTGTAAAACCATTCATCCACGTGTAAAATCCTTGTTGATTAATCATCAAAGTGTCTCCGATCGACAAGATATCATGTCATTTTCTAATAATCAGATCTCTAATCTGCCGAATGCTTTGTAGGCCAACTGATGATAAATGAAACTGTATCACATATATGCATTTATAGCACATTATGCACACACAGAATCAGCTCGGATTTCAGAGATAGCAGCTAGGTCATCGCCATGGCAACCCGAGGTCAGCTACTTTCGTAAGTCTGTAACAGCTGCCCACAACCGCCGGGCCGTGGACCGGTACCAGTCCGGGAGCCAGTAGGTACCAAGCCGCATAAAAAGACTGAACACAAATATTTTATTGTTCAGCAAAGTCTGAAAGTAGTTCTATTTGGTACAATCAGGTGCATATGCCTGTGTAGCGATAGAAAGACTCAAATAAAAGCAAAAGTGAAAACCCCAAGGAAAATGGAAAAAAGGGGAAACGTTTGGCAAAGAGGTGAGTCAAATACAGCACCGAACAGTTCTTGTTGCAGTGTTGAGTCGCTGTCCATCTTTATGTCATCTGAAACTACGCTATGCAAATTTAGACAACTATACATCAGCAAATATGGTCATGCTGTACCTCCCCCAAAAAGGTGCGACCAAAACCTGAAAAAGTTTGTCGCACCAGTGCTACCACGGGGAGACTGGACCTAGCGTAAGTGACACACTTTGGGTGTCATTGTCTTCCATTACCGCAAGATGGGACAAGCTCATTGAGGAGAATCAAGCGCAGGGCTCCCACTAATTACAACTACTATTGGTACATTCAGCGTAATGGTGAGTTGCCTATAATGTTGATGGGCCAGCCAGGAGATGTTTTGTGGTGGGTTAGCAGAAGTGTTACAGTTAACATTACCATTGAGTGCTTGCAATGATCCTATCCACTAGTTTAGTGATGCAGTTACCATGGTTAAGTATTTATTTCCCTACCAAAAACAAATAATATTAGTCAGAGGCACAAAATGTACTCCTTGAATTAGATTATTTTACTTCTTGGCTCATTCAGAGGTTTAGCATAAAAAATCTGTTTACTTTGGACAAGAACTGGTTATATACAGAATCTTCAGACATGAATATTTTAGTTTTAGCCATTGCAAAATGTCTTCCACATTCACCATTCAACTGAGGCAACAACCTTTTGAAGGTATAAAAAAAAAAGGTGGACTTTTTTGCTCAGGGAGTTCTTTCATCGACACAATAAACATTTGGCTTGGCTGCATTAACTTTTTTTTCTGTTGCTAATGTGAGTGCTAGTGTAAGTTTGTTTTTGTCACCACGCTTCAAATGGCAGGGCTTCTCCATTCTTCACCAAGATTACTGTTCAGCTTCTCTGCCAGCACTTGAATTACTTGATCCCCTCAGGACCCCGCGTTGTCTTTTTCTCTTTCTCTGGTTCTGTCTGCGTCTGTCTCCACGACACGTGGCTCTCCATGACAGTTTCTCCCACTCAGGCAGGGAAACGGATTTGTGTGGGGGGTGAAGGGGAGACCACAGGAGACTAGTGGGGCTTGCTGAGTTGAGTCAGGTGCTGTGCTAAAGCATGGCATACGAGCACTCGGATATGTGCACGTGTGCGAGTGGGTGCTTTCCAAATGGGAGGGATGTGGCCCAATTTTAATCTCTCTATTGTGATGATGATGGGTTAGAGGGGGGAAAAAAGGAACGTGCCTGCTGAAATCCCACTGGCAGTGCTGCAATGCAGGGGTTTAACATAGAGCCAGGAGGCAGGCGAACACATTTAAGAAGGAGCCCTCTGATACACACGCAGTTTACAGACACTCACAAAGATGGACACAAGAAAAAGCTGATTTGTTCTGCGATGGCTGTTGAAAGTTGGGTTGAGAGTGATCTCATGCGCAAAAGGCAGCCTAATCAAACCAACCCACACATTTAGAGATAAAAACCATAAACAAACACTCAGAAGTGAGAAATCTTAAGCTAACATCTAATTGTATTGTTAGCCTGTACCGTCTCCCAGAGTGTCGTGCGCGAGCTAAAGAGCATAATGGTGGTTGCCAACATGACAGATTGTTGACTGTGGGAGTCTTTTACAGTCAGCACAAACCAGCAATTGATGACACTTCTTTTACACGCTGATACACACAGCAGTGACACAAGAGATAAACAGTCTTAAAGAGCACTCGCCTGACTTGCACACATAGTACAGTGGCTACAACTACTAAATCTGCATACATTTCCATGATAGTGTTTAATGTGATTTTATCATCAATTTATCCCAATCCAGTTCAAATGAACATAGTGAGAATATTAACTACTACTTTCATTACAAACACTCCCTGTATGTCAATATTGTGCTATTACCAGGCTTGGGGAGTAACGGAATACATGTACCTCCATTATGTAATCAGATTACAAAAATGTAACTGTATTCCATTACAGTTACAGGAAAAAACATGTAATCAGATTACAGGTACATTTATTAAAAATGTGGATTACTTCGAGGGGTTACAATTTCTACGATGAGAGATAGAGTGCGAAAGAGGGCAAGAGAGAGAGAGAGAGAGAGAAGGACAGAGCGAGAGAGCGAGAGAGAGACAGAGAGAGAGAGAGAGAGAGACCGAGCGACAGAGCGAGAGAAAGCACGTGAACACCCGCGCGAGTGGGACCGTTGCTAAATGTCGGGGAGGTGGGAACGAACGAACTGACTAGTCGTGTCCTCCACACGCGGGCAGTTTGAAAAAGCTTCACGGACGGGAGGAGGAAATGGCGACCGGTATTCACTGGAACTTACTGGGAGCGAAAATTTGAGCTGAGAGTCCAGCGGCATGCTACGCGCTGTAGCTTCTTGCTAGCTAGATCGCTAGCCTACAACCATAATGTGAGTTACACCTTCCAAACAAATCTTCCTCCCACCAATTTACTCTTTAAACATCATACACAACATATACACGGCTGAACTTGTGACTGAGATAAAAGTTAATTTTGCAGTTGATGTCACACATCGTCATCCTCATTGTATGACTATCTATCTATCTATCTATCTATCTATCTATCTATCTATCTATCTATCTATCTATCTATCTATCTATCTATCTATCTATCTATCTATCTATCTATCTATCTATCTATCTATCTATCTATCCATCCATCCATCCATCCATCCATCCATCCATCCATCTATCTATCTATCTATCTATCTATCTATCTATCTATCTATCTATCTATCTATCTATCTATCTGTGAGGTGTGGTTGCTTTCAGGGACAGTTCGAAAACAGCATATGGCCTTCAATCAATCAATCAATCAATCAATCAATAGCCTACATGCTTTTTAATTACACAAGGCTTTTTACTATTTGTAGGCTGCCCGGGTCCCTATCACCCGCAAATAGCAGGGGCACATTGTATAGAATATATATTGTGGTGATATTTATTTTTATGTTGTCTTCATGAGCATACTCAATATTGGAGTAATCCAAAAGTAATCCAGTTACATTACTTGCATATTATGGTACTTGGATTACGTTACTAACTACATTTTTTAGCAGGTAACTTGTAACTGTAACGAATTACATTTTAAAAGTAACCCTCCCAGCCCTGGCCATTACCAAGTCCATGTGTCTTTCACCAAGACAAATAAATGGAGTTTGTAAAGTACAGAAATGTCAAACACTAACAGTCATCCTTGCTATTCTACACCCGACAAGATGATCTTATTCAGGTTAAGATGATCACTATCTCCTTCATTAAAATCGGAATACAGTACTGCTCTTCCTACAAGTGTAATCTCATCAGTTGGGATGGGAAGTGAAAACGGATTCTTCTTACTGGTATCCTGGAATTTGATTCCTAGGCATCGTTTGATTGTTTCAGTTTAGACGTAGCCTCAGTGAGAGTCGTCATCGCTGTTTTCTCAAGTAACGATACGTACAGAGGTGACCAACAAAATTACAGGCAACATTACAGAAGTCATTAATGTAACTCCAGAGGAGGGCTGAGGGGAGGTTTATGTGTATTATAACGTTGGAAAATTAACGACTCAAAATGTCTCCCGTTTGACTTGAACTCTCGATGTACTATATATATTAAAAATTAAACTCTTTTACAGATGACATGTTTTTTTTATTTTAGTTCATGTGAGTCATGACTTCATGGCAAAGAAAACAATGGAAAGAAAATTTAATTTAACGATAAAGGCCAACAGAGGGCTCCACAATGTTTTGTCTGTAACTTCACTCGTTATCTTGGCTATCTAAGACTCAAACTGATGCCATCATGAAACCCATTTCCCACTCCTACCCATAAGTATTTAGGTTTACTGTGCATCAAATAGTTGTTCATGTAAGGCCTTTGTGAAATCATCATGGCTGCCATCTGTGAATCACATTTATGACACTTGTGAAAAGCATGAATAGCTTCTCACACTTCAGCATTGGCCACCACTGCTTTATTCATAACATCACCAACAACATGCTGTTATTATGATGGCCTGCAGGAAGAAGATGTATCCTATAAGATATATTTTAAGAGATTTCGAGCTTTTGGAAAATTGTGAGCATCCCACATCAGGCCGAGAAGTGAATCCAACCAGAGAAATATCAAAGTGAAACTTAAGAAGACCAAAGTGAGTTAACTGGCACAGCAAAGACTAACAAAATTCTCACATTTTTATTTTCGCATTGGAACACTACAGTTTATAATATAAGTGAGTAGAGCCCAAAAGCCTTTCAGAGTCCCACAAATACGGGGTATGGATTTCAAACGGTATTTGTCAATGTCGACACAGAATATTACTATATATATATTATATTATATTATATTATATTATATTATATTATATTATATTATATTATATTATATTATATTATATTATATTATATTATATAGGGGTGTGCCCAAAAAATTAATTCTCATAAGAATTGCAATTCTCATTTAGTACGATTCAGAATTGATTTTAAATGTCCCAAAATCGATTGTATTCAACGTGGAGCCGTTCTTTTGAGTGATAAAAGTGCCGCGGGTAGTGCGTTAATTAGCATTAGCGAGTCAGACTGGAGTAGAGCATTACAATTCCTTGCGAATCGAATTGCAGACCCAAAGTTCTGAATCGAATCGTGAGACATTCAAAGATTCCCACCCCGAATATTATATATATGTTATATATAATATATACTATATTTGACCAAATTCCTTTAATATAATTTTAATTTTAATCTAAATGTCACAAAAATAGATTTGAAAATACAGTGTAGATAGATTTAAAAATCTAATTAATAAGAATCCAACAAGGAATGAGCCTAATCATCATTAAAATTCAGAAAATTGTTCTTCACTGAGAAATTAATAACAAGCTTATTTTTCAAAGGGTGTGTACTTTTGCAATTTTCATTTATCGGGGTCAGGAGTGACTGTCTTCCTTCAGCTACCTGCTGTGTTTGTATGCAAAAATAAAATCCTGCCAATGCGCAAATTTACCCGCTTTTGCTTTTCTGTAGCATTGCAAAAATATAAAATAAACAGCAAAATATTGCAAAGTGGTAGGGCTGGGCGATATGGCCAAAAAATAAAATCGCGATTTTTGCAGTCATTTAGGACGATTACGATTTTAATCTATTTTAATCTAATAAACCCAACAAACATTTATTTTAAGGTTTCATTTATTCAAAAATAATTCCCGTGCAAAATGTTCAGACAACAATAATGTTTACTGATTTTGAATCAGTTTTATCATAAAATTTGCATTCATAGTTTGTGCTTAAATGCCAAGGTTAAGTAGTAGGTAGCTATTGTAAACATGTCTTGTAAACCACCCATCGAGCATTCTGCCACATGTGCAAAATGACGACTCAATTACATAAACTCACATGGTCTACTGTATATGTAGGGCAGCTATATCTCTACCAAGTTGTTTAAGTCAATACAGTTTGTATTTCATTCTTTGTACATTGTTGAGCTAACTGGCACCTAATGGTTGTCAACCTTGCCTTTTTTTTCCCCCTCAAGATTTTTCCTAAAAGGAAGCCGTTTTCTGAAACAAACCACTTGGTTCAACTTATGATATCGTACAATAAATTACAAGAGGGATAACAAAAGAACCACGGTAACTCTTTGTATAGTGACATGCAAGTCTTCAAAATAACAGTGCTTCATAACAGGGCTCCATCTTGGCATGAAACCATAGAAGTACAGTGGTACCTCGGAGTTTGAACATAATTCGTGCCTGCAAAGTGTTCAAAGTCCGAATAGTTCAAACTCCGAAAAAATTATTCCCATAGGAAATAATGTAAATGCAATTAATCCCTTCCCAAGCTCCAAAAACAGAAAATTCCCATTTTAATTGCTATTTATGTTTTATACATTTACAGTACAGTACAGTATTTAAACAATAAAAAGACCTTACCTTTTTTGTTGTGGTGTGACGGCATCAGTGGATGATAAATGCTATGTTAATGCTAGCTTTAGTTCAGTGCTGAGTTTGTGTATTTTACATTGGGCATATTGTTAAGCGGTCCTTGGGTGCATTGTTTAACGTCAGGCACGTTGTTGAACAGCTAAGGGGGGTCCTCGTGCCAGTATTTACAGAAGTAGTCATGGTAGTTACAACGGCGCGATAATCTCCTTCCTAAATCCACTGCGGTTCGTAGCACTGTATGTTTTTCTTTGCTGCCACTGGCACTGTTTTCTTTCTTTGGGTCCATGCCGAAGAAAATCCAAATGCGCTCGCGAGTATGGAGCACCTCCGGGAGTATTCACGATCTGACTGGAAATGAGCAGTGCATCGTCTCAACTACCGCAACGTGAGCATTCGGCATTGCTCGGCTTCGCACGTCTTCACTCGGCTACCCGTTTTCAAGGTACGTTCGGCTTAGCTTGCTTTGCTTGGGTGTTCAAACGGCGAGGCATTTTTTACTCCGATTTTTTGGTTGAGGTCCGAATTGTACGAGTTCCGAGGCGTTCAAACTCCGAGGTTCCACTGTACTACACTAGTCAGAGGAGCAATTGGGACGTTCTTTTGGCTCTGTGTAACGGGGTCAAAGGTATTGTAGGACAAACGGCAGACACGCCGCAAGTGTGTCCCCTCGTGGGGATCGCTCAACCTTCACATTGTCAGCGAAATCCATCACAAGGCCCAAACGTGGAAAAGCACGGCGCCGCCGCAACGCCGACGCCAATTGAGGGTGACAGCTCACCTCTCATGATGCCTTGCGCCACATTCAAACTGACTCTTGTTGCTGCATAATGATGTCAGTCTCAGTGCATTAATGGCTTTCTGTTTCTCACACTGCATGAGCCGCAACATGCTGGATTTAATTACAAATACTTGTGGCTTTAATAGGTTGTTTCATTCCCACCATGATGCTCGCACGCTTTGTAGATGTACTGTACGGTAGTTATTCTGTCACGTAAACGAGTGGTTGCTTTTGAAACCAAAAATGGCACTGCCTTGTGAATTAAGAGTTATCATCTGTAGCCGAGTGATCTGACCTACACCGTTGCCATATTTAACTGATATCGTCTGTACAGTAGACAGGGATGCGTTTTCAATTAAGCACTCATTAAGTCCTAAATTAGGCAACGGCCTCTGAAGCATACTAGCACAGGGAAGAGGACAGAAAGGTAACATAATGCATTTGAATGCACACACCCCTCCCTGATTGAAATTCTCACTCAAGCACACTGCTGTTGATATCCAATGATTTACCGTTTCAGCTAAAAGTCTTTCAGTTACCTTTAAAATATGACAATGTGTAGCAGATACTACACGTCCAGTGCTGCAAAATGAATTCAACGTGTAAGGAATGAGGCAATATTTCTGTGATAAATGGGAGACTGTGCTCAAAGGATGCTCCTACACCCGCAGTCCCGCGCCCGAGTGTGTTATCACCTGCCCTCCCGTAGCCTCGGAATCTGAGCGCGCCATCACGGATCAATGAAGCGCAGCACGGAGAAGACAAGAGCAATCAATGCGTTTTGGAAACACAACAGTGTTTCTGCACAAAATACAACACAGAAAAATACTGCTGTCTTTTATTAATGACAAAAGGTAAATCTTGTTTAGTCCCAGGCTGAGAAAGTGAGATTTGATTATCGTGATCAACAGTTCGGCTTCAGAAAGAAACGATCTCTTCTCCTTGTGGAAAGGTGGAGGCAGTGTAATATGTAGTGGTAGCTAGACAGATGTCGGCGGGTTCATTATCAAACAAACTCTTTCAAAACTGATGATGAACATCAAGTAGATGCACTCTAAGTCATTGTATTATAAAGGTTCATTCTGCATTCTGTAATTAGTTGAAAAAATGTTTCACACAAATCATCCTGATGAAACAATACAGTTCATAAACATTCACTGAGATGATCAAGTGTCTCTTTAGCTTCTTTTAGCAGCTCGGGTAAATAAATAAAAAAGAAGAAAAAAACAGCACCACGCACATTTAAAACAAAACTGTGTCCTTTAAGAGACACTTTAATTATAATAATTAGCATTATCATTCATTTGTGTCAGTGGTTTCCAAATTAGTTTTTTCCATCCCAATTGAGTAGTCTACCATTAGGTAATGGCTACTTAATTGACAAGACAATTAGAAAAGTACTTGGATACGTTCCCAAAGCTTAATAATGAGACACACAACTAACAAATGTTCATATATAGTAATTATTCCAGGCAAAAGTCCCAACAATCCATCCAAACAAAAGCCATCATTACAGAAATGTAAGCTATTTTCCAACATGAATTGTTTTTTTGTGTCGCAAACAACGATTAAGAGCGTGTGCTACGCTCACAGCACCTCCATTTCTGGTCAAATGTGCGCTGTAGGAGCCATTCGCTTGCAAAATATTGCCTTGCTACCACAGTGACAAAAACAACTGTACCACCCAACGGTGTCGTTCATTGCTTGGGTTTTTGTTTGGCAGCAGGAGCAGCAGCAAACCCAGAAACAAGTAAAATACTTTTTTCTCATCATTTTGAACACCGCGAAACAATCAAATGTTTATCAGCCACCTTAAGCTTATTCCGCAATCGGCTTTCATCATCCCTTTGCTTCTTTACTAAACCACAGCAGATGAAAGTTGATGCGTAAACAATTCCAAACCCACACCCAGCCATGACAATGACTATTTTTGAACCAGGAACATGATGTGAAATTCTCCACAGTCAACTCAAGGATTCTCCGTTACTCAGGAGGAGAAGGGCTGCCAAAGAGAAGTACACCCCTGGCAATGCGGCAGTAAATCACTGAATCGAGCACCATCTGCTGCTTGGCAGAACATTGGAACATTGATCTTTAAGCCTGGGTTGAGTCTCCATGTGAATCAGAGCTCAAGTGCAGATGAAATCCTGGTGAAGAAAATGTGCATTGGCTCGCGAGGTTCGACATTACGCCGCTGTGTCGGGCCACCGCCAACCCACAGATGCTGGCCCCGCCGTGCCACTGCAAATTTATAAGTCAATGATGTTAAAATGTTTGGAGATGTCTGCCTTCATAAAAATATTGAAAGCCAAGGAAAAACTTAAGTGTTCTTCAGGGACCGTGTTTAATTTAGAAATGTCCAAATCCTTGTGATTTCAACCTCTCAATAGTAAATATTCTCCGATTTCTGTAGGCCGCCTTGAAAGCAGGCTGATTATATTTGTGGTGAATCCAAATTGAGCATTTGCTAACATCTGCTTTTACATCGGAAAACAACGATGACGAAAAGGTTTCCCTATTCTCTGACATGTTAGAGAGCAAACCAGTAACTGAATTAGAATTAATTTGTTTGTGCATTTTCTGCCTGAAAGAGATGGAAATTAAAAACATGTTTTTTTCATGATACATCAATTAACTGTCAAAATAATTCATAATAATAATTAAATAATCAATATCAAACTTTGTAATTGATTTATTCTTTGGAGCATTGATATGAAATTGCGCAATTGCAATGCCTTGATTTTAGTTAGGATAGCTGTCATAATTGGACAAATAATTTAGTGCAATATATGGAGTATAAGACGTAACACAAATGCAAAAACATGCAAAATAACTATTAGGCATAAATTATACAGAACAAAGAAGTAAATATGAAATAATCATTAATACTTATTATTATACTCATGAATATACAGGGCCAACATCAGTTCCACATCTGGCGCATGGTGGCCAGACAGAGCCAACACTCAAAAAGGCTTCATGTTGTACCGTTGCTTGGCTTGAGACATTTTTTTTAAAGCCATATTTGACAAAGTAATTTCACCAGAAGGTATACATCCTATACATTAAATTAAATATCTAATTGGGGGTTGCATTTTTTTTATTTAAAAAAATTATTGAAGTAAATTATGGAAAAACTAAGCATGCACAAGATGAGATGCCGTTCGTCTTTTGGTCCATTGTATTCATTGGTGTTCAAAGCTGAGCCTTCTCTTGGGACAAAATGTCCCGTATTTAATAATGCAGCACCTTCTTTCTTAGGCTGAGGGCTGGCTGACACCCTACTAATCGTAAACAGAGCCATGGATTCAGCTTTCACAGCGTTTCGCTCGTATAATAGAACATCAGTTAGCTCAGATCTCCACGGGGCCTTGGAGAAGATTTGATCTAACCTGACTAATGATCTGTGTCTGACAAAGACCTAATAGCTTGCCCTTCATTATTAGCTCTCCGGATGTTTGCAGCTGCACAGGAACATTATTGAAACTGCTCGGATGTCAACAAATAAGAAGTGGTTGTTACCTTGTTGTTTGTCAGTTAGGTCGTCTTGTCTCTTTCAGTTTGTGAGCGTTAAGCAGGCTAATTGTCTGCTGGGTTGATTTTCCTTTTTGTCTAAGTGTGTGCTGAGGACAAAATGTTGCTGACATACTAAGAGAAGATAAAACATCCTTAGAAACATCATGGGTGTGATTAAACAGAGTTGATATGAACCCTGTATTGCTTTATCGTGCAAACAGATGTGGAAGCTGATTGGGTGCACCCAAGATCGAGTCTGACAAATGTGCAAATACGCACACATTTTTGTTTGTTCTGGAAGGATTTCATGCAAGTAGGTGAATTTAGCACACGCGATATAATTTATTACACAATACGATTTGTCAAACCTAAACATGAATTGTGATGGATGAGTTTGTGTCTTTCAATAGCATGTGACCAAAGTAGGCGCAAACCAGCATGCACTCCAATAGCAGCTAACTAACGAAATGAGTGGTTAGGGGTGGTTCTAGGGCAGATAATCCAGACCAAGCGCGGTAAAATATGAAAGTCAACAGTCAACAAGTGACAGCCAACAATACAAAAGAATCAGATGCAAGCCAGCAGTCTTTAAAAGAATCAATAGAGGCAATGCAGGCCCATGTTGCTAACAATCAGTGCTAACAGCTAACAGTAGTGCAACAGAACACAAGGGTTTGATAGGTGCCATCAGATTTCCCTATTTTCCCAAGCGCACGTTTAGAGATAATGTCATGCAGTATGAACTATTCATATAACAGTGTGCCACCAAAATTTGAACCCGCAAAGCCTTCCAATTTGAGGAAAAACATGACAACCGTCGTATGTCACATAAAACTTGAGCGTACCCCTCTTCAGTCCAAGTCAGCCAACATCAAAGCATAGATGCAACACAGCATGGGTGCAAATGCCAATAAATGACAGAAGAAAGAAAAAAAGAATCCCACATCTAAAGTTGACTAAGAGTTAAGTACATCAATAAAATCACACGTAAAACAATTCAAAGTAAAAGTCAGGCAACCTCCTATAGAGCAGGAGGTTCATGCCAGACCGAAGTCCCTCAGATGAGCTGGTGACATGTTCCAGAGAGGCATCAATGCAATCCGGGAAACACCAGGGCACAATAAAAGAGAAGAATAAATCCATGTCATGTCCGGGGAAGCAGCCATGTCGCCGCTGAACACAAACGGGCTACACTCCCCGTTAGCCCAATGGCTGATGTGCACTACAGCCATTACTTTGTCCGTTTTGTTGGCAAGCCATCTCGCGTTGCTCATAATGATCGATGGAAGCAACGGTTTAAATACCCTTTTCTTTTCAAGCCTCTCTCACTTTTCCCCGCTCCATATCGCCTCCGACAAGCGCGTCAAGGGCAGGCCAGCTCCATGTTTGAAGCAGGCCTCGCACTTTGTAGGTGAGCATCATAAGAAAACGAAAAGTTCATCAAGTACCAGTATATTCTGCCAATAAATATCACGACAAAAAGGCTGTAAAAATGCAACCAGTTTCGATTGACACAATAAGTACACCAAAAGGTGGAGTTGGAGATGGGGGAGTTATGAATAAAAGAGAAAGTTAACAGAGTTGCTGTAACAGGTGGCCTGCTAAAAAAAAATATATATTATTATTTTTGTTTTTTAATAGTTTGACGTGATAGAATTGGAAATATGTGTGGAAGACAAAAAACTTACTACTGAGTGGTAGCATAAGTGTGCACACCCTCTTATAACTGTGATGTGGCGGTGTTTATAATTAACCAATCCCGTTCAGATTCATGTTAAATGGGGGCACATACATGCCAGCATTAAAAATGCCTCTGATTAACCCCAAATAAAGTTCACTTCTTCTACGTAGTAGATGTTTCCAAACACAAACTGAAAGATTTGAGGCAACACTGACTGGTATTTGGAATCGATCATAATTTTCGGCCTCAGTTCCAACGGTCTGAAGAAAAAAAACTAATGCTTAACTGCCCCACTGTGACTTCTGAACAAGTGGATCTGTCACAAAAATAGTGGTATGCTGTAAAAAAAAAAAAAAAAAAAAAGATTTGCAAGGAAGCATTGAGATTTAAGCTTCTGATAAGCGGCTTGTACTTGATTGTCCAGTGAAGTTGCCGTGCAGGTGGGAGTATCTTTCTTTCCTGATGTGTCTGCTGAATGCATGGAGCCATCTGCACACTAGTTTGCTCCATGACTCCATGAGTGGAAATATAATCGACGAGGGGACTTGCTTTAACCTTTGCAATTCGAACTTTTCAACTCCGGGGTTCGTCTATGACCCACTCCTTAACTCCACCTCTAGCAGTCATGGCAACGAACACTGCAGATGTACGCACTTCCGTCTCTCCGTCGGCCCAGCCTTTGACGAATGCCTGCATTTACGGCGAATGCTTTATGCCGGGAAGCCTCGAAAAAAATACACGGACTGAGCCTCAACTGAAGCAGGTTTTCCGTCGATCATGGTCAGTACAGACAGTCCATCAATGACGGAGAGACGGAAGTGCCCACCTCTGGAAAACTGCATAGTATGGACCCCCACTAGTCTAAACGGAGCATTCTTATTAATATTGTGTTTGTGGAATATGAATTAAGCAGAAAAATCCACCTGTTTTCATCCCTCACAGGGGGCGGCCATTTTGCCACTTGTTGTCAACTGAAAATGACATTATCTTAGGCACCGTGATGTCATTTTCAGTCCACCGTACGTGGCAAAATGGCCACCGCCCAAGATGGATGAAAACAGGTGGATTAATCAGAATGCCGTGTTTGTTGCATTGAACATAAAGACACAATCAACTCAAGGACCAAGACACATGAGAATCTCTTGAAATGGGGGAACAAAGTGTTTCCTTTAACGAAAGTGGAAATGATTCCCAAGTCTATATTTGAATTTTTTACTTTTGTTGGCAATCTGATCAGCCCTCTCTGGATTGGATTCTTGTTTCACATAAATTGCAGGCGACCAAGTCAAATTTATAATTCTCTGTTAGTATGAGGAAATACAGTACAGTACAACTGTACAATTCGTTCACACACTCAGACATCAAGATGAAACCTGAGGGTTCATCATCTATATAAAGCCTTCGTTAACTTTTAACCATGTTTTAATCTGATACGTGTAAGAATTAATTTCACTTACATAAATATGTTCAAGTGAGGAAAAAAAGTAGCTGGTTTATGAAGAAAAAAAAAGCAGAAAATATTTGCTCTATATGAAGTCAAAAGAACTGCTGAATTAACGTTACACAACAAGTGAAATTCACATCACATCAATTTATCAAGTCATGATACTTTACTTTCAGTTTTTCTCTTTCTTCCATAAAAGATGTAGGCGCATTACTGCATGAGCACGGAAATATATTTTCTTTATGTATGAAGTGTCCTTCGCCTGCACTGTGGCCTCCAAATATTCAAATAGAAAAGAAGCAGCCTTCATGCCGAGCACCTGCTCAATGTCTCTCTCGCCTTTTTTCTAATCACTGGCTGATACCGGCATTCAGCGGGGCTCACTAATGAAAAACAGGAGACCATGCAGACGTTTGATTTAAGCTCAAATCAAAACGACATACTGGATCTCACAGATGCTCGTGGGTTCCCAGCAAACAATATTACGAAATACCTCCTGTATATGGTACTCAAGCGTAAACTGCAGCACAATGCTTGTGTTCAGGACTGTGTGTGAAGTGCTCAAGAAGAAGGATGTTTTCCATGAGATGTTTAGCAAGCACTACATTTGGTTTTGGTGGTGAAGTGATACATGCAACTGTTGCCACCTAATCCAAATCCAAGGAAGCTTCCATAAATACTCTACAGATCCTTGCAATTTACAGCCATGAATTATCATCAAGTGAATGAAGTGAAAATCCCTCTGCAGTTCTCAATCCCAATACCTTTTAAACTATCTAAATTTACAAATCCTGATTCATCTATCTATGCCAGTGATGTATAGTGACAGGCACAACAATGAATGAACCTGTGAATCTACCCATTGGCATTCATACAACATGACCTCTTTCGTGTATATCAGATTTGCGTTCAATTAAACTGGATCAGTTTTCTAATACTAAGAAAATTTGTAAAATACATTTTGAAGATTATCATTATCGTGACATTTCTGTTTGGCGGTGTGCTATACATTTTTTCTAATGTAACATGGGTGCCTTGGCCCAATAAACGTTGGAAAGCACTGGTCTAGTTTATGAATTCAAATGCCATATAACGTCCCCAACTCATGGGCCACTTTCAACGCAACACTGTCATCAAGCAATATGAACGTTCAGTTAACAGGCAACAACTGCTGACTTTATGTTTGCTCTTTCAAAACATTTGGCATTATGATGAATGAAAGTACATTTTATAGTGTTACTACAACAACCCTGGGATTGGCTGGCAACTAATCCAGGGTGTATCCTGCCTTCCGCCCAAAGTCAGCTGAGTTAGACTCTGACTCACTCGCAACCTTAAACAAGCAGTACGGATCGATTAATTTTATACAACCAACCATGCTCTTTAATGACCATCTTGAAATCCTTTTACGATAAGAAGTGATCATTCATAAATAAAATGACAAACCGAATTTTACACATTTTCATTTAGAGTTTATTGTTGTGTAACACGTTGGGAAGCACACCTATTTGGACCACTGTGTCCGTCCGTCTCTCCGTATGCGTGACAGTGACCATTTTGTAATCTAAGTGCCATTACAGCCTTTTTTGTTTGTGTATAAAGAGGCTTTCAGACATAACAGGGCACATTTCCCAATCTTGCGTGTGGTTCCTCAGGACAAGGACAAATATGCAATAAACTTGTAGTGTTTTTCCAAATAAAATCTGGGTAGCAAAGAGAAAATGCTGGAGTCTAAACACTGAGGCCCGTGAAAACACTCCCTTTCAGTTATGCAAGGCTTCACTGACTGGATGTCGTTCAGCACTGAAGGACTGCGGACCGGGGCGTTTTGCGAAGAGAAAGACGAGGTCACGCCTTGATGATGAGGTGAGGCGACAGAGGTGAAAGCGATGCATCACAATGTAAAGGCGGCCAGCTATGCAATATTGCTGGCGAAAAGCCATTTCTGAGCTCTGACGGCTAACACACTCATACATACGGAAGCCCGAAAACATTGCAGACATTCACAATTGGATACAGTTATTCAGATTGAAGAGTCATCTCCACAGGCCCTGGGGGTCTCCTTGTCACATGCATGCACATGCACACCTGAGCACATTAGTTCGCTTGAAGAGAGCATCACTCCTTGCGAGAACGGGCATCCTCTTAATACCAGCCACTCTTGTAAACAGCACAGAACAACCTAGATTCTGTCAAGAAAAAGACTAAATATAACACCATGCTGCAGAGGCAAGCCACACCTCCTCCTAGCGGATGGGCCACCTCAGCTGGGTGACTTGCACCAGATGTGTCATACGGGAAGGCGTTTTGGTACAAATCAGATGATTAACAGAGCTGTGTGAGCACTGACGAATTTGGCCATGATAGTGGGCTCACCGGAGCGCCTGGCTTGGAGGGCGGAGGTAGCAGATGGGACGGAGACACGAGATAGAAAGGACGTCTGGTGCAGGCCCGGCCTGGCATCAATATTTCTCTGTGTGCAGCTTCGGCAGGCAACAACAAACTGGTTCAGCTCGAGCAGTATTGCAGCGGCTTGCTCTTCGTGGCAAGTTATCACTGCTTGTAGCTCCGCCCCTAAACATTAATTATGCAGCTCAATGCACCACTCTGAATCCCTGCTGCAGCTCTCCGAGACTACTATCCTCAATTGTATCCCTGTCTCGCTCTCTCTCTTTCTCTCATCATATATTATCAACACATTAAATTCCAACATCTAATACATTACAATTGGCTGCACTTTCACTAGTGCATCTTAAAAAAAAAAATATATATATATATATATATATATATATATATATATAAAACGCTTTTTTATCAAAAAAAAATTCCCGCCAAATTTGTAGAGCACCGGTTAGGTGTTAATTATTTTGCCATTTAATGTTATGAGGGCATCTTCAACATTTTTGGATCCACTGCACATGCTCATCCTCCTCTTTTTCTAATCAGCTAATTATTTGCATAATTTAAAATGGGGAAAAAATTACCCCAATATTTTGACATGAACAAATATTCTAAATGTGATACGCAAACATTTATTAAATGCTTTACTTTAATGCATGTAATTATGTTTATTGCTCAAACACAACCTGTGCTACCTTAAACGTAGCCATTCGCTGTCACGCTAAAGGATAACCTATGGTCAAAATTAAGAATACGATTAATCTGCGTTAATTTAGGATTAATGCGATAATTTTTTGGGATTAATTAATCAGTTAACGCTGTAACTTTGACAGCACTAATATATATACATATGATTCATGGCAGGGGTAATTTTTATGCATTTACATCTATTTGATTTTATTTAAAAACTCATAGTAGGTGCCCCGTGGTTCCCTCTCCGCTCCCCCTTCCTCCCCCTTGCTGCCTCTCCCTCCTCGCCTCTCCCCGCCCGTCCTCCGCCTCCCTGTCCCTTCTCCCTCGTTACCCTTCCTCCTTCTCTCCCCCTCTCTCTGCGGCCCTGCCACTGCCCCTTGCCCTTCTTGTCGTCTCCTTCCCCCCTCCCTTCCCCCTCCCCTGAACGCCTTCCTTCCCCTCCCCTGGGCCGGGGGCTCCATCCGTGGCCCGGGTCTCGGCGCTCCGGGGGCCGGGGGGGTGGGTGGGCTTGGTGTTGTGCCCGCCCCGCTTCGGTGGACATCCTGGCACCTCGGGCGGGCCCCAGTATCCGGGGGGCGAGCCCTATCGCCCCGCCGGGCTGGTCCCATATGCCCGCCGGGGTCCCGGTGGGGTTGGTGGGGGCTTGGGGGCCTGGGGGCGGCTGGGGCTGGGTTGGGGTGGATGGCGGGAGTGGATGGGGGGCAGGGGGTCGTGGGGGGAGCGGCGGCTGTGGACCGGTGGGGTGCCTGGCGGGCCTGCAGTGCCCCGTCCTGCTGCGTTGGGTTGGGGGCGCGGGCCGTGTTGGGGTGGGGGGCGCTCCTGCTCCTGGGTTTGCTCTCCGGCCAGTGGCCCTGGCGGGGCCCGGGGGTCGTCCTTTGGCGCTGCCGCGGTCGGGGGGGCCCTGAGGTGTTGCGCTTGCTCTGTCCTGGCAGGGGTCGACGGCTCCCCTCTTTGGTGGAGATTTTCATGCATGCCAGATCCACCACACCAGCATCTATCGAAACTCAGACACAATCTGCTTCTTCCTCTGGTCATTGAATCGGTGGAGGCTGGTGTCTGTGGATCTCACTCTGCTTCGTTTGTCCTTCCTTTCTTTCCTCAGTCTCTCCTTTGGTCTCTTGAGGTCTCCCTGATTTGTTGGAATTTAGATGTTTCTGGGGTTGGTGAAGAACTCTGGTTGGTGGCCCGGTGGGTGGTGTCTGGTTGGTGCTGGATTTCACTTTCCTTTGTTTTCTTTGGTCCTTCCTGGGGTCTCCTGGCGGCGGTGTTCAGTTTAGGTGAACGGTATGGGATTTTTTTTTTATAGGTTTTTGGTGAACTAACGAATACACACACACTCGCACGCACACACGCACGCACGCACGCACATACACATACACATACTCACCCACATACAAAAAAACAAAACAAAACAAAAACACCAAAAAAAAAGAGCAATGATGATGATATTACTGAATGAACAATACTGAGCTCTTTAAAAAAAAAATAATAATAAATAAAGGACAAAAAAAACCTCATAGTTTTTAAATTAATGCATTAAAATTAAATACAAGCTGCATAATTTAATCAATTCTAAAATGTATTAAATGTAATTAGTTCATATTTACTAACATGGTTTAATTAATCTAAGTGGTAAAACAAACAAGATTGTGTTGTTTATGTGATTGGTTTTCATAAGAGTTATAAGAAGTGAAATGAGTAAACCGGAAACGATTTAGTGCGCGGTCAGTGCCGGAAATTAAAGAAGAAGATTCCTACACTACCCTTCTTCAGGCACTTGTGGGTCGACGCAGTCGTACATGTGTTAGTAAGTAATCCGAGACAATCTATGTATAATTACTCCCAAATGTGTCCTCCACGTGCACTTTATAACACATCACATCAATATCAGTTCATTTATGATCAAATTGACGTAGTTTGAGATTATGTTAAGCAGTTTTATCCTAGTGACGTCGCGGACATGCGGCGCTCGATAGCATATTTTACAAGCTGGCTATTTCACAATTTCCCCGCTCGCTCGCGTGAGCTATCTTGTTAGACATAACAAGATAACTATTTCACAATACCCGCGAACGTTATAGTTAACAGGCTAGCTATTTCTGAATATCCAGGCCTGCTAGCGTCACAGAAAACAAGCTCGCTACCTTACAATACCAGCGCTCGCTAGCGTCATAGCTAACAAGCTAGCTATTTCAAAATAAGCGCGCCCGCTAGCATCATAGCTAACAAGCTAGCATTTTGGCTATCTTGGTAATACAGCTTGATAATGGACTAACCTAACCCTTTGGAATCCGTTACCATCATAAAATGACTACTAGTAACATCAGTAGTTAAGATAGCGTTATTGCATTCCCTTTGTCCGCAATAATTAGCCTTTTAATATTGAAACAAGTTAGGCTCTGAATCGCTACATGCGTGGACACTCTCAAGCCTGCGCTGCTCAGTGAGATACGGGCTTTATAGAGTACAGTACTATACTTAAATACTGGCTTAGAGTATATAAAAGAATGTTAGATGCCGATGAGTTGTATTCTCACTTGTATATGTTTTTCCCCAGATAACTAACTCTTGGTGTATTTTCCTTGTTCTCCTCAGGTTCTGTGTTCTCACCTCCTTGTTGCAACATAGATTTTGTAAGTACAAGTTAAAAGATGTACACATTAAAATGTTGAACGGTTTAAATGTAGTTCATATGAATAATGAATTCATATAAATTACAGTTCATGTGATGTTAAAATAGTTCACAATATCAAGCTAAAATGTTCGGACAAGGTTGGAAGTGTAGGTTTTTCAGGTATTGTTGTGCATTATGCACTTTGAAAAGGAGCTGGCTTTTTGAATGCATTTTTTTTCTTGTAACATTATGAAAGCTAACGGCAGCTCATTCTATAAATAATCAATTTGATTTGTTGTTCTTTGTCTTCATTCACAGTTCCTGTGAATGTGGCCTTGCAAATTGTGTGACAGTTTGTTATCTACAAGGTATGAGCTTTTAAAATATTTTAGGCTGAGACATTTTCACCATAGCCTAACAGGCCAGTATCCGTGTATATATCAAGGCTGTCCTTGCACATTTACAAGCTAGAAGAAACTTTTAAGTCATTTATTGAACTTGTTTTTTATGTCATGTTTTGTATGCAAATTATTTTTTTTACAATTGAAAATTCACCTATAATTATCTTATTTGATCAAGCAGTTTTGGCATTGAGTGTTAACAGTCAGTTTTGAGTATTGTGAGGCTTAAAACAAACATTTCCCATTTTAAGATGCCTACAAACCAACATCAAAAGCCCTGAACTGTTTCATAAGTTGTTTTTTCTCATTGTAAGATTTTGCATAATCTAATAAAAGATAAAAGGGGAAAAAATACAAGTATGAAAATAAAGCTTTTTATTATAAGTGGTTCATTTTGTTAAGCTAACAAAAATGGGACCTGTTAGTTACCTCCCTGCTTAACACTCAGGCCAAGTTGGCCAAGTGTAAATGAATACTTAGGTATTTTAAGAAAATACTTCTATATATTACATCTTGAAAAATGTCTATATTACTTGTTTTTAGTCTAAAAATACCATTTTCATGACCGCTGTGGTTGATATGGGCCTAGTATTATTTTCAAAATCTTACAGGTAAATTTAAGTAAAATGTTCTTGTTCTGTTGGTAGATAGAAAATTTAGCTTATTAAAAGTAATATTTTTCTTATTTTTACTATATTTTTTCTTACATTTTCTACTGTCCTTTTTGCAGTAATAAATCCTGAAAGATACTAAAAATGAATCCCTGAAACTGCCCAAAATAGCCTTTCTATGCACGTCATGCTCCGCCCCTTCTCATATCATTCAGCCTGATAAATTTAACATATAATCCTATTAGAAATTAAACCATATCCTTCCGGTGTGATTAACTATCTGCATCTATTTTTGCCTTTTCTCCAGGCGTGCGTCTGCTTTAGTGCAAATCCGTGGCAAACAAAGTGTCTTGTACTTGATATCGCTTAGCAATATCTCTCCGGCCATGCGCACTGGACTTCTAAGGGCAGCAAACGCGACTGGACCTTGAGCAGACAAAGTCCACACGACGCAATGCGAGCCATTCACATCAGCAAATAGAAGCCCAGCAGAGAGGAGATATAATGAGGGAAGCTCTCACGCAGCGCACGGCCGTCCGTCCCGCCCCCGGCCAGGCAGTTGGATGCGAACGTGGCAGCTGATTATGGAAGCGGAAACAAGCTTCTCCGCCGTTTCCTCGAGCTTTACTCATGATTATGATTCATTTCGCATCGCATGTGGTTGTGCGCCTGCACGGATGTGTACTGGTGTGTATTAGGAAGAAAGCGTTCTTCCCCTGCCAAAAAATGTACAATTAATCCTACTGAACTTCAGCATGTGGCATTTGTGTGTGAGCCATCCAGGAATTATAGTATCGCCCGACTTTAAATGAAGTAAATTGCTATTTCTCTTGCTCACATGAGATGAGGGATAATTATTTCTAATTTGCTACATGGGGTTTCGCCTCGAAAATGTCAAAGCAGTGGCATACAAAGAGCGGCTACTTAAGGGTTAATGCTGTTTGCAAGGCTTTTGGAGCGCGTTCAATAAATTGCCTGTCTGTGTTTGCAAAGATGTCACCTCTGGAACAAAAGCAAACTGTGAGGCAGATGTTGCTAATGAGAAAAACATGGCCAGGGAAGATGGGATCATTCAGCTGGTATTGGGTGAAAGCGTTACATCGCTTACATAATCCAAGGGGGGAGCGTGCGGTAGTCCCGCTTAGTACATGACAAAGCGCTCACGGGCTTTTTTTTAAAGAAAATTAAAAGATGGTAAGAGAAAAAAAAAAACAGCACTGCCCCTTTTGCAGCGGACCTGAGCAAAGCAAAGCTCTTGGTGCGATTCCTGCAGCAGGAAGTCGACTACGCTGTGCATCTCTGCTGCTGCAGGGGTCTCTTCAGTGCATGGAACCGGATGGCGAGCAGAGAACGCAGCGGGGGCTGGGCACTGCAATGTGCTGCAGTGCTCCCAGCTCCGCTATGCACACCCACTCTCTGCTCTGCCTTTCAACATGTCTCCATCTCGCTCTCTCTATACCGATCGCATACATTCGCCTTCCCACATCTTGCCTTTCTGCTTTAACCTCGCTCGAGTTGCTTATTTGCTGCTTTGTAACGTTTTCTGAACGCATGAACAGGCAGCATCGTTAGCATCGTCCATGACTACTGTCCCATTTGTACACAAATAACAATATTTGTGTATGTTTATGGGTGTGTGATTAGCATATTCCTTGCAATGTCTTTATTAAGGAATCTAATCTCCAAGTGTGCATTTCTGTTATGAACACCCTAAAATCGTAAACAATGTTCACATCCATTCATATGCTACAGAATTCGAATGGCATCGCCTCGTTCTAACTTCGCTCTTTTGCCCCGACGTAAAAGGTTTTGTGTTTCCAAGTGTAGAACATCCCGCTGACTTCATGCTGACCTCGCCATCATTTTACAGGATGCACTAACCCTGTCACCACTGTCTGGGACAGAATGTTTCAAACACAGACTCCCATTTTTTTATGTGCAGAACTCTTCATGTTGCTCTCACAAACACAATATTGTTTGCATGTTATTTGTCTGTTCTTACTCTTCTCTTTTGACTAAAATTTTGTGAATGTTTTGGCTGCCTTGTATTGCGGTACATTCAAGGACACGGATGTTGAAGGCACTGAGATGCTATCTTTACAAAGCGTATAAGCTAATTCATTGGATCAGTGAGGGGTCTCATTGCCAATACCCATTAGTTTGCTGAGTTTTATGATCATTGCGATATGTGCTAGCTGCATCCGGCACACACGTCTCCACTTCTTTTCAACCATGACATTAAGTCAAGATTGATGTCCCTGCAGTTGTCAATTCAGTGAGAGCTGCAGTCATTATGTGCTTGACATATTTTGCCAAGAGTTTGCACACAAATGCTAGCACTCAAACACACAGCACAAAGCAAAATTAGCTTCCATATCGTCCCAGCAAAGTTAAACAAATTTTACTGCAGCAGGAGATTTTTGATGGGTAAAAGATAAGTGAGAATATATTCTGGAACATTTAGGCATGCAATAACACTCCATGTGTTTTCAAGATGAAGTACACCAGTGCAAGATATGCTGGTAAATTCTGTGTGATCTAAGAAAAAAAATATACACAGAAATAATTGAGTGTTTTGTCCACGTGAAAGATGGATGTGCAAAACCAACTGCAGTTTCAAACCAGCAGAAAATGCAAATGTGTGCAAAAGACTATGGTGGTTCTTCTGATTTCAATGCTCAGCCTTGCCTTCAAAGAATTTTTAGCAAGTGCTCATTACACTATGATCTGTCCATGGTGCTGAAATTAGGTTTGCTCCCCTGCCTGCAGATAAATCCTTTGTAAATAATTCAAACATCTTCAGATCCTGCTTATATGGTAGATTGTGAAAAGGTGTTAATCTAAATCCATAAAATACAGAAAATTTATGAAAGTTTTTTTTTTTCTTCCAGTTCTGCAGCAGATTCTGCAGCAGGACACCTGCTCAATATTATGTCTGAGAAATCACACAGTGCCCACTGCTGGACAGTGTCAAATCTTTAAGACGACATGTTTGTGGCAAGCCATGAAGGTCAGATTTCCAAATAAATCTTTGGAAACGCAATAACTAAACCAAGAATACCTTTAAACAAGCGGAAAAGTAATCATGCATTCCTGTGTTGACGATTCAAATGTTTTTGTGGCACTTACAATATACTCAAAACAAATCATAGAAAATCTGCAACATAAGCAATCCCACTTATTCACCAGCAAAACATGCATGGCGACAGAATCTGTCCTTTAACTCCACTATCATTCAACTTTACTGCAATCCCAAGCAGGCTTTTATTATTATTATTATTATTATTATTATTATGATTATGATTAATTTCCGAAGGCAATCAGTGGTTTCAGTCCCAGTGCCCTCGCGCTGACAATGATGAGGCAGCTCCGCTCAGGATGTAAGGGGGATACTGCAGCACCAGAGAACCGTGTGCACAGAAACTTGCCTGGAAGCATCAGGGAGTCCCACGCTAACCCCCCTCGCCACCCCCCCCCCCTCGCCACCCCCCCCCCTCGCCTGCCTCTGCCTCTGCCTCTCCCTCAGCTTACTCTACGACTTTATTCTGAAAATGTCAAGTGTTGTTTGTTTTTTTAAAACCACTCATCCAAAAAAACAGCAAACTGCAACAATAAAGTAGTTTAAAAAGTGTAAAAGCATTTGTCACGAAGAAAAGGGAAAGCCGCCGCTTACCTTTTGATGTTGCTGCTTTCCACGGGACAGCTCTTCGCCACAGACCGCAAGACACTTTAGATAGAGAGAAAAACAATCAATGTCCGCTTACTTATTTCCACTTTGAAGAATGAGTCTAATAGACACACCTTTGCGCTGCCCTGCTGTTAACTACACACACACACAGAGAGTGCACCCCGAGATCGGAGCACCCAAATTGATAAAGATCTGCTCAGGGGAGGGATACAAACTACACACACTCACACACTGCAGTTTTTTTTCTTCCTCTTGCCCACTCGCTCTGCTGCTTTTTTCCCCCTGCTGTCTTTCCCTGCACTGCCTCCTGATTGGCCAAGCTGCTCTTCAATAACATAAGCTCTGTTCATTAGTTGGAAGGGGGCACCTCCCGCCCAGCTCATCCCCCCCCCCTTTTTTTTCCCTTAGAGCATGCGAAGAAGAATGCTGAGCTATGCAATTTTATGCGCATAGAGCAAAAGAAAAAGGGAATGGAGGACAAGGGAGGTGGGGGCGGCACGGCTGGGAGAAGCGCGGTGAGACTTTCAGGAGTGGTGGGGTAGCGGGATGGAGGCTTGATGAGTGGGCTACAGCGGGACATGCTAATGCAGCGCGGGGGACAAAGAGAGGGCAGAGTTGGATGTCGAGCGGCACCAGCCGCAGCATGTGGAGGGAGATTTCCCAGGGCTCACTGCAGCTATAAACTCTGCTGCAGTGTGCAGCCTGATTGCCAGGCAAGGAGGGGAGATGGGAGGGGGGAGCGGCTGCAGTAATGCCGAAATAGTCACCCAGCGAGCCTGGCTGGGTTGAGAGGGGGGGAGCCAGTGTGTACAGCGGTTAATGCCTTCTCCCTATGAATTATTGAAGGTGCCCCACAGCAGAGTGGGCGTGTCACAGCCAGCAAAGTACCCTGATTGTTCATCACATACGCTATGGTTCAAAATTAAATAATTATATACAGTAAGATGTATAAAAGTGTCAAATTTTTAATTGCACCATCTTGACTTGACCTATTAAATGATAGCAATCCCACTGAAAGCACAGTTTGCCCCCACTTGCACAATGGGCATAAAATAGATGTGAAGACTGAAGAGTACTCATCCCGAATCCCCGCCCCTTTTTCTTGACTCACATTTGGCCCCTCTTTTGTGTCCCAGCAGCATTAAAGTACAATGCTCAGTGAGATCAATAATGGATCATACTTCACCCATCTGCAGCAGCGACAATGAACACTTAAATGATGCCCGCACAGTCATGTGGATGCCATGTTTGTTCAATGAACAAAGGGAACAGTCTGGTCAATCTGTGTGCAAATAAAGAGAAACCTGATAGTTTGGTTCAGAGTGGGATTATGGGAAAAACATGGTGACATTGAAAGGACAAAGAACCTATTGCAGATATAAAATTATGCATTTAATGAACACAACATTTGGGTGCATCATCACAACCGCCAAGATCCAATATGGGAGCTGGATCAAAGGTGTTCCCTTTACAAACATAAGTTTTGATTAGCTTAGGATGTTTGATACCACTTTCCCCCAGACTGATACCACGACAAGTACTCAAGTCTTGTGTAGTCACCAATACCGATACCACTACATTTGAAAAGAAAGACATATATATGCCAATATAACATTTTTCGTTAAAGTTATATTCAATTAACTCATTCACTGCCATTGACGGCTATAGACGTCAAAAATTCATTTGAACTATTTCTATTAGTTTAACCTTTTTTCCACTTTCGTTAACAAGAGTAGGAACACCTAGAATTTTGTTATTACACATTTAGAACAGATATAAAATGTGTGATTAATTGTGAGTTAACTAGTGAAGTCATGCGATTAATTATGATTACAAATGTTAATCAACTGACGCCCCAAATTTTTTATAATGTTTTCTTCTTCTTCTTTTTTTAATTCATTCATTGTCATTGACAGCTCTAGACATCAAAAATTATTTTTAACTATTTCTATTAATTAAAAAAAATATCCTCTTTTGTTAACAAGAGTATGAAAACCTAGAATTTTTGTTTATTGTACATTTGGAACAGATATAGAATTTGTGATTAATCATGAGTTAACTAGTGAAGACATGCGATTAATTACAATTTAAAATATTAATCGCCTGTCGCCTCAAATTTTTAATAATCTTTTTCTTTTTTTTATGAATTCATGGCAGTGAATGAGTATTTGTCAATTAAAAAAAAATCCCATTGGTTCATAAAATACATATTTTGTATAGAACACACAATAAAATGATTTGAATTTTAAAAAATAAAAATAAAATGAAACTAATAATCCAGTGGCCAGAAAAAGTCCCAATCAAAATACAGTATGTGGTTGTAAATGGCCATCTGCCAGACTTTGTGGCCAATTCTGGTATTGGTCGCCGTCAGGACTCCGATACCTTGAAATAAGGCCTGGTTTCAGCCTGACATCAATATATGGTATCAGTACTTGGTCAATAACCTCAGCGAAATATTTCCTGTAGTTGTACATCAAACGTGCACAATGATCGGGATGAATTTTTTTCCTCTTTACAAAACTGTTGCAGTTCAGCAAGATTAGTCTATTTTCTGTTGTGAATAGTTCTCATGAGGTCAGGACTTTGCATATAAAGTTGTATAAAGCTGTAAAAGGTTACAAAAGTCTCTAAAAGTCTTGATGTTCATCAGTCCAGGATTAGACAAATTGTCAATAAATGGGCAAAGTTCAGCACAGTTGCTTCTCTTCCGACTTTAGACTGTCAGCTGAAGACTTAGACATCACTGGCATGACAAATCTACAATATGAAAAACATTCAACACGAATGGGGCTCATCTGATGGGAGAACACCAAAAAGGAAGCCGTTGTTGTATAAAAATAAGTAAATTGGTAAACCTAAATAAATCAGTGATGCACATTTGAAGTTTGCACAGCGCTACTGGCAAAATAATGGAGGAACACACATTTTCATGTGTGGAGGAAAAATGGCAAAACCTTTACCCAACCGTGAAGCATCATGGAGGGAGCATTATGGCATGAGCATGCTTTGCGACTTCAGGGCCTGGATAGCTTGCTATTAATAGGGATGTAACGATAACTGCAATATTGTGATATCACGATGTTAAAACTGCCGCAGTATCATCGTCGTCATGTCACGATATTAGAAGGAGCACATCTGTTTAAAAAAAAAAGTCAGGTCGATTTCCAATTGTGCAGTTTTAGCGCCCTCTGGTGGCTCGTTTTTTAGTGCAGTTTAATTTTCACAAGGGATGTTTTGGCCATTCTATGTTTAAAAGTCATGCTAACATATAGGGGAACGTAATATGCTTGTGAACAGAGTCAATATGTGGAGGAACTCAACGTGTGCTTGCATTAGCAAGAAAAACAAAAGACTCAATATTAAGTGTTATTAGAGATTGTAGGTTGTTTATATGCATTGCTGTTATGTACAAAAGCACAATATTGTGCTTTTTTGTATGAGCTTTTTTTCTTTTTTTTTCACAATATTATGACCTTTTTTTAATATCGCCAACCTCCCCACAATTTTGTGATAAGTATCGTATTGTGAGCTTCATATTGTGATAATATCTTATTGTGATGTTTGGATATGGTTACATCCCCAAGTGACCGCAATCTTGGTGGATTTATTATTTTTTTTAAATCAAAATTTCTCCATAACAAATAAATTCATGAAAAAACAATTGCTGACTAAAGTACATGACCTGTTCAACTGCTCGCTCTGCTCTTCTAATGAATAATGTTCAGTTTGCGCTTTTTAAGTAAAGTTTTTTTTTGTTTGTTTTTTGGGCAAATGTTAGAAACGTCCCTGACAGTTTGAAGGGTCGACTTGGAGAACACCTGTGAATTTGGGACCATATGATTTGTGAATACTTTTGGCTGAAACCTGTCAGCTAAACATCAAAAGAGTTCCCCAAGTAGTAGTCGACAAATTTTTTGGGGAAAAGGATTGTAGCTGGACATCCGTGTGACAACACCGAAGTTAGTAAAAAATTTAACCTTTCTGGCTAAGTACTGACATTCAGGGTTGGGAGGGTTACTTTTAAAATGTAATCCATTACAGTTACAAGTTACCTGCTAAAAAATGTAGTTAGTAACGTAATCCAAGTACCATAATATTAAAGTACTGTAACCGGATTACTTTTAGATTACTCCAATATTGAGAGTATGCTCATGAAGACAAAATAAAAATAAATATCACCACAATATATATTCTATACAATGTGCCCCTGCTATTTGCGGGTGATAGGAACCCGGGCACCCTAAAAATAGCAAAAATCCTTGTGTATGATGTTTAAATAGTGAATTGGTGAGAAGAAGATTTGTTTGGAAGGTGTAACTCTAACATTATGGTTGGAGGCTAGCGGTCTAGCTAGCAAGAAGCTACAGCGCGTAGCATGCCGCTGGACTCTCAGCTCAAACTTTCGCTCCGAGTAAGTTCCAGTGAATGCCGGTCGCCATTTCCTCCTCCCGTCCGTGAAGCATTTTCAAACTGCCCGCGTGTGGAGGACACGACTAGTCAGTTTGTTCGTTCCCACCTCCCCGACATGTAGCAACAGTCCCACTCACGCGGGTGTGCACGCGCTCTCTCTCACTCTGTCCTCTCTCTCTCTCTCTCTCTCTCTCTCTCTCTCTCTCTCTCTCTCTCTCTCTCTCTCTCTCTCTCTCTCTCTCTCTCTCTCTCTCTCTCTCTCTCGCTCTCTCTCTCTCTCTCTCTCTCTCTCTCTCTCTCTCACTCTGTCTGTCTCGCCCTCTTTCGCACTCTCTCTCAGCGTATAAATTGTAACTGCTCAAAGTAATCTCCACTTTTAATAAATGTACCTGTAATCTAATTACATGTTTTTTTTTCCTGTAACTGTAATGGAAGACATTACAGTTAAAAAAAAAAATTGCAATCTGATTACATAACGGCGGTACATGTATTCCGTTACTCCCCAAGCCTGCTGACATTCTATATTCTTGAAAGTCATACTAAGCTACCGTATGTGTCAGTCTTTCAGTCCATACTGATCTTAAGCATTGACATGGATGGAATTGCTTGAATGATGATACTGGAAGTGTTCAGCAAAATAGTCGCTCTGTCTTGAGTAATCCTTTGAAGAATGGTGTCATTTTTAATGACTGCAGTATTTCCCAAGATATTGTTGTCAAGGCTACGAAAGACTAAGGACACCTTTTTAGAAGTCAGGGAGGGGGTGGGAGGCTTAAAATGTCAGGCACATAAGATGAAGTTGAACTTCATAGTTGCATGCAATATCTTTAAAGCCCCACTTTTTAACTTTTCATCCTTCAATTCATATTTTCATAACTCTGGTGATGAAACATCCACTTACAGCTAGATTTATAGTTGATTGAACCTTTGCCATGGCCTGAGGGGGTCTGTATCATTTTTACTTGCACTAAGCCATTTTGAGGAGGGTCACACAAAAAACTACAATCGTGCTGACTGCTCTACGGCATACGTCACTTTCCCCTTTCCCCATTCGTTCCAAAGACGGAAGTCGAGTCGAACGTCTGCGTGCGATTACTGCTGTCATCGAGAAGCTGCAAAACAACCTAAAAAACAGTACAGGGTTAATATTGGCCTGGCTTTCACTCGCTAGCGTGAGGTGAAAGACGAGGGGCTCTGCTCTTTTCCTGCTGGACGAGTAGGCAGCTTTCCATGCTCGAGTCAAATCAAAATGATTATGCTAATGTTAGCTATTGGAAATTTGCATGGTAGCAACAAATAGCCATCACCTTGGTAGTTCACCGCTCCACACTGACCCAACCAGCTACGCAACACTCAAAAGTTCTGTAACGAACTAGGTTATGTTTTGTGCTTCCTTCTTTACGAGTGCTTGTGAATGCATCGCGGAAAGGGAGGGAGGGGGAGCGCAGCGGTTTGTGTGTTTACATCAAAGAAGGTAAACTCACCAACTAACGTCTGCTATTAACATACTTGAGAAACGTTACAGTACCGTATAAAGAAAAAAAATGAAAATAGATTAATTATCTAGTCACTGCAAACAGAAATGTATTTCAATCCAACTCCAGACTACCGGGAGATGAGGACTTCATGGGAAATGTGGTCTTCATTCATTGCAAAACACTACCGCTTTTGTCCATATGGTGCCGCCATAATCAATGAAAACTGAAAAGTATTTTCAGTTGCACTAATAAGTCGGTGGATAACAACTTTCAGCAAAATCCATTCAGTGGTTCATAAAAACAGTGGTACGAAACAAATCATGTAATTTTGTTACTAAATTACTATTACCGTGGAAACCAATGCTGACTTTTCAACAGTTTTACTTTTTTTTTTATTATTATATTATGTTTCAAACATTTTTGTAAATGCATGCTATATAGTTAGTATAGTGATGGAGAAATTAAGTTTCATTAACTACTAATTTAAGGTCTTTAAATAATTTTTTTAAAAAATCATTCAGAAATAAGCTCAAAATCTAATTCAGTATGGTCAATGTACGAATTTTCTGTTGAGATTTGTTGAAAAATGTTGAAGTTTTATGGTTTTACTTACATTTGAAGGCATTTTTGGACCAGGTTTTAGTGAAACAATGCCGATATACAAAAAAGCATCCTCATGCAAAAAGTTCAATTTCTCCGGAACACATTATCCGGTTTTGAAATTCTTGGTGTCTTGTACTGAGGTTGAATTTTGACAGATTGTCATTTTTGGGAAATCCTGTTACTTACAGTATGAATAAAGACTATAAAGTGTTGGGGGCAAATACACACAACATTAATTAATGTCCACAATTTAGTACGCGTTTGCTTTTTTTTGCTTTTTTTCACAGCTGCATGCTTCTGACTTTGTGGTAATTGGGCAAGAATCTTTTGTGTTGCACTATGACCGACCTCATTCCATTACACAAAGCAAAGTCCATGAAGGCATGTGAGAATAAGTTAAACGTAGAAGAACTTTAACCCAGTTCAACCCTCAACATCTTTAACCCTTGAGACACCTTAGTAGTTACAGTAAATTGGTTGTCCCCCCCCCCAAAAAGTCCCCCACCCACCCCAGTTTCTTCCTTTTTCTCCATAGTCCACATATTGTTCTGTTTAAAGATAAAATGCGGTAAGTTTTTGCTAAATAGATTTTAACAAGTTAACGTCTTCTATTGCAAACCTATTAGAAATAGGAGATTTTCATCAACTGTACACATTACACTCGCATCCCTAGGACCATTTTGAACCTGATTGACTCCCATTATAACAGGCATTGTTCATTATACTATAATCCTGATAGGATTTAAGGCTTTTCTCATGAAAGTCGAATGATTCTATTGATGACCATTTGAAATAGAATGAAAATTGGTTTTAAATGTATTGCTCCGCTAAACCAGAACGTGGAGCAATAAATAAAGATGTTTGAATATCGCTCTGCTGGTTTTACTCAAAGAAAACAAAACACTTTACTACTATAAATAAATAAATAATATCTACAACTTAACAGTGTATCAGACCGCATGAAACCACACTGCCCCTAAGTGGCCAAATCGGGTACAACATGAACAGCGCTCCCAATAAAGGTACACACAAACAAAGGGAAGACAGTATAAAATCATTTCAATAAAATCAATTTTGGGACATTTAAAATCGATTCTGAATCATACTAAATGAGAATCGCGATTTTTATGAGAATCGATTTTTTGGCACACCCCTACTAGTTTGGTTGGGAATGATGTGAAGTTTAAATTTTGTGTTTGTGTGAAATTGAAATTCATAAGCAAATCACCAAAGCCCAAACTGTTGTTGATCAAGGGAAGGCCTCTCGCGGGTGCAGACACATGCTCTGCCACAGAGCCAATATGAAAGAGCCTTTTCAGCTCCTCTCTTTTTGTATCGGACATCTACAGCCTGTGTCTGAGCAAGTTTGTTTATTCACATGCATGTTTCAATTCTGCAAGGGAAGTTAGCAGTCGAATCTCACTTCTCGTTTTCAAGTCTGTGCCATGGAGCAAGATTTTACTTCATAAGAAGCAAGTGAAGCAGTCATACAATTCTTGGATGAGCCTGAGATTGTATGTTTGTATGTATACATATATTATATATACACATATACATATACACATGTACATACACACACACATATATATATATATATATATATATATATATATATATATATATATATATATATATATATATATATATATATATACACACACACACACATAATGATAGTGAAACAGTTACTGAGCATTAGTGTCTTGCATGAATCCCACTGTGTTTCCCAGAAACAGTCATATGACTGTCAATCACAGTAAAACTAAATCACCCAGTAAATTTGTAACTTTCCAACTCTGATGACATCATTGTAACTTTCCAATCACGGTTTCTTCCTGTCACATGTTCTCAGCGCCAGCCAATTAGATTGAAGAGGGAGGACCGGTCGGATTGCACACTTTCATTTTCGAAATGCCTCCTTTCTCTTGCACGTGACAGGCAGCAGCTCTTTAACTCAACATAATTACAAAGGCTTCCTGCAAGTCCTATTCTATGTTGGAAAAGAGTATGACAGTATAATTTACGATATGACGTGGAACAGTGTGCTCACACAAATGGAAATACACGCACAGACGCACGCGCGAACACACGAACGCGTGTAACCGCACGCACGCACACGCACGCATACACTCTTGTTTACAAATTGGTATGATGCGAAAAGGAGTGGAAGGTGAAAGTTTGTCACCTCCCTCCAATCTCTCTGATTTTAGTTTTTGTTTGTGTTTGAAGTCGCATGCACTGATGCTATAAATGTACTTGGGCCATATGCCTTCACTTTCATTAAAGCAGGTGAACTCGTCTCATTCTTCAAACCTCTTCATCCAGACAATTAAGACACCAACATGATGGTGGAACTTGAGGCGCCTGGTGAGTTTACAATTTACATAAAGTCTATTACATATCAGTAATACATACAATCAAATTTGAATTTGTATTATTTGTATTGTAAAATACATATGTACGTTATTTTAAAAAAAAATATTCATTTTATTTATTTAGCCTGGCCACTAAATTAATTCCACTTTAGCTTTTTGGTCCAATCATGCTGCAAATATTGTAAACAAAAGAAACACTTCTCAGTATGATGCAGTTGCAATAGTAACCATATTAATAAATGAATAACTTTCAGATAAAGTCAATCAAAAACATATTTATGCTTTCTTTTTTATTTTATTCATGTAAATATTTGTTTAGGCAGCTTTTGTGTTCAATGTAATTAGACTGCAGGTGTACCTAATGTTGTGGCCAGTTAGCACAAAAAAAAACAGAAGCAGTGCGTTTCTTATCATGAAAAGCTGCATATGTAAAACAGGTAATAATAAAAAAATAAAATAAAAGACTGGGAGTTGGATTTATGACTTGTGCATGTCAGGTGTGGGATGTAATTGAGGACCCAAATGCAGGGAAGCAGGGCGAGGAGGCAGAGGAGGTAAAGTTAAAAAAAAAAAGGAGTTAAATTACACAAAACAAAAGCAAACTCCAAAAGGCAAGCGATGTAAGACGTGGGGGGAACTACAAGGCAACAAACCGGCAGCATGATGGGGGGGAAACAATGGTTCGACCGAAACAAGGGGGAGAAAAGAGACTAAGGCCCCGTCCACACGAAAGCCAGTTTCAATGTATCCTCACAAGTTTCTTATCGTTTAGGCCGTTCGTCCACACGAGTCCTGTGTTCGTCTTTTTCATGTTGTTTTGATACATGCAAAGCCATGTTTGTTCTGTAGATTGCAATAAAGTTAGAAAAAAAAGTGTTCATCTACTTTGCTGATTCTTCTTCTACGCTTTCCGTTAACTCCATGTGACTGCGCTACAGCGCCACTCCAGACTTGGCATATACATTACAGCCGTTAAACGTCCTCAGCGTGTTCTTATGGACACGCGCAAGTATTGAAATGCTTTTGTGTGTACGAGATTTGTTTGAGGAACGAAGCCGGCTTTGCTTCTGTCTGGACGGGGCCTAAAGACACACACTGATTGACACAACGAGACACACCTGGGCAGGACACAAGTGGCAGAGGGTGCTGATTGGTGGGCATTACTGCTTGACGAGACTATCGAAGCACACAAGGATAATATGACAAAAATACAGATCATAAGAAACATGAGGACAAAATCAAACTAAACCAAAACTAAACACAAGCCATGACGGAAGCAAACTAAAAACCAACTCAAACCAAATCCAAATCATGACAGGACCACTAATTGAGCTGCGGGCTTGTACTTGGCTGGGCTATGACTGGGCCGTGCTGGACGGGGCTGTGACCTGGGGGAGGGGGGGTTCACAGAGGCCCCCTATGTGCTTAAGGGTCTCTAGAAAGTATTAACTACATCATGCATCGTTTACCTTGCAGATGTTGAGTCAAAAATGTCGCAAAGATGTGGTTTCCTGAGCCTGAGCCCTCTGACGTTCCATCCCCGGACCGTCGGAGACATGGTCCACCTGAGTCAGGGATGTCGCCATGTAAAGCGGTCAAACGGCACCTTCAAAAATGGCCTTGTGTTCAGCAATCGTCCAGTGAGCGTCCAGGAGCGGATTCGGCTGCGGGTTGAGTCCAATTCCCCCAGCTGGCATGGGGCCATGCGAGTGGGCTTCACCACCGTTTCTCCAGATTCACGACCTCTACCCCTGCCCAGAATGGCCATCCCTGAACTCACTGAAACCCCCGGGCATTGGGCCGCTCCCGTGCACGAGGAGTTCTGCAAGGCAGGATCGGAGCTGGAATTCTGGGTGTCCCGCTCAGGCAGCTTGTGGGTTTCAAACAAGAGTGGCTACAAGCACGAGCTATTAAGAGGAGTGCAACTCAAGCATCCTCTTTGGGCCATGATTGACGTATATGGACAGACATGCTCCGTTCTTCTCTTGGGTAGGTCTCATGTTGGAATTCTTCACCTTAAATCTGTATCTAACACACTAAAACATCAAACCATGACTGTAAGTAAATACATGCAAAGTAGTTTTAAATCAAGAATTTATCAGGATTTGTGGGTTGCCTGGGTCCTAATAATAACCCACGTCAATAGATTTGTTCCTGTACTGAGCAGCAGCAGAATCCCATCTCCACATTCAGAACCAAAACGAGAGCAATCTGTACTAAGTTGACCTTTACACAGAACAAGTGCAGCAAACATTCACAATTCACATTGTTTGCCACTTATTGAATTGGCTTTATTCATTTTAGTTGTATGCATTTTTACAATTTGAGATAATCTCTTGAAAACAAAACTATGGAAAGTTTTTGACATGCACACTTTTAATAAGAAACCACTCCCTTTGTTCTGCAGGCTCTGAGAAACGCACAGGGTTTTTCACCAGGAGGTCATGTCAGAGTCTTCCCTCGCTCGTTTCTGTCAGGGACTCCTTGACGTCTGATGATGACTTTGCGTATCTCAACCTGCTGGAGACAACAGGTGGGATTGTTGGGATTGTATCGCAAACAGTGACGAACTACTTTTCATGGTACTTCTGTATCTTGCCAGATGGAGAAGGAACAACCTGTGTGGTGTGCCTGGACCAGGAAGCCAACATCTCTTTGCCTTGTGGTCACCGCTGTTTGTGTCAAGCGTGCAGTATCAGGGTCTTTGTGGATTTTGGGACGTGCCCTCTGTGCAGGCAGAGCACCACCAAAGGCTTTGAAGGTTGTTACCTGAGAGACAATGACAATCTGTCAAGGCATATTCTTCTGTAAATTGTAATCTTGTAACATATACAAATTTATTTTATTTTGAATAATAATATATAAGATGTGGGTTATCTGTTTAGTGATGTTTTAGTTGCTCCGTTTTTAACTGGAAGGCAGAGCTTTCTTTGCATTGTTCATTCTCAGATATGCAATCGTTTTTATGTCAATTATGTCATATACATTAAATGTACAATATGTATGTAAATGTGAACATGAAACACAAAATAAAGCTACACCATTGAATAAAGAAGATTTTTCTGCGTCTTGTTGTGACATTAACAGCAGATAACAACACAATGGAACCTTCATGGTTAAGTAGAATCCATTCAGGGACGCTGCTGCATGTCAAATTTGTGCAGATTTCAAAACGGGGTTTCCCATTTAAAAAATAAATAAATAAATAACAGAAATTGGAATTAAACTTTGCCAGATCTTAAATGTTGTCATTATAAAAGCTTACAGGTAATGCTTTAAACACGACTAACATTCTTAATGGACATGCATAATAGACTCCAGTCACCTGCTGTAAAATGGATGAATAGTTGAATGTATAATAATGTAAATAATTTCAAAAACTCATTAAATGATGAGGGTGTGTGTCAAAGATTCCCACAACATTTGCTTTAACATTCTTTGCTGTTACACAAGTTTAAAAAGAAGTAAACATGTGTATAACACAAAAACAATGAAACACTTTAACATACCAGTTGGGTGCTAGTTTGCTAAAGACAACAGTAAATGTTTTTATCTTAACTGAGATATTGCAAGTCTTATAAAGACGTTTTGGATTCAATTCCAAATTGATGAACCATTGCCATGTTTGGCTTTGGACTTTCCATTGAAAATGTGTTGTTTCACTTTAAATGTCTCGCACATATTTCGTTCATGTGTGTATAACCCATTAAATAATTGCGCTCAATTTGTTGTATTTTACTAGATGAAAAAATGGTTCAGATATAGTTCATGTAATTCATGTTATTGTATCATTCTTATTGTTTTGTGTACATTTGAATTGCATTCAGGGTAGATTGAAAAAGATTGAAAAGCTATACATGAGCTTTTTCCATTTATGGGGTCTTCATTTATTTTGAACAATATAAGTAGCCTATACTGTAATTCATAAGTCATGATTTCAACTACTAAAATTTATATGTTGGATTAAAATACATAAATTTCATGTTTTAAGAAATACTGTAGTTCATTTGTTAATCATAGTTGGTGGTTGATTTAATATGGAGACAACTGAAAGGGCCACACGTGCACATGAGAGCCAGTCAACATGTGCATTTCAGTTTCATTCTGACAGTTTTGATCCAAAATCACAAAACAAATGTTTAACAAGCTAAGCCGTAAAGAAAATGATTGATCCAATCTGTCCATTTTATGACAGATCTTGGACAGACGGACGGACAGATAAACTGGACAGCTCAAACTACTCATTTGCAAACAGCCTAGCTCTTATATTTGTCTTAGCTGTCCTGCTCTGTGGTGGGCCTGAAATGAAAAACACAAAAACAAAAGAACTAAACAAAAGAAAACAACAAAAACCTTAAAACAACAGGAAATTAAAACACAATCAAATAATACTTAAGCAAAGCACTAACAACAGCAAACAAAAAAACACATAATCAAGTAACTAAACTAAACAAACTACTGTACACACGACAGCAAATAAAAAAAACACAAACACAATTTAACAAAATTACAACAAACTAAACACACTTCCATCAAATATCGGTTCAGGGAGTTGGTGATTTTTTGGTTCCATTGTGTTTTGTTCACCTTTTATCAAGACGGATGTATAAAACACACCTAACCTAAATTCGTAATTATGCCATAAACCCTTATCAGCATGTACCGGTATACTGAAGTTGTATGTCAACGTATCACAAAAACAGACTCTATTAAAACCACAGACTGAAAGTGAAAATAACACCTTGAGCTTTTTTGTCTGTCACGTGACATGAAGACGTGTGCAAGACTTTAATGACAAAATGGCTGCAGTTTGAGAATAAATGTACATACTAACGTACATGTGACATGCATCATGTAGAAACTACAAATGTTTGTGTTATTGTGATAAGCATGTCTTTGGTGTAATGTTTTTTGTGGAAATGGTTCTCCATCATCAATGGGAAAATGAATTCACACGTTTATCAAGGTATTTTCTAGAAGAACGTGAGGCCATTTGTGAAACAGTTGAAGGAGGATGGGTGTGTTGTAACAGGACAATGAGCCAAAACAGACGCAAACCCACAGCAAACTGGCTTCAGAAGTGGAAAGTAAAATATAAGTTCTGGGGTGGCCCAAGACCCTAAGTCCTGACCTCAACCCAATTGAGATGCTGTGGCATGACCTCAAAACAACTGTTCTGCAACTACAATAGGTTTGTTTGAGGTTGCTGCGAGGCCAGTTAATACATCTAATAAATATATATATGTTATGCTCTATAAAAAATAATAATAATACGAAAACACATCATTCTTTATGTAGTACAGTCCCCTCCAAAAGTATTGGAACAGCAAGGTCAGTTCCTAGTTTTTGTTATAATGTATACTGATGACATTTGGGTTTGAGATTAAAGGTTCAATATCAGACAGAAGTTCAGAATTCCAGTTTATATTTCATCATATTTACATCTAGTAATGAACAACTCAGGACAGAGCATTCAGTTCTTGTTAGTTTCTGGGGGGGTCTCCTCTTCAGGCAGTAAAATCTATATACGGTTAAGGGACAGTGACTGACTGACTAGGCTAGTCTAATGCTACATTCACACCAACAGCGTGGGAGGCATTTCAGGCGTTGCGATTTCATTGTAGTGTATGTACTTTGCGCCAAAGGGTTTGCAGCGGAAGGATGTGGTGCAGCAAGGCGAAAATACGCACTTTTGCCTTTTCGCCCAAGTTGAAAATGTTGAACTTTCTTCACGCGTCCGGAGCGCAACAACACAGCCATCCGGGACCGAATGGTGAGTGCTGGTAAGTGTATATACTTGCTGTTGAACCGAGGTAGCCATAGTGTTTAGCATGCATTACCCAAAGATATTTAGTGCCACCGCCGGATTAAACGGAAGTAAACACTGTAACAGATTTAGTTGTCAGTGACGCTGATGAGTGATGTCATCAGGTGGCGCCTATGTACAAGTGCCTACCCTGAGTTCCCGCCAGTTGGGATACCGACGTCGAAGGAAAAGGACGTTGCTTGGAAGCTCCTTTTAGTTTTCGTGTCGACTCGTTTCTTTTTGTAACGTTGAGCGAACGTACTTTAAAAAAAAGGCGTTGCTGGAGAAAAGAGTGCCCCGGCTGTATAGTCCCAGGAAACAAGTAGAAGTAGTCGGTGGTGCTCTCTTTTGTTGACTGCTAAAGTGCTCTACAATAGTTGTTCACCAAGCGGCACACCTCGTCCTCTCCGGTGTGTGCGAATGCACGAATAAAAAACTCGTGAAGGAAGCGTTCCAGAACGTGTCTCACGCTTTTGGTGTGAACGTGAATGGTGTGAATAAGACCTTCCATGTTTGTCCCTGATGAAATCCTTTGTTCTGCTGGCAGAGATGAATTGACATTATGGATCTGTTTATGACACAAAACACACAACCTGTTCTGTTCACCTGTTCTGCACTCACTGTTTAAGTTAGTCTACTGCACAGCGACAATACAATAGAAAAGCTGCTGCTGAACACCATTCTACCTGTTGCTACACCCCATGTGGACTGTTTTGCGGAAAACACTACTTCTCTTTTATATTTTTATGAAGGATCGTGAATGGTCGGCGGCAACAATGAATACACAGAGACTGATATACTGTGCTAGAATAATTTTGCCTTTTATTCCCCGCGAGCAGCAATCAATTCACTGCTATACTGTGCTAGAATAATTGTACCTTTTATTCCCCGCAAGCAGCAATCAACTCACTGTACTGTGCTAGAATAATTAGACCTTTTATTTTCCGCAAACAGCAATAAACACACCATACTGTGCTAGAATAATTGTGCCTTTTATTCTCCGCAAACAGCAATCAACACACTTCAACGCTAAGCAGCAGAATATAATCATCATCAGCGCTTACCTTGACACTAGACCGGATAGCCGACGGTCCGGGTAGAACGAGCTGCAAAACGGCTGGGCAATCGTACGTATCTCACAGCTGACTCTACCCAAACCGTGTGCCGCTCCGTCTTTTATTCGTTAACAAAAAGGGGTGAGCATGAGAAACAAGGCATACAACCTGAGAATTCCCAGGCTCGATTCCACATGTTTTTGAAAACAAGGAGGACTATAGTATAAACAAGGAAGAGTTCCCAGGTTGATTCCGCCCTTTATTCACAAATTGTTGGGCACCTGGACTCGTACAACAGTTCAGGACAACAACATATCCTTATATAAGAGGTTACATGAGGACATATCAAACCATGGTTATTTTCCCTTCATGGGCCCTCTTCAATTTGCCTAAGAGAGGCAGAGAGGATGCTGTAGCCTGCCTGCTGCACCTCATCTTCCAGCACTTGGACAGAGTCTTGGTCACTTTGCACGTGTGCTCTTTGTGGATTTCGGCTCAGCTTTCAATTCCATCCAGAGGCACCCGATGATCCGGAAGCTGCCGGAACTTCACATCCCCACCAGGATTATCTGCCTCCTGCAAGACTTTCTGAGCAACAGGCAGCAGGTTGTACGGTTGGGCTCTACCACATCATATGCTCTTAGCATAACACTGGGGCACCACCTGGGTGTGTGCTCAGCCCTTTTCTTTACACACTGTACACTTATAACAATATCAGTCCCTTACCACACACCAAACGCATAAAATACTCTGATGACATTGACAATAAAACTGAACTTGTATACAACTCAGCACCGTACCAACACACAGCTTTTCACAACCAAACAGCAGAGATTGCGGACAGTTGTAAATACCTCGGGATCACAAAAGATTACTCACTCACATTGGATAAACACATCTCAGAAATTCAGACAAAAAGCCAACAGCCAATCATCCGTGAACTAAAAGGACTCTCTGTTACTCCGCCCCTGCAACTACGGTTATATCAGGCTATTATTCAACCCATTATATTGTACTGTTCCACCTTAACCATTAAAAACCGAACTAAACTCAAAGTAACGAACACTGCAACAAAACTCATAGGACTTCCTACACCAAAGTTCACAGATCTTAATGATAAGGGAGCATTGCGCTTATTGTAGAACAGGACCCCACACACCCGCTCCATAAGCACCTCATCTCTCTGCCTTCAGGACGGAGGTATAAAACACTTATGTGCAGGAAGGCTCGATTCGGAAAGAGCCTGATTCCCTCAGCTATGACATTTTTGAACAGCAGGCCCCGCTGAGTGTACTCTGTTTATTGTATATTTGTTATTGTCTTGTTCATGTCTTATGTCAAATGTGTATTGTGTGCGAGGAAAATAATTTCTCCTTGGGGACAATAAAGTATTTTGAAACAAGCTCAGCTGCGAAGCATGGTGGAGGTAACGTCATGGATTGGGCTTGCAATGGCTGCTTCTGGAACGGGTTTACTCAACGTTATTGATGATGTAACTCACGATGGAGCGGCAGAATGAATTCTGAAGTCTACAACACCATTTTGTCTGGCAATTTACAGAGAAATACATCCAAACTAATCGGGAGAAGCTTCATCATGCAACAAGACAATGACCCACCACACACTGCCAACACAACAAAGGACTTCATCAAGGGAAAGGTGGAAGGTCTTAGATTGGCAAAGTCAATCACTGGACCTTCACCCAAATAGAGTACGATATGCTTTGTACCTCTTGAGGGGAAACTGAAGGCAGAAACAAACAAAGAAGCTGGAGTAAAGGCCTGGAAAAACATTTCTAACGAAGAATGCAACAGTGAAGTCACTGGGGCGCAGGCTTGATGCACTTATTGGAAGTAAGGGTTACGCCACCAAATATTAAATGCTAATCATTTTAAAGGTCCCATACTATGAAAATGCTTTTTAGTGGGGTTTTCTATCAATAATATGCATCCCCGGCTTGTCTACAATCCAACAAGGCATGCAAAAAGTCTGTCCGCGACTTCTTTAGCTTTCTCCTCCTTTCTAAAATGTGTGCTTCAAACGGGCAGATTAAACTTCCGTGACTTAGTGGCGTCAACAAGACACGGAAGTGCATTCGACCCCGCCCCCTCGGGTTAGTGGCACCGCCTCTGTTAAAGGTTTGCCACGCCCACTGAAATTCAAGAAGCTGGCTGCTCCTTTCTTTTTCTCTCCCTTGCTCGCAAATGCTCCGTGGAGAGGGGAAACATTGATCAGGAAAAAGGGGTTGCTTTCTTCGTCCCAAGTCTTTGAGAAGACAGTGGATTCATTTTATTTTTGAAGGACGTGTACCGACATCATTTCTCAAACGACTGTTTTGTTGGTGAAAGCTTATTCAGAGCTGGATTAGCAACACGTTTAAACATAATGGATCGGTCCCAACAGTGTGACACGACTGCAAACGGGAAAGATGCAAGTTTAACATTTTTGATTTAGTCTTCCTTCCTATCCTTTCTAATAAGAGATGTGCACCTTCTACCATATTACTGGTGTGTTTTAAGTGCCTAAAGTGGGAGCTACATTTTTCTTGTGGAGGGTGTTTGGTTACAAGAGGTCAGATATGATAAAGCAGACGGTGGTTGGATAATATGAAGCGGTTTTGTCAAGATACAATCCGCGGTGGTTAATTTACTATGACTGGGAACTCGCCACCTAGTTGACATGACTTTGTGATGCTAACCGGCCGCTAAGTGGTCCTAAATGTGCACATTGGTGTTATTCATAACCGCTTGTAAATGTCTACAAGCATTCACGGCAAATAGGAGACATTCACGGCAAAATAACGTTTGCGGAAGATTTGCCGGTTACGGCAAAATAACCATTGCCTAAACAATCACAAACTAACGCTACAACATAGTCTCTGTAGTAACGTTATGCCATTTTTTCTTATGGTAAAACATTATGCCACTTTTCCACATACTAAAAAAGTTCTCAAATGTGTAAAAGACATGTCTGTATTTTTCTTTTCTTCTGTTGCCGTGGCCAGTCGTTTTCATTCACAACATTAGCACATTGGCTACTGGAGCCAAAATCACAGCCCCTTCTAAAGAGAAGGGTATGGCCTAGGCGTGGCCTGGTGCAGCTATTTACGTAAAAGTGGCACACCCCTAAAACAGGCTGTTTTGAGCAGAGAGTGTTTTTTGGCTGATTTAGGGACAGCCAAAATATTAGATTCAAAGTCAATTTTGACAAATGCATGTCACAGACATGTCTTTTACACATTTGAGAACTATTTTACTATGTGGAAAAGTTGAATAATGTGAGACCTTTAAGTTAATTTAATAATGTCTGTTCCAATACGTTTGCTCACTTGAAAAGTGGGTGACTTCAAACAAAACGTGCTGTCCTGAGATGTTTAACACATCACGATGTAAATGACATGAAATAAAAGCTGGAATTCTGAACTTCTGTCTCATTCATCTTTTGATCTGAAACACAAATGTTTTCAGTATACAACAAAAGCAAAGAACTTGATATTATCATTTTGGAAGGGGCTGTATTAGTACAAAAACAGACTGTTTTGTTTATTCTTGTGATTTAGATGATTAGACTACAATTAATGACCAATTCATGCACAAAAATTTAATCAACAGGAATCACACTTTTTCCTCGCACCTCACCAACAGATGTGCAATTGATCTTATGGTGCAAAAGTAGAACATTTATTCATTAATATCAAGGTCAACTATTGTAGAAACTCAAACACGAGTGCTGCGAAACATTTCCAAGAATCATCTGTTTGTGTTCTCCTCCATCTCCATGGTCTCAGCTTTCACAGGGAGGCTGTAGACTGTGACAGCGATATCTGTGGCCTCAAAGATCTCTTCCAGCATCTCTGAAACTCTTTCCCACTTCAATCGGTCCAAGCCACAGCCAATACTGCCAGGGAGACACAAACATACCACTGTTGCCAAACTTTAACATCTTTAAAGAGAATTGTTAGACATATTGCTATTTTTTCCATTGAGGGACAAATAAAGTTTCTTATCTGCCCATGGTATTCATTGTACTTATTAAATGTAATGTACAAACCAAATTCCAATGAAGTTGGGACTGTGTTAAATATAAATAAAAACAATACAATGATTTGCAAATCATGTTCAATCATCTTACTTTTGTGCATACTTATGTACACACCAACAGCTTGTGCCTACTTATGTTAACACCAGGTTTGCACTCTTGAAAAATCCGCCCAATGACAGTTCCCAGGGTTAGGACAGAGCTGGGTAAAACAGCTTTCAAATATGCTGCTCCCTTTTCATGGAACACCTTACAAAAGGATCTAAACTTGCCTGAACTTATTATGCTATGAGAGTTCAAATCTTTTGTAAAGGACCATGAAATTAATACTATTGGACAATGTGACAATGTGTTTTTAAAATGGGCACATTTGCAGTTGAATGTATTTTATATTGATATAATGAGTAGGATCAAACCGAGGCATGGAAATTCGGGTGACTCCATTTTGTATACAGTGTGTTCTCATGTCCTCCAAGCTCTGTCTCAAGTTGTCATAGGTTGGCTTTTGGCTCGCCTTCTTCTTGGTGATCTAAAAATTGACAGAAGGAAAATAGTTTTTGTTTTGTTTTTTATCCTCAAATGTGCAAACATAATACTTCTACTTCAAGTATTTCATGGTTACCAGATAGTACACAAAACGTGTTCCCGTCTTCAGTACAGCACACTGTCCCACCAGCTTCTCTGGTTTAATTTACAAAGAAAAGGAAAAAAAGATACTATTAGATGTGGGGAAGCAAAACAAAAGCTACGAGAAAAATCACCACCCGGGCCCCACCCCAAGAGTAAGACCATTTCTTATATAAATAGAAGATCATCTTATATAAATAGAGGCTTGACTCACTCTGTCCCTTGAGCTCCTCGACCCCTCTGAACTTCTGCTTAAAAATGACTGCGATGCCTGCCCCCATGCGGCAGTCCTCACTGATGCAGTGGGCGAGCGCCTCGTCCGCGGGACATGAGAACAGATCCCCCGTGACGTGGTTTAGGCTGAATTTCTCGTTTGCCAGCTAACCAGAAGAGGGTGACATTTCATTTGAATGAATCCACCCCACCATTATCGTATAATGCTCCGAAATTACGTGATTTGAAAAATGTTTAAGTGTGTGAAAATTGTGAATATTTACCTCCGACGTGTCAGACATGCCCGGTTGCGAGGACATTGACGTTGAGACGCTTGAAACAAATTGAGGGTACGTGGATATTAGCTACTGATTTATGGTGCAGTCACACGACACAAAAGCACAACTGTTGTCCTTCTTTAGTCAAGTGACAGTGTAGAGAGATTATTTGTAAATTGTAAACAAGCAGTGTTTGTCATTTTAAAATACAATTTGATTCGTCCTCCATAGTCTCGTTTTATGTCGTTCTGTCTCGCGAGATTGTTGACCCCATTCTTTTAAAAGTAACCGTGGTTGGTTGATACAGCATTTTAGCTCAGGGGTTCCGAAAAACTGTCCAAAAACATCACCGGACGGAGGGTCATTTGGAAACGGACCGCGAAAAAAAGAAAAATAAATAGCTTTGTTTAAAATTATAATTAATATTTTATTGTCAGGTTTTTGGTATCTTATTTTGAAAAACAACCACTTCCGCTCTCGCAGCGCGTCAATTTAGCACATTTATGCATGTATTAATTTCCCAAAGACAAATTTGACTGGAACGTTTTTCTTGAAAGGACTCAAGGAGGAATGAGAAAACAATGCGACAACAGAACGGTTCCTACAGATTCATAAACGAAAGTGCGATTAAATAGGGGGAAAGGGTCCAATTTAGGTTACGGATTCATCACATATATCACACAATCGCAATGCTTAAAGTGCGTCGCCACATACTTACATAGTCAACCTATGATTTGTTAAACAACGTTAACCTTCAGACCCATATATAGTCGCAGTGGACATGACATATTCCCGTGTCTAAACCCTTTAAACGCATAATTTGGATTATGTCAACACTTCTGGTTCATTATTGAATCTTAACTAACCAAAACAATCGCAAGTTGATTTGCATGATGTTCATGTTTAAAATGTTGCATTTACGCTTGGTAAGTTTACAAAACGTTACAGCCATATTATCCACTAAATAAATGAATACAAATATTTCATGATGTTCTTATGTGGGAAAAGAGTCAAAATCAGCACCAAAAAAGAAGACATTTTGCCCAGCAGAAAAAATGCGGGTCTGAAGGGGCTACTACGAGACACACAATAACCTCCACCACCACTTCAACTCTGCCCTGAATGCATCATTCTCATATAGTGCGGGATTCATCAACATTTTAAAAACTGAGACCTTTGGGTACTGATTCGAAGGGCTACCAGTGTGACATACACACTTCTGAAATAACAAGTTTGCTCAAATTAGTTTTAATTAATAATGTTATTAATAATGATATTAATTTCTGTAAATACACTGATCATGTTAATGATTTCTCTTTTTCAATTTGGAAAAAAATAAACATCAACTGGCAACACCATTTTTTTCTTTCTAAATCTGCCAGTCAGCTACTATTGGAACAGGTCCGCATGCAACAATGGGATCCTTGGGGGCTATCAGCTGGTGCCCGCGGGCAACACTTTGGTGACCGCTGTTATCGTGGCTGACCAGAGCTTTTTTCTTGTTCCTCTTTCCTAACACCATAACTAAACTAAAGCGGAGGACATTGAGGCATAGTTAAAAAGGATTAACCATCGCTGATTCGGCATTATGGATGGATAAATATTAGTTTAACCTTTTTAGATCTGAGTACTGCTTAAACATGAAGGGCTACTACTTTGATATTTACTTCTGAAAGAATAAATCGGCTCAAATCACCTTATTAATTTCTTAATGATATTAATTTATGTAAACTGATCATGTTAATGAATGCCTCACAATAATTATGAAACAGATAAACATATGCAACATTTTATTTCTAAACAACTCTACCCGTGTTCACATTTTTAAATGATCATTTCTGCAACATTCTTCAAACTCAAATCTGCACCAAAACAAATGATTAATTCTAATTCAAGTAAGTTTTTTCCTGTATAACATCCTATCACATCGACAGATATATACACACCTATACTAGACTGAGTGTTGTACACATTTTACATTCATGCAAGCTCAGTGAGACAAAAGCAAGGTTGGCATCATGTCACACTAAAGCTTTGTGCATGTGACAGACTGAAGTCCCTTCTCCAGCCTTTAGAAGTTGTCACTGCGTCTTCGCTCATTGATCCAGTCCCCAGGGTTGACATCCATCTGCAGCATCTTCATCACCCACTTGTCCCTCCGTGCTCCATCGATGAACTCGTCCAGGGAGAGTTCGCCTAAGTGTGCGTGCGGGGGGATTATTTCTGAAATATATTCTATGTATTTTGTCCTTTGTTGAGTGGTAGCCAACACCCACAATAAACATCCAGTCTATACACAGGACATGATTAGCGGCGAGGTTTTCGATTTAAAGCCATTAAAGCTAACAACGAGCTCTTAAATCATCCATGCAGTGTTTTAAGCTGTGAGAAAATTGTGAAAACTTACCATCACCATTTTCATCAACCAGCTCAAATATCCGATCCACAACTTGGTCGGGGGTCAAAAGATTGCACTCTTCATCCAGCTCTCCATGACATGCTTTCTTCAGTCGATAAATAGACTTGGGAGTGATCGGATAGGATGTTTGGATATGTGTCAAGTTGAATACATTCCTTTACATTAAATTATTACAAATTGACATTACATTGAACTGAAATGATAGGTTACCTCCACAATTTCAAGAAGCTCTGTTTTATCAATGCACCCACTTCCATCTTTATCATACATTTTGAACGTCCATTTCAGTTTATGCTCCAATTTGCCCCTAAGGACCAAGTTCAAAGCTGCAACATACTCGAGAAAGTCAATGGTGTTGTCCTGTTTACATGAGAAACAAACGGTTAAAAAACACAATGGATGCATTCCCTAATTTGCACATCCAAAGCAGGTTGGCACACTTACTCCATTCTTGTCGAAGGCCCGAAACATGCTTTCGATGTAATCTGAAGCCTCCTTGTTATCGGCGACCCCAAAAAAACTCTTGAACTCGTGCATAAACAGTGTTCCACTTGGGCATTCTACCACAAACTTCTTGTACCATTCCTGCAGCTCTGCCACGTCTATTTCTTTGTCTGGGTCACTGTCCTCGCTTAGGTGCTGACCCATTGTGGAAAGATTTATCGCAGCACCCTGAAGACTGCAAGAATTACATTACATAATACACTTTGACCTAACTATTAGTACCTAAATGTTTTGTGAGTAAGCTAGTCAATTTAAATTACATGAAAATAACATGCCGGCTGCATTGCTGAAAGTTAGTCTCGGTTGAATCCCATCTGAATAACAGGACGAGACACAGGTTGTTATGGCTCTCATGAGCGGATTACAAATGTCCACTTGTCAAAATCAATCGGTCCACAGACGCATCATGAGAGGATTGTCATTTGCCGTTGCTTCATACCCACAATAGGCTACACATTGTCGAGTGTATATACAGTACAATATTAGCTCCTTCCCCCGTGTTCTCATTAAGTTTATTGCTGACTTGACTTTTAACTCAGATGTCACTTATCCAATCTGTAGAAGAAGTCTATTGTTAGTGCAGAGAGCTTGGGCCCTAACCAATGTAATGGAATCATTTTCTAAACCCGTCTTATAAATCCTTAAAAAAATGTGCATATGCATTTGAAATTCTCTTTGGTAATCTTGCCCAAGATGGAAGCTTTTTGATGAGTCGGATGACTCATCCAGGTTTCAGTCTCCACATTAGTTGTGACCTTTATGTGTCAGGTTATTTCACTGGAGCTTCGTATACATGTTTGTCCAGGTTTCTTACGGAATCTATAGACATTTTCTAATCTTTCTAGAATCACATGCATATAGACAATGTAACATTTGGATTAGAAAGGATGCTTGTTTGCAGCCACTTGTAAAAAAAAGAAAAAGAAAAAAAAAGTCTAACACTGTAAGAAAAGTACTGTACTATTAAGCAACTCAAATATCACAATATTACGCTGTACATGCAATACGTATACGCCATCATATGGAGTTGCAAGCTTGCCGTGGCCAATACCATCCCATCCCTCCATACCTGCTGACAACAGCGATTGTTTTACAGTAATCTTAGCTGAGAAGTGTCAAGGCCATCATGGATTTCACTCCACTGACAGTGAATCAAACCAAGTGTATTTGAATTTGTATTGTGCAAACGTTTTTAAGGTACTAATGGTTAAGTTAAATTACGTACTGTAGGCCTACATGCAAAAACATTCACCGCAGCAGTAACTTCAATATTGAAAACAAAATAGTGGGAATTAGAAAAACAGATCCATTAAGACTTTAGAAAGAATATTGTACATTGGTCTTTGCATGTCTATTTTATAATTAACTCCTTCACAGCCATTGATGGCTATAGACGTCAAAAAATCATTTGAACTGTTTCTATTAGTTAATTTTTTCCCCACTTTTGTTAACAAGAGTATGAAAACCTAGAATTTTTGTTATTGTATATTCAGAACAGATATAAAATTGTGAGTTAAATAGTGAAGTCATGCAATTAATTACGATGACAAATTTTAATCGCATGACACCCCTAATTTAAAATATATTTTTTCTTAAAAAAAAAATTTTTTAAAGAAAAGATTATTTTAAAAAATTTGGGGCATCGGGTGAATACATTTTTTAATTGTAATAATAGCATGACTTTACTAGTTAACTTACTATTAAAAAAATAAAAGATTATTAAAAATTAGGGGCGTCAGGTGATTAAATTTTTTAAAATTGTAATTAATCGCATGACTTCACTAGTTAACTCACGATTAATAACAAATTTTGTATCTGTTCTAAATGTGCACTGATTTTTTTTCTAGGTTTTCATACCTTTGTTAACAAAAGTGGAAAAAAATGTTAAAACTAATAGAAATTGTTCAAATGAATTTTTGATGTCTATAGGCGTCAATGGCAGTTAATGAGTTAACTAACGTCATATGATTATCTGAAATGAAATGTAACTGTGCATGTTAAAACTTGAATGTAAGGGCGAGGTCACACTTTCAGAATCCTACATTAAGCCTTTTGGGGCGCCTTGCCTATATATTCTTGAAACAATATGGTAAATTTAAATTATTATTTAAAGTTGCTCAATACAGGAACATTTATTTAGAATCGCTACTGCCACATGTGGCCGAAAAATGAAACTGCACACTGCCTTCTTCGCATTTACACACTGCACGCATGACATCACAATCGCAGACAGAGGGCAGGAAATTCAAACTCGAATCCAGTCTGAGATTGGAGAAGTGTCCATAGAGATCCGGAGGTCACGTGACTATTTCTCTGAACACGCACCTCTGCGGCAGGAAAGTAGCGGCGCAGCGTTAATGGACTACAACAGCGAGGACGGCAAAATCTAATGTTTAACCGTCAACTTTCTGCCCAAGAGCATTGACAGTCACTTTGATGAAAAGGACATGATATACATGCGGCAGGTGGACATGTTGGATTGCCGATGAAATGTCAGGAGTGCTTTTTTTCTCAACTTGGCGACACTGCTACGTGGAACTGCCTCCTCTCTTACTCCGGTGAGTGCTTTCAAATCTGATCATACAAAGGCCTTACAAGTTTGTACAATCCGGATTTATTTCCCCTTTATGTGTGGTCAGAATGCCATCGAAGTTAGCAGTTTCACGCAAGTCTTGCAGTGTTATTTATGTACGTCGTTAGCAAGTTAGCAACTGCTAATTAGGCTGCGGCCGCCGTCATTTATGCCGTAAAAAGTCTTCTTTATGGTGTTGGTCAGTTATTAAATTCAACTGTGTGATATCCATTAACTCATTCACTGCCATTGACGACTATAGACGTCAAAAATTCATGTAAACTATTTCTATTAGTTAAAAAAAAAAAATTCAATTCATTAAATTTTTTATGAAAACCTAGAAAAAATGTTTTTACATTTATAACAGATATAAAATGTGTGATTAATTGTGAGTCAACTTTTGCAGTAATGCGATTAATTAGTTAAAAATTTTAATCGTCTGACGCCCCTTATTCTTAATTTAAAAAAAATAATAATTAGGGGCGTCAGGCGATTCATTTTTTTATTGTAATTAATCACAAATGTTATATCTGTGCTAACTTTACAATCATTTTTTCCCTAGGTTTTCATACTCTTGGTAGCAAAAGTGGAAACAATTTTAAACTAATAGAAATAGTTCAAATGGTTTTTTTATGTCTATAGTCGTCAATGGCAGTGATTGAATTAAACTGTAGCAGCACAAATGAACGAAACAGATTATTTCCCCCACATTTTCCGTGTGGTAACAGTTAGCATCTGCTGATTTAGCCACCATGTACAAAGTGCAACATTTGGCTACGCATCTGTTCCTCTTTTGATAGCCTGGAGCATGCTCGATCCTTTTTTTCCCTCTTCTCGTTGTGGCAGCTGGTCCACAACAGCAGTCAATTATTGTTAAAGTGTAGCGTTTGCCGGTTTCTATGCTGCTAACGTCCATTTTGGGACGCGTGACGTCAACGTTCGGATCTTTAATATGAACAGCTAATGTGTTAATCTGCTAAATAGAAGTTGAGTCATAAATGGTCAAATAAAAAAAAAGCTATTGTAAAGATATTTTTGCGCAAATTCCTCCACAGTGCCTCATCTTTGTATTGTAGTATTTAAACCTTTAGGAAAATATTACTTCTGTGGAGTTACTTTTTATTGCATGTTATGCTTTTTTGCAGTATAAAATTATGCTGAATATTTATTCAACATTTGACATTTTATGAGCTTTATATCTTGGTTAACCCATATATGACCTGACATGTAAAAAAATAAAAAGTGCCAAAGCATGCCAGCATCAGTGAACTTCAGTTGGTCCGACAGTCAAGTAATGGCCACGGGCCACTGATAGTGTGGAACCCTGCACTTGTTTCATACCCTTATATAAGCCAATTTTGTAATTGTAAACATGAAGATGAAATTGCTTCCTTGCTCAAAAGCTAATTGTTCTGAATAGATGGTGTATAAACTGCATTAATTCCAGGACAGGTTATATTCCTTTTTCATGAATACACTGAAAGAAGCATTCATTTTCCATCTGTTTTTACTCTGTGCCATGGACACACATGAAATGTGCATAAAACTGATTTACAGGCATGTACAGTACCGTAAAAATCTTGAGTTATCAAAAACGAGACATGTGTACTCCTATGGTATTAGAGGGAAGAACTGTAAAGTACTGTTAAGAAATTGTTATGCTGAAATGACTTAGTAAAAATTAAAAAAATTGAATTGTCACTATCCATCAAGGAACTAGTGCTAATAAGTGCAATGTTAAAATATATATATATTTTTTAAATGTGTTAGGGTTTTTTTCCCCATAGAAAAGGTTTGTAAGGGGAGCCAGATGTTCTTGTTCATCAGGGGGACATTCTTCATGTCAAAACAATGATTAGGCTAAAACAACTCAAGCTACCAAAGTATTTTTTGGAAATTCATGCCAGTGATGATGTTGTTACAACAACTCATGAGGTGTACATGATAAAGGTCTGATATTAACATGGTTGGTGGGAGCGTAGAAAAACAGTCAACGGTGAAAAAAAGCTCCACGATCTCCTCCTTTGTCTATAAGAATAGTCACTCCCCATTCTGCAGCCTACAGTTCCACAGTGATACAGTATACCCTTGGTGTGGTATCATACAGTGTCAAGAGTCAGTCAGGTCAACTGGCTCATTTATTCACTTTCCCCAGGCTTGATTTCAGTCTTTGTGACGTTTGAATTGTCTGCATCGCCCCCTGTTGACAAGTTGGGTGAATTACCAGAAGAGGAGAGAACCAGTTTGACACTCGGCAGGCAGTCTCCGTCATTGCTGCTGCTGTCCCCAGTGTTGTGCTTCGTGAGTGTATTCTCCCTCAGTGGTCGCTCTGACGGCTGAATGGTGATGTCACAGTGGACCTTCTCATCAACAGTCCCCTTTTCACATGGTTCTGTCGGTGGGCTACTGGGCTCTGAGGAGGAAGACAAGGTAAAAAAAAAAAAATGCTGTAAAACATTTTGATTGTAAAGTGCATTGTCACGAATTTTTGCTGAGGTCAATTACAGTGGACTGCCCTAAATCGAATGCCTGGGACAATTTTGAATTTAGCAAAAATGTTTTTGAAAAAATGTCATGCCAAAACATTGTCGTTAAAAAACCACAATAAATATGAATTTCTTCAACAGTACTACATACAAGTGCATCTTCTCAACTTCCTTCCAGTAATATTGACAATGCCACTAGGTGACAGTGTCGCTCCAGGTGCACATGCAATAAATGTTATAGAACTGCAATTTAAGTTATTTAAATACGACGGCGTATTAGGGCCACGTATAAATATATTTTTTTAGAGGGCGGGGGCAATATTCAGAGAAAAAACTCGCAAATTTGCTACTTTATAAAGTCGCAAATTTGCCATTTTATAAAGTCGCAAATTTACGAGTTTTTATAGTGGCAGATTTGCGAGACAAAAAAACTGCAGCGTAGCTATAGTCTAATGGTGAGGATTCGTTGGTGGTTAATGGGACACTGTTTATAAAATAAAAAGGCAGGTTGGAGACGGATTCATTCTTAAATTTAAACTTTACTCATCATTCACTGCAGCTAGAGCGACAACACTTCCTGATTCCCTATCAGCTGACTAACACTAACCAATCAGATGCTAGCATACTTTAGGTAAATGCTAGCGAATGACGGAGAGCAGCGGATTCGACACATCAACTTAGATACTTGTACAAAAAAAAAAAAAGTATGAACGTGTAAATAATAATTCTGGTAACATAAATGTACAAGTAAATATACATATTAACAAATTAACTTAAATGCTTGATCGTCCGGGTGTGGACCTTCGCAAAGTGAGGTGTCTTTGTCGCTGGCCAGTGGCCGTACACAACGGTTCAAAGAGCGAATGCTTAACATGATATGGTTAATCTTGGCTAAAGCAATTTAGGCTACTATCTCCTTATTTGGAAACCCAACCGAAAAGTGTTGGCACAAACAGTCGAGTAGTGCGCCACGTGTATTTCTCGTAAGTTTTTTTCTCGCAAATCTGCCACTATATAAAGAGGAAAATTTGCTACTTTATAAAGTGGCAAATTTTGCCACTTTATAAAATGGCAAATTTGCGAGGGAATATTGCCCCCGCCCTCTAATTTTTATTTATTTATTTGTGGCCCTAATACGCCGTCGGATTTAAACAAGCTTCAAACAACATTAACTTTTAGGTTTGATTTTAAAAAAAAAAGACAAAAAGCATTATTCAACGATTAGCAAGCTTTCCACAGTTGACTTCCCTGTACGCTTCAAGTCTGTCAGGCATCAAAGGGTGAGTACTTCGATTGAGTGAATTTTAAAATGCTTGTACAGCTAATAAAGGTTTTAGAATTGCTAGTTTCAGCTCGGTTGAGATTTCCTTTATTTTCTATGGGAGTGGGGGGGGGGGGGTTGTTTTGGAATTAATGCTGTCAAAGTTAAAGCGTAAATTTGTTGATTAATCACAAAAAATTACCGCATTAATCATGTATTAACGCAGATTAATCACACTATTAATTTTGAGTATTAAAGTAAAGCATTCAATAATTGTTTGCAAATGCCATTCAGAATATTTGTTCTGGTCAAAAATACTTGGGTCATTTTTTCCCCTCATTTCAAATAATGCAAGTACTTAACTGATTAGGAAAAAGACGGGGATGAGAGTGTGAAGTGGATCAAAAAAAAATGTGGAAGACATCCTCATAACATTAAATGTAGAACGAATTAACACATAACAGGCGCTTTTCAAATTTGGTGGGCAATTTTTTTTTGATAAAAAGCCTTTTTGATTCAGTGATTAATCATGATTAATCAAAATTCTAAAATGTGATTAATCTGATTAAAATTTTGAATCGATTGACAGCTCTAGCCTCTATGAATACAAACAAATTGGAGGATACCTGGCATTCCAAAACAGATTGTGATTGACTGTAGAGCCTCAACTCGAATTAAAAACTCTGAATGATTCGCAGTAGGCAGAGTTCATGTACACCTACCTGGATCGTCTATAATCGAGTGTGTTCGACAAGATGGTTGACTTTTGTATTGTCCATCGCAAGAGTCTTCTGAAGAATCACCCCCCACTGATGATTTCTGTGTGCCTGTACACGAGGATTCCTTGTTTTCATTTGCTATGTCGTACTCCTCCTGCTTTTCGTTGACCTTTAGCCTCTTGCTGTTGTGCTTCTCAGCATCAGAATCCTCCTCTTCCTCCTCCTCATCAGTGTGTTTATTCTTTGTCCGGCTCAGCGGGATTTCAGCTCCCAAGAGTGAAGAGTCAGTGCTGTAAAAATAGAAATGTGCAATTGTGCGTGAATCAAATCTAATTCTTAATGTATGATAAGCAAATTGTTTCTACACTGGAGGTGAAAAAAATATACTTTTGATTGTGATATGTCGCATGTGGTGTATATCGCAAGGAATTTCTCCAAACAACACTGCAATGCACTTCAAACCCAGCAGCACCCCCAGAGACAAAAATTGGTCTTCACGGGGACAAAATCTCTCCACGCAAACTCTAATGTTGTTATAGAGCGCAGTGACCGCTGCATTGGAAAGACTAAGCAAAAAACATCTAGACCAGTTTTCTCATCACGGGTACAGGCGAGCACATTGCAGGGGTACGAAGAAACATTTTGTATTTTATTTCCAAAATGATTAGTAAACATTCTCAGTCGTTTCATAAACCTGTCAATAAAAGGGTGTGTGTGCGATATAACTTGCTTCCCTGGAGAATCAAGTGTTGAGTTCCTGATAATTAAAGCTTAAATTCTTGTTTAGAGTTAAAAAGAAGGCAACCCCTAAGAATTACAGTTGGACCAAAAAAAAAAGTATTTAGCCAGCCACAGATTGTGCCAGTTCTCCCACTTAAAATGATGACAGAGGTCTGTATTTTTCCATCATAGGTAATGGGTAATATGTATTTTTAAAGAATTAATTTGTAAATTATTTGCAACCGTAGCCTTGCATCTCTGCTTTTTGCAGATGATGTGGTGCTGTTTGGCTTCGTCAAGCTGTGATCTTCAGCTCTCACTGGAGCGATTCGCAGACAAGTGTGAAGCGGTTGGGATGAAGATCAGCACCTCCAAATCTGAGACCATGGTTCTCAGTTGGAAAAGGGGGGCGTGCCCTCTCCGGGTCGGGGATGAGACCATGTGAGTGGAGGAGTTTAAGGATCTTGGGGTCTTTTTTAACGAGTTAGGGCAGGATGGAGCGGGAGATCGACAGGCGGATCGGTGCAGCGTCTGCAGTGATGCGGACTCTGTATCGGCCTGTCGTGGTAAGCTGAGCCGAAAGGTGAAGCTCTCGATTTACCGGTCGACCTACGTTCCTACCCTCACCTATAGTCACGAGCTGTGGGTCGTGACCAAAAGAACCAGAAGATCCCGGATACAAGCGGCCGAAATAACATTCCTCCGCAGGGTGTCCAGGCTCTCCCTTAGAGATAATGTGAGAAGCTCGGTCATCTGGAAGGGACTCAGGGAGTCTACTCCTTCGCGTTGAGAGGAGCCAGCTGAGGTGGCTCGGGCATCTGATTCGGATGCCTCCTGGACGCCTCACTGGAGGGGTGTTCCGGGCAAGTCCCATCGGCCGGAGGCCCCGGGGACAACCCAGGACACGCTGGAGAGACTATGTCTCTCGGCTGGCCTGGGAACACCTTAGGATCCTGCCGGTGGAGCTGGTTGAAGTGGCTGGGGAGAGGGAAGTCTGCGCTACTAAAGCTGCTGCCCCCGCGACCCGACGGTAGAAGATGGATGGATAATTTGTAAATTATGGTGGGGGAAAAAAGCATTTGGTCAATAACAAACAAGATACAAATAATAACAAGCAAAATGATCATGAGAACGGTGAGTAAAAATCCCAGAACTACACGGGGCGTGTGTGTGTGTGTTGGGGGGGGGGGGGGGTGGGTCCTGGTGAATGACCTCCATAGAGCTGGAACCAAAGTAACAAAGGTTACCATCAGTAACACACTACGTCAATAAGGAATCAAATCCTGCCAAACCTGTCTAAAATTTGCAAGAGAGCAAATTGATGATTCAGAAGAGGATTTGTAGAACGTCATGTCATGTGGTCAGATGAAACCAAAATAGAACTTTTTAGTACAAACAACGTGTGTTTGGAGGAAGAATCAGTGAGAGCATTGAAGATGAAAAGGGCTGGTTCTTCCAGTATAACATTGATCTCGATTCTTAAACGTATCGCCCGGGCTACGAAAGAGTGAAGCATTTTAAAGTCCTGGAGTGGCCTTGCCAGTCTCCAGACCTCAACTCCACAGAAAATTGGTGGTGGCAAGGTGAAAGTCTGTGTTGCCTGGAGAGAGGCCCAAAATATCACTGCTCTAAAGGAGATCTGCGTGGAGGAATGGGCCAAAAATACCAGCTACAGCGTGTGCAAATTTTGTGAAGATCTACAGTAAATGTTTGGCCTTTGTCATTGCCAATAAAAGGTACAAAGTATTGAGTTGAACGTTTGCTGTTGACCAAATACTTATCTCCCACCAATGTAAATACATCATTTAATTACAAATCTAGAATTAGCATTAATAGTGATCTGTGAAGTGCAAATGTCTTGATTTTAGTGGTGTTAGCACTGTCATAGCCATGAAGGCAATTGTACAGTATAAAAAAATGCTAAATGCAGTATGACGTTATCACTAAAAACGAACAAATTATATCATGAATATATGGAACCAGTACTGGTTCTGAAAGGGCCAACTCAACTTGGCTCATGGTGGCCCAACAGTGCTACCACCCATAAACGTCAGACCCTGTACCCTACCTGACGCAGTGTTCTGCCTTCTCTTCTGCAGTGGGCTCCAGCTCCTTGCTGACTGCACACTCAGGCAGGCCATTGGTGGAAAGTGAAGCCGACAGTGACAGCTTTGGCCTGTTCAACTGTATTGGCATACCTGGTCCGTTTACATTTCGACTGTAAAAGAATAGCATGTCCATTTCTTGCACATGGAGGCCCAAAAAGATGTATCCTAAAAGTAACCAACTGTGCCACTTGATGGCATGTCCAAGCTATAGAACTTTTAATAGTGGTTTGCACCTGTCTGAGTGTACAGAAGATGTGGCAGGAAACATCACTCCATTCATTCTGTTTGAACAGGATGCCCCATTTTTCCTATTTAAAAACAGAAAAGCACAAAACTGACAGCTAAAAAGCAAATGCTCATCACAAATGTAAAGCATGGCAGCTTTTGTACTTACTCAGATGTAGGGTACGCACAGCTGACCACCATTACATTCTGTAAGACATATATATAGGAATATAAATATTGAATACATAATTAACATCACTCATTACCAAAACTAAATCTGTAGTAAACTGCTAACCTTTTCTATACCCCTGAGAAACTTTTCTGTTCCTGTATAGTTTCGCTTGGGGTCAGTGAGCAGCTCGCACAGACGCTGAATGGTGAATGGGATTCTGGGAATGTTACCAAGAGATATGTTTAGAAGAAGTCACGGGCAACCGCCAGCATCAACACTGAACTTGAAGCACTGCCAAAGCTGGCAAAGACATACCAGCCTAAATACACAGGACTCGTCTCAGCCTGCCACAAACTTTAATGATCTTATTAACCTTGATTCAAGTCTGGTTAGGCTGCGGCATGGGTGGTGGATTTTTCTTTTCTTGTCACTTTAATTGCTTCCAGTTCTACAGACTACAGTAATCACTCATTTAAATGTCATGTTGTAACAATATATCCCTTAGCCACAGCTAGGACAGTTATATTTGGGAGTGTGCCATGCAGTAAAGATCAATTCAACAAGCACTCTCATTAGTTGGAAAGCTCACATATACCGTACATCATGACAATGATTAGTTGACATTGAGAATGTTTGAATTGTATTTTTTTATTACATGATGCATGTGCATCACTCTTACAGTTTAATTTGAACTATATGTAGGGTTAGTTGTTAAAACTAAAGCTAAACTGAACGAGGGAGAAACAGCATTTTTTACTCACCCGTTATAGCTGTCGACTATTTGTAATATCCTCTGCTTCATCTCCTCGAAAGGAACGTGTTCTACATTGGGATTGTGCGTGCCTCTCTGCTCAGGTGTCGTCGAGTGAAAATCATCTATGACATTCTCCAACTTAAACATGAAGTACGATTTGAATTGTGACCACGGGATCCTAGGAGAGATCAAATATTTGGTCACATCAAGTCTGCAAAAGAATTATCACAAACAATTGTAATACCACCCAGACTTGAATGACAATAGCATGTAGGCTATGTAATCATGTACAAATTTGAAGAAACTTACATTGCTTCTCCTGTCTTGGCAACATGGCACAGGAATTGCTCCAATACTGGACTTGTATCCCTTTTCACTTTCTTTTCAAAGTCTGTTAATGACGACATTGATAAGTTTTTTTTTAATGATTTTGATCAGATTTAAAACACACAAGAAAATAGCTGGGCATTTTCGAAGACGACTCAATAAAATATTAGCTACAGACAAAGGAGTGGCACACTTGGAAACAAAACAAAACAAAGCAAGTACGTGCTGTAAACGCCATAACATAAAATCCTATTACGCCAACTACAAAAAAAAATAGCGGTTCATTTGAAAGCTGTTGTGTAGCAACACGTTTATTACAATATTGCGTTACTGTCTAACATTTACATTATTACTAGATAGCGATCCCCCTATGAATTAAGTAGTGATGGAAATTGCAAATCTTGCAAACTTGCTAGGTTGCGTGCTAAGTTGCGATCACGTAGTTAGCAACCATTAGCGGTACAACCCGGTGCAAAAAATGTCAAAAGCTCTCACGAATGCGGCATCATTCATTTTAGTAACTGTAAAGTTTGCCTTGAAACGCTTCCAATAACCCTTCGATGTCCATCGCTGCCTCCGGTAACCGAAGGAAATACTGTACTCGCTAGTTAGCAATAACAGGCAGCAACATAACAAAGCTGGTCCGGGTGAAGACTGCGCATGTCTACGCTGACGTCATACATTTACGGAAGGAATGTTTCGTCAGGAAGTGCTGTTTAAATACTTTTTAACCGAACTGCTACAACGGTAAATACAACGTATTGTTTTCCGTGGACGTCAGGCGTCGAAACCTCAGGTTTGCATGTCCATACAGCAAACGTCATTGTTTTGTTGTTGACGTTGAGGGCGCGATGAGTCATCAGCTGATCATCAGGTTAACTTTCACCTAGCAAACGTGCACATGTAACACAGAAGCTGCGGTGGAAACAGCGTCTCAATACGACTGCCTGTTTTTTTTTTTTTTGACAAAGCCATTAGAGATCTTCGGCGAAAATCATCAATGGCAGTTCCGTTGGCTGCCACGTTAAATTTGAGTTCTCCATCAAGCCCGGTGGCTCTTCTGGAGCCCAGCATTCACATCCGAGGACGAGACGCAGATTTGGGAAACTTCTTTCAAGATAAAGAAAATGACATTCTGCCCTTACATTCTGCCTGGATCTTCTGGCTTGATAAGTAAGTCCCCGCTTTCCATTTGAAATATTAAAGAGGACAAATAAAAAGGATGACGCATGTAGCAAGTATTATGATTAATAGTCGTTGATATTGTTCAACTAAATTGTTTTCAAAAAACAAAAGTTGCTATTGTAGTTTTAATGACCCATTTTCTCTTTGACCTACATTGAAAAGACACCTGCTTGCGAGGATCCTAGAATTTAAAGAAAAGAAAAGAAAAAGTTACATTTACTGAAACTAATTTCACAAAAGGTCAAATTCATTTCTCACTTTACATGTTAGTTTAGGAAGTTTTATTGCGACAACCCTGTTGCTTTCCAGAATTGCCTTTAAAAACACGTGCCTCATCGTCCTCACTTGGCCCCACTTAGACATCTACTTGTCATTTCAGATCAAATTTCATGTTGAATCACGAAGAGTTACACAAGCTTCACCCACCACCTCATGTGCATGTTAGAGGGGTGCTGTGTTCTAATGAGGTCAGAGTTGTTTACTTGCTGATTTGTCATGTGATTCCCACCTCCATGCTGTCTGTTTGATCGGCAGCACACAAATATGTGACACACGCTGGGCAGAACATGTCAAGTGGATGACTTCTTTTTTTTAAATGCCATTTATTTAAATAAGTATCCCCTTTATCAGATCTCTGCCAGGAGCTACAGCAGCCGAATGTGAGTCCAACCTGAAGAAAATCTACACTGTAGAGACCGTCCAGGTAAGATTTCCAATCTTTTATAGTGTTGTTACAATACAATACAATATCACACGGTGTTGGTTACATAATTGCACAGTAACAATACTGGAATTTACTCATTTAAACTCAAATTAAACTTTTTTATTTTATTGTTATTCAACCTTTATTTAACCAGGTAAAATGTTTGAGAACTAGTTCTCATTTATAACCATGACCTGGAGAAACTATTCTGTTGTCCTTCATTTAAGATATTCAGGTTTATTAATCATAGGTTACTTAAACTAATTGCCAACAATATGTTGCATCTCGTTTATCCCATGTACATAAAAAAAAACTACCAACTAGGGACTAATTCAACATTATGTCGCACAAAAGTCAAATGGACTGTTGTTGAATTCCTTATAGCCGTGCTAGTTAAAGGGCAATAAAATTCTCTGGTTGGGATTTCCATACAGTAAAATAAAATGAAAACGTCAACAAGCTGGTGCTGTCCGGGAAACCGTAATAAAATGTTTGTTTCCTCTAGAACTTTTGGAGAGTTTATAACAACATACCCAATGTCGCCAACTTGCCACTGAGGTGCAGCTATCACTTGATGAGAGGTGAAAGGAAACCACTTTGGTGAGTTATATTAAAGATAAATATGTGGTGCGAATACTTACGTATAGTTTTGAACAAAATAAGGTGTAACTGGTGTAATGTAATATAATGTCTGCTTGCTTCCAAACAGGGAGGAAGAAAGTAATGCCAAAGGTGGCGTTTGGAGGTTGAAAGTACCAAAAGAGTGCACAGTGAGTGTTGTGATTACGGTTTATGAAATATCTCAGATTTTCACTATCATGTAATGAGCTCATTAAAATTGTCCTTGTCTCTACAGCCAGATGTATGGAAGGAATTGCTACTGGCCACCATTGGGGAACAGTTCAGTGATTATTGTGCCGCAGGTAAGCAATCGTTTCAGCAACTCTCTTGCAAGGCAAGTAATCTATAGTCAATATTTGACCAATTGCCTGTGGCTCACTTCAAACACAGAAGATGAAGTGGTTGGTGTCAGCGTCAGCGTAAGAGACAGAGAAGATGTTGTTCAGGTGTGGAATGGAAACGCTTCCTGCGCTGATGAGTCTAAAGTTTTAGAGAGGATCCATGAGCTCCTTCCACAGACGCCTTTTAAAGCTGTGTTTTACAAACGTGAGTATTTCCTCACAATGCGTCTTTCTGCAATTATGTCATGGATTGGGAAGCTTCAAAATGTAAGTCATACTCATATTTGCTTTGATTACAGCTCATAAGGAGCATCACGCTTTCGAAGGAGGTCGATCACGGTATTAGCACATTTTGCACTTTAAAGCACATCTTGGATTGTGATATTTTGGCTCATTTTGAAGCAGTTGAGTTGAAGTGCATAAGTTTAACCTTATCATCACCAACGCAAAATGTAGCCATTATATTATGGCAAGGAAATCCTTCATCCTTTCAGAACTACAGTTATTCTTATACTGTATCTGAAACTGTTTTGCTTGTGTTTATTATTACTAACTTGTGTTTTTATTATTCACACTTTTGCAAAGATGTAGTAGGTTATGTACAGTCGGGTGACTCATCTTTTAATAGTATTAATTTCAATTTCTGGAACACAAACAAAACTAGGTCTTTAACGGAGTACACATTTAAAATCACACACATTTTCACACTTTTGTACATAACAGCAAAAAATAAAAAATAAAGTTCCCTAGTCTAGCTTTTCCCAACCTTTAATGAGCCGAGACTCCCAATTTAGGTAAGAAACATCCCACCAAACAGAACTAGAGAAACACTGATGAGCACAAATTGACTTACTGTGTGTGAAATGTTGGTCTGTTTAATTGAACACACAGCTGATAAACTTGCAGGAAGCCATGACACCAGGCATGATGCCAGGGGAATACACAGGCATTATTGTAGCTTCTGCCATTTAATGGAAGGACATTTCATTGTTCTGCTTTTTCGCTATACATTGCTGGCATAGCTAGATGGACAACAATGAAGTTGTATTGAATACATAATTTTTTTTGGGACAAATTAAGTGAAATTGGATAGTTTCCAACGGCACCCCGGATGATCTCGCATGGTACACTTAGGGTGTCATGGTACTCTGGTTGGGAATCACTGCCCTAGACTAAAGCTATTTGATATACATTATGTCTTACATTTTTACTTTACTACAGAAAATTGCACATCCTTCAACTTGTCATTTGGTTAAAAAAAAAGTGCATTAAAAATATTACATGTTCTTTTTGCAATCACTTCAATGAAGAAAACTCAATTAAGTTGTTGCTAAATAATTTATGCAATCATGTCTACTTGCTACTTAAGATAGCATACAAAATAAAATGTGAAATAAACAAAACCATAAAAGTAAATTACTGTTGTAATAATGTTGATTAGTCTTTTTTTTTAATTATTAGTGTGTTCCTTCAGTTAAAGTTGATAAGACAAAACACACATCGAAGGGCACTGCAGTTTTTGTTTTCATTTTCAGTTTGTTGTTTGTTTCTTGCATTTATTTGCATAGCCTCTGCAGTTACTGTAATTCATTGTTTTCAATGTGTCAAGAAGACATGCGTTTAAAGCAAAGGTGAACCCACTCTTGGAATCGATTGATTTCTTCTCCTGCCACCTGAAATGTAGTGGGCTTTTTATGATGACTGAACATCTTACATGTTTAATTTCAGAATGATGTTTGAATGTTAGCCATCATACTCTGGATACCATCCATCCATTCGTTTGTCATGGTTCAATCATGGCTGACTTGGTGAGAGACGGGGTACGCCCCAGACTGGTCACCTGTCAATTAGAGGCAACACGCTGACATTCACGTTCACACTTAGAACAGCATGGATTTATCTCTGCAAGGACTATTTGGACTAAGTTCAGCACAAAGATGGAGTCATAAATCTTGAAGAAAGCCAACTACCACTATCTCAACTAAATCCCAGGTTTAATATTAATTTTTTTGATGGTTTCTCTTGGGTTTTCTATTCAATAAAATATATATTTTTAAGGATCAGACCTGTGAGAAACTTGGTCAAAATTATCACAACCTTATGTTTGAATGGAATTACTTAAAAAAAGTAATTCCATCAAAAGAACATCAAATGTGTTACTGGAAAACTGCACGTATGCAGTTGACCTTTCACTTTAAGATTTCTGACCTTTGTATCTGTTGATCTTGGACGGTGCCTTGTGTTTGCTAGCAAACAAGAATGTTAGCATCTTATATACTGCGCATGTGTGTTTGTTTTACTTTGTTTGAAAATAAACTTGATCAAACTTATACATACACTTGAAATCATTTGTGTTTTCGTCAACAGAATTTATTGACTAAATAATTGATGACTGCCAAGACACTACAGAACGTGGTGAGAGAAATGTCGCCATCTTGTGGTTGTGTAGGAGTCATTCAAAGGTTTTGACAATTCTATCAGAGAGCGTTAACTATGTTGTAAAATGTGTTGTTTATAATAAACTAAAATACTATGACTGTCCACAGTGTGATGACAACTTGCACAATATATTGGACAACAGGCTACCAAATACAAAAATTAAAGAGGTATGAACATATTGCGAAAGTAATGTGGGTGTAGTGGTAATCCAAACTGATTAACTAAATACATTTTGGATAAATCGTAGAGAATTTATTTGTTGCAAAAAATTTTAAACTATAATCTTAACAAGTGTCCCGAGATGTGGGTAAATTTTACAGAGACGGAGTGACCCGTGAGATCTTTTTTTCCCCCCCGAAGGCGAGCTGTCTGTCCCGCGTGTGGACATGACGTCACCATTGTTTACTTTTACCGAAACCACGCCCTCTGTTAGCAACTTGTGGCTAACCCCGCCGCCAACGAAGCCACACCGAGTTTCATTCTCCCGACACCGCACCGAGTCCAACATTGTCTACGCGTACACAGGCTGGTGAGTAAAAGTTAATGAAATCGCACGCAGATAAACCTTTACACGAGTGTCGATCTGAACGTCACATTTATTGCCAGATCACCGTTGGCAAAACGAGGAGAGATATGATACCGTTCGGTTAGCGGCTAGCTTTTTTTGTACGTCGCTACGAACCTCAAGGTTTGAAAACATGTCCATAATATCTGGAGGAGAGTCGAGAAAATATAGCTTATGAATAGCACGCGCTCATTCGCATATCCAACATGCGAACTCGCAGTTCCTCATTCCCCTTGTTGCCACTAGCTTAATGTTAGGGTCCTCACTCGAAACATCATACTGCAATGGCTGCTCTCGGCGGATGTCGAGTCCATTCATTTTTCTGCCAAACGTATAGCACAGCTATTAATAGTAAGCAACACCTATGTGACACCTACTCAGGCGTGTTCAGGTTACTAATATCTGAATGTCAAACAGTGAGTGAAAATGACGCGTCCTCAAAGTGAAGTGAGCCCAGCTTTCTAAATATGCTACCACTAGTATTCTTCTCTGAAACAGATTTGTAACTAACAAACAACAAGACTGATTAGAACGATTGCATCGACCGTCCAACAGATGAAAGCGATGCAGACACGTTGCAATGCATTACAAATACCTCATATGCACGAGAATGTTAAACCTCACACATATTATTGTGTCTTTCTTTGGAACAGCTTTGCCACAGTCATTTTTTTTTTACTATCTATAATGTGTTGCTCCTAATACATGAATTAAAAAAATATATTGAATGCACAATAATAATCATTCTTGGTTCTCCCAAAAAAGTTGACTCTTGTCTTCAGGACATGACAACAGGAAACTCAGCTTTTTGTCTTCTGTAGTAACACTAGTAACGCTGATTCTGAAATCATGAGTAAACAGATTGGAAACTTTGCTCACAAACGCCGGATATGGTTTTGATGGGCTTTCATTTGCAGGAATCACTTCACTTTTTTTTTTTTTTTTAACCATCTTTGCAATATCCCTTTCATTCATTTCATAATGCTACTCCCAAGACATCTCATGCAAGGAAGTACAGTACTCATTTCTTATTGTCTCTTATGTGGCTAAGCAAAATTGAATCTGTATCATGGACATTAGTCCCAACAATCCAAGTAATTTGGTATTGATTCACTTGTGAGCCTAAATGTCCGTTGTATATTTAACCATTGCTTTGCATGTTTGATTTATAAGTTTGCAAACCTTGAAAATAAATGACGTTCTCCTTGAGGCAACACGGCCTGTTTCATCTGAGCTTTTCCATCTGCTCACATTATCTGTTTGCCTACTTTATTTACTTTTGTTTATGCCGCTTAGCTTTCGACTCAAGCACTCCCAAGCTGTACACATAAAAGCCTTCTTGTGCATTGTACTACCTGACACGGCCGTTTATCGCACCACCTGGTTAATGGTAAATTGTTCCAGAAGGAAGATATGTTTGCACATAAACACAGACCCAGGGCCCCTGTGTTTACAGTAGCCATGGCAGCACTCAGTTATTCAACAAATAGACCAAGCATGTTCCTCTCGCAGTTTCACAGGAGACTCTTTGCAACTTGTACTTTAGCTTGTTTTTTGTTTTCTTTTACATTCTAACCTGGTAGATTGCTAACAACATTGGTGATTTCAGTTAACGGTGAATAAAAATATTGTGTTTTTCTATTGACGTTCTTTTGGCAGAGTAGCTCCTAACAACACAGTTGTCACTCTGCCAGATGTATTTGTGCGTGCATGCCTTAAAATCAAGCAATAATAAGCGCTTATAGGAATTGTGCCCTTTTCGGTTTCAAATGCAGAATGGCGTCAACAAACACTGTGGGGTAAACCAAGTTTGGACAAATCTCCAAGTGAACTTTTATTTCTGAAAAGAAAAACTCCTCTTACGCTAACCACGCCCGAGTGCCGTGTGTCCTTTAGTCAACATAACATCCTTTTTACATTTGATGTCTCTTCACGAGCCTTTTTTGCCTCCCTTGTGTGAGGATGAAGCATTTTCAATGTCTGCCTAGTAAAAATACATGATCACTTCTAAGTTATACCGTTTTAGAACCACCCCTGAAATGTTGGATGGTGGTCCAGTGAGTGTTACTAAAGGTACCCATCTGTTTATTAATATGATTTACTAAGATTCCCAAACTCTCCTGAACAGGTTACTGTTGTCAACATAAGTTATCCTTATATATTTTTTGATGTTGGCAGTTGGTACACGCTAAATAATATTTTCTGAAGACTGAAAAAACAAAACAAAAACACAAAAGAAAGAAAGAGAGAGTAAAATAACAACAGTCGTTAAGTTCAGATATAAATTTCATGGGGGAAGGACTGACTTCATAATATAAAAATTATGAAGTCATTCCTTCCTCCATGCTCAATACTGACGTGTATAAATGGTAGAGGGATTTAATTTACTATGCTCCTTGACTTTTAAATAACCTCACCATTTTCCATATTCCATTCGGTCACATCCAGCTGTTTCAATGTACACACATTTGTTTGTTTCTCAGGTCCGTGAAGTCCAGATGCACGAGTCTGGGTCAGAACCATCTAGCCACTCCATTCCAGCTGTTAGGACGCAGAACGGGAAAAATGCTGAGAATGACAGTCGATTAAGGAGCGGCCACACTCCTCCCCCAGAGTCACCCAGGGTCAGTTTATTCCTGTTGCCTTCTCTTTATTACACAAACACGGATTGTTCAGAGGCTCCTTTTGGTACCGTTTACCTCAGGTTTGGAGCATTGCGAGCAAAACAAATGTGTTGCACACACTTAAGATCACCATTCAACTTTAGTGTGTGAATCATGGGCTCGAGTTCTGCAGGTGTTGGTGTGATGGATGGATGGACAGACAGACACTGTACATAAATGCACTGCTGCAGAAAAATCCAAAGTTGAGTGAGGTTTTTGCTTCGTAAGTGAAGGTACTGTATAGCCTTGAACCCCTCACTGTGTTTTATATTTTTGTTGAAAGTTAGCACAGAGAGGGGTGCAGGGATTTAGAAAGGGAGGGTGCTGAGAGGGGGATTTTCTTGTTGCTCTAGTTTTTTCCCCCCCACATCATCACTGACATTAACAAGTCTCAGACAGCAAATTGTGGTGCTATTTATTTCCCTGCTTAATTGCAATGTTATTTTCAATCAACATTTGAATTTTTGTGCCCAGGTGTGTGTCTGCTAGGGAATGTCACATGTCTGTGGCTGTGTAATATAATATTGTGGGTGTTTTTGCAGATGCTTGTCCTTTTCAGGATGCGTATTAGTATAAGGTTTTAGTGCTTTTTTTGTTTTTCTGTCAGTCATCTCCGAGTTCACAAGACCAGTCTTGCAGGAACGGATCTGTGTTTACACTCGGCTGCTCACTGGTATGACTCTCAACAATAACAACAACACAAGATGTTTGGACTTGCTGGCTGCCATGGCAACAGGGATTAGGCAAAGGCTGTTGTTGTGTTGATGGTGTCCACAGAAAAACAGAGGGGCCAACCAGCTTTGTCTGTCTGTCTGTATGTCTGTCTGTCTGTGGGGTAGACCTGTTTTTTCAACGCTTTTGTGGCCACCTCGACTGCATTGAATCTCATAAGAAAGGCCAAACAAGGAGGCCGTCGACTGTTATTGTTAGCCCACAGCCTCTGTGAAATTCTCCGTCAGTTTGTTTACCCGACTCTAAACAGACTCTGCCTCAGAGAGAGATGTTTGTTTGTGGTTCAGACCTTAATTAAAATATGAATCCTGCATTCTGTTTTCGTAAACAGGCTCTGCCTGCTTTTTATTCATTATTTAGTCTCTGTGCAATTTTGATGACTTTGTTTATGTTTACTGCAAACATTGCCGGAGCAGTGAGGCTCGACAGGGAGTGGGGTGGGGGTTGGTAAATCGCTGCCTGCTCAGTAGAGGATGTTGTTTCTGTGGCACTGGTGGTTGTTGTTGTTGTTGTTTTGATGGCGCTCTAATTCCCTTGAGCCATCTGTTGTTGTTTGGTTAATTTGGAGCTGGATCGGCTTGATAGAACGTTCGACACTAGACGGTGAGTTGGAAAAAATAATCAAGTGTCTTTGATGGTATGGCGTTAGTCGTGTGCACATGCGTCATGCGGTCCGTATAGCACTCAGTTGTGTGTCAGACTGTCGGTCCTCATGTCAGTCCAGCCCATAACATCGTTTGATGTGGCCTGCAACTTTGAAAACAATATGATTCTTTCAAAATGCCTTCTTTTCTGCGTTACAAGCCAAAGTGGGCATAAACAATGCTTCAGTTCAGCTCTACACTTTGTGATTTTACACAACTGCAATAATCCGATATGGTATGGGCCATGAATACAGAATGGGAAGCGATGTCAGAAAATAGGAGTTGTCCTAAAATGTTTACTACCGTATTGATGGATGTGAAGGCAAATACATGTTTATGCTTTATGCTTTCACTGAAGCAACTCCCTTCACTCCCGGCTGATTTACTGGATTTTGACTGATTTTGTAAGGCCTACAGAATATTGTGTTCTATTGCTATAAAAACATAGGACCTACCAAAAAAAAGATTCAAGTCTCTTCTTTCATCAGGAAAAAAAGTACATTTCTATTTGTTTCCGTTTTGGAGCAATTAGCATTAGAATATAGCTTAGTTTCATCATTATTCCCTAATCTGTTTAAAACAGTGGGGGAAAGAGCTTTTTGCAACATGGCCCTGGTTAATCTCTTATACTTTGCTGCCACCTGCTGCCACCTGCTGGCCGTTTTTGTAATAACTACCATTGCTTCAAGCATTCTCTTCAGTTCAGAGGCTGCATCAAAGCCTTCTGTATGCTATAGCATTTAAACAAACTAAAAACATGATAAGCTCTCTGAACTTCTAAATACTCTTTTTGAGCACCACCGTTGTATAACTTTATTTGTAATTGTTTATTTAATTTGATGTTACTCAAATAAATGAAAGAAAAAATATTTAAGGGGTTGCACCACTAAAATAAGTGACTTAGTAGCCTTAGTAGTCTCTTTTTGAAACTCTTATTTTAAAGCAGATTTACTTCACTTTATTTCTGCCGACTTTAATATGTTTCCTGGTATACATTTTGTTTGTTGTTCCTTTTCATGTTTGTTAAGCGTGTTCAGACACGCGTGACTCCTCACCACCCAACCGACAAGGGCATTCGTCTTATCAAGTGCATTCGTAATATGTTTACTCAACCGTTTCATCTTGTTTTTCTCTCCGTCAGTGTTTTCAGCACTGTGAGTGACACCACACCCGTTTTCCTTTGTGTTTTGTGTGTGGGTCTGTTTAAGAGTTCACAAAAACACCGACTGGCCAGCAGTGAAAACGTCCATTTCCTCTGTAAAAGTCCCACGTGGTGTTGCTAGTGTTTATATATGAAAGGATACATCCCTGGTTATATGGTCCTGATTTACTAAGCCGTTAAAATTGTGTGTGCACTCAAACAAATTGTATATACCGTTTCGGGCCGTGTTGTGATCTTTCATTAAGATGCCAAATAGGAGGCGCTAATTTGCATGTTCACGCAGACTGACAGATTGCGCAAAACAAACCAAGGGAGCCCAAATACAGTAGGAGAGACGGAACGAGAGCGAAACAATTTGTGCCCTCATTATGGAAAAGAAAGTAGCGGGAACCCGGTGCGGTAACATTCATCAGACACCTGTGGCTTACAGTTGGGTGCGGCTTATATGTGTAACAAACTCGAGTATTCCTCGAATTTAGCTAGCGCGGCTTATAGTCAGGTGCGCCTTGTGTTAATTTCGTCAACTGGACTAAAACTACAGTAGACCAGACTAAAACCCTCATTAATAAACAATAACTGGGACTAAATTAGCATGCATTTTCGTCGACTAATGAAGACGAGATGAAAATGTACTTCACTTAAAAACTGGACTAAAATCTATGGACATTTTAGTTCACGAGCAAAAACGAGACGAAAATTATATGATTTCGTAAAATCTCGTCGTCTCTGCTAACACTGTCACACCCCCTTTCAAATCTGCAGTTAGTGAGTGCTACATGCTAATCCGACCGCTAGCTAATGCTGGCTAATTTACTAGCTCATAGCACAGAGCCATAGTAGCCACTTGTTGATATACTGTAATTGTGTGTCGAGTTGTTTTTCATCAAAAAGATGAGAGAAAATTTTATGTGAAATAATTTTAGATCCAAAATGTTCAACATAATCTGCTGATTTAAGAAAAAAAATAAACAGGGGTTAAATTATTGTTCTGACTAAAGTTAGACTAAAACGTTGGCAGTTTGTGTTGACTAAAACTAGACAAATAAAATAATGTTTTCTTGGACTAAAATGCTAGATTTATTGTAGACTAAAAATGGACAAAATAAAAACGGGATGAGGTTGACTAACTTTGACAAAAACTAACAAGCGTGATTGAACCTGGACTAAAACTGAGACTTAATTTAAATATGGCGGATAAAATTAACACTACTTTATAGTCCATAAATTACTGTACATTGTTTGTTTTTGGAGAATACACGAATTACTTTCTGTTTCTTCATTTGCTGCTTTTTTTCTTTTTTATTTCTGAACACTAAAACAGGCACTGCACGGCTAACTGTTCTTTAGGACCTCACAAATCCCACACTGTAAAAGACAAGTTGTAGGCTTAAAAAACAAAAACACAGATATTTAAAACAATTTTTACATATATTTCAACTAAACTAATGTTGAGTACCCGCTACAAGATGTGTCGAGCTTAGGCGAAATAAATTGCAAACCGACTATCTTTCGCTTTAAGCAAACATCTAATTTTTTACAGTGTTGGAAGATGCAAAATCCACCAATTTGCTCATTCAAGTCAGCTTGTTCAGACGTAGTGCTGTGGTTGTCACAGGTTCCAGCATCGTCATCCATGATGACCCCACCAACCGAGGCTCCGCAGCAGCAGCAGCAACAGGCGGCGCAGCAGCAGGTCCTCAGCCCTCAGCAGATCCAAGCCCTGTTCCAGCAGCAGAAGGCCCTCATGCTGCACCAGGTACGCTGTCTGGACGGCGTTTGTCTGTCTTCAATGGGCCCGACCGACCTTTCTGTTCGCTCCAACTCTTGTTTTCATCAACATGTCTGCAGCAGCAAATTCAAGAGGTCTTCAAGAATCAGCAAGAGCAGCTAAATATGCAGCTGCTCCAACAGAAGAATGCCGGCATAGTAAGCCAGGAGGTAAGTTGACATATTTGCGCCCGTTATGTGACAAACATACGTGATAGGAGGGACCAGTAATCAGAATTATGGGGATTCTTTTTTTTTTTAGAAGACAAAAAAAATTATATATGTGGATTCGCTACCTTGACCTTGTTCAGCTCACCTACATTTTGCTGAGCAGAAGTAAGAATGTAACAGTACTACTGCACTTGACAATGGCATAGTTCACTATTATATCTTTATGCCCGAACGATTTTCTGTATTTTGCCTATTTGTGTAATGTGTCTGATGTTTTCTGCTGGTGAGAACTGAGAGTGATGATTGATAATGATGAGCAGAGCGTTTAAAGCAACATTAGCTTGGCTACATTGGTTACAAAACAACAGTTTTATGCAATTATTGTTTATTTGTTCCTTGCCTTACTGTTTATCTTCGTTTCTTTAGCAATTAATGGCAAAGATGCTTGTTTCACACTCGGTATTTTGTAGGTGTGTTAATTGCCTAGTACCTGGCGATTCGATTCGTATCACGATTCATAGGTCACGATACGATTCGATACCGATTAATCCCGATACGAATCCAAAAACGTATTATTGCGGGGGGTTTTTAAACTCAAATTTAGAAAATACTAATCAGTAAACTTGTACATATACACTGTAAGATTTGTATGAAAATGTATTTATCTGAAAATTCAGGCTAACTGAATTATTTAACCAACAGGTTTTAGTCTGTTTCATGTTTGAACAGCACTGAAATAAAATATTAAGGCTTAATGTTCCATTAATATAACATTCATCCATGCTTAATGTGTTAATCCTAACCCTAAGTAAGACGTTTTGTTGAATGTTCCCATAAAAAATTTATGTTTAAAAATCCATTCGGCTGCATTCGGCGCTGTTATATCGTGATATATTGCTGTATCGATTTTTTGTAAGACCCCTAGTATTTTGTAATACTTTATTACTGTTTATATTTGACTTTATTTGTGAAATGTGACAAAAACTCAGCCCTCTTTTGCTCATCTGGGTTGAATATTTGTCAAAGGTTAAATATTGAAAAAATGTTAAATTGCAAAATGTTGCGATTTCATCATTTAAAAAAAAAAAGAAGCAATTTACAGTGATGTCAACATGCAATTAGCAGAATGTCATAAATTCAAGAAGGGCTGAGAGCAGGTGTGGGCGTGCGGATGCAGGAAATGTTTAGTTTCTTTCTAAATGTGCTTTGACTTTGCACACGAGGGGTTTGTCTGCAGACAATGAAGGGAGTATTCCTGACCACATTAGTTGATCCTCTGGGAGTAGCGTACTGTAAAACCACAGTGAAATGAAGAGCATGGCGGGTGTCGCTGAAACATCACCATTATCGAGTAACTTCAGCAAGTCCAACATCTCTTCCCATAAATGCCTGCTTTACAAACACATTTCAGTCACAGGTTACATTTAGTTATTCATTTCCTCAGAGGGTTGTTAGGACAGGATTGTGAAACCATATGAATCATCCTCATCGTATAGTTACATATATACACAACAAATTGAACTATTTTAGAAATCAGAAGTCAGGAAAAAATGTTCAACAATTACTAAGTGGGCGAAAGATAAACTGCAGTAAAACACAACAATCCAAAGTAAAACTATAATTCAATAAATATTGCTTGATGACACAAAAATGCTATGAATCTATGATGAAAAAAAAATCCCGCCTGATGCCCCTAATTTTTGATCATGTTTTCTTTAAAAAAAAATCATCTTTTTTATTTTTATTTTTTAAGAAAAGATTATTAAATATTAGGGGCATCAGGCGATTAAAATGTGTAATCGTAATTAATCTTAGACTTCACTAGTTAACTCACGGTTAATCACAAATTTGACACCTGTTCTAAATGTACAAAAAAGATATATTTTCTTGGTTTTCGTACTCTTAACAAAAATGAAATAAAAAAAAATAGAAATAGTTTTAATGAATTTTTGACATCTATAGCCGTCAATGGCAGCGAATAAGTTAATATGGCATGACTCCTTCTTGTGACTTGCTCCATGATCATTCATAAGCTCCAAAATTGTATTGCTGAATGGACAGTCTCGATTTATGTAAGTGGAAAAGATCATCTCTCATTTTGCCACATCCACATGCATTCTTATGTACAGTGGTGCTGATTTGCACCTGCTTTTCAGAAAAACTGAACTTTGAACTGATCACTATTTGAATAGATTTGAATGAATAGCTCTTTTTTTGGGGGGGGGGGCTATTTTGCAGATGTAATCTTGGGTGCGCCCACTTAGTAGATCAGCTGTGTTTTCAAGCGCAGTCACATTTGCGCCCTTTAATGAATCCGACCGTTTGTGTTTGTGTCCTAGCTTACAGCGCAGCAGATCGCCATCCAGCAGCAGCTCCTTCAGGTGCAGCAACAGCATCTGCTCAACCTGCAGAGGCAAGGCCTGCTCTCCGTGCTCCCCACCACTGTTGCCGGTACGTCACAAATCAAATCTTGCGCCTGATCGCCACTAAAGGGAAGCTCAGACAGACTGTAACGCAGTGTTGCCTTATTTCAGGCTGTGAAAATGGCAGCGGTGCGTCATCCACGGGCGGGGACTCCAGTGTGTCGTCCAATCACCAGTCTGCGACTAACGGCCATCCCGCTCTCCTGAAGAGGAAGGAAAGGTGCTTTCCTGTGCAAACGGAACCCTTTCATTACATCCTGTTGTACTGCGGGCCGGTCCTTTCCGTGATTACACATCCAGAAGTGCGTCACTGAAACTGCTCGTGTGTTATGACTTGTTGCAGCGGCTCGCTGGATGAAAACGCGCCAAGTAGCCACGCTCTCTACGGGAACGGCATGTGCAAGTGGCCCGGCTGTGAGACGGTCTTTGGAGACTTTCAGGCGTTTCTCAAGTGAGTATCAGCTGGTCTCCGCAACACTGATTGGACATTCCGACAAGACACATTGGTGAGGCTTACTTAATTGCTTACTCATTGGAGAGTTGCTTGTGACTATCAAACAAAAAAAGCCAAGCGCCCTAAAATGCTTTTTCCGTCTAAAACAGTGGTTCTTAAAAGGGATAGGCCGATTATCGGTGCCGATTTTTGGCATTTTGATAAATATCGGCATCTGCCTTTTTACAAATCTGAAGGCCGATAAAGCTGGTATGTCACGGAGCAGTGAATGCTTGCGAATTTCGGGTTAAAGACTTTTACAATCAGTTTTTACTTGTTGTAAACACATTTCGAACATATTCAGACAATTTTTCACTGCCAAGATCTTTTGAAACTTTTTACGAACCTTGACGAATATCCCAAATTAGCTACATTCGCATGCGTTTGTCGCTCAATGAGATACAGGGGACTTTTCATTTATGGATCTATCAAAAATTGTGCTGACGATAGGAACTCCCTACACTTTTTATTTTTATTTTTTTAAATAATAATAATAAACAAATTAAAAAAAGGAAATTATGTTGGAATTTTTAGAAAACTTTATTTACAGTACAAAACTTCAGAAAACTATTTACTTGCCCTGGAAGCTCCCTGCAATAATTATTATTATTATTTTTTTTTTTAACAAATCTGTCCATTCTTTATATGTTTAAAATTAAAAGAAAAAGTTGTTGGTTTTTGTTGTTGTTGGTTTTTACACTAATAGTCACTCTTTTACTGAAAATAAATATCACCTTGAAATATCGGTTATCGTCTTCCTAGACGACAAATAATCAGTATCGGTATCTGCCTTGAAAAAAAACATATCGGTCTGTCACTCGTTCTTAAACTTTTTAGTATTAATTTGAAATAAACACCATCAGTGTGTGGATGAAAAGAAGACACAAAAAGAGGTTTTTGAAAACACCTGTGTCCCAAAAAATCCATTTATGCATTTTTTTTTTCAATACATGTCACATTGAACACGTTCCATTTGCAGCCATAATGTTTGCTGCTGCTTTTTTCTGCAGACATTTGAACAATGAACACACACTTGACGACAAGAGCACCGCACAGTGTCGTGTGCAGATGCAAGTGGTTCAGCAGCTGGAAGTACAGGTTTGTTTTCCAACAATTCTACCCCTTTTTTTTTTCTTTTTTTTTTCAAATCAAAGAAAGTAAACTTTGCAGAGTGAGCCAACACACTAGTAACTTTATTTAAAATGGCTGCCAACTGCAGTGCCATGTTGTTTTCACACCACGCCTGGAACCAGAAGTGGCGTCTTCAGCCGAGCTCGCACCTCCAGAAAGTGTGTGCCAGAAAATAAGCCCGTGAGGTTCTGTCATGTCGCAGTCAGTGAATTTAGCACCTCTCTGTTCCTGCAGCTAAAGAAAGACAAAGAGCGACTCCAAGCAATGATGGCTCATCTGAAGTCGTCTGAGCCCAAAGCTGCAGCTCAGCCCGTACGTTTCTATCAATTAACGCTTTGATGTAGACTGAATCTCCCTTTCATGGTTCAAGAGACACAATCGCAATGTTCGTTTATTCTCTCTCAGGTGACACAATGTGTTTTTCCTCCGCAGGCGAACCTCGTGCCTAACGTGTCCTTCTCCCAGGCAACGGCACCCAAAGGTCCCCATGTGAGCTTGTCCCAGAGCGCCACGGCGCCGTCCACGCCCTTGACGCCCCTGTCCGAATCCCCCTCGGTCCTCACTCCCAACGGCGGCTTCAACGGGACGCCTGTTCGCAGGCGCTACAGCCGCTCTGTCAGCCAAGGTGAATGGAGGCGGACACAGGAGCTTTTAATCCGCCTCATTATCTATGCCTAGATTCTCTCGATTCTCGACATTAAAACAACATTTTGAAATTATATGAATTATGAATATAAGTGTAAGATTGTTGTCTTTCAACAGATATTGTTGATAATAAGGAGTTCTACCTGAGCACAGAAGTTAGACCGCCATTTACATATGCATCTCTCATACGGCAGGTAAAGTTGTATGAAAATGCAAAACTGGCTTTTCGGATCACTTTCCAACATTTCCTTCATCTCCTTCAGGCAATATACGAGTCACCGCGCAATCAGTTGACTTTAAATGAAATCTACAATTGGTTCACAAGAAACTTTGCCTATTTCCGGCGCAATGCAGCCACGTGGAAGGTATGGATGTCACATACAAACAAATGAAGCTTCATGAAGCACTTGTGATTTTTTTTCTTTTATTTTTTACTCCTCTATATGGCATCTAGGCCTAATGATGCGTGGTCATTTTATCAATTTCGATTGCACTAGCCTTTATCATTGTGCATAGAGCACACAATAAAATGCATTTTTTTTTAAAAGTCGATAAATTAAGATGAAACAAATAATCCAGTGGCCAAAAAAGAGTCCCAATCAAAATATGTAGTTGGGCAACTTCTTCAATTCAATACAATAGGGCTTCAAGTAATTTAGCAATATCTACCATTTTAAGAATTCCTCAAACTGATGTTTAATTATGTCTTGTTTTGAAATCCATGCTTTTAATTTGGAAGGCTGCTCTGTTTTTCTGTTTACGCTCTGCGTTCATTACATATTAGATTATATTGCATATAAGAGCTATAATTAGCATCTGCGAGGGCCGTAAACAGCACCGTTCTATTTTTAGCACCGCAGCTCTACGAAGTTAACGAGGCAATTAAGCGCATAGGTGATATTACTCACAACAAGAGTACTTACTTATTCTCAGTAACGCACGCCGAAATGGCCGGAAGTAATGAAATGAACGAGTGGTTACCTCATAAGGAGACACACAAGAAACGAACGAGACGGAACAAAACTTTCGTTCCCCACAGTCTTTCTGACATTTCTTGACCGAAAAATGGCCACAATAGCGGGGGGCGATACCAACATCGATATGCGTCGCGAGTACCGATACCATGAAATGTGGCCTGGCATTGGTACTCACCCATCTTTAACCATAGGCGTCAAAAATTTGAACTATTTCTATTAGTTTAACTTTTTTTTTTCACTTTTGTTAACAAGATTATGAAAACCTAAAAAAAATATATTGTACATTTAGAACAGATATAAAATTTGTGATTAATCGTGAGTTAACTAGTGAAGTCATGCGATTAATTACGAAAAAAATAATCGCCGACGCCCCTCATTTTTAATCATCTTTTCTTCTTTAAAAATTGGTATTTATTTTTTTAATAATCTTTTCTTTAAAAAAAAGAAAATATAAAAAAATAGGGGTGTCAGGCGATTACATTTTGTTAATCCTAATAATTCAATTAACTCATTCGCTGCCATTGACGGCTATAGACGTCAAAAATTCATTTGAACTATTTATATTATTTCTGTTATTAAAATTTTAATCGTCTGAAGCCCCTAATTTTTTAATAATCATTTTTTTTTAATTAGGGGCATCAGGCGATTACATTTTTTAATTGTAATTAATCACATGATTTCACTAGTTAACTCACGATTAATCACACATTTTATATCTGTTCTAAATGTACAATAAAAAAAAAAATTGTTAACAAAAGTGGGAAAAAACTAATAGTTCAAATGAATTGTTGACGTCTATAGCCGTCAATGGCAGTGAATGAGTTAATAATTAGTGATTACTAGACCTACGGTTATATTGAAAAAAAGATACGTTTACGCGATACTTTAAAAGGAATGAATTATTACTTCACCACTAGATGGCGCTAGGGATGACTGACTGTCTCTTTAGGCCAAGAGCAGCATCTAAAGGAGTAAAAAAAAATAATTGCAAGTGGTTCATGAAGCTTCATTTTCCCATCACGACATGGTGTGCATATTGTAACGTGTGATTTTTCTGGAATTGTCAGAACGCCGTCAGACACAACCTGAGCCTCCATAAGTGCTTTGTACGCCTGGAGAATGTGAAGGGAGCCGTGTGGACGGTGGACGAGATCGAGTTCCACAGACGAAGGCCCCAGAAGGCAGCCGGTAATGGGTGAGTTGGCTAATGCCTTGTTGACGCCACACCATCTCAGACCCGACGTTCCACCCCAATGTTTTTGGCGTCTACGACTGGCAGTCATTTCCCGCCGAGCTCTGACTCGCTTTTTTCTTTGCAATTACAGACCTCTCTTGAAAAACCGACAGAGTTTAGCTGGCTCTGCTTCCCAGGTAGGCTCGTGAGAACGGGCAACTAGACAAGTAGATCCTTTCTTTCTTTCTCTAAATGTAAATTGTGACTTTTTTTTTTTTTTTTGCAGATTGCAGGTTTAAACTGCAGCTCCTTCTTCAGCCCGGGTGCGATAGGCAGCATCCCATTGCATTCCCTGCCCCACATCCTCCAAGAGCAGATGAACGGCGCCCTTGCCAATGGGTCCGGGTACCAAAGCGACAGCAGCGCTACGCAGTCGCCGCCGCAAGCTTTGTATGCACCAAGCGCATTATTGGATGTTCTGTGATTAAATGCGTTTCACACAGCACACCGTGTCTTCCCGCTTCTGTTCAAACAGCATCAAAGAGGAGCACGAGGACGAGGAAATCTGTGAAAATTACCCGTACGAATCTCCCGAGAGCACAGACGAGCACGGCCACAGCCCGGAGATGACCCGCGACGACGACAACGGCGGCAGCCCCGAGAGGCTCCGTCTGGACCGCGTGCCCTCTCTCTGACCACGAGGTCCGAGATCTCGGATTCCGAAAGCAACTGCAACTGCTTCATCTGCATAACCAAACACACTCTTGTTGTTCTTTTATTATTTATCAGTATTTTTGGGGGGGGGGGGGGGGCTCTTTTAATCTAGTTTTTAATTCTGTACAGTCAAGTGAGATCACACATGTGAAACTGTCTTTTCATGGTGGATATTTTTTAAACACGAGCATGAGGAGCAGCAGAGAAGCCAAAGGAAAGGGAACACTGATAGGGAGCACTTCAAAATGAAAAGAAAAAACAAAAATAAATAATAATTAAAAAAACACTAGTTGATTTTTATTTTAGTCATATTATATATGCATTTGTAGAGAGATGATTCCTGATATGTTCACTGCCTGCGTGATCGCATATATTTGTATGTAACGATATCATCAGGTGATTCCAAAACAGAATGTCTTTATACGTGTTGGTATTTTTCACCCCCACCACAAGCATTGCTGAATTTTCTCAAATTGAGCATGTAAGTAGATGCTATAGATATACCTTTTACTGTAGACCAACTGTATGAAGAATAAATTCATCATGATAACTGTCAAAGATGTGTGGTTTTTGTATGTGTGTGTGTAATTGCTCTCATTTTGCGCTTGTCTTGTAGACAAAGTGGTGAAACTGCTAGCGAGATTTGAACGTAGCCTCACTTCACAAATCTGTCAATCTCTGGCCAAAGCCACGTGGCTTCTGAACTGCCCATGAACCCAAATGTACTGCACGTGATTACATAAGTATGTAATATATAGTAATAGCCACAGAACGCATATTGAGCTTTATCAAAATAGAAGCACTGGCTTTACTGAGCTAGCATTAGCATCTCAGACTGTTAGCCACAGGTGCTACTATGACCTATTCCTAAGGGTGATGTAGCTATAACATAAAATGGGCTTGCATTCTGCCCATTGCCTCCACAGCAATGTTCACTCCATTCTGGTCAGTTTAGCCACCACTGTTGCCAGCATCCGATGAGCGTTCACCAAGGCCAGCGCCCCCCCCCCCCCCAGCGGAGTTGCCCCCGCTTGCCGCATCCCGGAACCATGTTCACCAACCCCATTGTAACTATTTACAGCAGATACATTGCATCCGCAATACAACCTTATCACGACAGCCTTGCATGTGCAAACAGAAATAGAGCCGGACAACTGTAAATTTACATTCTTACAGGAACAGCAATACATGTTATCAATGCAGGTGTATAAAGGTAGTTAACCTTGGCAGTGTCAGCAAGTAATCATATGCTATATTTACATGATTCAAATCATGACAGCTCCAGTTTTGGGTTAATTAGTGATATCTTAAAATAATTTCATTTGGGTAAGACATAATCCACAATTTAATGATTTGAGTTACTGACAGCAGTTATTGTCTCTCAAACTCAAACGCCAATTCTTCCACTCTTTTCACGATCCGTATTTTCTTCTGAGAAGATGAGTTTTCTTTTGTTTGGATGAAGATCCAACAGTCTTTTGTCCATGTGTTCTCGATAAATCCATTCTTTCTCAATTGTCGCGCCCTTCTGGCAATGTCAACATTTCATTTTGTGAGCTTTTCATTGACGTAGACATGTTTACCTTTAAGCTTGTAGCTATCTCTCAAAAGAGCAATCTTTTTCTTCTTGTCAACAAACCTGATCAGAACTGCCGGTGGTCGTGTCCCTCCATTTGGAAGCCAAAAGCACATCTGAATGTAATCCCAAATCTTTGAGTTGAGGTGTCACTTGCTGTTCCACAGTCTCATTCGCTGAAGCTTGGTCAGAATCAACTGCGGCGCGGTTTAATCTGGATACCTGTAACTATCACATAGTTGATACGAAGATTCTGTTCCAAATCCTCCACTTTTTGTTCCAAGGTGACAATGCGTCAATCTTTTTCTTGTGTCTCTTTCTTTTAGTTTTCTAGTTTTTGCTATCTATATCTTGTAAATTTATTAATGAGTTGCTCCTTTTAAATTGTGGGCCAGTCTGTTGGGTGAAATTGAGGAAAATTGTTATTAAATAGCACTGCAAAAATGGTGACCCAAAAGATGCTGCTCCGCCGGGCATCTGCCCTGTATACCAGATGGCCAGTCCAGCCCTGCTGTCAGGTCATATTCTCTGAAAGGATTTATTCATTTATTTGGTTGATTGCAAACTCCCAATTTTTAGGTAAAATATATCATATAAATCTGTACTATGAAATGTAAAAAACCCATTCCTCCATTTTCTATTCTGCTTTTGCATATAGAGTGTAAAACGGCGTAATTCATGACGCCATGAGTGTTGAACTGTTGTGAGACCATTTTGTCTTCTTTTCTGTGGCAGTGCTCGTGTCTGTCCCTTGTGTGTACGTGCCTCCTGATTGGCGAGTAATGATGGATAAGGAGGAGTGAAAATGGGACAAAATGCAATACATGCGCTCAAACTTCAAAGTGGTCCGATTCCACACTCAACTGGAGCAATTAGCGCCAAAGACAGGTAAAGTGATTTTTTAAATTTTATTTATTCATTAATTTAATTATATGAAATTGCTTCCTGACATAATTGAAATGTTTGACTTTAGGCTTAGTCACTCAATTGAAGAGTAATCAATAATCATTACTATTACTATCTCTTTTATCACAGTCTTGGCTTGTGTTCCTTTTGTGCATCGGCCGGGTGTTATTATTATTATCATTATTATTATTATTATTGTTTACACAAAGACATTTTGCTCAAGTTTCTCAAGTGTCCTTTACTCTACAGAAGATGACAACTTCTGCCTCAAGAGCTCCTGAGATGAATTTTATGGATCTTGGGACAAAAGCCTGTTCTGAGTGTGATGGTATGTTTCTATCATCTCGTGTATGATTCGACTGAAGAACTTTGAATGAGTGGATTTATCAGACGCAGGTTTGGGTGGGTTACTTTTAAAATGTAATCCGTTACAGTTACAAGTAACCTGCTAAAAAATGTAGTTAGTAATGTAATCCAAGTACCATAATATTAAAGTAATGTAACTGGATTACTTTTAGATTACTCCAATATTGAGTATGCTCATGAAGACAAAATAAAAATAAATATCACCGCAATATATATTCTATACAATGCGCCCCTGCTATTTGCGGGTGATAGGGACCCGGGCAGTCTACCAATAGCAAAAATCCTAGTGTAATTAAAAAGCATGTAGGCTGTTGATTGATTTATTGATTATTGATTGATTGATTTATTGATTGATTGAAGGCCATATGCGGTTTTCGAACTGTCACTGAAAGCAACCACACCTCACAGATAGATGGATGGATGGATGGATGGATGGCTGGCTAGATAGATAGATAGATAGATAGATAGATAGATAGATAGATAGATAGATAGATAGATAGATAGATAGATAGATAGATAGATAGATAGATAGATAGATAGATAGATAGATGTGTGACATCAACAGCAAAATTAACTTTTATCCCAGTCACAAGTTTAGCCGTGTATATGTTGTGTATGATGTTTAAATAGTTAATTGGTGGGAGGAAGATTTGTTTGGAAGGTGTAACTCGTATTATGGTTGTAGGCTAGCGATCGAGCTAGCAAGAAGCTACAGCGCGTAGCATGCCGCTGGACTCTCAGCTCAAACTTTCGCTCCGAGTAAGTTCCAGTGAATACCGGTCGCCATTTCCTCCTCCCGTCCGTGAAGCATTTTCAAACTGCCCGCGTGTGGAGGACACGACTAGTCAGTTCGTTCGTTCCCACCTCCCCGAATTGTAGCAACGGTCCCGCTCGCGTGGGCGTGCACGCTCTCTCTCTCTCTCTCTCTTTAATTGTAATCCCTCAAAGTAATCCCCATTTTTAATAAATGTATTTGTAATCTGATTACATGTTTTTTTTTCCTGTAACTGTAATGGAATACAGTTTTAAAAAATTAATCTGATTCTGTAACGGCGGTACATGTATTCCGTTACTCCCCAAGCCTGATCAGACGATATATACTGTATAGTGTGTGAGTGTATTAACATTTACAATAAGGCTGATTTTGATAGATATTGACCAGTAGTACCCAATTATGACAAAAATAAAATACTGAAATGCTAAAAAGGAATACTGTACAATTCTGTTTTTGATATATATATTTATATTTAGGGATGAGCCCCCCTATTTTCTTGAGACAGGAAGCACAACTTGATGGATCCACAATCTTGGAAGCGGGTTCAGACAGTTTGAAGAGCAGTAGCAGTAGTGTGTTTTCCTCTGATGACTCACACCAGCCTGTCACTGACGGTATGCTTTAATGACCATCAAAGGCGTTCATGGTTGAAACCAAACTCTGAGGTTTCCCTTTCCCACCCTCAGAGGACTGCGCTGGACTTGTGCTGGCTTGTTTGCATTGCCGCTTCCGCGAGTTCATGCATCTGCTGCTGGACACATTTGGCAGGGCTGCCAGCCACTACTTTCCTTCGGTGGATCACATCACCGAGTCCAGTGGGAGGGACCATCAGGGATGGGAGTGCTGGACCTGCAACTTGGGACTAGACTGGGACATCTGCAGCTCCTGCCAGGACTCAGCAGAACTTCTGGAGCTGGCCATGGAGATATCAGAAGTGTGCTATCGCTGAGAAGAGTTCAGGAAACATGAAGGCGTTTGGTAGTGATGGGAAAATGAGGCTCCAGGAACCACTTGTGATGTAACAATTATATATATTTTACTCCTATAGATGGTGCTCTTGGTTTAAAAATACAGTGGAAGCTTAATCAACTTCCATTGCAGCCTTTATCTTTAAACCAAAAGCACCATCTCAAGGAGTAAAAACATATAGCAAATAATGGACTGCCCTGTCTGTGTCAGAATTGAAAATAAACACTATTTCTTCATTCTTTAAATATTGTCTTGGTTCCTCTATGTATACCTGCAGTTTAGTGACAACTTTCAGAAAAATTGAATCCTCTTCCATTAGATGTAAGAACGTAATTCACCTGTGTGCCATGAAATTTTCCTTGTGTCAAATATGTGCCTTCTTCGGCTTAATAACGCCTGGCAAACACTGTTCTATGTGTATGAGTATGTTGAGTAATCAGTAGACAATCAGTAGACAATCAGTAGACAAAGCTTGTTTAGTCATGAATGGTGATGGTCATATTTGTAGAGGAGCTAAACACGAACCAGCCACGACAACGTCACATCCAATACAAAAGCTGTATCAAAGATAATACGGCTTACTTTTGACAAGTGCACTGAACAATTCATTCATTACTGTACTGAGGTTGTAGTTTACAGTTGTGTACAAGTGTACTGCATTATACTGAGAATTGTCTAGTAGTCATGTAACTAACTTTACATGTTTGCATGTTTGTGTGGATTAAACATTCAAACGCCACACATGCAAAACACATATTCGCCACTGCGTTGCTCCAGTTCTAACCAGGGTTATTATATTTTTGGAATTTTCATTTTAATTCGTTTTTATTTCGTTTTTTATTTAGTTAGTCTTAATTAGTTTTCAGGGTGGTTCTGATTTTTAAAAAATTAGTTTTAGTTAGTTAGTTATTTTAATGCTTAGTTTTAGTTCGTTTCAGTATTATTATTATGTATATTTTTAAATATGTATTACCTGTACACAATATTTAATGAACACTATGGTAAAAAAACAAAACAAAAAAACATATTTCCATATTTCTTGATGAATGAAAAAGCAGGCGAGCCAAAAACCAAGAAGGCAAATTTGTCGCCTACAAGCGACGTCATCTAAAGGTCCTTTTCTATTGGCTGCTGTTAGATGACATCACTTCTGTGTGACACACTTTCAAACGTCTTTATTCCGGGTAATATATTAAAAAAAAACATAAAAACATTTAAAATCATGCCCAAAGGCTCATGTATTAAATTAATTTCAAAAGACTAAAACGAAGGACTTTTTTGGGCTATAATTATAGTTAGTTTTAGTTAGTTTTGTAAACATAAAATGTAGTTTGTTAGTTGTTTTTTTTAAAGCATTTTTGTTATTTTATTTCGTTAGCGTAATTGTTTTTTGATTTTGTTTTGTTTTTTTTCGTTACATAACGCATTATGTTTATCCAACTTGTTTCAATGGAAATTGTCCAAAAACTTTTAGCAGGAAAGCAAACAAAAATAATTTCAACATTTTTATTAAATGACAATGAACTGAGTGGAAACTATTTCTTCAGGGTGGCTGACATACATCACTATGGGGTTTATTTATTTATTTATTTAATAGAAAACCAAGAAGAAGAAAAAAACTCCCAATTTTTTAAATACAACTTTTAATGTTTTCCGCATGTAATTTGAGTTGACAGTGCAGTGTTTTGCCACACGGAGAAAGAGGAAGCAGAGAACACATTAACCACCGGCACAACAAGTACATACTGTAGGTTGGACTTGATGTTTCTTTTATTTCATATGCAAATGTGCCATCAAATCACAGCAGGTGCCTTTCATGCAGCATCACTGTTGAATCACATTTGCAGGTTCAGTTAATTGTATGTATGTAAAAAAAAAAGAAAAGTGATCTGGTTACAATAGGTGTAAGGTTACTCTTTGCCTAGGGTAGGTAAAAATCTACACCTACGCGTTGTCCTCCATAGAATTGCATCTCAAGTTTTGCATCACAAGACGGAGCTTTATACCGGTTTGTCTAAAGGGCGGCCGGCCTGTGCTTTGCACCACATGACAAAATGGGCAAAGCTCCAGAAAAGTGAAGTGGGATTTGACCTATTAACATATTACAGCTACGTCAAATAACTGGCACAATGGCAGCACATTTGTGGCTGTCATCTATTTGAATCACATTCAGGCAAACAGAACTCAAAGTGTAAAATTACAATGTGCTATTTTCAAGTTAGGGATATTATAATCAATGTGTTCAAATGAAAATAAATAATACATATGTGGAAAATATTAAGAAGTACCATTCAAGCCAATATTATTCAGCAAGAATATAAAAACATCCAAACAAGCCATCATCTCAATAGATTGATGTGCAGCTGTTTGTTTGGAGAAGCTTGTTAACTTTGACTAACAAGACCTTTGTTGTCAGGAAGAATCTGAGTGAAGCTCCAAAACAAGAAAAGAAAAAGTTATACAAAATAATGTTTCCTTTTTCAAAAGAACATTTATCTAAATAAAAAGAAAATGTGTACAAATATTAATTTAACAGATCAATTAAAGGTTGTTCTAAAAAGTAATTTGACAGCGATTATTTCCATTATTAATCATTACAACTTTATTTTATCAATTTACACGTTTTTGTTTTGATTTAAAAAGAACATAACTATATCTGACAGGCTTTGGAGTTTTTTTTTTGTAACTGCAAAATGCTTGTGAAGCAGCTTGACATTCTCCCTAAACACCAGTAAACATCTGACAGATAATGCAAGTGTCACTACTTACGGCTCCTCTTACTTGTACATCAGCAGGGAAACAGGAACCACCACAAGGCACTTCACATCGTTTATAAAGATGACGTCATCACGCCGTCAAGACGTTAACTGACAGGCACAAAGTCAACCGTTGCTAGCTGCAGACGGACTTGGAACATGACAAAATCACGCTTGCGCAATGTGCTACAAGTGCTGGGAAACAAAATGCACAATGTTCATACATGGCCAAGAAACAGCAGTCTTGTACAATTTTTGTGAACGTATTTGGAAACACTAACAGTGATTCAACGCAGAGATACTGAAAAAGAAAAAGAAAAAATTTGATTTGAAGGCATTCCAGTTTTTTTTTTATGTGCTTCACTGGGAATCCACATACAGTATAGTTGCCACTTTATTTGGAAACCACATAGCCGCCTTGTAGTCCGTCACAAACAAAATGTTCACATACATTCTTGACAGGAGGCTTTTTGAAAGTTTGCTGCGTGACCGAGCACAACGCACGACTCGACAAGTGAAACTGTTGGAGCAGTTTGGCCAGTGAGGGATGTGATTTTCAGACAGGAGGCAGATGAAAGGAAAACTGCTGAGGTGACCCTTTTGCTTTCTATCTGCATGCATCTCCAACAATTCATGTTACCTGAGGATATCGTTGTTAAGCAGGATTACGAGTGACTCGTGTTTTGTCTTCGATTTGGCACTTGTATTTGCTTCTAAATCAGCACAGGACAGCTCAAGTAAGTCAGTGTTAAATTTCCAGTGTTCGATCAAATATGCAACAAGTAGTGTTTTTTTTTTTTTTATATACTGTCAGAGTAAATTTCCTTGACTGTTGGGGTGGATGTTGGGTGTAACCTCAATAGCACTACCTTAAGTGTTAAATTAACCACACCCGCATTTCCGGTGAAGGAGAAACTTTCCAACTTTCCAGCATGCTGTCGACATTTCAATTGCGATACATCCAGTTGTTGTTGTGTGGCGTGGATCAGTGGTAGAGTGATCGTCTTGCAACCCTGAGAGCATGGGTTTGAGCTCAGGCCAGTGTGACTATGTCAAAGTATCTTTGAGCAAGATACTGAACCCCCAGTTGCTCCTGATGCCGTCTCATCAGTAGTCAAAATGTAAAGCGCATTGAGGGCCTTGGAAGGAGGCTTTAGCTACATAAATAAAGTACCATTTACTAGAGTAAAGTGTAGTTTGAGTGATATTTTCAACACGGACACTAGTGAAATACACTCATAAGTGTTTAAATGTTTAACACTGATACTAGTTTACAGTACTTTCAACACTACTCAGTGTTTACCATTGTATATTTTTAACACTATACAGTGTTGGAGTAATACTGGTTAAGTGTGAAAAAAGTAACCCTTTGAAAAGTGTCAGATTTACACTCATTGGTGTGGACACATATCAACACTTTTCTAGTGTTAGATTTAACACTCTGTGTTAATCTAACACTGTGTGTGGAAGAACGCTGACAAACGGCAATGTTCTGCTACAGCACTAAAATGGCTTTCATTTATATTTTTATTAAATAACATTAGCCAATAGCAATATTGCCCTACTCATTTTTTTTTATTACTTACTATCGCAAGAGCCGAGTGAGGATAAGCAGTTTGGAAAATGGATGAATAGTAGGGATGATGGATACCACGTTTTAACCCCCCCCCCCAAAAAAACCCCCCAATGACATCATTTTAAAGAAAGACCAATATATCCCAATATTGCATTTTCCCTTAAAATTGTATGAAATTAATGACAATTCTCTATTCTGGTAATTTCTAGATCCTGATCGTAAAACAGCCACAAGAGTCGCGAGATACCTTGAAATAAGGCCAGGTATAGGCCCAACGGACACCTAGTATTGGTACTCACCCATCCATGTTGTCTTTTTTCTTTATGTCTGTGTCATCCAGGTCATGGTTAAAAAAAAAGAAGAAAAAAAAAAAGACTCAAGCCAGCCAGACTTTGTTTGTTGAATTTGTTGTGCTTTTTTCTTATTTTCCGAAAATATTCCAAAACAACTCGGGCAATAATACAATTAGGCTAATGCTAAATCAATATCGGGGGGAATGTATGAACAAATGACTTGGATAGTTCAGATGTGTCAAGAAGGAGGTTTGCACTGGATGAAGATGAGCCAGCACAGAATGTGTCACATTTGACAATGATGTCATAATAAGGCATCGGCATGTTCTAAGACACAAGGAGTGTAAAGCACTACAGTAATAAATAGATGATCTTCTATTATTGCTATTGTGATTTAAAAAGCAGTGTTTTGTCACCGCAACATATACTGTGTGTTACCATCAGTTATCATTTCCTCAGATTCTTTGGAATCACCACAAATAGTCATAATTTAGCATCTACCCTTAGATAAATGTGTTTCCTTTTACATATAAAACTCTAAACATGTAACTTGTTGTCATAAAAGTTTGATTAAAACAAACAGACTTTAAAATCAATCCTTGAAATCAAGGTTGAAGGCTTTGAGAGACACAAATATAAAAAAAGAAAGCCGAAGACTGACAACGTGTAAACGCACAGACAAAAAAAAAGCACATCAGCGGCCGCATGGAGGGGCTCTTCCAGCAGGGGGCGCTAACAGCCCTGCTCGTTCTCATCCATGCTGACGCTGCTCTTGCGACTGCTGTCCTTGGAGGCGTCCGGGGAGACGGACGAGAGCAAAGGGTCCCCGCCTCGCACGGGCGAGACGTTGTCTTCCATGAGGATGTCGTTGAGTTTGGAGGCCGGCCGGCCGTGGGCGCCGTAGTGGCCGTCGGAGAAGTTGGGGTGACCCTCGTTTGGCTCCAGGGTGCCGGGGGGCTCGGGGGTGCAGGCGGGGTGGTGCTGGTGATGCGTGTGGGGGTGGAGTGTGTACAGGTCCTGGTGACAGTCCTCCAGAGCGGACTCCTGCTTGATCCTCCGGCTCACCAGCTCGCTGGAGCACAGCGCCGAGGACGTGATGGCCAGGCCGTGAGCTCGAGCCTGCATCTCTAACTCCTGCGCACACACAAACACCAGCAAGCGTCACTGCACGGTCAGCAATGGGATAATACATTTGCTAAGCATTGTCACTCAACATTTCAGAGAAAAGAAAAAAATATTTCCTATAATGGGGCTGAATGATTCCATTAATAAAGCCATGTGAGAGTCTGGTCTACACAGCGGAGTGACTCAGCACCGGAAGTGTGATTAGACTAACCTTTTGATAACATTGGTCTGCATCAAAAAATAACCAAGAATGACATAGGATACTTCAAGGTAGCCAAAGATTATGCCAAATCATTTGTTTCATAATAAATTAATAATAATAAAAAAAGTCTCTAAATGTTGAAATATATCTAAGTACATATGATGTTCCGATCTCCCCCTGTGATTTACTCAACACTAATCCTGCCCAACATATTATCGCTTTTCCCCGCAGCCACTGGCTTGGAAACAGGTCAACGTTTATTAGGAGCAGCTAAAAGTAAGGTCTGCTGGTTAGTGGGCAAGAATTCTTGGTTCAAATTGCAGCTACTGGCAAGCAAAAAAATAAAAAATCAATCAGCTTTGTTTTTCCAAAATAACAATCAAGGGTTATATTAGGCCTATACTTCTTTTCCCCGAAAATTTCAAATTACAAAAAACAACAACAAAAAGAAAACGGGAACATATAGAGAAAAACTACAAAAGTACCTTAGAAAATATTGTTGGCTACTTTGTTCATGCATTTTTTTATTGCTCTTTGTTTGAAAAAAAATCACATCATTTCTCAGTCTAATAATATAGTCAGTCCATTAAATTTACAGAAATAATTAAAAACACACAAGTTCACTGTTAAAGCTAAGTTTAAGTTTTGTGCTCATTTCAATTTGTACTTTTTATTTGAATTCCATGTTAAAGAAAGACAGCAATGAAAACGTATTTTGTCTGTTTATGCTTGAACAGTCAAACAAGAAGTGTGCAACAGTGTGCATTTTGGAGAAATTAAAACCCCAACTGAAAAGCAGATTTTGGACATGGCACAAACATTTCAAAGAGGAAGTCTGTCTGTGCTGGTGTCTATGTTTGAGAGATGCTGACTGCTGATTTCATGCATTTGTGAAACTTTGTGAAATCGGTTACAAAATCTGGATCCATTTTTTGTTGGAATTTTTATAAATAAATATTTTATTTTGTGACATGAAGTCCATTCAATTGTTTCTGTCTGGGGTATAGTAGTAGCTGTAGTTTTATAGTACTGTAGTAGAAGTAATATGTTCTTCATGAAATCTGCACTTGAATACAATACGCCTATGGATAAATAATCAACCTGTTATATCTGACAGTTTGCAACTAACTGTACTTTAAAAAGTGTGTGATATATTTACAAATGTTGAGCAAAAATCACCAAAAAAAGACCCTTGGGAGACAACAGGCCATTAATGGCAGCTATTAATCAGGGTTCTTAGTTTTTAAAACACACAAAGCCACAAATATGCATGCAGATCCTAGATGCGAAGTAGTTTTTGTCCTGACGTACAAAAAATTGCTTCAAGCTAGTCAGCAAACATAATGTGACCAATCTGGGGAGGTTCGTAACGCGTGTCGAAATCAACTGGCGGATGACAACAGGCCAGTAGGCTCCATCTACACATTATTACATTTCACACTGAATTGTTTGTCACATGCTTTTAAAGGCAGCACATATGACACCACATTGATGGGACGATAGATTTTGCTCTGTTTCTACTAAAAAATTAACTTTTTGGGAGACTCAAGCAGGGCAAGGCAGCAACCGACAGGGCTGTTAACAATTCTGGAGTGGTGAGGGAGGACCTGTCGTCAATTTCAGGAGAAAGATCTCCTACAAAAACTGTCCAAACTTTTGTTCCCTTTGAGGGCCATATACAAGGGCCACTTTGATATTGTCCAAATATTTTAAACATGCTAAAACCAATAAACTGTACTGGAGTTAGTTAAGCGGGTTTTTACTATATATTTATTTAGTTTTAAGTTATTTAAATACCAGTTAAAGGTGATAAGGCAAACAGTTTTGGACTTTTCATAGTTTCGGGGTGGCCCACAGCCCTGTATCTCCCCAGAATAGATCCGCCCCTGCCCTGGAGCAAATCTCTATTTCAGAACCAAAGCAAGATTAATCACTAATAAGAAGACAATTTTTAAAGCATTATTAACTTGAGTATCTTAACTCATTTACTCCCAGCCATTTTAACTGAATATTGTGTTCTATTGCTATAAAAACATGGAACCTATCAAAAGAAAGATTAGAGTCTCTTCTTTCTCCAGGAAAAAAAAAGTATATTTGTATCCGTTTCTGTTTTGCAGCAATTAGCATGAGAATATAGCTAAGTTTCATCATTATTCACATTCCTGGTGAAAACGCTGTCAAAAAGAGCTTGTTGCATCATGGCCCTGGCTGAGCTCTTATACTCTGCTGCCACCTGCTGGCCGTTTGTAATAAATTATTTTAAGCCATCGCTTCATGTCAGAAGCTGCATCAAAGCCTTCTGTATGCTCTTGCATAAAAAAACAAACATAACACATGTCTAAATAAGTTTTTGTGAGTGAAGTATTAAAAAACGTATTTACATGTTTTTTGGGTTTGAATGAGTTCATCACTAATGTGATGTGTTCACAAACCAGACACTGACACAGATAGTAGAAAGTGGAGGAAAACATACTACTACTACTGCACACGAGTGATGTCTACATGAAAAATATTTGAATAGAAAAGATGAAGATGGCGCGTTTGTGTACCTGTATCCTCAGCATAAGATGTCGATTGGCATTTTCAAGCTTCCTCTGACAGTTCTCCAGCTCTTTGGCCCTTTGTTGCTCACGTTGCATCTTCCTGATGTAGTCAACAGACGCTTTGAGAATGGTGCCCTTGTTCCAGCGCATGTCTCTGAGAAGCATACAGCAGCTTTAAGTCAGCCATCTTCCTTAGAACCTTTAATATCAGACACTGCTAATGATACTGAGCCACAACTGCTCATTGGTGCCTCATAAATTGAGGTGTCTTGCATGCCCGTCCCCGCAGGCTTTGATGTAATAGCGTTCTAGTCTTTTGTAACAGTTGTGACGTACAATATTACAAGGTCGGTGTCTCAATGCTGTGGTTCTAGAGCCCCCCCCGCAGACATCAATTCGGTACTGTTGTTACCTCAAATAGTGGCATATCATTCTAACATTCTTTGTTTCCCATTTAATGTGCTGAAGAAAAACAAGAACAGTGGGAAGAAGCCCATTAATGTCAGTTTGGAAAAAGAAAACTACAACAACAAAAGTGCAAAAGTGAAACTTCTTTGAAACTTGCAGGGTAATACAGAAAGGAAATGATGGCAAGGATTTCATATAATTAAATGTCTAAATGAATCAAAACAGACTATATTCTATAGTACTATCAAATACTATACTGTACAAAAAAATTCCCTTTAAATGCAGACTACTGATTACAGTGGGATTTGCACACATGATATTTAACAAGTTCAGCTCATTTATTATTGCAAATAGTACACATCCGTGAATGTATAGCAGTCAAATTTTCTAATAATAATTTAAAAAAACAACATAAATCACGATTCGAAACACAGATGAGTGTAATTATCACCAAAATTCCATGTTCTTGTGTTAACTGATGGATTTCTAAAAACAAAAACAAAAAACAAAAATGCCCTGCCTGAGTGTAACAGGCTTGGATACAATCCTGATGAGGTGTAAATATAAACTAGGGCTAAGAGTGTGGGGGGTGAAATTAGCTAGCTGTTAAGTCGACCACAAAAATTGGTTGGCATAAAAAATTTTGCCTGGAAATTTAAATAATCTCAAAACCATAATTGCGCCACCCAGAACCTAGTATTGCACAAATGAAGCCTCATGAAGAACTTGTGATTAATATTTTTTTACTCTGACTGTGCTCTTGTTTTAAAGACGTAGTGGAAATTCAATCAATTTCCATTGCACGAGCCTTTATCTTTAAACCACGAGCTCCATCTAAAGGAGTCAACAAATATTGCAAATGCTTCATGAAGCTTCATTTTAATATTTGGCCACTTCTGTACTGCTGAAGGATGCTCGCTTTTGGCAAGAAATGTCGGACTTCCACGGAGCAAATAGAATAGGACGATGCCTAGAGTTTGGGGTCGCTTTAAAAATAAAGTTTTATGTAATTACTGCAAAGGGGCGGGATAGATGGAATAATCAATACGATAATTCATTATAAAAAGATTCGTTAATGACAGTGCTAGTACCAACCATGCAAGGACACAGCCACAGGCTCTATGGCAATATGATATAATAATGATCATAATATCATATACTGTACACATATAACAATCATATCAATTAATAGTATAATCAAACCTGACATTGTTCAGAGCTACCATATTTTAACAGCACAAAATTTTTTAACTGTAGGCAACGCAAACTGTCCGTTCCCAAACAGCGATAAATGAGACAGATCATTTGACTTACGGATCATTTGACTTTGGAATTAAAGTTCCCAATTCCTTTATACGATCATTGATGTTAAATCGTCGTCTCCTCTCAACTACAAGACACAAGTAGATGCCATTAAACATATGACTCAAGTGACATCTGAGTAAATTTGCCCCGAATGAATGCAACACTCACTCAAGTTGTGGTTGTCCTTCTTCTGTCTCTCCTTTGCGAGAGCTCTTACCTCAACTGCTGGGAAATACAGAGGTCAGCACGTCCAGCCCAGATAATGCTAGCATTTAAAAGGCAAATGTTTCACGCACCAACAGGAAACCCTTCAGGCCTCTGATAGTTGTCAAATTTGCCACATGATCCAGACTTATCCAACATGTGCATGACGGCAGGAGATTGTGACGCTGCGTGGCGAATGTTGTTTTCAGCGTCATGATGTACAAAAGAGACACAAACACAATCGGCCATTACAAACAATTCGTCTCATTGACTGTCTACATTTCTGAGTAAATACAATGCTATTGTACATTACTGGCGGCATGAGTCCCTGGGGATTAGATCTCAGCATTGATTATTACCATGTAGACAAGATGAAGCATAGCAAAATGTTATACTCCTCTAAGCACTCACCTGAGTATTCCCTTTTGACGTTGGGCAGGTTGGCAGGGCAGGAGTTGCTGATGGGCAATCCTTGCTGGGGCATACCCTGATTTCCATACATGTCCATGAGGTTGGCTTGCACTGGGATCTGAGGAACACAAAAGGGCTTAGCGGGCTGCTGCGCCGATGATGGGCACGATGGTTATTAGAACCCCCAGACGTGGTTAAAGATGTACCGTGTTGGCCATCTGAAGTCCTGGATCCATCAAGCCGAGGATATCGTCGCTGTAACTGGACTCCAGACTGATAATGTCGTCGATGACATCATCCATCTAAAGCAAAAGGATGTCATTTACACAAAGCTCATGAAAGGTTTGGAATGGATGGGAACGAGCGCAGGAACCTCTTTCTCGCAGTTGGAGTTCAGGGTCAGTAGGGCCATAGGGCTGTTGGGGGCGCTGTTGCCCGGCCCTGGCGGCATGCCCCCGTGGTCAGAGGACTGGTTGGGGCAGGGCAAGCTCAGGACCTGTGAGCCGAGCTTTCCCAGGTACTGCTTGACTTGCTGCTGCTGGGAGCGTTGGATGTGGTACTTGGTCGGGTTCTCCAGATGAGTCTGCACCTGGTGTGGACCACAAGAACACCAAAGATGTCACTTTGGATGCCAGGCAGATTGGACATAACTAACTCGTAAACAAAGTCTACACAGCCGTTAACGTGGCAGTTTGCTGCTTAGTTTTTGTGTGTGAGTTTTTTTGTTTTTTAACACTGCTGGCAGGTAAGAAATATCAATGTTTAAGCTTACAAAGTCCAAACTCAACATATTCCAGTCAAATGCAAACAAAAAAACAAGCCTGACAACGTCATTAAGCTCATGACTATATTTCTAAATGATTAGGCAATTTAACTCATTCACTGCCATAGACGTAAACAATTAATTTAAACTATTCCTATTAGTTTCACATTTTTTCCACTTTTGTTAACAAGAGTATGAAAACCTAGAATTTTTTTTATTGTACATTTAGAACAGATACAAAATTTGTGATTAATCATGAGTTAACTAGTGAAATCATGTGATTAATTAAAATAAAATAAAATAATCGCCTGATGCCCCTAATTAAAAAAAAAAGATTATTAAAAAATTAGGGCCGTCAGACGATTACAATTTTAATAACAGAAATAATAGAAATTGTTCAAATTAATTTTTGACGTCTATAGCCGTCAATGGCAGCGAATGAGTTAATTGTTGACAATATAACATTTTGGGACATTGTTATTATTTTCTTAATTTAGGAATTAATATCACGTTAACACTGTATAAACACTCACTATATAAACACAAGATGCATTTGTTGACCTTTAATGATGGGTTATAATGGTTAAATATAATCGCTAGCTATGATTTTAGCAACTAAACAGTTGAGAAGGACACTTCCTGAACTTTTGCTTGTGATTCACTTCAATAAGATGACACAAGCCTTAAATTTATATTGATTAGTTGTGGGCCATCACGGCTTGCAAGGCCTTCTCTGCTGGCCTAATCACTATCAGAAGCACCGACCTATATATTTATAAGCTAAGTCCTAATATATATATATTTTTTTAAATGGTATGAATTTTTCCCCAATAGTTTATTATTTTTATTTCATAGCAAATCTCTTGGCTATCAGATACTTTTTTTGTCCAATCAGATTTTAGCCTCCGTTCTGCATCCGCCAAGGGCCTTCATAATCAGTATTGCTGGCCGATGTTACTAACTGTATTATCAATGGGCCTGTTTCTTTAACAAATCAGGGTTCAAAGTCGTCAAAGTGTCAGCTGGTCCAGCAAGCTGGCCCTTGATGACGTCAGCATTTTGCCATCCTGTAATTGTTTAGTCAGAGCATAACTTTCCACATTAATGCATTTAATGCAGATGATCTGTCGTCTGATGTATTTTCTTCACATTGTTAGATTAATCCTGATTCTGAAGTGCTCCAGATGATGGCTGTAGTACAGTACATAAGCATTGCCTTGTTTGTATAGTATTGCTGGTTTGTATAATTGTGATGTGATAGTGGTGATATGAAATCGGGTAAGAGACTCCACTGTAGGCCCAGGCACCCAAAGCATATCCCGCAACTAGTTTAAGTCATTCAGCCGGCGCTACCGGTTCTATAAATGAAATTTCAACCAGAGAGAAATGAATGTCAAACGTTAAAGAAAAGAAGCCAACAAATAAAAAATAAATACAAAAGCAGCACTGTCACTGATCAGTTTAATATGCAGCAAAGTTTGTTCAAGCACTGCACACATAATGCTAGCACCAATGTGTTAATGCTAACCGACACAACAAAAGACGTATAAAGCCCGAACATTTGTAATCCAGGGTCACTATTCTCATGATGACAAGTCAGTGTAGGATCAATTTGATGTTGTTTTCAAACATGAACAGAATTAAGCAGAAAAAAAATGACAAGGGGGGTAAAAAGGACGTACAGTATCTTGCACTGCTAAATTTTTTCTCCCAATCACTGGTTACCATATTTATTTAGTGTCTGCGGATCACCGCAAAATACAATTAAGTTGGACCAGCTTGTGTTGAAGTCATCACACATCAAAGTCAAACCAATTTATAATGTCAATATAAATGAAAACAAACATACCTCATATGGGTGATATCCAAGCATCTCAAGCATGATATACACTGGTTTATAACGTCCAGTCTAAGAACCACAATCTTGAATTTCAGCTTCCAACTAAGATCTAAGCTACGATGGACCGTCACTGCTTCTTTTTTCAGGACTGAGACGGCTGCTAATGAAGCCACCACCGTCTTGTCTTTAAATGGCGAAGAAAAAAAAAAACTTCATTAGTTATGCGTGTTAGAGAATGCCGGCGGACACAATGAGCCTTTTCAAATTTGAGTTGTTTCATGTAAAAACTGAAGTTATGCCTTTATGGCGTATCACTTGACGTGAGGATGCTGCAGTAACAGTGAGTGCCTTTGTTTGGCGAGGGCCACCTCTTCGGCTGCAACCTGCCCCGGGCTCTTACTTGGCCCAATCCAGTTGTTTAACCCTGTGGATGCTTGGCAAGCGAGGCCACATCAGCGCAGCATACATAATGAGGACTATTATACCTTTGTTCGCTATATCCTCAATTCCCGTTTCCTTCTTTTCATTTATAACATCAGAAATAGTCATCAACCAATAGCAATTTGCCATGGCTATAATTTAATTGAAAGGCTCCCTTGTATACGTCTGTCACTTTTCAGGCAACAGACCCAAAAATCTTACTGTATATGTTAGGGACGGACTGCTGCGCTTGTTACCCCAAAAAGATGAAGAAAAATCGACAGTATGAATCGTTTTCCACCAAAATCTATCCTTCCACCTGTCGTACAATCAGGTTTTGTGTTCCTGCGACTGTCACAAGAGAACAAACACTCTCTTCTTCATGCTGGGATACAATATCATTGTCCCGGTGCCCATGTGAGCTGCATTAAAACACGTCCTGCAGGTAGGTCTCATCTTGGGCAGCAAATTGCCATTACAGGGTTGTAAAAACGACAACAGTAGGGGGAGAGGCTCGAGATATTTACAGCTCGTCAGAGGAACTTCAATCAACAGTGGCAAAGAATGGGATTTACTCGCTAGTGAATTCAACTACATGGAATGTTGTTATTTTGCGACTGATAACGACTTCATTCACTTCTGTAACAATCAATTAAACTGTAAATTTGAAAAAAGAAAGAAGCTTGGCGTTGACTTGCATGGAAAAAAGGAAATATTCCAGCATTAAAGTTAATCCTGAAAATAGACTGTTGTTATTCAGAGGACTAATCCTGATAAATATACTGTACTTGACCCTTTAAACAAAAAACGAATTATCATTAATCCATTCATGGTCATTAATTAAAAAAATAAAAATAAATTGTTTCAAAGCTAGAATAAAATAATTAGATGCAGCATTTTATAACTTCCTTATATCAATCTAAATATCGCATCAGTTGTTTGTTATTTTATATAGATTCAGTCATCAATTTTAAAGATAATTTTTTGGTTTTTTTTTAAGAAAAAGAAGAAAAAAGACAACCTCTAGAGAATAATATAAATAAGATTGTTGAGGGCAAAAAAACATTGTTGATATTTTATCCCTTTTGGTCAGGGCGTCGTCAGTAGGACCAGACCTATTAATATAATTATTCGTATGAGAAATTCATGCAATTTAAACAGCAACAAGGAATTAAATAATAAATAAATAGTAGTCCATTCAGAGCAGTTACGTGAGAGGAGCGAGTGTGCATGAACCAGGCAAGCAAGTCAGGGAGGATAGAAGTCCAAGAAAGCAAGTCTGGTATATACAGATACATTCATCCATCCATCCTTCGATACCGCTTATCCTCACTCGGACCGCGGGTGTGCTGGAGCCTATCCCAGCTGTGTTTTGGTGAGAGGCGGGGTACACTCTGAACTACAAGAAAAGTGCCAAGAAAACGCTATTTCAAGCTGTTAAGTTGTTCATATCGGGTGCATATTCTTCCAAGTACTTGAGATAGAAAAGACGCGCAGCTGACGGTGGGTGACAGCCCAGCGGCTGATTTGTTTTGACAGTGTGGGGTACACCTGAGCCATATACGCTCACCAACTGCCCAACGTGTCCCTATTCGCTGACGGATGAACATCGACATAGCAATTGGCACCCAAAAAAAAAAAGTTGAGCACCTGCCAGGAGCATTTTCGCATACTGCTGGCGGCTTGGAGTTTGTCTGAAAGTGCCACTTCCAACAAATAGAGTCATGGTAATGATGTGTGGACTGGATGCTAGTCAATCACGTCCACAACAACAACAGCAACAATTTAGAGTTAATTAACCTAAAATTCCTTTTTATTTGGTGGGATGAACTGCATTGAAAAATTGGAGTGCTCTAAAAACGTTTGACAAAAAAAGAATATAGTAAATATAACTATATTAGCGCAGTTGTTTGTTTTTACTCACCCTCTCAAAAACATTTAAGAGCTGTACAGGTCAGAGTTCCCGTAAAAAAAAGAAGAAATTATCTTGGTCATTTCTTTTTTTACATTAAAAAAATCTGCCAATTGAACCGGGGTGTGTTAATAATTTTGATATTCACTGTAAATTGATATATATTGTCATCACGGACGATGACCAACTGAGCAAGCTCAGAGTTTTAATCAGGAAATCGCTGGAATTAGAAGAGTTTGTAATTGTCTTTTGTACTGATCACAATATACAGAATATTGTTTTTGTAAGATATTCCAACAACTTTGACAGGTTCCAAATAATGTAATTTCAATGTGTTAATTTCTTTGTTTAAAAGACCGTTTTGCAGTTTGCCCGTGTCCCCGAAATTTTAATAGAGAACTTATAGCTTTGAATCAGAATTAGAATCAAAATAAAGTAGCGGTAGTGGTGGTGGCTGTGGCTCAGCGGTACGGTCGTCCAGTAACCAGAGGGTCGGCTGTGTCCTTGAGCAAAGCATTTTACACACATCGCCTCCAGTGCTACTCACACTGGTGTATGAATGGTGCGAATGTTTGGTGGTGGTCGGAGGGGCCGTAGGCGCACACTGGCAGCCACGCTTCCATCAGCATGTCCCAGGTAAGCTGTGGCTGGCTACTAAGTAGTTTGCTGCCACCAGAGTGTGAATTCTGAGAGAGCATGAATAATGTATCCAATGTAAAGCGTGTTTGAGTGTCTAGAAAAGCGCTATATAAATCTGATGCATTATTATTATTAAGTACCGGTATGTAAAAACACACAAGGAATTTGTCTCCAGTTGTATGAGCTACATTAGTATTGCAGTAACAAGTACCTATGATAAACAAAGAGTTGACACGTGACATGTCAGAATTGCGGTAATAGAAACTGATACTGTTCTTAGTAAGGGACCGTGGTAACTTAATTGCTATTATAGTGAGTAAGTATTTGTTCATTCAAACATAGCTGAGTTGTACACAAATAGAGTTATAGCATATGGGTGTTTTAATTATTCCCTTATTTCTATTTTATAAATGTTAAGTGTTATGTGGCACCCCAAAATGAGCCCTCCCACTGAACATTCATTTCAGCGGCCCCCCCGACGCCACAGACCCAAGATTCAAAAACAGAACCTATCGACAGTGAGGAAAATATGCTACAAACTACTCTCCTGTTATGCCCAATTGCATTTTAATATACCGTAAAGTAAGTATACAACATAATAATAATTCTTGTAATATTAAATGGATTTTATTATCGCTGTATTCACTTGCTTCACTGCTAAGTCTTTGTTGAACAATTTGCATATAACCATGCTTTTCTCCACGCTCCTATGGGGCACTTAAAACCAACAAAAAATGTTCCATCCAGCAGGCCAAGCAATATGGTCTCGCCACTTTCATCGTGTCGTGAGCCTTAAGTTCTGGTTCAAACTCAACAAATTAGTGTGATCAATGTGCCAGGAATTAGGGCACTGAAAAAAGTTTTGTGTTACCAAGAGTGCAGGAAAAGAAAAGTGTGAAATGATGCAAAAGTAATGTAGAGCGCAATGTGGCTCGACTAACTTGATAACTAAATTTGGCCATCTATGTGCAGCTTATTGGTTGTTTATCTGCCCCGCGGTTGACTGGCGACCAGTCGAGGGTGTACCCTGCCATTCACCTTAAATCAGCTGCAAAAGGCTCCAGCTACCTGCTATCCTAATGAGAAGCAATATACTTTACAAAATGGACAGACTGACGATAATGTTAGCATGGAAAGATAGCACAAACAAGTAGGCGAATCCAGGTCACAAATGGCAATGAAAGACACACCATTGTCTAAATTTCAAACCACTGTACCATCAAAAATATGTGATGCTCTTTTTTAAGGTCATGGAATGCAGTACATACAGTACTTTACTTTTAACAGGCCAGAGAAGAGATGGGGGAGATAAACTGTCAAATACTTTAGACATGGTGAAACAGTCGCCTATTTCTAGTCTAACCTTTTATTTAAACATTGGTCCACATGTCCATGAATTCATTAAATTACAACCTTGAAGATTTTTTTTTTTTCATACAACCAGTTTTTGTTGACTACACACTTAGCCGCAGGCCCAAAATAAAAGAGCAAAAGTTTCTTGCAGCTATTTTCAAAAGTGTTTACATCATTCTCACCACAGAATTACTTCGGTGTTGTCAGTTTGTTGTTTTCCGGATTAGTCGTAGATTAGCAGATGAAATGAACTCTAAGAAGTGTTTTGTAATATTTTAAGCATGGACTTCCTTTCCCAGCCAAGTGAGATTTTCACTTAAGTAAATATCTTTCAGCTGCATTCTACAATGAGCAAATTGTCATCATCAGTTAATGTACAATCTGAACGTAGCATAACATGTTCCCCTATTGATGATATCATGGAGAGAGAGAGCGAGAGAGAGAAAAAACACCACCATTTGCAATTTTCAAGATGAATGTTTTCTAAATGTATCATATATGTTGAAGAAAAATCTCAGTCGACAGAGTTGATTGGAGTCCCATGTGGGATGCAGACTAAAGACTGCAATGTCTTGTCAATATACATACAGGAGCTTTTGTTAAAACTATGTGGATTGGGGCTAAAAATAATAACTATCAGGAATGGAGAAAATGTGGTTTTCATTGCGAATTGACCTAGCCGCTTTTACAAATCTCACTTGCTGCGGGCGATATAAAAGGATGCTAAGAAGCAGCAGGTTTAAATGTCACTTAATGTATTCTGTGAAACACACAGCACTAACTGACTGCATCTGCAGCCACAGCAAACAAGACAGCTGTTTGTTGTTCAGATGGTTTTGGAGCCTTAAGCAGCCCCTGAAGGCATCAGCAACACAAGATATTTAGAGTCAAAAACATGCACAAAGCATGCTGTTGTACTACAGAAGGGACGTGTGATTATTTTTTGACTTGAATGCTTTTGGGCATTCCGTGATGTTCCTGCAGGATACTTAAACAAGAAGGAACCATTCGCAAAATAATGGACCACTTTGTGTGATGGCTAAGATGCTAACATGCTCTGTGGGACTAATAAGAGATAAGATTGGCAACTTTCAATCATAATCAGTGTGTGCGAAAGGTAATTCTCCAGGAAATAAAACCTTAATGGGTTTGTTTAACGCACCACATTTCTCCAGTGTTGCAAAGTCAAAACCCACTTGTGGAAGTCAAGAACAAAGAAGATGTTATTTTTTTAATAATAGTTTCTAAAAACATGAAATGACCTTTAAACGTGACAACACTACACGCTTGTATGTTCAAAGGGCAATTCAGAGCACGTCACACACCTCTGGACACGGCCACAGCCAACCATGCTGGAGGGCAACGCATTGTTTTGAACCAGGGCAAGAAGACTGAACATTGGTCAAGGAAAAGATGGACACTTTGCCTTTCATAAATCAGCAGAATTGACCTCAGATCCCAAATACGCAGTCCATACATCTATGTTTGCTCTGAACAATTTGTTGAAGATAAGCGTCAACATGTGGCCAGAAAATGTATGTTACATACTGAACAAACAGTACATATCTCCATTTTCAATGTTAATATTTTAGTTGAGTACACAAAGGTAACACAATTGTATAAAGTGTATATTTCTTAAGTTGGATATCAGTCAGTTGTTGCTGTACAAGTCATGTAGGATTCTTTGATTTTCAGGATAGCGGCTGACTCCCACCATGCTAAAGTGCTGCTATCTAGCCTTGATGCTAAGCCACTGCTGTTTTAGCTAAGCTAAACTGTCCACTATTCTGTCATTTCTTATTGCTTTGGCTCCAAGAGAGGCTATTTAAATGCTGTTGAAAGTTCTATTTGCAGTTGCACCATGCTAGTTTCCTTTGATGTACCGCAAAAAAGCATATCACTAGCCATGACATCCGCTAGCTAGAGCCTGACTGCACTACATTTATTCACAGAGTCACATAGTGGCTGTAAATCGACGCACTTATACTTCCTATCCCTTACCATGCCTGGCAAAAAGTGTGTGTGGGCGTGTGTGTTAGTGGTGTAACGGATCACAAAAGTCACGGATCGGATCGTTTTTCGGATCAGCAAAAAAAAAAGACTTTCTCTTTATTTGTTTTGTAAAACCCTTTTGCCCATTAAAAAAATAAAAAAATCTAACTTAAATGTCTAATATGGCCGTTTAGGAATTATGAATACAAGTTTAAGTGCAATATGGGGCAGATACATTTTATATATAAAATAACAAGGTATTAATGGCCTTAAATTAAAGCTGTGTTCCTAAAATCTAAACACAGACATTTTTAACTTAAATGTTTTTTAATGGCCAAAAGTTTTATCAAATAAATGAGAGTTCTATTTATCTTCTTCTTTTTTTTTCATTTCAATAATGAAAAAGGCCTCAAAGTGCAATTTAAGGCACATTCCCTTCCTTTAAACATGGAGAGTGAATTACGAAGTAGCCTTGGTCCAGAATATTGAAAAAGAAGGTTACTAGCTGTCAAACTCATTTACAACTTTATTGTAAAGGTCAAACTCTACTCATTTACAACTTTATTGTAAAGGTCAAACTCTACCAGCCAGGCACTCGTTGCTGATGCTAAAAGCTAGCTGCCAACCACTAACGTCATACAATGACGGTGCAATTAACTAGCGGTTTCTTAGTGTCCTAAATTAGCGACTGAATACAAGTTCGGGATAGCGTTGTGTGGATGTTGGTCACTCGCAACTATGTAACGTGAATAAAAACTACAATAAGGACATCCAAAACATCAAAGGTAAGTCAAGCTCACTGTCATGCCACGACATGGGCCAACTTCAAAGTAAATGTCTACTATGGCTATTTGCAATCAGTCAATGCATTCATTATTTGGAAAACTTTATTTTGAAGTTAGCCTTGGCGTAGGCGGTGTTACATTGAGCATGTTTCCAGCTTCCTTGACTTGTATGAATGATGGTGACAAGAGGGAGAAAAAAAATCCTGTATCATTAATTTGAGGACTAATTTCATGCATGCTCCCATGCATGCGACTTACGTGATCCACAAGGGTTTTCAACATTCTCTGGTGCTATAGTGAATGTGGAGTGGACTGATCGTGTATTATATTATATATATTTATATATTCTACAGTAGGCTATAGGACTCAGAACGTGCCATCACTAACCTACGCTAATCCAGCAGTCAAGTCAGAGATACAATAAGGTGTATTTGTATGAAAAACACTCGGTAGGGTTGTGCATCTCTCCACATAACACGATTTGACACAATTCTCGATACATGGAGTATGATACGATTCAAGGATGTAACAATAGGTTCGATTTAGTGGGATTAGGATTCAATTTGATATGGCAACGACTGTATCTTTTATGATGCATGATTAATATGCAGCAATATGTAACCACTCTTCAAAGCCCAAATTATACACGTTAATTAAATTCAAAGTAATAACATATGATCAGCGACATCAGTTTTGTTTACACCACTTCTCGGCCCTACATATAAAACAATCAAGAGGAAAACAGTAGCACAGTAACTGAACCTTCTTGTGCCGCATGACAACAAATTGTTACAGCATTTTGCCTAGTTCTTTCAGTTCATTGCAGTTTCAGTTCATTGCATGCCATTTGGCACCATCGTAAACTGAGGACTGCCAGTATTATTATTTTTTACTTGCTTTACAACCTACCAGTTGAGAATCACTGCTTTAATGCATGCCAACTTTAAGGCCTGCCATTAAGATATAATGCTGCTTTGTAACTTCCCTTCCATTTGTTTAACCTCATTTTAGATTTCGCTTGTCTTTTACTTTGCAGTGTACCGGTAATTTCACCCTTGAAATGTTTGTGTTTTAGCTTAAGCACTATGAATTTTGTTTGTTTATTAAACATATAAACCAGTCAAAGAAATATTGTAATTAAATATAAAGAAAATATTTAAAAGAAAAAAAAATGTTTAATATACATAGTCATCATTAAGCAGTTTACATTTTCAAAAGGAATTAGGAAGAAGTAAAGAACGTATCTAGTCCTACCCCCTTATAAGAAAAAAACATTTAAACTTGCACATATAACAGCTGCACTTATACGTGCATAGATATGCCAACAGTATTGTGCATTTAGTTGATAAGCTAACACATTTACAGATCTATAATTCAGCACAAAGGCTTACACATATATTTTTAATTGCACTCTATTATATACATTTGTACTGACTTATACATGATTATTTTTTTTTACATCTTTTTAGACCCAGCCAGTGACTTACACCTTTTCAGGTTAATTCCAAAATTGTTTCACAAATTTACACCTATAATAGAAACACACCTTTGTTTAATATTTCTTCTTCTTTTTATTTTTATTTTTTTTAATAGACATTTGTACATCTTAAATCATAGCCACTGTCTCTGATTTCAAACAGCTTCTGAATATTGTGGCAAAGTAGGTTATTGTGTATTTTGTACATTATTTGAGCAATTTTAAACTCGACTAGATCATAAAATTTAATTGTGTTTAATTTGATAAATAGTGAATTTGTTGGTTCTGTATATTTTAAATGGTTAATAATTCTTATTGCTTTTTTTTTGTAGTTTGAAAAGTGGGTTAAGTATTTGTTCTGTAAGCATTTCCCCATAATTCCACAGAAAAGGTCAGATATGGTAGTAATAATGAACAATATAATGTATATAATGACTTCTTATTCAAAACATCCTTTGTTTTGTAGAGGATCCCAATAATTTTGGACACTTTCCTTTAAAGCAACACCAAGGAACTTTCAGTGTGTGTTGATTATGGCGGTGCCAAATGGACAAAAGCGGTATAGTTATGTCAGAAGGAAGACCACATTTCCTATAAGGACGAGCGCATTGCGTTGTTTTTTTAGCTCATGCCAGTGAGTGAAATCCGGGCCAATTTTGATCCTTGACTGTCCTTATAGCTGGGTAACGTCCCTTTTCCTTTTTTCTTTTTTGTCACCTCAGACAAAACTTTTCAGTTGTTTTGCAGCTTCTGCCAGGAACGCAGTAATCGTGCGTCGACATTCAAATTGACTTCCGTCTTTGTAACGAATGGGAAAGGAGGAAGTGACCTATGCCGTAAAGCAGTCAGCACTTTTGTAGTTTTTTTTGTGTGGCAGTGTTCCTACCATTCTCCTCAAAGTTGCTTAGTGGCAGTAAAAATGATACAGACCCCCCTCAGGCCATGGCAAAGTTACCGTTAAACTATTTTTTTTAAGTCTATGTTCGATGATCAAAAAAGTTATGAAAATATTTTATTAAGGTTGAAAAGTTCCTTAGTGCTACTATGTAGGACTTCTGGCTTAATCTTTCATCAATAACAACACCAATAAATGTATTTTCATACACTCTTTCTATTTCATTAGAATCTACTCTAATTGTGACTTGGTGCTTGACCAGTCTAGTCCCAAAAACTATCAACTTTGTTTTGTTTAAATTTAGAGATAATTTGTTAATTTGTGTCAACCATTTATATGACCTCTTATGCCGTGTTTCTCTAATTTATTCAATAATATGATCTAAAGTATCAAATGCTTTTTTTTTTAAACTATAAAAATCCCATAGTAAATTCTTTATTATCCATCCTTGTCGCTATAGCTTGTACAAGTTCCATGACTGCCATCGAGGTTGATTGTTTTTCTCTAAATCCATATTGATTTTCACTTAAGAGCTTGTGCTTCTTGATGAAAGTGTCCAGTCTATGCAGGGAAAAAAAGAAGGTTTTTCTAAACGTTTTGAGAACTGTGGCAAAAGTTACATTTGTTTGCAGTTAGTGAATAAATGTCTATCTCCCTTTTTATAAATATGAATGCCTTTTGCTGTTTTCATTTTGGATGTGACAAATAAGGAGAGTGAACAAATGAACAAATTATTAAAAATGTGAGTTTTAGTTTCTAGTTGCAGTTTTAATCATGCTCAAGCTTTTTTCTTTCTTTTAATCATGTTTTATCACTCTGTCTTTAAAGAAACATTGCCTGACAACATATGTATGCAGCAAAGTTTGTACAAGCACCGTACTCACTAAACAGTAATGTTAGCACTGACACTTGTTCTACCCCACATGAGAGCTGTCCTGGCAATATTCTGGACAACCAAAGTACTTGGCCTGGCCCTATATATCTATGACATAGACACTATTCTGCATTTTATCATCCACATAATTTGGAATATAAAATCTGAAGGTGAAGTCATTATTGTTGCTTTACGCCTCTTTAAAGTTTCTTACAGCTTTTAGGTCATAACCTAACGTGTAATTTTTGTATACTTTGTAAGGCATATGGGTCACGAGTTACTGATTGTATGATTCAAGAGAAAATGTACATGTCTTAGTTCTTTTTGAGGTCCATACATCACCAGGGAAAAAAATAATCTAAAAATCATATTTAACCCTTTTAGGAAGTTATCCTACAAACATTTCAAAGACGTATTTTTTTTCCTCTTAAATATGCAGTGGAATGAAAGCGGCGTGGGCTAATTACGAGCATTCTTCACTGAATTAGTGTTCAGTGTGTGGCAAGGCAGTGCTCTCCTTTGTCTTGATCCCTAAACTGATCCCTTGCTTATACCCCAGGAGGTCGTAGGTCACTTGGTTAATTAAGGGCCCAATCAGTCTTTAGATAAACTCATCTGAGCTTAATGTTTGCACTTTTTGAGGTCCAGCAGCTCTGCCTGGTACCCCTGATCTTTGCGCGCACTCGACTAATCTAACCACAGACAGGGGGAGTAGGTTAACCCAGCTCAACAGCGCCAAGCTGGAGCGGCCTTTTCATTTGACAACTTCAGTCAGCGAAGAATGTCTGTAAGCTCTTGCCAAACCAGAGGAATAACTCCAACACGCCGTATTGTACACAAGGTGAGGGTTTGAGGAGGGGGCACCCTAAAGCTCTCAAAGCGCTGCAGATTAGGTTGATGCTGCGTGAGAGGACCAGTGTTTGTGGCCCTTATACTGTATTTGAGCGCCATGGCTGGCCCTGCCATGCCACACACATCCAAGGGTGAGGAAAGTGTGGCTGAGCAAGCAACCATGAAATCTCTCAATGTGCTGAGGATGGATTTAGTTCAACAAAGATTACTCAATGGCTGCCAGAATATGGGCTCTTTACTAGGGATAGACTAATTATCGGCCGGGCCGGTTATCGGTGCCAATATTCAGCTTTTTGACGAATATCGGCATCGGCTTTTTTGAAGAATCATACGGTCGATAATATATCAATTTAAAAAAAAAGATGTATTTAAAATTTCCGTTAACGTTGTAACCCTGGGAACTCTCTGCACCTTCTGTTTTTATTTGAAATTAGAACTAAGATAAAAAATAATAATAATAATACTGAAAGATATTGTGAAATTTTGGAAAACTTCATTCAGTGTAGAAAATAATAGGGAGCTATTTACTTGTTTAAGTTTTTATTTGACTTTTGTAGACATGCTACTGGCCCTTGGGAGATCTCTGAACTTTTTGTTACAATTTGAAGATGTCTATTGACTAAAATTGTATTTTACGAATCCTAAAAGTTCCTTAATAAACATATGCTTAAATGTTCAACAAATTTAAGAGCTGTACATTTTTCATGCCAATATTTTCCTTTTTAGTGAAAATTAATATTGGCTCCAAATATCGGTTATTGTTGTCTTTGACTACTAATAATCGGTATCGGTATCTGCCCTGAAATAACCGTATCGAGCTATCTTTACTCTTTACAATAATCAATGTAGTTTTTAATATTTTATAATCAGTACAACTTTATATGCACTGCATAGCGGTTTTATACGGTATGTCTCGCACAGCCGTCTAAAGGCATATGAATGCAATTTTCATCTTATGTCCTCTCCTCATGCAGCCACGATTGTTTGACTTGCACCATGAACAGAAAATAAGTAAAAAATTAAAAAATTAAATAACTCTTCTAAAAACTAAATTAACTAACTAGCTAAAAAAAAAACACTACCAACAACAACACAATGTTCGAAACAACAACACGTAGCTCTCAATGTTTTTACAGGACAACAGGGCAAAAAGGAAACTTACCAAAGAGCGGTGTCAAAATGCGCCCTCAAACGCTACGGCTTCAAGTCGTACAGAAAAACCTTAAGAGTCTCCTGGCCCTCGCACTGCCAGGGAATCAAAGCTATGAAAAGATGTGAATGTAGCTGAGCAAATAGGATTAAAGATGGCTAAATCCAAATGGCTGGAAGCACAGCATGCATTAAAGAGGAATTCTCTCAGGAAAGATAATCCCCATATACACATTCTAACACACTTCACTCACCCCTGGCTTTTTTTTTTTTTTTTTTTTACGCACACTCATAGTAATTCCACGATTGCCTGACTGTCCACACACCACAGTCAATACAGTCTATAAATACTGTACACTGCTCAGACTGCAGCAATGACACACGCTGATTCCACAGATGGAAATATTGTAGCGGAATAAATCACTCTTTGCGTCGTCATCTCCAGTTTCTGCACCACAACCAGAGATCGTCTTACCTTCAGCACTTCCATTGGCACCTGTGCCGGGGCCGGCGCAGGGACGGTGACATTGATGGCGGGCGTCTGCGCGGCTGTGGTTTGCAGGTACTGGGAGTCCTGTTGCCGGCGCTGCTCCTGTCGTTCCTGCTCCTGAAGCTGCTCGCGCATCAGCTGTTGCCGCAGCAGGATGCGCGAGGTTGTGGCCGAGGAGCCGAGGGGAGGCTTGGAAGCGGCGCGCTGCTCCGACGGGCTGCGGGAAGGGCAGAACGATGCCAGGTGATTGAGGCGGGACAGACGGAGCGAAAGAGGGCACGGGTGGGAGTTGAAAAGGTGAGATGAAGAGCATCAACTTAAAAGTGAAATGAGAGGGCAGAGAGAGGTCAGGTGAAGAGAGGGAGGTCAAGCAAGATGATGGTGAGAGATTAGCAATGTTGATTCACTAGCGTGTCTCCATTGACATACGCCTGAGGGTTTGGTTGCTCGATGTGGGGGCCACTCTCCAATTGCTATACACGGCACTTCTGATCACTTTTTCGTCCCGGACTGTTCTCTCATTTACACTTAAATTCTATCGGGATTGCCGCCACATGCAGTAGCCACTCCCAGCACATACCAGTAGGACTGCCTGGCTCACTGTTCCTGTCCTTGCCCAGTGAAGAACTTTATGGGACAATTCATAGGAGTAAATCAGCGTCCCACAAAATACAAATCACACAATACCATCACTCAAATTGGCCTTTCTGCATTTTTTGTTGCACATGAACTCATTTGCTCCCAAAAACGTATAAGAACGTTCTATTTTAAATATTGCCTCGGTCCCAAAAACTTATTTATACGTACGTTTTCATGCTAGAGCATACAGAAGGCTTTGATACAGCCTTTGAACTGAAGAGAAAGCTTAAAGCAATGGTAGTTATTACAAAAACGGCCAGCAGGTGGCAGCAGAGTATAAGAGATCAGCTAGGGCCATGTTGCAAAAAGCCCCCCCCCCCCCCAGTGTTTGAAACAGGTTTGTGAATAATGATGAAACTTAGCCATGCAATATTCTAATGCAAATTGCCGCAAAACGGAAACAGATAGAAATATACATTTTTCCTGATGAAAGAAGAGACCCCAATCTTTCTTTTGGTAGGTTCCATGTTTTTATAGCAATAGAACCCAATATTCTGTGGGCCTTGCACAATCAGTCAAAATCCAGTCAAAATGACGGGAGTGAAGGAAGTTGCTTCAGTGAAAATGGCTGGGAGTGAATGAGTTAAGCAATGACAACATAGCCTTTTCTAATCTATCAGTGTATTTTTCCTAAATCAGTGTTAAATTTTCCAATTTTCCAGGTCCAGAAAGTAAAAACCCTGAAACTGTCAGGTAAACGAGCTCATCTCCACCTGTTGAGTAGAAGCGCCTGTGGCTAAAGCTAACTGTATCAGGGTTTTTGCTTTCTGGATCTGGATTTCTGGATTTCTCAATCCTGATTGTAAGGAATTTTTGGGGTTGACTTACTCTTTAAATACTTATGAGGATAATTGATTAATTAAATTGGTTTAATTGCTGGTATACAAATATTTGGGTCTGAGTGCTTGCATCAACTGTGAACAACCAATTAAATATTTTCTTAGTGACCTATTTAATGTATCTGCAAACAATCCGTGTCAGAATTCGGCTCATTTACATAATAACGTGCGGCTTAGCCTTTTTCAAGTGCACACTGTCTGAAACACTAAGTCAAAGTGGCACAAGCACATGAACAGATTCACACACCAATTGACTCGTGTCTTTCGGCGGCTTGATGCTGAATAGCTTCCCCCATGACTGAATATATAATTAGTGCTTTTATGGGCACGTGCTTTTGTGCATTACACTCTGAGCTCCCATTTCTGCAATCAGAAGCCGCTCATCTTGTCACCACCCCCAAGCCCCGCCCCCTACTCATCATTGGCCACACAGTAGATGGAGGAGGGCTGCACATTGACTCATTTTCATGAGACAGGACCGCCCCTCAAAACAGATTAATTTCAGTGAGGCTGAAGAAACACTGAAAAGCATGTTGCAATTCTTAATCCTTTAGAATATTTTTGACAAAAGTATGCCAGAGAAATGTTATTTCAACACTTGGGAACAAATTTAAATGGGTCATAGTGTGTCTCCTGTAAAATATCGGCAAACCCAAATCTCAACATGAATATACATGATGAAACAACATCCATTAATATATGTATAAGTACAGTGCTAACATTTTAATAGAACATTTCCGATGTGACCATTTTTTAAGCTTCACACATACAGCAAAAATGTATACATGTATTTATAAATGTAAATATTTATCAGGGTTTCCCCCAGAAAACTAATTGGGCTTAGCCTGGTGGGGGTGGGGGTGAGGAAAGCCTGGTGGGCCGCCGGGCTAATAAAATGTTGGGGGAAAGCCTGATTTACTAATGGAGAATGAAAATATACAACAAACACAACCACAGCAAGAAGGAGGTATAGCTTTTAGGGTCAAGTCTTGATCCATTTGTCCCAAAAAAAAATCCGTGGAAATTCATGGAGTGGTAAATAAAATAAAATAAAACTCTCTAATTATTATTATTGTATTTTACAAATTTTATTTGTAACAATTTTGGGCCGATCTACATTTCTACAATCCAGTCTGCTACATTTCATTTTATAATAGCTACTATGGATCTATCACAAGCTACTTACTGTTTGAGCTTTTGTTTTTTTGTTTTTTGATAAAACGGATCCTTATTTTTTTAAGATACATTCCAACATGATAAAATGAGCAGTATGGCCCAAACTGTTTTGAGCTAAATTCAGCGTCATGCTCAAAACGTTTTGCATAAGAGAAAGAGGAACAAGAGGGGCTGTTTCAGTTTTCCCACTCTCTTTAAACCGAGACGGCTACTCCCCAGACAGCGCTCCGAAAATAGAGGGACTCTGCTGAAGCAGAAGTTGTCGGGATGAAGCCTTCATTGAGCGAGTGATCCTTTTGATAAAACTCAGCAAAACGTCTGGCCAATCCAGCTGTGCAGTAATCGCACTAATTAGCCGGCAGAGTCAAACACAGCTTCGGTCTGCCGTGTATTGAGTGGGTGTTGGGCCCTCAACGTACGATAATTCCCTTCCTTCTCTCCCAGCAATGAATATAATCTCATTGTCTGAAGACACACCCACTCAAGCTTGGACAAAAGCAGAAATACAAGATACAGTAGGCAAAGAAACCACATTTTCTGTGCCGGTATCAACTGTAACGAAGCAGCCAACCGTTTACCAGGAATTTCTGAGACAAGACATGGATGGATGATCTTTTATCAGTATTGTTGTCACTGTGTTGTCAATCATTACTTCTGATCATTTAATCACATACAATGAATGTAAAAAAATCAAAACGCCCTTATTCAAATGCCACTTTTTTTTTATATATATATTTTTTATATTGTAGAATTAGACCAAGATAAATCATGTCGAAACTTTTTTCCCATAATTGAAGTGACCTGACCTTAACCTGACCTGAAAAAATATATATTTTAGAGAGAAGGGAACCTAAAAGTAAGCAACTGAGATAATGTGACTGTGCAAGTGTGCACATGGCATGTGTTTAAATAGGGGTCTGCACACAACGGCCACCATTTAAAGTGCCTCTGATTAACCTCAAATAAAGTTCAGATGTTCTACTACACTTTTCCTGACATTTATTTTTACTTTCAAGCATGTCTTGTGCTAACACTGAGTACCGGTAGTAGTCAATGGAACTGTTCATTTTTAGTTTATTTTGCCTAGACTAAGACCCCAGTTTCAGCTGAGCCCTACAGCATGATGCTGCCACCCCCATGCTTCACTGTAGCTATGTTATGAAGAGCAGCATTGTGTTTGCGCCAAACACCACCTTAGCAAGGACGCTGATAGCTGGAGGTTGATTAACCGCCAACCAACATGAACGCCTCACTGAAATCAACAGGTGGTGCCTTCACGTGGCAAACGGGCAGCGGTGCTTCAAGCATGTGGCAATATTTTTGCTAAAACTGAGACCGGTAGCACGGTCGCATAGTGCTTGCAAGTCTATCCTCAAACATAGCAAAAGCACAAGTGAAAAAGTACCTACTAACTGACCAAAATCATCACATCACAGTTGTCATGGAGAATCCACCAAATACCTTCCTGTAACAGTGAAAAGACAGACAACATACTAGCATCTGCTTAGAAGATGAAACAAACGGAAGTGCATGGTGGTCCATGAATAAACTCAGCCATATTTACCGGTATGTATTTATGCTAATGTCGCAAAAGAAAGCAACCAACGAGCCTCTCTCTCAACCATCAGCATTCATCCCACACATCTCTCAAAAACAAAACAAAAAGCCTTCATCCCACACATACAGTAATAGACACTAGGGGTGTACCAAAAAAATTATTCTAATAAGAATCGCGATTCTCATTTAGTACGATTCTGAATCTTTTTTTTAATGTCCCAAAATCGATTTTATTTAAATTATTTTATACTGTCTTTCCTTTGTTTGTATGTGCCTTTATTGGGAGCTCTGTTCATGTTGTACCTGATTTGGCCATTTAGGGGCAGTGTGGTTCCACGCGGTCTGATACACTGTTAAGTTGTAGCCACATTAGAGAGTAGAAGGAAAAAGTCACGATCAAGTTATTCCAATAAAAGTTTGTTTTGTTTTTTCAGCGTGGAGCCGTTCTTTTGAGTGATAAAAGTGCTGCGAGTAGCGCACTAATTAGCATTAGCGAGTCAGACTGGAGTAGATCATTACGATTCCTTGAACATCTATAAATTGAAGCAAAAATCATTGTCAATCAAATCATTTTGAATAAAAAATTCGTTCTTAATCGAAAATCGATTCCGAATTGAATCGCACACCCAAAAATCGGAATCGAATCGTGAGACATTCAAAGATTCCCACCCCTAATAGACACATGCTCACAATCCTGTCCTTCCAACTTACTCATCCAAACACAAATCACAGACACCTTCATTATTAACTAATATTACATAAACATTATACTGAGTAGGATCCGCACTGTTTGATTCCATTCCATGAGAGCACACTCGTGCAACAACATTATCTCAGTTATTTATTTTTACTTCCTCTCTCTAAAATATTTATTCTCTCCCATTTTCAATTTATTGTATTCAAATAATTGGATCTCTGGATTGCCTGCTCGCCTGCCAAGTATGAAATTAAACCACTTACTTTCTGTTTTCACAAAATGTGTCTGAAAGTAATCCATTTGTAATTTTACCGAATGGTTAAATTGGCCAGTGGTAGTAGCTTTATGCAAGTACCATTCAGTTGCAGACAGGAAGTGAAAGAGTGATCATCTCCTGCTCTGGAGGGAATCTTACAGTCTCCAGTAAAAACCACAAGTGTCATGATGTTTTGCTTGTCTCCTTTTTGATAAATATTTGCTAGAAGGGTCGGAAAAGTCACTAATTATAGGATCAAAGATGCAAAGTTGGTAAAGCTGAGTTGCCACTCTATTGTTGAATGCTCGAGCTCTGCGCCTGGGTGTCACGGTAACAATAATACTAATCTGCATTTGCCTGAGACGGAACATACAATTTCAACAAGAATTTGACAAATGGACATTAAGTGTGCTCTAATTCATTATGTATGATGTATTTCAACCGAACAAGCTCATTTTATGACTACTGTATTTGGAAGAAAAGAAAAAAACTTGGCGTACATTTAAGATGTTTTGTGAAGAGTGGTAGAAGTTTTTAGCACCATTAACTGTTCAGTATGTGGTCATTCTGTGCTATGTCCTATATATCATTTATTGTTGATGTTCGTCATCGCTGTACGTCTGTGCACAATAGGAGGAAACAAATGAACTGAACGTGTTCTCATCTACTGTACATGCAAGGTTATCTTGTAGGGTTGCATGGTAAAATAGTACCTTGCTTTTAAAGACGGGTTAGGGTTGCTACATCTTGTTAGTACGTTTCCTACCACAGTCTGTGTGTAGTTAAACAAATGCGCTCAAATAGAAAAATACTAATACATAAAGTGTTCAACTAACTAAGAGTGTGCCAATGACTTTATGCAGTACGGTATGACTTGGCATGAAAATGAATGCATTTAAATAGAGATAGAGTTCACACAAATGACTCCGTGGCACTCTGAATATAGTTTTTTTGGAAGCCATTACAAACTATCCAAACAATACAGAAAGAGAAAAGGGGAAAGGAGTATGTTATTCTGTGTGTCTTACTTTTTGTTCAGTGTAATGTTATTTTGTTTGCATGAACTTACACTACTGCAATGATGGTAATAATTTAATAAATAAGCTTAAAATGGTAATCATAATTTATTTAATAGCTTTAAGATGTTCACACAGCATCCTGTTTGTGCATTTTCTGCACTGTCAATTTGAAATAATGTTCTGTTTTTGTTGTTGTTTTTTGGGTTAATAAAGGGATGGATATAGAATTTTTTAATCCAATTCTTCGGGGGAGGGGGGGGTCAGCATTAATTAACCTATTATTGAAATAATCGTTAGTTGCAGCCTTACATCAGTGTTTTCCTCATTGAATATCAAACAGTATGATATTTCTCTACAGACTCACCTGTTTCTGTTTTTTTAAATCAAAATATTACATTTTCAACACATTTCTGCATTCCCCACTATACACCACAGCCAAATGGAATTACATTATAATAAAGACAGTAAGACATTCATAATACTTTATATGCAGTTAGTATTGATTAATTGCTTGGTAGATTAGAAACATCTAAGTGAACTGCAGCTAAACAAAAAATACTTGAATGAACCTTTCAATTTTTAGCTTAGTTCTTTTTTTTCCTTTGTTCTGCATCCAAAACCTTGAAGCTGCTTTAAAGCTCATAATGCATGATTCCATTGTCTGCAAGAGTGATTGCGGTTCTTTCATCACAGAATTTTAAATCCAAGTCACTCGATTTAATATTTTCATGTTCGTTGTATTGTTTTAGTTGTTAATTAGTTAAGTTAGTTAAGTTCAAAATTGATTCAAAATCTGTTATTTTTAGAGCTGTAACTTTAATATCTTGATATTTTTGCTCACAGTTATCATACTGTCAGAATCAAATGAGCCCATGCCGATCTGACACAACAAAAAGCTAGACCTCCAAACACACAAGAGCATTCAGCAGCTTTTGCCCCCACAAAATTGATGATGTGAGAGAACAAAGCAACCTCACAAGCGGAATGGGTTGATGAGAAAAAAAATCCACTTGAGGAATGGTCACATGATCATCCATAAATATGTTGCACACATGGACATATATAATCTATGCATTCAATCAAGGCATTTGAAAGTAAGAACATCTTTGCAAACCTTCAGTCAATCAGTATTAATGCGAAATGATGGTTTTAGGATGTTAAGATGTGGCTCTCCCAGGGGATGTGGTTAGGATGCCGCTATAAGAACTAGTCATGTTGCTGTTCAATTCTGAAACTTTACTTATTTAAATACATACAAGGTTTTAAGCCTCCCACCCGCCTGTTTATTTTTTTTGTCACTACTTGGAACTGTTGCTTGGCCAGCTCACAAACTCAAGTGTGAAGTCTGAACTATATGTTGCAAACTGAGTTTTTAAAATCATCTCTGCTGCCATCAAGTGGTCACAAAAAAGACAAAATAAAATCTAGAGTTTCAGCTCTGCAATGAAGTGAAATGTGAAGTGACATCAGGCAAATAATGGATCAGAACAAATGCAGAGTTTAAAGGATCAATTATGAATAACTGGAAGTGTACATTCAATTTTTGGCAGATAGTGGAGGATTGGAGTAATGTATTGTAAAATTAAGCACAAAAAAAGATCTGAAGTGAGTTCTTATTTTAGTGAATGTATATAATTTACTGTAGCTGAGGAAAGGCACCAAAAGGCCACTTTAGGAACTTTAATATGGTGAAAAATATTGTTTTCTCTTTGTTCAGATTGGGGATATGAATAATTTCTAATGCAACCAAGGTTATTTTAGTTAACGAAAACAAATGAAAAAACTTTTCAAAAAACAAAAACTGAAACTACATTTTATGTTTACAAGACTGACTAAAACTAACTATAATTATAGCAAAAATGTCCTTCGTTTTAGTCTTTGGTAATTGATTTAATGCCTGAGCCTTTGGGGATGATTTGAAATGTGATTTTAAGTATATTTATTTAACCGGAATAAGGACGTTTGAAAGTCACACAGAAGTGGTATCATCTAGAAACAGTCAATAAAAAAAGCACCTTCAGATGACGTCACTCCGAGGCGACAACGAAATGCAACACTAAATAAGAAATGAGTTACTTTTCTCATTTTACCATGGTGTTTATTAAATATTGCGCACGAGTGGAGGTGGCAAATCCAGGTCCAGAAAGTAAAAACCCTGTCACAGTTTGGCTTTAACCCCAGGTGCTAGCTAGATAGCTAGCTCCCTGGCTAGCTCCCATGATGCTCGTTTACCTGCTAAGAAGCCAAACTGTGGCAGGGTTTTTACTTTCTGGACCTGGATTTGCCACCTCTGCACACAAGTAATACACATTAAAAAACAACAACGAAAACTAATACTGAAACTAACTAAAACTAAGCATTTTTTAAATAACTAAAACTAATAAAAACTAACAGAACCACCCTGAAATCTAATTAAAACTAACTAAATTTAAAAAACAAAAACTCAAAACGGAATAAAAACTAACTAAAATGAAAATTACAAAACTTTAATAACCCCGAATGCAACTCATGAAAGTCTTGTTTTGTGTAATTTCTATTCAACAAAGAAAAACATCACTTCAGATGACAAAATGATGACCAGAAGCATCTCCATAAAACAAAGTTATTCATTTGGTGGCCTCTAGTCAAGTTACTGTGAAACACACAAAAGATATGTTGTCTAGTTTTCCCCCTGGTTTTAACTTTAATGCATTCATCTGCAATTCCTCTAGTATGTATGTGATCTTCTTGTGCTTAAAAGCGGGTGGACGGAGATCATTCAACACCTAATGCTGATTCGGGGTGGGTGGGCTGGGGAGGGGTTAAATCTGTCCCAACACAAACAGCACAAGATTAACTGACGTATATTCCAACATGACTTCAAAATCCCTCGCTTTAACAACACATGCCTGTAATATCCGAGCTGTGCTGCCATACTCACACTCGGTCAAATGGGCAGGGTCTGTACACTTGCACTCCGACGGCCTCCATGTTTGTTTGTTTACTCCTGAAGGTGTACCACCCGCCCTTGGAGCCTAGTCAAAGTCATGCCGCTTGGTGCAGCTCTGAAAGTGTGTCAGAGGGGGGAGGCTCCTGGGCCCTGCCCGCGCTCTCCAATCACCACGCAGAGTTCTCGGCGGAGAACCAACCCCCGTCTGAGTTTAGAGGAAGAGCGCGCACCCGACACTCTGCCCACCAAGGCGCAGATTCCAAACACAAACAGATACGGTTTCGCTGGCTGATATAAGTCTCTGCTGGTGAATAGTTGTTGTGTAAGATTTAGTCAAGTGTAATCCATCTCGAGAATTTTTTTATTTAAAGTTGATACAATATTACAGAGGCTTTTGCTCCAACTGTTCTACCAATATGGTTGAAGATAGGGTGATTAGATGTCCCATTTTGACTGGGACAGTCCTAATTTTGAGCTTTGGGTCCCACGTCCCGGCGTCCTGTTTTTTTGCCACGTGTATGTCAATCACACAGCTATCATAGCGATTCACACAATAAACCCATTAAAAAGGGATTTAACTGTTAAATTCCTTCCTATTTGCTTCTAAATTCACATTTGCGTTCTCATTCGCATCCAGATCTAATCGGTAGCAGGCCGGAACTACGACTACTTCCTGACTTTCCTACTGCCCACTGCTGTCTCCACTCGCCAGTCCGACAATGCAAGCTGAGCTTTCTAGCAGTATATTTCCAATGTTACAATACGTGACCGGCGCGAGGTTAACGGCATAGCCAGCTTCGAATAGAGATCGTCACGCATCCTAAAATGGCCGTTAGCGCCGCCATTTTGGCACTATAGAAAACACGTCCGCCACTTTAAGTAAACGGCAAACGCCACACTTTAACAATGATAGACAGCTGTTGTGGACCAGCTGCCACAACGAGAAGAGGCAAAAAAAAAAAAAGGATTAAGCATTCTCCAGGCAACCAAAAGAGGAATCAATGCGTAGCCAATGGTTCGCAGCAGCCATAAAAAGGGTGAACAACGAGACGGAGGATTTGATCTTATTGCTTGTGTATCGATCACTTTATATCAGGCAAGTCAATTACTGAATCAGTTAGTCGTGTAGATGTAGCTTGATTGCATAGTTATTAAATGAAGGCGAAAGACGTGATCGGGCACTTTGTACATGGTGGTACATTAGCATCTGCTGAATCAGCAGATGCTAATCTGCCTGAAGCAATAGCCTCCTACCACACACAAAATGTGGAGGAAATAATCCGTTTCGTCTGTTTGTGCTGCTACGGTTTCATAGATATTACACAGTTGAATTTAATAATTGACCAACACCATAAAGAAGACTTTTTACGGCACAAATGACGGCAGCGTAGGCCGAATTAGCAAATGCTAACGTACCTAAATAAAACTGCAAGACGTGCGTGAAACTGCTAACTTCAATGTCATTTTGACCACACATAAAGGGGAAATAAATCCGGATTGTACAAACTTGTAAGGCCTTTGTATGATCAGATTTGCAACCACTCACCAATGTAAGAGAGGGGGTAATTCCATGTAGCAGTGTTGAAAAAAAGCACTCCTGACACTTCATCGGCAATGTTAGTAATAATATCCAACCTCTGCTCACCCTGCGCATGTATATCATGTCCTTTTCATCAAAGTGACTGTCAATTTTCTTGGGCGGAAAGTTGACGGATAAACGCGACGCAAGTACAGGGGGGCACACTCTAAAAACAGTTGGGTCAAAAATAACCCAACTATGGGTCACAAATGGACCGTTCCTGTACTTGGGTCAGTTTGACCCAATTTTGAGTCAAGAAATGGGTCTTTTAGAGTAAAACAACTCAAAAATATTGAGTCAAATTGACCCATATAAGTGAATCGGTCCATTTTTGATCCACAATTGGGTTACTTTTGACCCAACTGTTTTTAGACTGCATGTTATAGTCACATGACGTCCAGATCTCCACAGTTTCTTGGTCGGAGGGGAGTGGTGGAGTCGTGGAGGGAGATGTCATGCTCATCCTCGCGGACATGCGGGTGTACAACACAATTAGGATGGAAACTGAAAAAAAACCCACAAAAAAAACAAGAGACCACGCACCATGCACAAGCTTGACACAGAGGTTGCAGTTACGTTTTAGACCAGAGGACGGCAGTCACGAGTAAAAAATTAAACTCCACAAGGCTCCTTTAAAAACAGGGTTATCACTATAGGTAATTCTCATGCATAAGCCTGCTCATGTGGTGACCCTAAAAACTGAATACCTTGCCTTCATTTCCAATATCCTATCTTTGCCAAGCAGAAATATAGTTTTTGATTTTCTATTAATGACATAATACTTTAAATTTGATAACAATTTGGTATTTAAAAAGGACTCCATTTGGCATAATATAATTTACAAAAAATGTATGAGTGATCAATTCACTCTTGCACGACTCACAGGCCACGTGCGGCTTGTTTAGCTTTTATTGCCGCCTCGTGGCAAGTTCTAGGCATGGGACAGTTTAGACGATTTTAACGAGGGGTTTTGCCTTCAATTAACTTTTTTTTCCCTCCTCAAGGGAGCATACACGGAAGAAGAGACAGGGGTTGGAACTAGTGATAGATACACATGGCTGGCCTTTGTATTGTCCTAAAAAACAAAACAAAACTGTGTACATGTGTAGGTTCCAATGTGACATAATTGACAACATTTATTTATTTATTTAAACTTAACATGAAACATGTTTGTTTATGTACCAAATATTCTATATTTAAAAAAAAAAAATTGACTGTTCAGTGTGTGTGTGTGTGTGTGGTGGTGGGGGGGGGGGGGTTTGTTCTGTTTGTATTTACCCAAATACTGCATTTAAAAAAAAAAAGGAAATTTTTGAGTTGTAATTTTAATACTGTGATACTGTAACACAGCAATATTTTTGCTCACTGTTATCATACTGTCAGAATGTAATATCGGCCCATGCCTACGGCAACTTAGAACCATATGAAAACAGTCAATAAAAAAAAATTATATTCTGCTACATAAATATACAATAAACATTATGCAACTAAGATACAATGCCGACATTGAAAGTCTTATTTCATCTCAAGAAATTTTGTTTTCAAAAAAAGATTTAACTGTTAAACATGGCAACACAGCGTGCTCCCGTCGGCGTTCAAGCTTATCGTAGGGTCCTGTGATTTGATCTTTATTGTCGCTAAAGTGGCTCACCCCTTGACTTTTCTCTGCTAATGTGGCTCTTGAGTGAAAAAATTGTGAGCGTCACTGATCTATTGGATTATCATGGATTTGTATCTATTCTTCCAGCAGAGGGTGCTATTTATCTATCAGCTATTGTACATCAAATGTTGCTTGGTTCACATAAATCATCCAACAAAGGCAACATAGAGGTGCAATATGGAGAAAGAACACACCCTGGAGGGAAACACGAGATCTTCATTCTACTATGGCCAGGCCATCACAAGAGAAGAGACCCTCAAACCTCTCCTCCGGGATGCAGGTCATTGAGTCAACATAACACGTCACAAACATCCCCAGTGTGTTGCTGCAGAAACTTTTGCCATGCAATTTCCAACAGACTGCAAAAGATGATGGGGAAGCATTAGTGTGAAATACAAGTATAAACAATCCATTTTGATGGCTTTGCTCGCACTAGCAATGCAGTGCAAAAAAAAAAAAAACAGTATGCAACGTAGTAGTTGGAAAAAGATAAGACTTTACAAACAGCTGTAGGGAGAAGCTCTGTGTTTACCAAAGGACTGGACAGGACTGTCATCAACTCAATAAATACTTACAAAGTGAAGTACTGCCAACGTGTGCAAATACTGTAATATTATTGAGCCACTCATCCTTTGTAGCAATTGATTATAAAGGATAAAATAGTGAATTTTTTTTTAAACGATGACAAGGTTCATTTGGCTATTTCCAAGAAGACCGGGCAACCTTTAACTTGCCTCGTCCTTAATCCTAAGAAAGCACTTCACAGTTTCTATCAGCTGTTTGATGGGGACAGCACAGCGATCTGACATATTTTTCTACGCTTTTACTCAAGAAGGAGCATCCAGGACAAGGACAGGCATGTTTTAAGCCACGTGTCATTTCGTCATGACTGTTAGAAGAAGAATGTAACGCATCAACAAAGAAAATTGCATGTTATCTGCATTCACCCATGTCACTTTTTACAAGGAACAAGGGTGGTGAGCAGCATTGTTTATTGTTACAGTCACTGAGCATCTTCCAAGTGCTTTCAAATGAACATTATTCAATTAGCCTAACATTAAATTACTAGTCTACATACTGCACTGGAGGCGGGTGCAATATTCAGAGAAAAAAACTCGCAAATTTGCCACTTTATAAACTCGCAAATTTCATATAGTGGCAGATTTGCGAGAGAAAAAACTCAGAAACTTACGAGAAATACACGTAGCGTAGCTAAGGTCTAATCATGTGAGGATTTGTTGGTGGTTAATGGGACACTGTTTAAAAAATTAAAAGACTGGATGGAGACGGATTAATTCTTAAATTTAAACTTTACTCGTCATTCACCCCAGCCAGAGCGACAACACTTCCTGATTCCCTATCAGCTGACTAACGCTAACCAATCAGATGCTAGCATACTTTAGATAAATGCTAGTGAATGACGGAGAGCAGCAGATTGGACATCAATTTAGATACTTGTACAAAAAAATACCAAAATGTATGAATGTGTAAATAATAATTCTGAAAACATAAATGTACAAGTATATATAAATTTTAACAAATTAACTTAAATGCTTGATCGTCCGGGTGTGGACCTTCGCAAAGTGAGGTGTCTTTCTCGCTGGTCAGTGGCCGTACACAACGGTTCAAAGAGCGAATGCTTAACATGATATGAATAATCTATGCTAAAGCAATTACTATCTCCTTATTTGGAAACCCAATCGAAAAGTATTAGCACAAACAGTCGAGTAGTACATTACGTGTATTTCTCGTATGTTTTTAAAAAAAAATTCCTCGCAAATCTGCCACTATATAAGGTGGCAAATTTGCCACTTTATAAACTCGCAAATGTGTTACTTTATAAAGTGGCAAATTTGCAAGAAAAAAAACTCGTAAATTTGCGATTTTTTTCTATCTGAATATTGCCCCTGCCCTCTAAAAAAATATATATTTATACGTGGCCCTAATACATTGTGATAATTTTCTGATATGAAAAAAGGCCCATTGTTAGACCTCAACAGTGCCAAGGTTACTGAAGTTTGTCCGAAAAGCATATTAAGTGTTAAAGATTAAGATTACGCCTGAAGATGAGGAGAGTGCCACAGCTGTATGGTGCCGGTGCTCAAAACACATAATCCTTAAGATCTCAACAGCCACAGGCCAGTAGCGCTAATAACAAACATCTGATGAAGACACTGCCGGGAGCTGGTTCTGAACCACAGTCACCCCCGGTGAGACCATCAGCCTGGTATTGGAGTAGAGGTCATCTTCCTCCTACATCCAGCTCTTTTCCACCTGGAGAAATCTCCTGTTCTTTGATTTCTCCAATGATTTGGCTAAACAAGGCCCACAGGGAAGAGTCTATGTATGCACCATTCCTCTCCTCATCTCGGATGATGACAGGAAGTACAGTAACTAACTCTGAACTTTGTGGACTGGTAACCGAGGAGGACCCACCTCCTCTTCAACGCAAAGGAGAAGCTGGAGATGGGTTTCCGTATTGGAGCAGACAAATCAATATTAGAGGCAACAGTCATTTTTCAGAGAATAGTCTGCTGGGGCAGCGGCATCTCAGCTGCTGACAGTGGAAAACCAGGCAGAAAGCATCAAGATCAAAATAGCCTGCATGTATACAATTGTTTATATGCTACTACTGTATTTATTAACGCAGCTGACGTTATGAATGCTAACCTGCATGCTAACATAGAGACAATCGCGGGACTTGTTCATCATGGCAAAAAGAAAAAAGCCAAAAAGCCCCCGGGATCAACAACACGAGCAGCGATAGCTTGGAACGGCATGCACTGAACACGTGTGTGATTACACATCAGTGAGTGTGGCGTGAAAGCAAACGACAACGCTGCATTCAAAGTTCTACACTAGTATCAGTAAATGGCATCTGCCCGTTATTTGCTTGCACACGCCGATACCAATGACAGTGTTTTAATGCTGTATCGAGGCCCCTCCCGATACTAGTATTGGTATCAATGCAACACTATAAATTCTTTATAAATGATTTTTTATCCATTAATTTCCAAATGATCTGTTATACAAAACAAATGCAAAAAAATTGAAAATCACATTATTATGTCTTGATTAAAATGTCAGATTACAGTTTTTTATTGCATTCCTGAACATGGTAAATTAGTTATAGAGGTTGAATTTTATGCTTGATTCATTTCTGACTTCTTGGACAAGCCCACAAGCTCAAATCAGAGATCAAAAGATTTCAGTTTGAAACTCGTCATGAGTTACGTGAAAATGAAAGAGTATGCATTAAAGCACTTGACGGTGACACTTGACTGTGAGCCTTAACTTTGGGGCGAGAGGCGGGGCACACACTGGATTGCTCAACAGCCAAAGGGCACTTACAGTTACAAACAACTATTCACACTCCCATTCATGTTATGTACACATCATTTGGAGTCTTTAAGGAACGTAACATGCATGATCCTGGAATGTGGGAGAATGCTGAAGTACCCCCAACAAACACACACAAGCATGTGTACTGGAGCAAGTGCAAACTATGAACCTCAGAACTTTAAGGCAGACTTTAGTCGACATGTATTTTATTCATATTCATTTACTGTACAATTTACAATTGGCACTTGGCATGTATAGGCTACTGCTACTGCTAATTCTGCGCTAGGGCTGATCGATATGGCCAAAAAATACAATCTAAGAATGTTTTCAGTAATTTAGGACAATTACAATTTTAATCAATTTTAATCTAAAAAAACAAAAAACAAAACAAATACTCAACAAATGTTTATTTTCATTTATTCAAAATGTATCCCTGTGCAAGATGTTCATACAACAAGAATGTGTACTGATTCTAAATCAGTTTTAATTCATAGTTTGCCACAATTAAGTAGTTTGTAACTACTGTAAACATGTCTTGTAAACATCCATCCAGCATTCTGCCACTTGTGGAAAATTACAACTCACAATAACATCTGGATGTAACAGAACATAAGGAAAAAAGCTTTTAATAGTCCAGAAGACAAAATTCAATTTCACGGTTTAGCAAATTTTCACCGATTCGATTTTCAAATTGACGATTATTCTTATTAATTAGATTTATTGCCCAGCCCTATTCTGCGCCTGGTGTACTTTGTAAATATATATACTGTATATAAATATTTGGGAATTTTGGGGGGAGTTAGGTGAAGTGTCCTCTGTGCCAGATATACAAGGTGTATGTAGTCTATGGAGGATTGCATCCATGAGTAAAAAAAAAAATTTTGTTTTGTTTTTATGGGCCTTCATTTTTTTTTTTTTAAACCTCATTCTTCGCTCTGCTTCCTTAAGTCACCAAATGCCACTCCAGTCGCAATACCAGGATTCCACCCCTAGTTGTCATGGTCACAAAAGCAAGACCCAAAAAAAAGTCATGGGAATTTTTTTTCCTTCTGATCCTTGGGGAATTTTGACAAAAAATATCACAGACACTTTATTAAGTCACGAGAAAAAAAAAAATTCATTTAATTTTAATTTTATTTTAATTTTATTTATGCAGTATGTCCCATAGCTGTTGATCATGAAGCAGCAAAATCCACCAATTTTTAACCATTTTGCCACTTGCTGACGTCTGAAAATGACATCACAGTTGCTCAGGGCTCAGGTAGCGACCAATTACGGCTCAGCTTGCAAAAGTCACATGAGCAAATTCCGAAAACAGGTGAGATAGTTGGATTGTTGTTCAAAATGGCCGCCCCCTGAGATAGATAAAATCAGATGGATTTTGCTGCTTAATTCCTATTAATCAGAATGTCTTGTTTAGACTAGTGGTGCTGCACACAACATATTTTTGGAAAGACAGTTTTTGACTTGACTTTCCCTTTAAGGTAAGCCCGTACATAGAGAATTAAATATTTTCTGTAATAATTTCACTTGTGCTGGAATGAGAGGGTAAAATGGATGTAATGGTAATCAACACCTCACTCATTGATTTTTAGAAATAACACATTCAATGCTAAATTTAAACATGCTATTTGCACTGCATAAGAAGACAAGTTTCACTGGCTCTCACATCTATATTAAGCACAAAGACATTTTATCAAAGAGAGAGACCGAGAGATGGTGTGAGAAGATCTTGCTCAAGAAAATGTGAAAACAGATGGTGCACCCATCACAACACATCTGGGAGGTCGGTAAGCACTCTTAACTTATTGTAACAACTCTATTGACAGTCATCAGACTGTTCACATGCTGGGTCAGTGTCATGTGATCCGAGGAGGAAGTGGGCTCACATGAGCCAAATAAAATGACATTAGATTAAATTTTCTGCGATGCCCCGGACTCTGAGCAGTCTTCTTGTGCTTTATTTCTATGCCGTGCCGCCATGACAACTAACGGCAAAATGCCACACTGTTGGCTCCACGTGTATTTCAATTGAAAGCGATGACATTTTGCCAACAAAGAATTTGCTCTGAAAATGCTGAAGCGGGTAAGAGGTTAAGACAGACCAGATGAGCAGTGTTTTCATGGAGAGTGGAATTTTTTTTCACACGCAAACGCAGCAGAAAAGTAAAAGCAATAGCAATTGGGGGACTCAAAACGAGCATGAATCCACAAAAATGTGAAATAAGATCTCTGTGCGGACACAGTGGGGTTCCTGTCCTCACTACGTCTGGCCGTGACAATGGGGTCATGGATAGGCTAAGCAGACAACATTCTGCTGCAAGACGTCACTGCTCATCCACGATATCATCGCCAACATTATGCCGGTTAGTTTCGCAAGCACACAGTTACATCACAGCTACAGCACTTTTAGGCCATACTGAGTGAAGCCATGATGTGCTGACATACATAAAAACAACCTACTCGCTATTTAGAAAGGCTCCAAATAAATATTGAGATATTACTTACTATAAACATATTTCTACTAACTGTGGGGAACCAACAGGCATTTTAGATTTCATATTCATCTGCAGGTCATTTGAAATGTTTGACATTCAGTGCACTTTATGATCATTTGGATTAAATGTTTTCGGACTTTTTTCAAACTTCTTCTGAGGTTTTATTTAATTTGGTAAAGCAAAGTGGGCTGGACAAAATGCTCTCCCGAGTGTTTCCAACCTCCACCTTAAACGGTGCAAACAGAATAGAAAGTTGACCTTTTAATTGCCTGTTGTATATAAATAGTTTGGTCACTAGTCAAGTGTTTAGGAGCAGACCTTGAATTTTGCAAATTGTGCACATCCATTTTCTATATATTTTATCCTGTTGTGGGCCACAGGGATCTGAAGACTATCTTAGGTGACTTTGTGTAAAAGGCTGACAACATCCTGGACAGGTTTGTCCGCACAATTTGGCTAATTTACCTAATAACTGCCCCAACACCGAGTTTCTCTATCCTCCTCCCAGCGAACAAGCGCCCGTGTCGAACCATAGGTGGACTACGCTGTCTGGTGCCATCCTGTGGCCAAGGAACTTTGTTAAAGTAAGGTGAGGCACTTCATTTAGAACAGAAAAATGTGCACTGAGGCCATTTTTAGGAAAGAAACCTTTTTGAGTAGACATCAATTACTTAAGGATTTTTCTTTATTTGCGCCAGGTGCTTGCTTGGTATGGTCAAATGCCACCATATATATACTACAACACTTTATGGTTCGAGAGCATCAATGTGCAAAAATATTTCTTGCCGCTCAACATGGAGAATGTCATAACTGTAGCTTTTGAAATTAGCTACATTTGTGAGACATAATTGTCTTATTTATAAATAGAAATTTTGTCCAAAAAATGTGGCTCATATAAGTAAAAGAAACAATAATAAGAAAATGATCAACTAGAAGAAATTCAATTTGAAAATCCACATTCGAAGTGGTCTAGGGAACAGAACTGTGCACACAGTGTGTTTTTTTTATTATTACAAAATGATTTAAAACAATATGAAGATATCATACTATTTAGATTACAAGGCTGCTTTACTTCATTGTTTTACGTAGTATCCCTGTTTTGTTGAACCCCACATGCTTTCAATAACTACGTTTGGTGCCATTCCGAACACATTATATTATATTATATTATATTATATTATATTATATTCTTTCTTGTATTGTATTATAATTTGTCTTACGCCATTGGGGCTGAGGAGCATCTCCATGCATCCTGACCTGTCTGTCCTCACCGAGCTAATATTTAAAGTGGATGTGAACAAGACAACACCCAAATGTTGCATAACAGCGTGCGGCCAGAAAAAAAATATCAACAATCAGCAGCGCTCTAGGTCAGCGAGAACCCCATAACGCCCCGAACAGCACTTTACGAGAGGTCTGCGGCCTCATTATCACCTAAACACCAAAACCACCTCAGCGTGCCAAATAACTACTGACCTGCTTTTCAAGGGCTGACTCTTCAACTCGTAATACGTTTTGGGCTCCTCTTGTAAGTCCTCCCCATCATCGAAGTCGGGAACTATTCCCGATTCTGACTGCATGCTTCAAGACGTCAACTTTTAGCGGCGGAGAACTCGTAAAAAAAGCTTTGTGTGGCGCCGTACGTCGAACCTGTGAAGCACTGACACCGCGAACTGCATTTGTCCGGCACCCGGAGCTATGTAGTCCTCAACGCGGAGCCGCCAACCGACTGCCGGCGTTTAACAACTGCACTATCAGGGACCAGTCAACTACAACGACCATCATGCACCGCGGCTGTCAATGTCAGCGTGTACCTGATTGGCTGCACTCCGTTGTCTCACGTTTTTGCATTATAATTCCTGTGTAATTCTAATAACCAGTGGTGGAAAGTAACGAAGTATAAATACAAATATTTTGTTAGTGTCTTATTTTGTTGTTGTTGTTGTTGTTGGCTCCAAGAATGATTTTGTGGCAAACACGTTTTGTTATGTCTTCTGTGCCAGTAAACACTGCAATGCTTCTGGTGTTCACAAATACACAGTGTAATGTGGGGGAGAAAAAATGTATCATGGTGTATTTTTGTTGTTGTTGTTTGTTATCATTAGCTAATTTAACATTTTTTGTTATCACAACATACTGTATAGAAACACATTGTTTTGATAGCATTGTCATAAATCCAGCCAAAGCAATAGCTCTTGCAAGAGCCACAAGGGACATGTAATGAGATTATTTATATTATTATTATTATTATTATATAAAAAGCAGTACATTATTATTATTATTATTATTATTATTATTATTATTATTATTATTATTATTATTATTATTATTATTATTATTATTAGCACAGCACTAGTAGGGAAGAAAATGAAAATATTTTGTGCCTCGGTGAACTTTTCAATTGATCAAAACGAATACCGGTAATAGTATAACATTTACAAAGATTTTTTTGTTTTATGCTTTTGTGCTTATAATTCTGTTGGTGCTATTTCACACTTTTACTTTAAGACTTTCTTTTTACACAATTATCTGTACTTAGACTGGAAGTATAGCCACCATCTGCTACTAACAGAAACGAAAGCAATTTTACGTCGATGACCTGCCCCTCAAGTTTCGACACCCGCCGAACACTTGGTGGCAGTATAAAGCAGCTAAAGCCATGTTGAAGGCCACACTTGCCTCTACTGGATGGACAATCAATATTTGCATTTACTCATCCTGAAGAACTGGTTTAAGTTATTGCCCATGCAAATATGATACAAATCAACCCCGCAAAAAAAATGCACTCATAAACGCCACATCTTATGTCACAATGGTTATAATGCAGGACATGTAACTGTTGACAGGCAGACATAGGCAAGACACATTCTGCTTGTTGTTGATGAATAGAGGCACTCATTATCCAAAGCCCCCAGTTGAGGGAGGCCCCCAGACTTTTGGACTACAAATCCCTTTGTAATGTGCTCAATTGGGAAAACTATACATACATTATAAATAATTCATATTTCACTGTCAGCCTCAGAAAAAAAAACACACTATAAAAAAACAGTACTGAAATCACGTGATTCTGACAGGCATACTGAAAATGTTGGAGGTGGATGCTATGCTTGCATGTACAATATCCAATAATAATTCCGAGTGTCGCCCTTGCTTCACATCCAGCTTTTCTCTGATGACAGAGCAGGGATGTTGTTTGCAGAGTATTAATGGGCAGTGACAAATGAGCAAACATGGCTGACGAATGAGTAAAAATCTAAACAAACAACACAAATTAGACGGCTACTCGGATGTGAAGGGGGAGGCTGGTGTCACGAAGCTCCAAACTAAATACTGCTCGGAGCTTATTACATGGTCTGCTTTCTGTGTTTCACTGTCAAACCACGATACGAGAAGGAAAACCAAGACAGCATCAGGATAAGGGTATTTATTAGTGTTACCGTTGTTCAACAAATTGTTTATGAAATGACAGGAATGCGTCCCTATTTTTTTTCCAACTGTCACTAGAGCAAAGATCTGGGATTTATTTATGTATTTATTTATTTGGCCTTCTTGATGCCAATGTGAAGTCAGAGCTTTTTTATCCCCGTGCAGAGGCCTAGAGGGGCGAAACCGAAATCAGCACAATAAAAAGTACCTCCAGTCAAGAGTATTCTGATTTCCCTCACTGCAAATGACTCATCACTGTAAAGATGCCACACTTTTCTTGCTGAAATCCCATCTATAGAGTTGTAGCTCATGAACAGATATGAAATGTTGTCAGTCAAACACATGGGAACATAAGCAAAACCAAATTGCTAATAGTAGTATATATTTATCAAAAGATTTGTATGGCACTCTTACAGTTGTCAGAATGTGGCAAAAGCTTAAATTCCTAATGAGGGTAACGAGGGTCTTTTGTTTATGAGCGTGTTCTAGGAGGAGACTGACTGGACAGATGGTTCTGGGGGATTTTAATGAGATAATTATTCATGTCTGATATCACAATGCCATGAGCAAGGAGGGGGTGGGGTGCTGGGGAAGCCCCTGCAGTCAGCATAAGGCTCTTTGCATACAGTACGGCATTGGTGTCTTGTGATATGGAAGTTATTAACCCAAATTTTGTGTTTGCAACTTCACTGAAGCAGTATTACCACGGAAATGATCAGTGGAGTAGTTGTAATAGATAGTCATAAATATTTCAGGAGCATCAGCACCTTGTTGTGAGACCACCAAATGCAACCCACCAGCAATCTTAATCAGCAGTATTTTGTTGTTTGTTTTGTTGTTTGGTGGATGTTTACCAGTTTTCCAAAGCCACGTGCACATAATTAGTCCTCTTTTTCCTTGCAAGTCGTATATGACTTTTGAATTTGGTCTGCACATCATACTTTATGAACAACCTGTTTGAGTCACTTCAATGGAATTAAGACACGGGATAGCTATTGAAGCAATTGCCATGGCAACATCAGGGGTGGCCATGAGAACTGTGACGGTATTATACAAAATACATTTTTATAACACGTTAAGCAAATAAACCCGATGGTAATAACACAGATTTTAAAGGGGAAGTCAAAAATATTTTGGTACAATATGTTCTATGCAGCCCCACTAGTCTAAATAAATTCAGCATTCTTATTAATGTTATGTTTGTGCAGGAAAATGAATTAAAGCAGCAAAATCCACCTGTTTTTATCCCTTTTAGGGGACGACCATTTTGACACTTGCTGTCGGCTGAAAATGACATCACACTTGTTCAGGGCTCAGGTAGCGACCAATCATGCCTCATCTGTTTTCTGAAGCTGAGCTGTGAAGCTGTGTGATGTAATTTTCAGTCTACAGCAAGTAGCAAAATGGCCACGGCCATGAAATGGATAAAAACGGGTGCATGGATTTTGCTGCTAATACGCTAATTCATATTCCACAAGTGCAATATTAGTCAGAATGCTGATTAGACTAGTGGGGGCTCATACACCTTTTTATTGGAAAGGAAATTTTCGGGTTGACGTCCCCTTTTATAATATTATTTTAGTTTTTTTAATTGTAAATGTCTTTTAGACACTGAACAATGAGATCCAATAGTTGTTGACACATAATCTGTATAGCCTAATTAAAGTACAATATACTCTGTATACTGTATAGGCTATATATATTACAGTAGTCCTCCGACGTAATTTACACTGTTGGAGATGAATTTTGTGGTGGTAGTTTCTAATATTTTGGTTACCTGAAAGTGTCAAAATGGGCCTATAAGAAATATTTTGTCAGTATGATGCAGTTGATTTCTATGTTACTCAAAACCACAACGACATTTATTAAGATAATATCACTATGGGCTACTTGTAGCTAAGTGCAGAGACAATGTGGTCCAGCTCCCGCGGGCCTTATTGAACTGTGCTGCATGTTATATAAAGAAGTCTCCAGTAGGTGTAAAAGGTAGCAGTATAGGAAAGAGCATGACGTTTGAGAGTACTATTTCAGCCGCGTGTTAGAAAAAAATAAAAATAATCAGCAGTGTGCGCGAGTGTTTCAGAATAGTGTGTATGAAAGCGTTTCAGTAGTGTGTGTCGGAGGTAATCCTGAATTATGTCAGTCCTCATAATGAGGGATGCAGAGCACATGCATCCTCTCGGCCACTTCACTTGAGGCCATTCACTGGGAAGCAGGCTGGCCGGCAGCTGCTGGATGGGGGGGGGGGGGGGTGGGGGGTGATGGAGGGAAGGAGGGAGGTAGAGTGAGGGAGGTGGATGCTACGCTTGCTCACATAATAGCCGGCGGTTGAAGGCGTGGTGCGTGTGGCTCGATACGAGGCGCGTTCAGCAGCAGCAACACGCCGAGGGGATGAGCATGGACGGCGGCTGTGGGGCGACTCCCTTGCACGGCGAGCGCAACCGGCGGGACGGCTGACCGGCATGCGGGGGAGGCTTTACCTTATCTACTCTTAAGGATATATAAACGCAAAGGTAAGAAGAGACATGTTGAGATCGTGGAGCTGATACACGCCTCTTCTGTAACCGGCTTCGAGGAGACAAAAAGTAGACCCCGGCAAGAAACGTGCATGGTGAACCTACAACCGGTTGGTTTGCCGCCCCAACCTGAGACACGCGTGTTTCGCGAAGAGAATTTAAAAAAGAAAGAAAGCGTTTATTTGACATGTGTGTTTTGAGACAGACGCACAGGTGGAAACCACCCATAGACTTTCGCACATGCATTGTTCTCTCAATGTGGTGGGCCAGTCCCCATACTGTTATCCAGATGGAGGTGGATAAAGCACATATTAGGACGTTAAGGCAATAATTGCTCAACTAAGCGAGAGTGTTATTTAATGCAGTCATATTGGCAGTGTGAGTTAGCGAATTTGTAAAAAAAAAAATGGTGGATGAATCATCAGTTTGACAGGGTTCTCTTTCCAGCGTTGATTTAAATAATGAACACTTTGTGTTTTGTATGCTTAATTCAATTTAGAAAACATGTGAAATTGTGCAATGTATGATATAATAGTGACAGGTTTACATAGTTCCAAATCCTGTATTAATGTAATGAATGCATTTATATTTGTACAGGTTTAAAAAAAAAAAGTACAAAAGTGCAAGCTAGACAATTGACCTACTGATGTTATCTCAGAGGAAAAGCGCAGTCTGAGTGTATTTAAAGGGTTCATAAACAGGAAGTCTTGCTTTGGTGGTTGTGTCTCTTGGACACATATGTCCAACTTTGTCATGTTTTCTATTTGTTGTAGCGGATGTCCTGCGTCATTTATCAACTTAGCTGACTTTTGTGGGCATTTGTCCCAAACATATACATACATACTTATAGTAAAACAATACACTTAATTGGGTGTCACCTTCCATTGCACATCTTTGTTGGCCAGTGTACTGTACAAGGCCCGCAAGGGAGGGAGGCTGTTGGCTATTGCTAACCCTCCATTTCAGAATCACAGTCCTTCTAAAGATGGCCTTAAGACAAAAACAAAGATATCTGAACTAAAGCCTTAGGCTATACCTCTTACTGTATGTGGGGAAGGTATATAATATGGTATCAGCCTTTAGGAAATGATCATTGTCAAAAGACCATAGGAATAGATTATTATCATTTGATGCAAGCTCTCCTAATAATCAATATAACTTCTGATGAAGTCGATATCACATCGTTGTCCTGATATCATTTCGAATAGGCTGAAGGCCCTGCAGTAAGTCACTGCAGTAGTGTGTAAGGACCTGTGTCATTGGTCGTGCCAGGACTGTCATTGAGGTGGCTCGGACTCACTGCTTACTTCAATGATGCTTCTAGCCCATTTTGTAGAGGCAACATTTGGAGCCAGCTGCACTATTATAGCACACATGTGTTGCCATGGACTGCATAACAACTGGATTTGTGGAAATACAATGTTCCCCTTGGGTTACAATGGTTAATGCCAGCACATAATAGGACACAGTGCAGTACATTGACTAAGTCTGAAGATGATTCTCAACCAAAAATGACCCAGTTACTGTGTTTCTTCGCCAACATGCATGCATTTGCTTAGAGTCCTTTTATTTTGTTACATCAATATCACCCAACTCAACTATTTCTTGCCTTTTAATTGCCCTCGAGGGATAAATAAAGTGATTGATTGATTGTTTGAACTCGACACAAGAATGCCCATAGCTGAGATTCGAAGCCTAAACCTCAGAACTGTGATGGAGCTTGTGATATATAATGTAGTGAAGTACTTCAAAAGAAATAACAATCTAATCAAAGTAATGTATTGCCCTTCTTCAGGTAAAGATGTTGCTGATATCTGGTTCTAAAACTCCATTTCGGTGTTGGTATAATGACAGAGGCCGAGGATCTATGAAGCCTCTGGGTCATTGCGTTCAAATATTTAGACTGTCAACAAGAGGTAGAACATTACCTTGAGGGTGGATATGACATCACTTTTTATTAGTTTAGTTTGAAATAGTGAATAATTTGGGCACATAGTAAAATTGGCATGTGAATGTCACCTTAGGGTCTGCTTCATTGTGACAGTTTGGCTAACGGGTGCTGATTTGACCGTTACAGTCACTACTGGTAAAATATTTGTATACAGTATTTGTAGGACAAATACAAGGATGTCCTTCTCAGGGTAGGCAGAAGTTACACACCACGATGACATCATTGGCATGAATCTCTCTGCCGTGACTCCGCCCCCAATTACTCCATCAAAGATCCGCATTTTCCCCACGCAGAGAATTTCTAATGACATCATCTAAAGCCTCACGTTGCTTTCCTGGACATCACACGTTCGCAACATGAGGTGATGGTTGATACTTAGCTATTGACTTATCGATCGCTGATCAGAGATAGGAAGAAAAATACTTCAGATGTAGTCATCATCAGCTATGCAGAGGAGCGTGTTAATATCAGGTGTCAAAGGTCCGTTACATGAGCCACCCAGCGTGTTAGAATGGGGCTACCTCAAGTAACATCCATCCTCCATTTTCTATAGAGCTTATCCTCATTCGGGTCGCAGGTGAGCTGGAGCCGATCTCAGCTGATACACCCAGAACTAGTCGACTGTCAATCACAGACTTATTTTCCTCGCAAACTGTAAAACAAACATATTGCTTTGGGAGGATGTGTTCTCAAATTGGGTGTCTTCAAGAAAACAAACACTCTTTTGTGTAACACCAACCGTCATCAATAATGCATGAAAAGTGGAAACAGAGATGAGACAGGCTGCTGTCTGGACAGGCCTGAATAATGACAGGTTAAATTTTCCGGCTTGTTTTTTTTATTTACCTTTCCGACTTTATCTTTAGCCATCATGAATGGCACATGGACATGTTTTTATGCTGTGAGCTTTAGAGGCAGGGTTGGGAGAGTTACTTTTAAAATGTAATCCGTTACAGTTACAAGTTACCTGCTAAATAATGTAGTTAGTAACGTAATTGAAGTACCATAATATTACAGTAATGTAACTGGATTACTTTTGAATTACTCCAATATTGAGTATGCTCATGAAGACAAAATAAAAATAAATATCAGCGCAATATATATTCTATACAATGCGCCTCTGTGTAATTAAAAAGCATGTAGGCTATTGATTGATTGATTGATTGATTGATTGATAAATTGATTGATTGAAGGCCATATGCTGTTTTCGAACTGTCACTGAAAGTAACCACACCTCACAGTTTGATAGATATATAGATAGATATATAGATAGATAGATAGATAGATGATGCGTGACATCAACTGCAAAATGAACTTTTATCCCAGTCACAAGTTTAGCCGTGTATATGTTGCGCATGATGTTTAAATAGTGAATTGGTGGGAGGAAGATTTGTTTGGAAGGTGTAACTCACATTATGGTTGTAGGCTAGTAGGCTAGCTAGCAAGAAGCTACAGCGCATAGCATGCCGCTGGACTCTTAGCGCAAACCTTTGCACCCAGTAAATTCCAGTGAATACCGGTCGCCATTTCCTCCTCACGTCCGTGAAGCTTTTTTCGTTCCCACCTCCCCGACATGTAGCAATGGTCCCACTCGCGCAGGCGTGCACGCGCTCTTTCTCTCTCTCTCTCTGTCGCTTTATCCCTCTCTCTCTCTCTCTCTCTCTCTCTCTCTCTCTTACTCTGTCACTCTCTCTGTCTCTCTCTCTCTCACCCTCTTTTACGCTCTCTCATCGTAGAAATTGTAATCCCTCGAAGTAATCCCCATTTTTAATAAATCTACCTGTAATCTGATTACATGTTTTTTCCTGTAACTGTAATGGAATACAGTTTAAAAAAAAATTGTAATCTGATTACGTAACGGTGGTACATGTATTCCGTTACTCCCCAGGCCTGTTTAGAGGTAACATAGCACATATACAACATGCTAACTAACGGCACAGAAATGGTCTGTTATGCATATCTCTGCACAGAAACACAATGACTGACTGTCCTTTTTCTTGACATGAAGGTTGAACTGTTGTCCTAAACTCTCGAGGCCTTGCAGGCTTTTATTAGGGCTGAATGCTTTGTTGTCTGCATTGGTCTTGAACTGAAGATAACCACCATTGCCAATTGTTCGTATGCATTTGTTATTCTCGTGCATTTATCAGTTCTAATTCCCAGCCTGCACCACTCTTCAGTTTGATATGGAATCTCACGTTTATGCTGCCACTGATAGGCTGCGGGGTGAGTCTGGGTCATGCCATCAGATATAAATAGCTAGCATGGCTGCAAGCACTGCGTAGGCCAACTGTGCAGATCGTTTCAAGTCTTATTACTTCTCTTTTTATACACACGCTTTAATTCTTTCATTCCCCAGTGTTGTGTGCAAGTTTCAAGAGGCCATTTTATCACTAAAAGGAGAATACAATTGGCTGCAGCATCTAGTGGCCAGACTGGAGTATTGCATGCTAAGTACAGCTGCAAATGTTAGACCACGTGTCACAACTTAATAAATCAATGTGATTAAACTGCAGATGCAGTTGAAACTAATTTGATTTATGGAGCACACAGCTTTTATTTGAGACTACTGGAGATTATTTATCAGATTACATTATTCTGAAGCTTTAATTGAATAAGTGCCTGTTAGTGCAATAAAGAGATATACATAAGAATTGCAAGGTATGGCCTGTATGCACATTTGGGAAAAATAGAGAATACGTTTAACATTAGATTCCTGTTCCTCGCTGAAATATATCCACTTATACAACGAGGCAGTCAACCCTAAATTGAGCAACTGTAGTCACGAGTTTGACCCGTCTCGGCCTCATTAAGTCGGCTGCCGAATTCAAGCCGTCGCAAACCCAGAAGCCAGCAGAGGGTTTACCGTTCTTTCTCCGACTCCTGCGAGAAGAACGCAATGAAGGGATGAGTCAGGAATGCATCCGCTTCTGCGCTCTCCCTGGAGAGCTTTACCAGGTATGAGAGTCGCTCACTTCTCTATGATAGAACTGGACGGAAGAGAGGTGATCAGCCTCATTCCGTCAGATAAAGGGACTGTCAGATCCACCCAAGGTATTTCGGATGTTGTCAATGTATGATTTGATCTGAGAATTCGATGCACTGACAGCACAGCGCTGTTCATTGTAACACCGCAACGCAAGGAAAATAATCCCAATGGAGCAAATGTCATTGCAGTTATTTGGATTTGGACAAATTTGGCTGTGCAGGTTGGAAAAGTCTGCAGAAACTGTTTTGTTGTTAAAATATATTTGTTCGCTCAAAGGCTAAGAAGACTTCTGTGAAATGCTCAAATGTGAAGTAACTCAAATCCTTCTCCAGGTTTTTATGGCGACAAATCTTTGGGACAAAGGTTTCATTGTCATTCATGACGTTAGTATTTCTTTAAGAAGGATCACTGCATTTACTGCTCGGGTATTAGTTCGCTATGGCAACTCTAACATGAAATATTTTAGTCCCACTGTGTCTGTTTTGTGATTTCATCATATTTCCGTCTCATACATTAGGTTACGGCTTTTATTAAAAAATGATGCCTGTAGGGTTTTGAAGTTAAAGAGCATGCTACAATTTCCTCTTTTGTGTCCCCGCAGATGACCGAGGGCAGACTGTGTCAAGTGCAGCTGCTGGATGACAGGAAGCTGGAGCTGCTGGTTCAGGTACGAGTAACGTGGAGATGGTCAATATTTGTATAATAACCGAGAAGCCTCACTGTGCAACCTGAGAGGAGATTCAGGTCAGCAATTTGTGGAGAGCTCACACCCAACTGTGCAAAAAGCACCTCACATCGACTTCAAATGTATTAAAGCAGTGCATCACTTCAATACAAGATGTTTAGAGGACATTTATACAAGACAGCAGGAGCCAGTGAATAATACACAGAAGCTGCTGTACTTACTTTAATTTTGAGGTGAACAGACTTCAGTATGGGAGCTGGCAACGAATCTGAACAATCTTCTTCCACAGCCAAAGCTGCTGTCATATGAACTCGTCGACCTGGTCTCGTCCCATTTCAACCTGAAAGAGAAGGAATTCTTTGGACTTGCGTTTTTCAATGACAAGTATGTAAACTGTTGGCCTGACCTCTAAGTACTTGCACTTGTCGGTATATTTATTGCTGGCGATTCTTAAAAGAGAGCAGATGTGTTGACTGTGGCACGCTCGCTTGCTTTTGCAGTGGTCAGTGTAAGTGGCTGCAGATGGACCGCAGAGTTCTTGATCATGACTTTTCCAAGCGGCCCGGCTCCATTGCCCTCAACTTCCTGGTCAGGTAAGAAGAAGCCTTCACATGCAGGGCTAAAGCTCTCCAGCAGGGTGCAGCCCTGTATGGTGAGCAAAATAAAACGGCAGCAGGCTAGAAATTAAACACAGTCGGCCGACAGTGTGTTCTCGGTTTATGACGGTCTTATATTGACATTTGTTGTTTTATGCACAAAGTGCATAAGATGACCCGATAAATCAGGCCTGTAAAACTTTTTATTTAGAAAGGCCTATAACTCTTAATTATTAATATTATTTTAACTTTTTTCTCTCTGTAGTACTTTGAGATTGTGCTGATGAAAAGTGCATTACAGATTGAATGTGTTATTATTATTAATGTTAAAGTGATTCCTAATTCATATGAAGCACCAAATAAACCTTAACATACATATCAAATATAACAGATAAAATTAATTTTGAATCTGCTTTTGTTTGTTACGATTTTGTTGATGTTTTCCTTCTAATTGTTAAATTATTTTGTTTAATAACAGACATAATATTTTTTTTAGAGAGAAAAAAGAGATGCATAACTCAGCAGAAATGGCATCATCAAGATAATTGCTTTTACCATGGGAAGACCTCATAAGTCTGCATTTCTATTTTTCATGTCGTTCTATGGAAGCCCAAAAGTGTAACAATTCAATAAATAAAAATGACAGTTTGGAAAACAAACAAACAAAAGAAAACCCTTAGATAAATAACAGACAATTATGTAATATGGCCATTAAATTGTAAAATGAGGTATTAGGACTATTATAAAAAAAGTGTTCATACTATTCTTTAATATGTAACAACTATTGTATCATGATTTTTTAACATCAACATTTAATTATTATTTTAACGTTTAACATTTTAACAATGTCATAATTTGTAAAAAATAATGACATTTAATTAATTTATTTTTTTCAGCGTAATAACTTGGTCTTGTCAATCAAATCACATGAGGCTGAGCCAGTTAAACAAATGTAATTCTGCCATATTTTCAGAAAAAGACATATTGATATAATATTTTATTTATTGTTTATTTAAGTTTTATTACATAGCTCCATTCTCAAGCAGTAAGCATAGCATCTAACAGAGCAAAAACTTTACATTAGCATTATTTACAATCCTGTTAATTGAACCCTGTCACTGTTAATAGTGTAATATTAAAATTAAATTTGCATTTCCACAAAATTCAACTTTTATTGTAAAGGATTTATCCAGAAATTTTGTTTTTCTGTAACAGGGCTGCATCAAACAGCAAAATACGACATATGACAAGTAAAACATCTCATTAAAAACATGTACAGTTTAACAAAGCTAATTCTGTTTTTTAACTAACTGTATTTCTTAAAAAAATAGAAAAAAATAGGGATGTTCAATACCACTTCATTTACAAACAATACCAGTATGGTCACCAATACCGATACTAAGAACAGATACATCTAGTACTTTTGATGCATAAAATTTCCCCAAAAAAACAATGATAGATCTTTTTAAAGGAAGACCTATATATCCTGATATAGCAATTTTCCTTAATGCATGAAATTAATGGACATTTTATATTCTTCTAATGTCTAGTTTCTGATCGTTAAAACGGCCACACCGTCGCAAGTACCTTCACCTTGAAATAAGGCACAAAAAAAAAGAAATAAATGAGCAAGTTTTCAAAATAGTTGGTGCCTAAATTGTCCTGCAATTTTGGAATGACCAATATTAACAGTTAGCATAGGTTTGTGGCAGACTATGTATTAATCACTACCTGTAGCTTGAAATAAATTTCTGTCGACAACTTTGTGTACTTATCTTTCATAGATTCTATGTGGAAAACATAACACAGCTCAAGGACATCATAACAGTGGAGTTATTTTTCCTGAATGCAAAATCTGCTGTCTACAATGTAAGTGTTTTTTATTTTATTACACGTTGAAGGCAATAAAAATCAAGACTAGGCTGAAGCCACCTGATGAGTCATTTGCATGCCGCGGGGCAGTTTTCACTTGGTTAGGAAGAATGCGTGTAAGAAAGCAGAAAAACACCGGTTTGTTCTGGGAACGGGCTGATACTGAGGCCGATAGCAAACCGTTTAAATGTGGAACACTGAGTACCATCTGTTCATCCAAAATCCTTGTTTGACTCACAGGGGATTATAGAAGTGGAGAGTGAGAATGTCTTCAAGTTGGCAGCAAATGCTTTGCAGGTTGGTGTCTTTACTACTCGCTTAAACCAAAGTCTTAATGTTTAAATCATTTAAAGAAAAGTTGAAGACCAATGATAATTTTCTTCTTCTTCTTCTTTTTATTTACCAGGAGTCGAAGGGAGACTACACAAGGTTAGAGCTTGTTTTTATCAGATGGGTGATAAGTACTTACTGGCAGCAGCATAAGTTAACTGTGATCTTTCAGCAAAAACACTCAATAGGTCACTTGTTTCTCAAGAGCCAGGACAATAACAATCAATAGCAATGTAATGTGAGGCTTGTCGAAGTGCGCTGAGAAGCTCACACCCGTCTACTAATGAAATCTCATGGTGCTGATAGAACCAAGACTTGACATGCCAGGAGGGAGCAGGGAACAGTTTCAAGTCCACCAAATAAATATAGAAAATCTAACGAGATCCAATACAAGAGTTGTGGCTTTATGAAGATGTCTTGAATGATACTGTCTGATACTGTGTATCAATTCAACAATATTGGTGTAGAAATGCACTGTCATACTGAGTGGTGTGATGGAAATTATTCTAAATAAATCTTACTTAACATAATAATACCAAAAAAGTGAAGAGTCAGAATCAAAACATCAAACACGTTTTGTGGCTGCTAGTAGGTAGTGCTGAAATGCAAAACATAGCAATAATTTGACGTTGGCTATCATTCATTTCCCACCTCTTTTCTTCCCTAGCGATGAAGCCACTCGAGCTGACTTAAAGAAACTGCCCACTCTTCCCACTAAAGTCCTCAAGGAGCACCCATCATTTGCGTACTGGTATGCTTTCAGGCCATTCTGGATTGTGATTAGCAGCACACTTAATAATGTATTCCAAATTCACCTTAAATACATTTTCTCTCGCTTTCTTTATGCTAATGAAGTGAGGATCGAGTCATCGACTATTATAAACAGCTACGAGGAGTCTCCAGAGGGCAGGCCATTGTGCAGTAAGTGTTGAAGTTAAAATAAAATATCGATTTGTTGGAACACTTTCGACATTAATCAATGTTGGAATGGTTTCAGGTCATTAATCTTTTTCCTCCACGAGCTTTCCTTTTCACTCTTGCCGGAATCCCTTTTCCCATCAGCTGGTAGAAATCAATCAATATGTGCAGCCCAGTGAATCACACAGAATTCCTCCTGTGTTTTTAATAAAAACACTTTTCATCGTAGGTATCTGACGCTTGTGGAATCCTTGCCCACATATGGTGTCCACTATTATGAAGTGAAGGTAGGCTTTGAGCTCAGTCCTTGCACTGGGAAGTGAACAGAGGTGGCAAATCCAGGTCCAGAAAGTAAAAACCCTGCCACAGTTTAGCTTTAGCCCCTGATGCTAACGAGCTAGCTCCCTAGCAGGTAGCCTAAATGAGAGCACAGTGGGAGCTAGCTAGGTAGCACCTGGGGCTAAAGCCAAATTGCGGCAGGGTTTTTTACTTTCTGGACCTGGATTTGCTACCTCTGGAAGTGAACAGATGTTGACATATTTTTTTCTCTCCTTACAGGATAAACAAGGTATGCCATGGTGGCTTGGGATCAGCTATAAAGGCATTGGCCAGTATGATCTACAAGATAAGCTGAAACCCAGAAAGGTAAATAAATATCATCTGACTGTTGTGGCGTTAAATTGGCTTGTCTGCAAACATGACATCACAGGACTGTTAGTAGGCTGAGTCATCATTTCTGATTCAAATGAACTCAAGGGCAGGACTTTTTTTTTTATTATTGCTAAATATCATTAATGCAAAGTGTTTCTTTACTGGAATGCACACGTCAGCCATCTTAACTTGCCAAGTGGTAGAAGCAACCATGTGAGTTATGCCACATAGTAAGGCGTTTGGCATGCGCACTTGTGTCCAATAAGAAGCGGAAATATGATTTCAAACGTGTCACATGAAGACAATACATTCTGGTGGATTGCACGCGATGATGCCGTTTTAATTTGACAGCTGCATTGTGCAAGTGTCTGCTGGCTGTATGGTTGGGAGGGGAGAAGAAGGGTAGGGGAGGGAGCTGCTGATGTCAGAAGTAAAAAGAGGGATGGCTTTGGGCGTTGCCATGCATGAGAATACCTGAGGAGGCAAGTCAGGAGCTGACCTGACACGGACATAGTACAAGTTTGTTTTGACAGTGAAGCCAGAGAGGATTTCATAACTACAAAATAGGATCTGAAGTTGAAGACACTTTGTAGCGGTAAGAAGTCGAGTTTTTATGTTTTTTGAATGCATACAATGCGGTACTTTGAAATGCAGCTCTTCATGTTGTCACACAATATGTGGAACATTGAAAAAAAATCACATGTTTTGAGGTTTGTGTGTCATTCACTGGACTAGACATGCAGTTAGTCACAAATGACTTGAAATTGGAGCACCTGGCTGGTGAGCCACGGAACAAATGAGTGATGAGTAGGATTGTGTCATGTGGGAGTCTTGTCCCTTCGGAACACCTGCATTGTTGCGGTCCTGGTACACCAGACTCCAATGACGCTTACTTGGTCACATTAATGAGTGATTATTTGCTGTGTGCATTTTCTTTTTTGTGACTTCCAGCTTTATCAGTGGAAGCAACTGGAAAATTTGTACTTCAGGGAGAAAAAATTTGCAGTGGAGGTTAATGATCCACACAGGTGAGCCCATTTTCGGATTTTTCGAACAATTATTTGTTTGTTTGGCATCACTTATGTTTGTAAGAGATGAACCAACTCTAACTGAAATCTGAAATATGACACACGGTTCACCACTGACGTCGTATTGCTTCAGGAGAGCAGTAACCAAGCGCACCTTCGGACAAACTGGCCTCCTCATCCACACGTGGTATGCGAGCCACTCTTTGATCAAAACAATTTGGACCATGGCCATTAGCCAACACCAATTCTACTTGGACAGAAAGCAGAGTAAAGTGAGTGTCAGAGTTATGACGAATTTCACACAAAATCTCAAATTTATAAATACCCCTGCTCCGTTTTAGGCTAAACTCAGAGCCTCCAAAAGCTTGGAAGAAATTGCCATGGATCTCACCGAGCACGCAGGTGCAAAGATGAACAAACTTGGAGAGTCCCTCATGAAAAATAACTTGATTACAGCCAGCAATGGGAGCTTGGTATCGACAGGTTGGCAAAATTCATAAATACTAAATATTTAAGAATTAAAACATGGCCTGCAGTATTATATCAATCAACAGATTATAGACGTGAAACAACTTTGCAAATATTCAACTTTCATTTCATTTTTAACATTTTCCAGGTTCTGCAGACTCTGAAATGAGTGAGGAGCAGAAGAAAGAGAAACTCTCTGAGCTGAGAAAGAAAGAGCAGGAGATTCAAGATATCTTGGCCAAAAAAACAAAGGAACTAAAGAAGATTTGTCTTAGGGAAGCGGTGAGCTATTCTGTATACTCGTCCTTGTTTCTTTGGCTGTCAACTTTTTTCCCTGGCTGCTGAATTTGTATCCATGAGTAGAATTATGCTTATTATGTATATTACAGAATATTATATACCAGTAAGATAAGTGATTTGGTTATGCCATGGCAAACCATTAATATTCTTTTGATAAAAATAAAAGCTCAAGGTCAGAATACTTGATATTGTTGTTTTATCCTGCATGGAAGTCTCGTTTTGAAGCAGACACTTCAGCAGTGATCCATATCTTTGGCTCATTGTGGTTCCATATACATGTATAGTTTAAGTGTTAAAAACAATTGATTTTACTTGTTGTCATTGTAACGTGTCACATATCTGGATGAATGGCCTTTGCTGGATGTTTTCTGTCTCCAGAGGCCCCCCAAAGCGTTTAATTAAACTGCTGTATGATGGATTGTTTCTGCTACAGTGTCCATTTGAAGTGTTTGTGTTCTCAGGAGCTTACTGGCAAGCTGCCAAAGGAGTACCCTTTGTCTTCAGATGAACGACCACCACAGGTTAGGCGACGGGTTGGCACTGCTTTCAAGTTGGATGACCTTTTCCCTTACAATGAGGTCTGTGTTTCACTTTAAGCCTCCACATATATTTCTCTTTGGCCAACATTATTTGCCTTTTAATTCAATTGAAATTTAATTAACTTTTAGGTAATTTTTTTTATTTAAATAATTAAATTACAATTTTAAATAAAAAAAATTGAAGATCTAATTTAAATTATTAATTAAAACTAAATAAATAAATTATATGAATTGTGGTAATTTAATGTGGTAATAGTTTGGTTCAAATGACAATCCCAGATGATTACTGTGACTACTTAATGTAAAAAAATATATAATAATAATAATAATAAAATGGCCTTTTAACATGTTTTGCAGGATCCTTTCCTGAGAAATCTGGAGAGCAGATTTGCCCTCCAGCAGAAGATTGTAGAGGCAGCTAAAAAGCTGGCCAATGAGCCAGAACTGTGTAAGACAGTCAAGAAGAAGAGGAGGAGAAATTGTTTGGATGCTATGCACAGGCTTCAGCAGATTGAGAATGAGATGAACCATTACCGAATCAAAAAGGGGAAAAGACCCACCCAGAGAGCCTCAGTAATCATTGCAGGTTTGTAGCAAGTGCAACTAAGGAACTGTCAAAACTTTCATGATTCTGCTGTATTTACACTAAGCATCCTCTTTGTCCAGATGAACTCATGCGATCAGACTGCAGCTCTTTGTCAAGCCTCCCGTTGGAGGATGGTGAGCTTGGAAAAACTCATCTTTGCGAAGTATCCTGCAGTAATGCCATGTTCAGATCATGATTTCGCGCTGTCCTATTTTTGTATTCAGATGACTCGGATAACGCTAGTCAGCGGCCACGGTCACAGTCTGTGCAAGACTCCCCTCAGTTCAGTCCATTACGCTCACTGGGGGCAGAATACGATGTGGAGAAGCAAACATCTCCAAGGGAAAATAACCATAACACAGGGTGAGGCTTCATCCGACCTATTATTGCTTTGTAATGTTTGAGGCCTTCTTCTGTTGCACTCATATCATTCCTGCCTTTCTTTTGAATCATCACCCTCAATGTCACACCCCTTTAGATTAGCTTTTGAAGGCCAAGAGAGTTCCCTCTACTACCACAATCCAAGAGAGGCCTCCTCAAGCCACAGTAGCCCTTACAAAACCCTCCCCAGACCTCCCAGAGACCCGCGTAGCATGCCCCCCACACCGGTTATGACCCGCAATGCCTACAGCAGCAGCCAGCTCAGGTTTGGTCATGGCTCCCCAGCACTATTATCCATCACTATGTCGCTAATTAAAATTGCCATTCAAACCCTTGCACTGAAAAAAAAAATCCAACCTATATAATTTACCCAATTACTACTGTAGGGTAACAATCTGCAGCCCCTTTAATTGGCTAAATATACATTTTACATTGTGGGTAAATATCATACTAATTAAGTAATTATGAAGTACTTAAATATGTATATGAGTTTACCTAACATGTTTTATATTTACAACCAATTACTAATTTGGGTAAAACATACTCACAATTTCTTAGTCTACTTACTATACTACTATTAAAAATTACTGTATTGGACATAACGTGTTATGAACGACAAAAAGTTATCACAATTAAGGAGAATGAAATTATTTCATCACATACAACTTAGTTCATAGAGTCTTCATGTACAAAAGCTCATTGCATTCACTTGGGGAAAAAAATCCAGTTTTTATGACACATTTTTTGGGCAGTAGCTTTGTTTTTTGGGGGTAATTTTGTTACTAAATATTTTTTTCTGTCATAAAAAAAATTAAGAAAAAAAAATCCCCCAAAAACAAGAAAAAAATATTCTGGAAAAACGGGAAGAAAAATCACTCATAAAAACAGAAAAACATATTTTAAAAGAACAGAAAAAGAAATATTCCGAAAAACAGAGCACCGGCTTTTTTTTGTTTTCCGGAGTATTTTTTTTCCATTTTTCTTTTTTTTTTTACCTCTGAACTCCAAGTGACTTGTTGCAGACTCGCTAATGGCGGACCCTTTCCCACATGCAATACGCACGCTTCCGTAGAAATTTAACTGTTAGCTTACTAAAATCATGTCGAACGATTGACATGTTTGTATACTTACTTGCTCCATAAAAGGATATACCTCGCTTACATTAGAATGAAAAAGCATAAAACATTACCAATACTGCGTGCGTTACTAATTACGGTACATGCTTTACCTTAACTGAGCCAGTAAGTCATATAGTTGAAGGTACGTTGGAGGTATTACGGAAAGTGTCTGCCATTAGTGAGTCTGCAACAAGTCATTCGGAGTTCAGAGTGTAGGAAAAAAGATACTCCAAAAAACATAACCTCTGTTTTTCAGAATATTTTTCTGTCTTTTTGAATAATTTTCCCCGTTTTTCTGATTTTTTTTCTTTCTGTTTTTCTAAGTTTTTTTTTTTTACTGGAATTTTCTTTTTTTATGAGAGAGAAAAAATCAGTAAAACAAAACCAAAAAATTCTGAAAAACAGAAAATTAAAAAGGTCCCCCCCCCCAAAAAATTGTCAGAAAAACAGGAGTTTTTTTTAACTTCCGTATTCATGATTGAGAAAATAAGAAACCCTACATATGGTACGTGCATTACGTACGTGCGTAAATTCAAATAGTACTAAAACACTTAGTTCATAAGTAGGTATTAAAATACTTACATAGTAAACCAACTACTGTTACGGTTTCATAAAATAAAATGTCAAACATATTGAAAATACAAGCAGTAAAAAGCAGCGTTAATACTTGTGAATAAGTAACAGTCATTGTACTTTTTAGAGACGGGTTGTGCCATCAATCGCAGTGTATAAAATGGAGATTAATTTGACTGTAATTTAAATGTACCCTGTATTTGATCATTCCTTTGCTGCCTAATGTAATCAGGTAAAATTTTAATGATTTTTGTGGATTATATTTACCTCTCTCCAAAATATATATTTTTTTTACAGTGCATGGTGAATGTTCCAGTATAGCAACTATTAGTGTAACACAGCAAGCTGTGTCCTCTTTCCAGGTGCGAGGGCTTGCCTCATGGTTTCAGAGCTCGCAGTGGAAGTCTGGAGTCTCAGCCCCAGCTGAGAAAGGACACAGACCCGGAGAAGCCAGTTTTCACCTTGTCACCAGCTCACCGCAGCAACAGCACAGAAGTGTTGGAGGATTTCTCTTCCTACACCAGTCAGTCCAGTCTGGATTTCTGCGGGCCTGCCACTTCCCAGTACAGTACATTAGATTCCCGAACCTCCACCATGCATCGTCTCCACCGCAACGTGGAAGTGTATGGAAATACAGGGAGCATGCCCAACCTGGTGCAGCATCATTCTGGTTGTAGTTACGCCTGTGAGACCTCAGCACACTATCCGCCCAGTGCCTACTACGTCTCCGGCTGCCCGTGTCCAGACATGGAGCCGTACGATAACGGTGCCTACGTTTATGAGAATGACGTAGAAGGCCACTACAACGTCAACCCCTCGTATCAAATGAACGGCTATCACGGACACGACAGATTCCGGCATTACGGCTCGGACCGAACTGACGGCCTTTCCCAGAATCCCTACGCGACTGTGAGGCCGCCGCGGAGCAGGGAGGGACCCAGAAATGAACTTTTGGCCAAGAATATGCAGAAGGCTATGGTGGCAGAACATCTGAGAGGGTGGTACCATCGGAACCGTGCCCCCAGGGAAGGAGAAAGGGCAGGATACGACTTTGACTGTGGCTCCCAGCTCAGCCTCGGCTACCAGACCATGCCGGCGGCATTCAGCCACTCCAGCAGAACAACGTCTTTCTCATCTGGTGAGAGGATGATCGCAAGTGGTTTATAGGTCAATGAAGACAGTGTCTACAAGAACGCAAGCATTTTTAAAATGGTTTATTCATTTAGGACACCATCTGTCTTTAAATCGTCAGTTGCAGTTTTTGTATCTTGTCCAGAATTGACTTTCATCCACTTTGTGATGGAAAATAACAATATTATTATGTAGACACAGTGCTTGGTGATTTAGTTTTGTTGGCTACCCTGACATTTGGGAAAAACTTATGTACCTCTGTATATACAGTATATTGCCTCACAATTTATTTACACATCATGCCCAGCACAAGTCTAGTGCAAAGCTTGTAGCTTTCTTTATTTTGATTAGTGATAAACCGATATATGGTTCTTTTCAAGACCGATACCAATTATTAGTAGTCAAGGAGGTCGATTATCGATATTTTAAGCTGATATTCATTTGCAGCAAAAATAAAAAAACTTTTTATTTTAAACATATACAGAATTGACAGTTTTGTTTAAAAATGACAACGAAATTACAGGGAGCTTCCAGGGTCATCAGCATGCTAAATAAAAAATTAAGCAAGTAAATAGTTCCCTAAAGTTTTCTACTGTAAATAAAGTTTTCCAAAATGTCAACATCATTTCTTAATTTTATTGTATTTATTTATTTTATTTTAAAAACAAAAAGGTCAGTGAATTCCCAGTGTCTGCATCATCTTTTTTGTATAAAGTGGAATTTTAATAAATCCATAAATGAAAAGTATCTCACTGAGCAACAAATTTCGGCCACCAAATTGTCAGGTGCACCGAGGGTGTGTAAAAGAAAACACCGTTCTGCCGGAACACCCAACAAGGCTCAGCGCAGTCTACCAAATTCCCAAGCAAGGTCAATTTGATTTGCATCTGCATGAAAATCAAGAAGTACCCGTTTTTACGCCAAAGTGTATGTGCGCTGTCCACCCTAAGTGTTTAATATAATAATTCCAAAAAATCTCACATGAATTAAGTGTCTGTTTTATCCATTGTAGTCGTATACATTTTTTTATTCTGTGCAATGAAAGCATAAGACTTAAGAGTGCATTTGGTTTGGGCTGACTTGCAGTGTCCTCAGTGGAGAGTGCAGGGAACTGGCGCAACCAGCTGGCAGTCGGCCTGACTGACTACGACACACCCAACACGCCTCAATACTCTCAACATGCACTTCCTTCATCGCCATATAATCGCAGCCCCACACACAACAGGTGAGTGTTCTTTTTGAACGTTTGACTTGATTCAGGGAGTCAGGTAGCATCAGAAAAAAAAAGAAGTCAAAAATTGTGAAAGTTTGAATGTTCAAGGAGCGCTTAAAGGGGAAGTCAACCCCCCAATTTTGGGGGGACAATAATATGTTTTATGCAGCCCCACTGGTCTAAATATGCTATTCTGGTTAATATTGTGTTAGTGGAAGAAGGGTTCAGCAGCAAAATCCAGCCGTTTTTATCTATCTCAGGGGGCGGCCATTTTGCCACTTGCTGTCGATTGAAGATGACATCAATGTTGCTTAGGGCTCAGTCAACAACCAATCACAGCTCACCTGTTTTCTGATGCTGAGCTGGGATTGGCTGGATTTTGCTTCTTACTCTTCTTCCACAAATGTAATATTAATCAGAATGTCATGTTTAGGCTAGTGAGATCACATATTCCATATTATTGTCAAGAAATATTTATGGTTGACTTCCACTTTAGAAATCTTGCAGCATGATGTGTATTTGGTCACTACTACAATAGGTTTTAACAATTTGATAGATACTCAGCCTCTTTTGACCTCCAGCCTTTCATTCCTTGTACTTTCCTGTTAGGTTCAAACAGAATGATTTATTTCTCTTTCAAGGGTCATTGTGCATATTTGAATGGTGATCCTGTTGACCTCTCGATTAAGTGAAGAGTTGATTTAAAGTACAATGTCATCTCTACCGTTTCTTTCCTCCCTCCTTCAGTTTTGGACTTACTATTAATGCTCATGTGCGCAGATGTTCTCCAGAAAACAAAGTATCGGGCTCTGACACAAAGCCTAATAAATGTGAGTCAGTTGAGGTGGTTGGCGCTGCGGCCATTAGAATGGACGAAGCATCAGACAGCCACTCTAGCACTTAAGGGTGAGACCAAGCAGGTGGCTGTATGTCGTGTTGCCACTCGTGTCCATTTCTCCATCTTCATCAGTGTGCTCAATTGTTCATCTAATGAAATCATCTTTTTGTGTTGTGGTTGGATTTTCCCCCCCTTAGGGCAGTGTTTCTGTATTTCACAATATTCACATACATGCATCCATTCTGTGGCAGTTTCTATAAAAAAATTTAAGCAAAAGAAAACTTAAGGTTAGCAACATAGAACAACAATACTGTATGCTTTAGATTGCACAATCAGGATTTGTGATTAATTACACTTCACAGTTACAATTATGTCAAAGGATGTAATTAGCAGACAAAGCAAGCTAATTAAACGGAACAGAATTTTCCTCTTCACGCCACACATTTCCATGGCTACTTGCTGCCAGGCCCTGTTCATAGCTGCCCCCTAGGCTCATGAGGGGGCGGAGGGGGGGGGGGGGGGAAATCCTACACGCCCACAGGCTGTTTGATTAAACTAGGGTCTGTACAGCAATGTGCCTGTTCAATTGGCTGCAAGAGGAACTTAGACAACACCTATAAAGGAAAAAGCTCAAGTAGAGCAATCTGAGGAGACAATTTTACTTATACACGTTTTTTTTTAATTCTGTACTTTATATTAAATAGGAAGAAATAAAAACAGCCTTGATCGCTTGATCTGGTGGGTCTCCAGTAGTGTTAATTTTATCCGCCATTTAAAAATTTAGTCTCAGTTTTAGTCCAATTTCAGTCGCACTTGTTAGTTTTTATCATAGTTAGCCAACCTCATCCCGTTTTTATTTAGTTCATTTTTAGTTGACTGTAAATCTAGCATTTTAGTCTTTATTTTAGTCCAAGAAAGACGAAAAGACGTTTTAGTCTAGTTTTAGTCAGGACAATCATTTCACCGCTGTATATTTTTTGTCAGCAGATTATATTGAACATTTCAGATCTAAAACTATTTCACATAAAATGTTCTCTCATCTCATACTATGGCTCCATGCTACGAGCTAGTAAATTAGCCAGCATTAATTAGCGGTCGGATTAACATTATTGTTGGAACGTTATAGCCGTGGGTTAATTAACTTTTTTTTCTTTTCTTTTTTTTTACTTTTCAGCGTGAATCTACCTCCTGTCTGGCTCATATGTTTGTGCATGTTGCACTTGCAACCTGCAGATTTGAAAGTTGGTGTGTCACATGACACTATCACAGATGTGACAGATTAGCAGAGACAAGATTTTACAAAAATCATATAATATTCATCTCGTTTTTGTTCATGAACTAAAATGTCCACATAGATTTTAGTCCCGTTTTTATTAAGTAAAGTTACATTTTTGTCTCGTCTTCATTAGTCGACGAAAATGCATACTGATTAAGTCCCAGTTTTTGTTTATTAATGAGGTTTTAGTCTTGTCTAGTTTGGTTTTAGTCCGGTGAAAAATGTATGTTGTCGAAATTATTTTTGTTTAGTTTTCGTTAACGAAATTAACACTCGTCTCTAGAAAGCATTTGGTTAATATACAGCGCAAATCAAACAGATGCCAATCTTTGGTAGGACCGTCGTGTTGTGTAAGATTCACCCTAAGGCCACTTTCATGTGAAGGTGTTTTATTTATTTATTTATGCATTTTGGTCACCATGGAGTTGCTTTGCATTCAGAGTTGTAACATGACCATTTCACTCTATTACGCCATGCTTGCTTGTATCATCAGTCTGTAGACAGTGTAGATCTTTATTTTTCATTTCTTTGGTCAAACATCAGGATAGCCTCAAATTATTGAATATGTGAAATATCTGTTTAATTCCAGTGTCCTTTTTCAGATTTTACCTGGGCAGCAGCTACACAAGCATCCACAGATGACAACCAAACCACATTTTTCTAACATACAAAAAGCCACCGCAAGCAGTGCATGAAGAGGATGGAGTTTAAACACAGGCTTTTCCTCCTATGACTAACCTCTGAACCCAGGGTGCCTTCGATTGGGTGGATTGTAGAGAGAGAGGCAAGATAGACTGTGTCTCAAATTTTCAAAATGTTGCACAACCCCACTGACTTGTACTTGAGATATAAAGGCAACAATTTGTTTGCATTGAATCTAAAAAACATGAACTAGCTGCAGTCTTACGCTGAACAACAGGTTAAAAAACCCAAACACCTGTTTCTTAAATGGATGATCCAGATTGTGAATGTGACACTTAATGTGATATTTCATTAGAACAGACCAGAATTACTTTCCTTCCTTTCTTTAATCATGGAATCTGAATGTACAATGTCAATAATGTTAACAGTTTGTCATTTGTCAGTTAGTGCCGTGATGTGATATAACGTGCATGTGGAGGAAATCCGTTTTGATAACAACTTTGATAAGAACCAGACCACTGCCATAAAAAACACATTTGTTTCCTCACACATTTGTACAATCTGTGTGTAGTTCTAAGTATCTTGTGAGGTGTCATGATGAAATATTTTCCACTGCGAAGGATTAATAAATACTCGTGTGACTCATAAATGGCCGCTGTCACTTCATGTACAGCTGTTGCTCAACACCTGTTTCAGTAGCCCTTTTTAAGTAAATAGATCATTACAATTAAAGTTGGAAATTCTGAAAAATAACCTACAGCATTAAATTACTTTGAATTATGGTCAGAAAAGATTGAGGTAAGATGGCTTGAATCGCTTTGTCACATCGTAAATGTCACGCTACTGTTGTAGCTTGATCGGGCTCGAGAAAATAGTCCACCTGCTGCTGTCACTCTTTGCATTTTCATTTGCCTGAAGCAACTGTCATCCCAAAAGTACGGTGAGGAGGGGCTTAAAAAAGACCGATAGCATGCCTTTCGCCCCCTACTTGTCTTGCCGTAAATATCTCCCGTGCACTTCGCAGTGTTTAATTTTAGACTCCACATGAGACAGAAGCAGAGCAACTCCAGCTCAAGTCAGAAGCTTGCCAGTTTGCTCTGCCCCGTGTCAGTGTTCTGACAAACATTTAGCATCCTTGGACAGAATTTGAATCGAGAACTCAAGACAAAGATGTCAAACAAAGATACCGAGGATCTCAATGAAGAGGACATTGATGAGGATGAACTCCTTGCTACGCTTTCGCCCGAGGAGCTTAAGGAGCTCCAGAGTGAAATGGATATTATGATTGCTCCAGATGATAGTGTTCCAGTTGGACAGAGGCAGAAAGACCAGACAGAGAAGCCTCCGACTGGAACCTTTGACCACAGATCCTTGGTCGGCTACCTTTACTGGGAAAAGGAATCCAAGCGTATGCTTGAGGAAGAAAGAGTGCCTGCTACTCTGCTACCCAGTGAGGTAAGAGGCCACCAGTCTGACAAATATTTTAACAATAAGTAGTAGTAACAATGTTGGTCCCCTTGGTTGTCTTCATCAGAGAACATTGAGGCAGGAGGCTGAAGAGAAAGAAATCGTCAACACTGTGGAAGATGGGCACGATGAAGTACATGAGGAAGTAATTGAGGAAAAGATTAAAGATGGCACTAGGGAAAAGCCAATATCTGAAGAAAACATAGAGGAACCAATTAAGGAAATCGTCGACAATGCAAAAGAGAGAAATGAAACGGATGAAGATGTCCATGGGAAAGACAAAGAGATGAATCCAATTGAACAAACACATGAAAATACTGAGACACAATCTAACAGCACAGACAAGGAAACGACAGGCCAGAAAGACGGAACAACAGAAATTGAAAAGGAAAGTAAAATGACAGATTCTCAACCTCCTCTAGATTTACTGGGAGATGCAAAGACAAGTGAGCCCGATGACAAACTCCGGCAGAAAGAGGAGCCAAAAATCAACAAGTTAAAAATCCCCAAGCTGGCACTGAACAACATCAAAATGACATCTCGGCCATCAGGAAATGAGACAAACCTGGAGTCGACACTTGACAAGATCCGAAACAACAACCCTTCGGTCACTGAGGTCAATCTCAACAACATCGAAAACATTCCCAAAGAGATGCTCCTGGACTACGTCAACGCCTTGAAGAAGAACAAACACGTGAAAACCTTCAGCATCGCAAACACCGGTGTGGACGAAAACATCGCCTTCAACCTGGCCAACATGCTACGCGAGAATCGCAGCATCACAACGCTGAACATCGAGTCCAACTTCATAACAGGAAAGGGAATCGTTGCCGTCATCCGATGCCTACAGTTTAATGAGGCGCTCACTGAGCTGCGATTTCACAATCAAAGACACATGTTGGGTCATCATGCTGAGATGGAGATCTCACGCCTGCTCAAGGCCAACAACACCCTCCTGAAGATGGGATACCATTTTGAACAGCCAGGGCCAAGGATGGTGGTGACTAATCTCTTAACCAGGAACCTGGACCGCCAGAGGCAAATGAGAAAAGAGGAACAGAGGCAACAGCAGCTGAAGGAGCAGAGGGAGGTCATGCAGATGTATGAGAGCAGTCTAAACCTGCCTCCAGGTTTACTCGAGATGCTGGGGTACATACCGCCCCTGGAACTCCTGCAGAAACATGGGCTTGTTGCACCCCCAAAAGAACTGAATAATCTGCCTCCCAAAGAAGAAAAGGAAGAAAACAAAGAAGAACCAGAGCCCCCAAAGCAGCTCAAACACAAGAGAACTCCCAGACAAGCGTGTGCCGAGAGCCAAAATCCGTTGAGGGATGTCCGGCTGAAGAAAACTCCAAAGAAACGTGACCATTTTGCAGAGTTGGACCGCAGGGAAGCCAGTCGACAAGAGCGAGCAGGTTTCCAACTGAAGAAGACTCCCAAAGCTACGGAGGCAGTCACACAAGAGATGGCGGATGAAAAACCAAACCTGAAAGATGTCATTAAAACTTTGAAGCCGGTCTCTCGCAGGCGAGTGCCACCAAAGGTTGATCCCACACCTCGTGATGAGCTCCTAAATGAGATCAAGATGAGTAACGTGGCCCATCTGAAATCTGTGAGTATCGCTGCTGGGTGATTAATAATCCACATCAGACATTTAGTAAAGGAAGTACCGATTAGATCAAATTTGGACTGACTGATGGAGGTCCTTCCACTAAAAATTTTCATCAACATCTCAGTTAAAGGGTATGTCAACCTAAAGCATTTCTTTACATTAACTCATTCACTGCCATTGACGGCTATAGACGTCAAAAATTCATTTGAACTATTGCTATTAGTTTCTCATTTTTTCCCACTTTAGTTAACAAGAGTATGAAAACCTAGAAAAAAAATTGTACATTTAGAACAGATATAAAATATGTGATTAATCGTGAGTTAACTTTGAAGTCATGCGATTAATTACAAAAAACTAATTTTATCGTCTGACGCCCCTAATTTTTTTATATTATTTGTTTTCTCTCTTTTTTTTATTAGGGGCATCAGGCAATTAAAATTCTTAATTGTAATTACTCACATAACTTAACTAGTTAACTTAGAGTAATCACAAATTTTATATCTGTTCTAAATGTACAATATTTTTTTATTTTGGTTTTCATACTCTTAACAAAAGTGGGAACAAATTTGAAACTAATAGAAATAGTTCAAATGAATTTTTGACGTCTATAGCCGTCAATGGCAGCGAATGAGTTAATGTGTTACATGTGACCTCACTTTTCTAAACATGACATTCTGATTAATATTACATTTGTGTAATTTGAGTTATGCAGCAGAATCCATTTTAGGGGGCGGCCATTTTGCCACTTGTTGACTTCAGATGACATCACAGTTGCAGACATCACAGGGCTCAGTCAACGACCAATCACAACTCACCTGTTTTCTAAAGCTGAGCTGTGATTAGTCGTTAACTGAGACCTGAGCAGCTGTGATGTCAAGTGGCAAAATGACCGCCTTCTGATATTGATTAAAACTGCTGGATTTTGCTGTTAAACTCATAGTCCACTAACGCAATATTAAAACCAAAATACCGTATTTAGGCTAGTGGGGCTGCATAGAACATATTATCAATAATTTTTAAAAATATTTTTGGGGGTTGGGGGTTTGACTTCCCCTTTAAGAAGGTGGTCCTACATTCTTCCCACAGCAAATCTGTCCATGTCGTTAGTGTAGATCTGGTACCTTTGCAGTCAAACCGTTTGCTTGATGGAATCTGGAGTCTGCAAAATACGTATGCACACTGGCCACAAACTGGCAAAAGTAACCCTTTCACTGGATGTAAATACATCCTTCATCGTGTTCCGTTCCGGGTCGTAAGAAAGCGGAGCTGATTTAGGATGAGAGGAGGGACATATGCTGGACTGGTCACCTGTCAGTCAAGGAACTGACACAGACATAGACAACTATTTTTAGTTAGAAGAATGATCCTTCCAACATAAATTTGGTGATATCTACATCAAGTGTCCGTTGTCCAATGTATTATGATCACGTTCCTTTCAGAGCATACAGTGTGTCAAGAATGATAACGTATTAATAGGATATTCATAGAAACTTTGATACAAATTCATTCCTTTGCTTGCAGGTGCCGCTCCCCAAAGCCCTGGAATCAAGTGAAACAAGTCTCATCTGAGGCAGTGACTTCTCATGATATGTGTTTGACACATACTGTATTTTGGAAATGAACTGTGCAGTGAGAAAGAACTACATGTTCACACACATAGACGCTGGCTCTTGTTTCACAATGTTTCACAAAAGCCAATACTGCATGTGGTATGTACAATTGAAACCACAAGTTTACTTGCATACACTACACTAACCCCCTGGCAAAAAAATATGGAATCACAGCTCTTGGATGATGATTATTAAATGTTTAATTTTGGAGGAAAAAAGTAAATCACGGATGTTCCACAAATCAACTTTTATTCAAAATGCCACAAGAAAATTTGTTGTCAGTCGCAATATTTTTTCAGAATAAGTAGAGGAGAAAATTCTAAGGGGGAAAAAATTATGATGATTCTGTATATGCCAAGGTTGTATATAAAAAGAAACATACTACCCCCATGCCCCCTGACTGCCTGACTTAACTTTTCCTGTTCTAGGTCAAGCTTTACCAATATTTACTCAATGCCAGACTAATGAGAGTGATTTTTAAAGACAAATCTTCTATAATTTCCTTCAGAGTTTTCCATACAGAATGAATACTGCACAATTTGGTTTATTCCAGATGATAATGATGTCATGTCTTTGGAAGCTTCAATATTTAAGTTAGAGACACACCTGTGGTGCATTTGAAGGTACGCCTGAAACACACAGCTTCTTCGTGTAATGTCAGAAATCAGCCATTATCCTTGCAATTTCCATATGCCTGAAGGTGCAACAACTTGAATTTTTGGAGGCATGTCCTGTGGTCCGATGAGACTAAAATTGAACTGTTTGGTCATAATATGCAGGACTGCGAACAACACCCCAACGAGGGCGGCAGCATTATGTAATGAGGTTGTTTGGCAGCAAGAGGAACTGACTTGTGCATGCACTTCACACACAACATTTTTTTTTTTTTAAAAAGCATCATGAGGAAAGAACATCACATGAAAATACTGAAGCAACAGCTGAAGACATAAACCAGCTTGGACGCAAATGAGCCATCCACGTGGTGACCTGGTTCCGAAGTGGCTCAAAGATGACAAAGTCAATGTTTTGGGACGGCCATAACGAAACCTGATCTCAACCCCATTGAGATTTTATGGGCAGATTTGAAAAGGCAAGGCAACCTACGAACATGGCTCAGTTACATTAGTTCTGTCAGGAAGAAATAGCCAAAATTCCTGCAAATTATTCTGAGAAGCTTGTGGTCGGAAATTAATTTGACTCAAGTCATAGTTTTGAGGCAAAGGTACCAAATACTAGTGAAATGAGCGTAAACATCTGACTTGAGGAAAGTCCTGAAAATGTGTCTTTAAAAAAATCTTTCTCTCATTATTCCGGCATGTCGCAAATGCAAATCATTTTTGGCAGTTGAATTGACCTAGAACAGGAAAGGTTTAGTCTGATTTCATGTCAGACAGTGAGGGGGAAAAAGCTTGTGTGTCTTTTTATATGGTGGATGTAACCTTTCTGGTGTCAACTGTATGTTTTGGATGGAAATTCTCATTATTTGTACCTTGAGAAAAGGCTGAGAAAATGTATATTTATTCACATGGGAGCTCAATTGTTTTATGCTTATTTTCCACGTATTGTGCCAAGAAGGCTCATATTTACTATATGCTGGATTAGGTGTGGTTTGCTTGGCCATGTTATAAAAACAACTATTGCATGCCATTCATAAAGTGATCAGAAAAACAGCAATTGGTTTATACAGCCATGTTTAATATTTGGCTCAGTGATCACACCATCACTCTTGTTGAATGGAAAGTCACATGGAACAGAGGACAACATACTACAGCCATCCAATGGCCTTCATGCACAAACTGCGCAGTCAATGTGCACATGAGAAAAGCTTCAGGGAATATTTGCTAAGATGTCCGCGTTACAAACGCAAAAATCCACTTTGATATACATCATATGTTACCAACCCGGTATCAGTTCAAACGAATAATTGTGTGCATCCTACAGCTATTGCACTCATAATACACCAGAAATAATACGCGCACAAGAGCGAACATATACATACTATCATAACATAAAGCTGAAAGAGCCATTCCTTTTCAATTGCATAGCAAAGACCAGAGGAGATACGCTCAGGCTAGTTTTTGCTTTCAGCACATGGTCACACAGTCTGAAAAATGGTTCTATTTATAATCAGGATTACTAGTGAGAACACATGTACGCCAAAAGCGTATCGGCCTTGGATCAGTATTCATAAGGGCTCCTGGAGTGACAAGATGAAAGTTTTGTCCTGAATAAATGAATCTGTCAGTATAGGTAATAAGTAAAAGCTAGCAATGCTTGTAACAAGGTAGCATGATTTAATCTAAGATAAAGCCACCCAGGTTGCATGCCAAAGAAGTCCGATATCAGCAAGGGGATGCGTGTATTTTTAAATCTTTAGCCACGGGAATGCTCAAAGCTTTGCTGCCATTCGCCTTTCAACTGTGATTATGCAAAGCATCTGTACACATTTGAAAGAGTGTGCTCATCTAAAATAGCAAAAGGGAAGACCAGAGGGCCAAAAGTACAAACGTGATTCTACTTGTGGCATGCGGGATGATGGAGCCCACTTCCCTTTGCTACGATCTTACTGCTTCAGTTTGCTTTCGATAAAATCCTGCATTTTGTTTACTCTCTCCTCCTGCTGATCCAAGAGATCCATGATGATGCCCATGGGAGTCTTCTTCATCCCAACAACTTCCATCTTGTTCTCCAGTTTGTTCTTCATGTTGCGTAGTCTCAGGGAGGCATGAATGAGGATTACTAAACGGCAACAATGGGAAATGTCACAAACGTATGCAGAGAACTATATTTATATTGAGATATTCTTTGCTGGGAAATAAAAAGTGACAGCGAGCGAGACGCACACATGCAGGTGTTAGTCTACGAGGCAGATGGCAAAGGCATGAGATCAGTCAGTAAATGCGGTTGTGTCCACATCAAGAAACCATAGCGATCTGTAAACATGGGGCAGTGGGCAGGCCGCCTGGGACGTGATCACGCTGCCTCCAGTGGCATGTTAAAGCTCTAAGGTTCGCTTTACGATCACATGTAGTGGGAGAGAGAGAAAGAGAGAACGAAAAAAACTACAACTGGTGAAACTCCGCCATCTTTCATAAGAAAAAAGTTTCCAGTATCAGTGCATGTTCTCTTTTAATTGAGCAATGAGTCAGAATGAGAGTTTGGAAACTTGTTCAGCTGCAACTAAACCTCAATTATGCTTCCCTGTGTGAGTCATTGAGACTTTCTATAAAACACCAGTTAGCCAATGTTGGCCAACTCCAATACATAAAAAACAACAACGTTATAATTTAGATCAACTTTCAGTGCAAACAGATGTGGTTGACGATGTTACAATGTAGTATCTGCATACTTTAAGCGGCAGTAAATTACTTGGATTGTTTTGGCTCCCCCTACAGTTTTGCAGTGGACTTGACTTTGAGTCAACAGTATTGTTGATGCAGACAGATATGATTTTTTACCTCTAATATGCATGTCTGTCAGTCAAGCATTTTCTTAGTAGCCAATGTTGATTATCCGATATTGACCTACTTCACAGTGGATGAAATGGGAATGACATGGCGAGAGGTAAATTTTAAAAAAATTCCAGTGAAATATGTCAATATTTACTGTATATAAGTTCAGACCATTCTATTCGACAGCAAAGTTTCTATATATGGCCAAAGAAAAAGAAAAAAAGGTCAAGTGTGTTGACGAGCTTTCAGAGTACATTTAGGGATAAACATTGTAAAATGCAAGCATGCTGAAATAAATCTAATGTATGAAGCCACAATAAACAGCAGAAAACAAACATGGAATCCAGTGAAGACAAAGTAGCGTCAAAAATAAATACACCAAACAGTTGTTGTATGTTAATAGCGAAAAGGAAAACATTAAGACTTACATAGCAGAGGGAAGGTGATGCCAAAGATGAAGACCATAACACCGCCAAACAGCGACAGCAGGAAGTAGCTGGTGACCATAACGCCGATGACAAACAGAGTGGGGTTTTTCCTCTTGAAGTTCTTGATGGTGGCTTGATTCTCCCCGGCCCAAACGGAACCCATGAATACCAACGTCACAACGGTTCCTCCGAGAAACATGCCGATTGGGTTCAGGAACCTGCAAAATGGACGACGGCGTTTTAGCCATTTAGGACAATATGTTAAAACAATGTGCTGGTGGCCAATAACAGCAGCAGCAGCAGCAGCAGCGGAGATGGTTCAGTGCTGCAAGCATTAGTCTAAAAGATTCAGTTAAAAGTAGCATGGACTAGCCAGTAGCATGTCTGCATTGTTAGATTAAGCCTCTTTGGCACATCACTAGATAGGTGACTTAAGCAAGACCTTTGCTTGGCTAGACTTGTCGCTGTGACCTTTTTCCTGGCTCGTCATCTCCCTACTGAATCAATCTGCACCCTTGCACATTCACCATTTGAAACCAGTTAAGACCATCGAGTCACACATCGTCACGTGGGAGGGGGGGGGGGGGGGGGGTGGCCAAGACAGTATAAGAATAGGAACCTTTTTTTGGACAGATTAGACCTTCTTCTGCATCTGTCAGAAAAAAGGTTTCATACTTCTTAAAGTTGGGGTTCAACTCGATCTTTTTTGTCTATATGTGCCCTGCAATTGGCTGGCAACCAGTTTAGCGTGTACCCCGCCTTTCATTCAAAGTAGGGCAGGCCTAATCTAACACCAGTTTACTGCGACTCTAGAATAAAAACAATAATGAATGGATGGATAGATAGATGGATATTAAAATGAGAAGATCAGAGATACTTAAGTCATCAAAAAAATGTCTTAAATACCATATAAGAATCCAACGAGTGTGTAGCATCATTAATGAGCATATCCACTATAATACATGTGGAAATGGAAATTTCTGCTAAATTATTCAGCAAAAAATTTCTGTAGGTCTTGACTGCATGCAAGTTATTTTGTTTTGAGGACAGATCACAGAACGGAAATGCGGGAAATATAATCAATAATCCATCCATCAACAATTATTAGAAGAATACAATCTCTGCCACGTTTTTGATGAACGCTTGGGTTTACTAGGCAATTACTTTGAGAGCCAAGTAATTTAAGGGGTGGTACTAAGTTGTTATACAATGTTTGACAACCACTATGTAGTACTGTACATATTTTTGACTTTACATTCGTGTGACTGTCCGACACTCAGCATGTGCAGAATAATGCAAGCATGCGAGGGATTACATATAATGAGCTACGAGTTGTCCGTTGACGTAAAACACCAAGAATAGCGACTCAACTCACGATGGGTGTGGGTTCAAGAAAAAAAAGTATGCACGCTAAGTAAACTCAAGATAGTCTGTGTTAGCTGGTACTAACCCAACGATGAGTAAAACCACCACGGCTGCGGCGAAGTAGTTCGTCTGGTAGTACATTAAATTGCTGATAACTCTGTTATTCCACTTTGCCACATCTCCGAACTCTGGCTTGGCGAAGCGCTCCGTCCCGGGGTAGAAATCATTCCACGGTCTGAGAGGTGCAAGCTCCATTTTGGCTGTCATGACGTCAACGTGAAGTAGGGAAGCGCTCAACAAACATTACAGAAACTGCGACGTTGCTTGTGTGTGACAGGTCAGCTGATCACTGCTGTACACTGGGAGCAGCCAGTCGGACGTAACGCCAAACTCTCGCGATAGTAAAACAGAGAACCGGGAAGCACATTAATGTTTATTATTTTACGTTTTCAGTGTAACACAGTTCTCTTTCATGGGCGCGGTGATGACTGTCCCCGTTTCTGGTTCCCGGAAGAGAGTTTTCAAGCAGTACCAAAATATAACTACCAAACGTAATGATTACATTTTATATTCAAAGAAAAGCACATTACATTGTACGTATTGGTCCGCGTTCGGTATTCATAGAGAATAACGTCTGTTGTTATTAAGAAAATTAAAAAAAAACGTCTTATGTGTGTCTCATCCTGCGTTTCTCCGAGATGCGTCGTGCTGCGCAGCTTTGACGCTCGACAACTCCCCCGTCACACTCGAGGACATGGGACCGTGAAAGTATGGCGGATGCCGAGGAGCCGTAAGTCTCAATGGATGAAAAATGCCATTAAAACGGAGTTAAACGTCTCGCAGTTTGACACTAACGCGGCATGATTCAAATCTATTGCCATTTTTTCTTCCAGGGAGAAGAAAAGAAGGCGAATAGAGGACCTGACAGAGAAGTTAGTGACGAATGCTAATGAAGGGTCTCTCTCTGGCTGCCGGGCAGAAGGGTTGCGTCGGTTAAGCAGTCAGGCCAGAAGACATGAACGAACATTCACATATTTTAGCAAGAGCCCGACTAAATACAGTAAACCGGCCTTACTGTCACCAACTAATACCAATGTATCCAAATGTTCGCTTAACGTATCTTTATTTTGACTAACGATCCAGCAACAAACATATTACTAGGTACACGCGTATTTTTCTGGAAGTAATTTTTTTGAGAAACTGGCCTCGAACGTTTAATTAAGGTGTCAGGAGTCGTTTGAACTAAATATAAACACAGGGAGAAATGTGGTTTAAATGACTTTGTTATGTCGTGTTTAGTTAGGCAGCTAATTTACGAATGTTTTCATTCATAAAACTAACACTAATTATGACAAATTGGTGTTTTGTCACCATTGTAGCTTGCTGGAAAACTGTCAGGAAGTTGGTTAGAAACTTTAGCTAATAACTCAACGAAGCATGAATCATATATGCGGAAAAGCTTTCAGTACAGTGGATGAAGATAAATCATCTCAAAACATTTTCCACCATTAATGTGACCGATAACCTGTTCAACTCAATTGAATAAATAAAAAAGGCTTTCAGAGTTTCATCAGACCAGAACACATTCTGTGTTTGGGAGTTATTGTTATGGTTCAATGAAACTATATTTGAACATTTTAGCATAATTCTTAAAGTCACATTTGTTTCACAATATCTCTGTTTTTATTAGTGTTGTTCCGATACCGATACAGTTATCGGCAAAGGCCCCGATACTTCATTTAAACAGTGTTATCGGTGAGTACTAACAAATAAATAACAGGCCGATACCATTATTTCCGACGCTAATATAGGACTTAAGATGCAGCATCTTGTGTTTTGCTTGTGCTCAACATTTGCTGATGTATGACATGTTCACTGCATGCCGAGTCAAGATATTCTATTGGCCCTTGAATGCTCTGATCCAATGGCAGGACAGCTTTTTCATGTTGAGAAAAAAAAACGTAGGGATCGGCATCGCCCGATAATCCAAAGATGGATATCGGAATCGGTATCAGGGCCCAAAAAACTGTATCGGAACAACACTAGTTTTTATTTTTACTTCTCCCCTTGATTATTATTATTTTTTATTCATTTGAGTGGTACAGGTTACAAATCATATAAATAGTGGGGGGAAATTGAAATGATTTATCTTTGGCTCATTTGTTTTTATACAGCAAAATTTGAGCAGAGGTGTGTAAACTTATTTGTAGTCACCGTACGGGGTATAAAACTCATTTTTGTTGCTTGTCACATTACAGTTCTGGCTTACGTCAGTCGACCGTTATGACTTTGAAAACATATAAATGTATAATCGCCTCACCACATTAAACTGTAGAGATAAACACAACAAGTTGATGGATAACTAATTTAGTGACAAGTCAAGGAAAATTGTATCAAAATTCATTTAAAAAAAGGAATTGGTTAACATAACATCCTTGCAAAATCTCAAAATGATTAGCGTACATACGAAGACAATTTGCAATTTTGTAGATGAACGCCGGTGGTCTTCAAATTAGAAGTGTGTTGCCTTTTGTGATGAATGGCAAAATCTAAAGCATACTTTCTGAGTATTGCCACTGGCTGTCACTGTGTAGTGTTTGTCTTGAATTATTGTTATGATTTTAAAGATACACTCCTAAGACTGAGTGTGTGTGCACTGTGCTGTGTTATCAGAATGGCTGTAGATGGTGGTGCCTGCGATTGGGACGGCCGGTGGAATCACGTGAGGAAGTTCCTTGAGAGGCCCGGTCCGTTCACACATCCTGATTTTGAGCCGAGCACAGAGGTGAGCGAGGCCACTCGGACGACGGAATTGTGCGAGCGATGACTTCATACTATTTTGATGCGTGTGTCGCCTCAGTCTCTACAATTCCTGTTGGAGACGTGCAAGATTTTGGTGATCGGCGCGGGTGGACTTGGCTGCGAACTGCTTAAAGATTTGGTAGGAAATGTATTCGAAGCAATGAAAGCGCCCTCAGCTTTGTTTTAACAAGGTTGTGTTGTTGCAGGCCCTGTCTGGGTTCCGCCTCATTCATGTGGTTGACATGGACACCATTGACTGGTCCAATCTTAATCGGCAGTTTCTTTTCAGGTTGGTTTCCTTTTCAGTATTTAATTATCAGTTATTCTTTTTGTACGATTGTCATCTTCTCTTTTTTGGGGGGGTCAAAGTAAGGAATGCCCATAATAATGCCATACACTGTAAATGTCATGGTTTGTTGCTGTCAGGTCAAAAATGTTCTTGATTGTAAATACTGTATGTCAAAATAGACAGTGTGGTGGGATAGTGGTTAGGACGCCTGCCTCACAGTTGACTACAGGCTGACTGTGTGGTGTTTGTTTGTTCTGTCACCGCGCTTGTGTGGATTTTCTCTGAGAAAGGCGGCTTCATCCCACCTTCCAATGATAGGCATGTTAGGTTAATTGAAGACTGTAAATTGTCCATAGGTGTGAATGTTTCTCTATGTCTGTGTATGCTCGAGAATTTCGAAAACACAAAGAATAAGAAAGTGTGAGAGTTGAAGAAGAAATAGAAAAAAAGATTAGCTAAATGTTAGCTAAGCTTATTCAATACCTAGGAGTGTAATAACAAATTGATTTGAATGGGAAAATCAGTTTTGATTTAAAAGATGAGTGTATGCAGTTGAACTGAATCGCTGCACTTGAAAAAATATCGCATTAGTGTCGAATCGTCTTTTTTTGAAGATATATGTTTGAAGGAAATGCCACATTTACAGTAAGCAGTAACAAGTTCATTCATATTGTAAAATGACAAGAAGAAACTAAATGCATCATATCCTCTCAAACTCGGCTCACCATATCATATTGAATTTGAATCCCACTGAATTGAACCAAATTCTATTCAGTTGTACCACTTTGAAATAAACTGTCCCAGAATTAAATCACATCCGATATATTTAGAACATATCAAATGGTCTCTTGTTGGAAAGATACAGATCCCTTCTAATAACTACTGTGGTTACAAGCTCTTGGTAATCATCGTCCTTGGCTTGGCCGAATTTGTTGACCACACTTAAAGGATTTGCAATTGTAAAATTGAAAAGCATGTTAAAAATCCCTGCCGTGGTATTTTGAACTAGCTTGTATTTTGATGGGCTGCTTTGCTTCTGTTTTGGACAATGCCTAAATGCATTAGTTTTTATATATTGTTTTTAGGGATGCACCGAAATGAGCATTTTTGGTCGAAATCGAAAATGAGAAATGCTTCGCCGAAAACCGAAACGCCGGGAAAAAAATAATGCAATTTTTTTGTTGTCACTGCATTTATTATAATTAATTACAATTATAATATTATTATAAAATATTTAGGCCTATTTAGCACTGGCATTTTAACAAAGCACAATATAAATTGAATAGCGTCCACACCACAGACATGTTGCCGAATGGTACATTAAGCACCAAAAGCGGGCTGAGCATTTGAATGTACAGTAGTTCGCATCGTGCCCGCCAGTGCGGATGGCGCATTTGTAGGCTATTTGGAGCGGGACATGGTGTGGCGCACTTAAAATCGGCACATTCACATATTCACCAACGTTTAAAAAATAAATAAATACATTTCTTCGCAATCGGCTTTGGGAACACACTGCAAAGTCACACACGGCGAGTCTGTAATCACCCGGAGAGAGTGGTAAGTGTTGACTTGTTTAAAACTGTTGATAGCAATAGTGCTAACATTAGCTAAGGTATTTAGCATGGCCACCAGAATGCAAGTGAAAAAGTGGATGCGCTCGAGGGGCTCTCATCAAAGAAAAAAAAGGAAGGCGCTGCAGGAGAAAGAGTGGCTCACCTGCTGTGCAGTACTCGGCAGCGCTCTCTTTTTTGACATAGTTTACCAAGTGACGCCCCTCTCCTTCTCCGGTGTGCACAATGAAGCTGCCGGTACTCACAAACAGCAGCGAGCAGCGAGACGGACACTCACTCCCGCGTTTGGTGTTTAATTCAAACAGACACTTGCTTGCAGCGGGGTTGTTTTTTTTTTGTGTCAACACAACATCCTTTTTTGGCCATATTCTTTGGGATTTAATTAAAAAAAATTCGGTGGCGGGATATTCGGTGCATCACTAATTGTGTTTTTTACCTTGGGTTAGCAACCATGTTTTCCAATTGCCTATGTTAGAGCAAGATCTTCCAATAATACTTGAAAAATGCGTTATAATGTTTGATGCACCTTTGAGTCAAGGTCATGGCAGTGCATGCTTGTGAAAGTTCATTTTTCCCTCTTTTTGCTCTTCCTCGGTTTAAACGTGTTTCCTCAGGCCTAAAGATGTTGGACGGCCAAAAGCAGAAGTTGCTGCTGACTTCATTAACAGTCGCATCCCTGGATGTAAAGTTGTCCCGTATCCTATTTGGAGCAATCTTGGACACTCATGACAATGACCTCATCGCACTCAGATTCAACGTAAAGAACATGAACGTGGTTTTGTTTCCTTATCAGTTACACAATCAGTCACTTCAAAAAAATCCAGGACTTTGACGAGTCCTTCTACAGACGTGAGTGTGTTTTCCCCCATCACATGTCAACTTCAACTGAGCAAGTCAAGCCCCCAGACTTTAACTTGTTGTCTCCCCCCGCAGAGTTCCACATCATCGTCTGTGGGCTGGACTCCATCATTGCCAGGCGGTGGATGAACGGCATGCTGGTTGGAAGCTGCGCTCTCATCAAAAGGTGCTCAACAGGTTCACTCAGATGAGATTGAAGTCAATGTCGTTGTTGTCGAGTTTAGATATCCCTCCTGAGTTATGAAGATGGAATACTGGATCCCAGCTCCATCATCCCCCTCATTGACGGAGGCACGGAAGGCTTTAAAGGAAACGCTCGCGTCATTTTGCCCGGCATGACGGCTTGCGTGGACTGCACACTGGAGCTGTACCCACCGCAGGTCCCGCTCATGCTCTCGTACTCCTCCTTCCGTCTTTACACTTTTCATTGAGCACAAGCAAGACATTTTAGCATCCAAGGTGTTCCCGCTAACGCTTCTCATTTGACAATACTCAGGTTAATTTCCCCATGTGCACCATCGCATCCATGCCGAGGCTTCCCGAACATTGCATTGAATATCCCAGATTGTTTCAGTGGCCGAAAGAAAAGCCATTTGGAGGTATGGGGGCGTGCCCGTTAGCACGTAAAGCACATCACGTGACCCGTTCCGTGCTGTTGGAGAATCACTGTCACATTCGTGTTCTTCTAGAAACGAGTTTAGACGGCGATAATCCCGAGCACATCCAGTGGGTGTTTGAGCGAGCGCTGGAGCGAGCCGCACAGTTCAACATCACAGGAGTCACATACAGACTCACTCAAGGTCAAATCCATTTTGCGTTCTCTCTGAAACCGACAGCTATCACATTTATTTATTGGTGTTAATGAGACTCGGTTTTGCAGGAGTTGTGAAGCGGATCATTCCTGCCGTGGCGTCGACGAATGCCGTAATCGCTGGTACCAAACATTTTGTTAACTTGTCCTCACATCAGATTTAAATCATCTTGAGCTTACATTGACAAATGTAAAAAAAATGCGGTCCCTCTTGTGTTTTTGCTCTTTGCAGCTGCCTGTGCGAGTGAAGTTTTCAAAATTGCTACAAGGTTGGTGCCAGAAGCTTGTTTGGAATGACTCTGCGAAATATCTGCCTTTGTCAAACCAAACACACATCACATCTCTTCTGGTTGCAGTGCATATATTCCTTTAAATAATTACCTGGTCTTTAATGATGTGGACGGACTCTATACTTACAGTTTTGAAGCTGAACGGAAGGTTTGTTGCACAGGCCTCCATTTTATGTATTTTTCAAAGCCGAACAATAACTCTGCCTTGTGGTGTGTGTGTGTGTGTGTTTGTGACGGGCAGGACAACTGTTCAGCGTGCAGCCAGGTGCCTCAAGACCTCCAGTTCCCGCCTTCTGCAAAACTACAGGAGGTCTTAGAGTACCTGACAGAGAACGCTTCTCTGTGAGTAACGCTCAACCACGTTAACACCAAACCAGACAGAGCAGTGAATATATTAGATACCGGCATTTCCAGACGAAATCTCTTCCATTTAAATATCCCATGTGACACCTGTGACTTATGAACTTACAGACAAGTGCAAATGTATTTTCTCTTTGAAATTTAGAGGCTGTAGTGTGGCTCAATACATTTGGAATTGGCATTGGACAAAGAGGAGTAACGTGACAGTGCTGACAATTCACAAATGTGTGATTTGTCAATATATTGGTACTTGATTTGTGTGTGTTGCGCAAACACATTTAGGACCTCCTCAGACAGTGTATACGCACAAATAATGATGGATCCGCTTTAAGAAAAAATGTCAAACATATTTTTATCCCTGATGCATAGGTATTAAAACTGCAGTCATTCTTAAAATCAATAATAATAATACATTTAACAATAATAACTTAAACGCACTCCTTTAATCGCTTTCATCCTCTCGCCATTCAAGTGTGTGTATGTATTATAATAATGAATCTGGAAAAAAGGTCATATGATAAAGATGAAGAAAGTTCTGAACATTTTGGACCATCTCTCACAACCACCGCGTATTTGCTTGACATGCCGTCAAACGGATGCCCTTTTATATGGAAACAGGAACGAGGTTTATGCAAATGAAGTGTAGAACATTGTCCGCTTGTGTCATGAATCCAGCTGTGATACTGTGTACACGCTCAATTTGTGCGCAAATTTCGTTCTTTTCTACATTCGGAAAATGGATGGATGGATGGAAGCGCATCGCATATAAACAAATCATCTAAGTGTCTTCATTTTCTTTCTGTGTGTTTTTTGTTGTTGTTGCCTTTTTTTGTTGCATGGACTTGAGTAATCCAGGACCTTTTGGAAATTACATAAATAAAATAAAATAAAAGATATTTGAAATATGAAATGCAATCTAGGGCTGCAAAATATATCGAAAAATATCTATATCGCGATATTGACCCACGCAATATGCATATTGCAAAGACATGCAAAATGTTTCATATGGAATTTTATGCTTTTAACTGAATTTGACCAGTCAGACGTTAGCTAAAATGTGCACTGCTATCCAATAGTTGAACATTACTGAGAGGTAATTACAATTAATTAACTACGAATACATTGAGTTTGCTTATTTTGCCGCATGAAAATTTTTAATTCTTTCAACAGATGGCAAAGAAAACTAAGTGAGCTACAAATTAAGTTTACTACTAAGTTAAGTTACTTATAATAAGTTTCAAGTGATTGTGGGGAGGGAGCCAAATGTGCAGCCAGTTGAGTTGTATCCAACTTTTAATTATCAATGGTGCAATTGTTTGTTTTTAAAGATTTATTTAGGTACACTTTTTATATGACTTGTGGGTGGGCATTAGTAGTACATTTGAATTGAGGTAATTTTTTTCATGTTCATATATTTAAGCGCAGTGTTCCTGCTAAAACGGTGCAGAATGTCAATATAAAATATACTTTTTAGGTATATAATACCTCTGCTGAAACAGATGGGGCCTACAATGCTACTGTCTTGTGATGTTGCTCATTCTGGTGACACTTGGGAGTCAAGTTTTTCCTTAGGTGGTCCATTTATGAACCACTGGAATAATAACCAATGCTGCAGTATGTTTATTTTTGTTTGTGAAAACAAAATAGTGTAACCAAAGTGTTTGGTAGTAATGAAATTCAATTATATTTGTACTATTTTCCAGGCAAATGAAATCTCCAGCTATCACTACAACTCTGGAAGGCAAAAATAAGACTCTGTACCTGCAGGTAACGGCATGCTACTTGCAGTCGACATATATTTAATGTAAAACTGGAAGAAAAGGAAAAAAACGAATTAACTTTGAATTACAGTCTGTTAAATCAATTGAGGAACGAACAAGGCCCAACCTCTGCAAAACCTTGAAAGGTAATAAATCCCAAATGGGCTTTCTGATATCCATATATGCAGGGTATGTATTGATGAACATTGCTGTCTGATCATGCAGAGCTGGGCTTGTCGGACGGACAGGAATTGGCCGTGGCAGACGTTACCACGCCGCAGACTGTCCTCTTCAAGCTCAATTTCACTGCCTGAAAGCCGCTTGGAACGCAAAGCACTGATGTGACCTTTGGCTTCCTCTGTCACAGTGTTACTGTAGCGCATCTGATTAGGAGTGTAAATAGGACAAGTCGCTAGTCAGATAACATGAATAATATTGTTTACTTGTGCGTGGGTGCCCATTGTAGTTCTTCCTGTCCATCCAACAAACATGATCATGTACTGTAATCCAAAATAATTTTTGATTCAATTGAAGATTCATGGTTCAAGTTTCATTTCATCCATTTATTCAGGTTGCTGAAGCAGCAGAACAGCTTCATATTTTACATTCTATAAATTTGTAGAATCATTGAGATGTTGGCTGTCCATGCTGTAGACTCGCATAAGAAGTGGCTTAAGTTTGATTCACCTTTCAACTCATGGGAAGGCACAAAATAATTAAACTTGTTACAAAAATATAAAACAAAAGTAGGTTGTTACTGGAAGATCCCAACAAGTCGAAAGGGACTAGAATGTGTCTAAATAGGAGATTTGGGCGTGAGGTCTGGAATTAAATTTGGAATACCCTAAGTGACAAATCTAATCCACTAAGGCTTTTTCTTTTTACATTTGTGGACTACTGTATATCCAATTCTGAAAATCCTTTTTGTTAAAAGAAAAAAAGTTACTTTTGACGCATGCTTCCCTTTGGTGAGTCGAGTCCAATTTGTTACAATTCGTATACACTCCAGGGCAATTCCAGACTAGCACTGCACTACTGTTATTGTCAGAAATATCTACTTAAATTAAAGGAATGATGGAAACAGTGTCGTACTATGCCTATTACCAGTATAAAGTCATATGCAGATTTGACCTTTTCTTTTTAAAGCATCTTTTGCCGAGGGCAGCAAATTACCTAGGGCCGGCCCTAGAAACCTTTGGCCAAACGTTTTCAGACTGGATTTGGGTTCGAATTCCCCCCTCTGTCTGCAGATGTGACGTCTTGTACGCGTTGGCATTTTTTTTTTTGTCAACAGGGAGCAGTAGCGATTCAAAACTGAATTTTCTATGTTCAGTAGCCTTAAAATACACTTCAGATTTTTTGATCAAACTTAAATGTGTGACATAACAGATAGCTACAGTACTTTTTGCTGAAGTTGAAGTCATTAATTTTGCTGTCTTGTGTCCATATTGTGTAATTACAACCTTCAATTTCAAATCCAAACGACGTAGCTTAATCTGTTCCTTTGACTACGACTATGTATGCAGGCCACTGAAACTATGACTAACTCGCTAATGCAGTATTAATTACAGTGAAAAAAATGAGAGCATTTTTCTGGCCGAAAGTATTATAAAATCAAATGAAATTAGTGACTAGCCTCACACAAGTATTTGAGCGTGATTTCTAATAAAAATTGAAAATTAATAAACCAGAATAGCCAGCTAGAAAAAGTGCGCTTGACGTTCGATGTTTGATATTCACTCCTACCGTCTAATTTAGAAACCGTCTACAAATTACATTCTCCATGGTGACGTATCATCAACTCACCATAAAGGTTATATCTTTTTTTTTATTCTTGACTGCTGTAAGAAACTGGGAATGATAAGCAACTACCTACTACAGCTCCAATATTCATCATATCTCTCATTTTGGACAATTTGGAGACATTTAAGGGACGAAAATGACCAATGTTCCAAAATATTCACCAAAAATCAACAAAAGCACATTTTGTCATTCTAATTGCTGTAGTACATAGGTGTCAAATTCCGGTCCTCGAGGGTCGGTGTACTGCAGGTTTTGGTTGTTTCCCTTCTCCAACACAGCTGATATATGATCAGCTTATCAGCAAGCTCTGCATAAAATCAGAACCAAAAATCAACAAAAACACATTTTGTCATTCTGATTACTGTAGTAGATAGCAGTGTTATGCAACTTACTACTACAGCTCCAATATTTATCATATCTTTCATTTTGGACAATTTGAGGACATTTAAGGGACAAAAAATGTTTCAAAATATTCACCAAAAATCAACAAAAACACATTTTGTCATCCTTAATTGCTGACATTTAAGGGACAAAAATGTTTTTCTCGCTAGAATAGCGTGCATAATCCGTAAATGGAAGATGAACCATTTTACACTACTGGGCTCCCCTGACTTCTTCGAATGCCCCGACCACCTCCTCGCTAATGTGTTAAACAGTTCTAACATAAGTCCACTAGAGTGTGACATAACATCCCTGAAAATAAAGAAATAAATAATCAAATAAATAAATAAAAGAAGGCCTGGCCTGCCCACTTCTGGGAAAACAACAGATTGCGATGAGTCATACCTCACAACATAATAAATGCTGAAAGGCGGTTGGGTTGTTTCCTGGTTGAGCGTCAGGAAGCGAGCGAGTATAGACATGGCCTCTGCCTCTTTCGCAGACGACTTGACGTGTTCAATTTGCCTGACAATTTTTACCAATCCAGTTACTCTCCTCTGCGGCCACTCTTTCTGCAGAACATGTCTGACAGACTTTTTGGACACACATCCCCAGTGTCCGCAATGTCGGATGCCGGTCGCCTCCGGGAAGGAAGTGGCGGCCCTTTCTACCAACTTTATCTTGCTCAGCCTTGCCGAAAAGGCCAAACACGCAGACGGGATCGACAAAGAGCATATTACAGCAAAATTTGAGGTAAAGTATGCCGGGGCTATAGTATTAGTTGATTGTAAGCGTTCATCACATAGGAGTTTTGTTGTTAATTATTATTATTTTTCCTTATTTATCATTTTAAACGTTGAGAGTCAGTTGGGACTTGGGAGTTGTCGCACGTGGTTTCTTCTCCGTCCCAGCTAATGTGGGTGACTTTCGTCAAGATGGCAACCGGGGCACACGAAGGTTTCTGCGGTTTGTTGTGACATATTGGAAATGTTTTATAACGGGCATTAAATGTAAAAAGGTCCGGTGTATTCCAAATAAGTATTTGGAAGTGACCTTTAAAATTTTACAGAAATATTATCCAGCCAATATGACCAAGTTCAATAGGGACATTGACACAAGTTGCTCTTTTTGTGGAAACCATCCAGAGACAATTCAACATCTCTTCTGGATCTGTGCACACACTCTGACTTTCTGGAAAGATTTTTGTAGATTTGTTATTGGGCATCTTTACAGAGATCTTTCGTTCAAATGGGAAAATATAGTTTTTTGTTGTTTTAGGAAGTACGTTAATGAAGAAATATTTTGTATTATTAATTTGTTAATACTTTAATGCATTTTTTTTTGTTATTCATAAATGCAAGTATGGAACTCAAAAACCCAACTTCACACACTTTCACATTGATACGATCATCTATATTAGACATATAAATGACTCATAACAGAAAGGCTCTGAAAACTGTCAATATTAAAAATAAATATATACGTTATTTGGATATATATGAAACCCGCAACATTATGGGTTTTTTGTGTGGTGTTGATTTGTTTTCTTTATGTTGTACACTAGTATACTAATATATGTTTCACTTTGTTTATTTCGGGTATTGAACATTTGCACCGACGTCACGTGATCACGTTACTGCCCTATGAAGAACGGCGGAAGGAAATGATTGTTGAATGGAAGTGGACGTGACCCGGAGCCACTTAGCGACTTTTATTTTACAAATTAAAAGTTATTATTGCCAATAGAGCCATGGAATCTATTACTTTAACCGAAGGTCGCCCGTCAGTCGAAGTTGCACATTTAGTCGGGACTCATAAAGCGCAATATTTACTTAAGTTGGAGATCGCTAATTTGACAACTGTCAAGAGGGCAAAGTTTGGTGGAGGACTCAAACGCAGGGCAAGGAGGGCAAGGAGGTAGAGGTGATGTAAAAAAAAAAGAAGAAGAAGGAATTTAATTATTCAAAACAAAAGTGTACTCCAAATGGCAATGAAACAAAATGTGGGGAGGACAACAAGGCAAAAAAAAAAAAAACTGGCAGCATGACGGGAGGAAAACGACAATGAATCAACGCAGACAGAGGGGAGACAGCAGACTAAATACACACACTAACGACACAACAAGACACACCTGGGGCAAGACAAGTGGCTGAGGGCACTGATTGGTTGACACGAGGGAAGGGCAGGATTACACTTGACAAGACCAAGGGAGACACGCAAGGAAAAACAGACGAAAAGCAACGAAAAATTCCTTTGGATCTCCTGGCAGTATACTGTGGCGCGGTGCGGGTCTTTGGCAAGCAGCGGTGTTGCATATCTCTCTATTCCGTCTACTACTATTCCGTTCACTATCAACAGAGGAGTTAAACAAGGCTGTTGAAACTTTAGCAATATATGTTAAAAATGCCAATTCCAAACAGGTAGTCAATTAGCTAATTGGCTGATGACAAAAAAAAAAATCAATCCCTAAGGCTCTAGAACCCAAGACCTTCTCGAAAGCGCCAGGTTTGAATCTTAATTACTGTAAATGTGAGTTAATGGCCATACATGATTGCAGTCTAACCGATGCTTTTAACATTCCAATTAAATCCACTACAAAATATCTTGGTATTAACAAAAATTAACAGATTAATGAAAACCTGAACATTGGAGAAAAAGAAAATCCCATAATGCAAATCTATTGAATTGTCTTCATTCCATAAACAAGTTTTGTTGTGTTGAAAATTAGCGTACACTCACAACTTCAGTCCACATCGCACCCCCATGTGGAACAATAGATAATGTGCTTTGCAATGGCAAATCTCTCTTCTTGCAACATTGTATACGACAACATTTTGGAAAGACTTTCAAGACTGGATTTCAACAAAGATTGTTCTTTCTGTTCTTCTTACTAAGGACGTTATAATGTTTGGTCTTATTCTGGAAGATAATGATGTATTTACTATTATTGGCTAAATATTTCATTTATGGCTCCAAATGGAGAAAGACGAAGTCCCTTTTTGAAATAACTCACAGACAATCACGTCAAATCTTTGAAATTGATGAAAATGAAAAGTGCAAAAGCTTTGCTCAGTGCTTCTACAGAGTTCGGTGTCTTTGTCGACTCTAATCTTGCAGAAATAGGAATGGAAGTTTTTTTCTTCTTTTTTTCTTATGTGCTCAGTGTGTCTTGTATTGTTGCAAAAGTATGTTGTGTATTTCAAGCTGTCTATTTGTTATATAATACATGCTGTAAGTTTGAACTTGCACTACTTTAATATAACTTTCGTGATGTTTGTTGTTGATGGTGCATGTTTAATAAAGCATAAAAAAAGCTAATGGATGTTATGTAGTCGTAGCCAATCAGATCGCAGTTTGTTGCGACATTACGCTGCGCGAGCCTATCTTTTTTTTTTTTTCTTCTATCATTCGGGTGACAGTGGACCAGATAGTCGTCCATTGCTGGAGTTCTCCAATGAAAGCCGGCGAGACTTCCTTGTTCGCCGACCCGCTCACTTGACCATTGATAGGCAGTTTGCAACAGCGGAGTCCAACCCGAGACACGCTTAGGACCGCCCCCTCATTTGAATAACATTTCGACCTGGCAGTATGGACCAAAGCGGCCAAAATTCAAAATAAATGAATGACCAAAAAACGAATGAAATTAAATGAATTATTTTGGCAGTTTTCCATAGCAAAGCGCGAGTCATTTTTGGAAGTTTGTTGACTGTAAACAAAATGCAACTTTTGTTAACGTGTGACTGTGAGTCGCTGTTCTGATCTGATTCCTTAATCTATCTAATAATAATAATAATAATAATTTGATGTAGTGCGTGTATTGTTTCTCTATTATCAATTAATGATATATTATCAATTAAAAATACAATCAATAGATATTATAGATCAATGCACAAAAAACGATGTGCCTGGAAAGTCAGAAAAATATCCACATTGAGCCACAAAAATCCTCCCTTGGCTGACAACGGCATATTGTGCAGTCACTGTACATTATTTAGGAAAATTTCAGTCGCTAATGTACGCATGTAGACACATCCATGCAAATGAAGAACACTAGTCAAGGTTACCTAGCCTTGTCCAGCCAGCTCTCAAAGTTTGATTTCCTCGAGCATTTGTGATCATTAAACCTCAATATTTTGCCCCGAACAAATGGATGCGTGCCAACAAAAGAAATGTTCTTGTGAAATAAGTTTCTTTATGCTTGTATTAATGATCAACGCATTTTTCTTTCGACAGGTTTCTGAAATGTGCCCGGAGCATGATGAGAAGCTGAAACTGTATTGTGTGACCGACCAGCAGCTGACTTGCATCATATGCCGAGATGGCGAGCAGCACGAAGGACACACATTCAAACCCATCAAGGAAGCAGCCGCGTCGGTGAAGCGGGAGCTGGGGAAGGGGCTGGACAGAGTTTCTGGAGACATCGAAACTCTGGAGAGTTTGCTAAGCGCTCAGAGGGAGAAGATAAAGTCAACTCGTGGCAGGTCTTTTCAACTGGTGAACCAGATCGGTGCGGAGTTTGCGGAGATGCGCCGGTTTTTGCAAAAGAGAGAGGAGGAGCTCAAAGATGAAGTGAAACGCCAAGAGGACAAAGATGTGGTGCACATGACCAAGATGGTCAACGCCATGGAGGCGGGGCTGTCCCAGAATAGAGAGCTACAAGCTAAGGCGGCCCCATTCCTGGAAGTTTCCAACCCAGAGAAATTTTTAAAGGCCAGTGCCGAAGGGGCCCGCGCCATACTTCAAGAAGCATTTCCATCAAAAGTAAATGAATACTCGTTGGTTGAAAGCACTCTTTCCTTGGGACCTTATGAGAGTCACCTGAAGTTTTTTGTTTGGAAAGAGATGCTTCAGGTGATAGAACCTCGAGAACAACAACTCGTGCTCAAAGGGGAGGAGAGCCAAAACATTGTGTCTGTTGACAGACGCAGTCTGCTCCATGGTACCTACAATCAATGTCGACAACCTCAAAGTCGTCATCCATTGCGCAGACACATTGAAAATACTGCTTTGTATCATGGATTTGCCACGAGTGTGAACCAATTCACGTCAGGGAAGCACTACTGGGAAATAGAAGTTGGCCAGATCGACCAAGGTGGCTTTTGGGAAGTGGGTATACAGGATCATATTATCACATGCCAAGCTGGAAAGCTTTCCACCAGTTGTCCACAAGGAGTAACTTTACTCTCTCTCCAAAACATACCACAGAAGATCGGCATCTATCTGAACCTCTCATCCCAGCAGCTCTCTTTCTACGATGCGTCCAACATGACACACATCAACACAGTGAGCACCGAACGCTCAATAGCATCCGCGATGTCAGCATTCCTGAAAATCGGTTACAGCACACCAAATGTCATCCTTTTCACAGTGTGCTGGTATTAAAAAACAACAACCCCAGAAGACAGAAGAATTCAAAATAGGATTAATTGCAGTAATATCATTGCTGTCCAAACTTGTACATACATTATTTGACACGTTTGCTGGAAACAGGAGCTCATAACATACACAGAAAGATATTTTTGATGAAATAAAAGGAGTTAAGCAGTTTTTTCCTGCAAAAGGGACAGGATGACTGAGACGACTAAGAAGCATTTGAAAGTCCCGGAGTGGCCTCGTCAGCCTCAACCCCATACAACACCTGTGGAGGAGGTTGAAAGTCCTTGTTGCCCGGCGACAGCCCCAAAACATCACTGATTTGGAGGAAATCTGCATGGAGGAATAGACCAAAAATGCCACATGTGCAAATTTGGCAAAGACTTACGGTTAAACGTTTGGCCTCTGTCATTGCTCACAAATTTAGCTTACGAAGTGTTGAGTTCAACTGCTATTGACCAAATGCTTATTTTCCACCACAAGTTACCAATAAATATATATCTTTTTAAATCCTACAGTGTGATTTTCAGATGATTTTTTTTACATTCTGTCTCTCACAGTTGATGTGTGCGATGATGGCACTTTTGGTTGGCTCAGACCAGGCAGGGCCGTAACGAGTCAATTGGAGGCCAGAGCAAACAGTCAAGTTGTTTCTGCTTTTTAAATTTGTTGCAATGATCTTAAATTAGCTTATGTTAAAATGTTTAGTATCAACTAAAAAGTGTGAATTTGAGATAATTCTTCTATTCCCTGAGCTAGCTAAAGTCCTTAAAATCCTTCTAGAGCCTTAGCCTCCTTAACACTTTTCCTGTAATTAGTGACATTATTCAACATTTTATGTAGTTTACATTTTCAACCACTTTTATCCCCACATATAGTAATATAAAACATCTCTGCACTTGGCCATATTTTCATATGATAAAATAGCAAGTATTGAAGACATAATTTATTAGTAAATATGATTATTAGGAATTTCTGACTTGCGTAACACTCATTTCTGGACTAGTTATTTTTGGCTAATTCTCGACATCCTTACATATTGTTAGAAACTAGGGCTCATTTTATTTGTCTTACAAGTCTCTATCCAACGATGTCCTCTATTTTGATATAAAGGCAGTTGTAATTGTTTGGAACATACATCATAATGTGTTGGGATCTCAGATTTTGGACAGGTGTGCATGGTTTAGGTTGCTTGCCGTGGTCCAAGGAATGTTCTGACACATGGAAAATTACTATTCAATTCCACCATTACATTCTCATACTTTTTTTTTTTTAATAAAAACCCTGCTTCAAGTCCCAGGGATTCACCAGGAAAAAAAATGTTTCTCAAAATTATAAAGTCGCTCCTCAAATGAAGTCATTGATTAGCAAAACTATTCCTCAAAGAAAATGTTATTTTGACCCTTGATATTAGATATATAAATTGGTCGTGAATAATAGATTCAATAGTCATATTCAAGATCATAGTTCGCAATTTAATGAAAACCACATTTTAATTACCGTATTTCACATTTTTGCTATTTAATTGACTATAGTCATTTAAGTATTGCACACACAAAAAAATCTTAGACCTTAAAAACAAATTTGAGTAAAACTATCCCTCAACTTGGATCTTTTATTAAAATGTTGCCTGATTAAACGAGGCAGTTTTCATTTGTGGCAGGCTCACAATGACCATAAAACAAGTTTTTTTTTTTTTTAACTGCTTGCACCTGGTCTTTACATTTTGAAACACTCACCATGCTCACAAAAAGATACTTGGCACTTGTGTTTGCACTTGCGCACGTTAAAATAAAGTGACTGCTGCAGATTGAAAACAAGGCAGCGTTTTTATGTGTGAAAAATAAGTTTGTACAGCAGTGGTTCGCATCATGTGCGTACATTTGGCATGTGACCTCTCCAACGTAGTGCGCGGCTCACAGAGCTGTCTCAAAGATGACTAAACTCCCATCCGATACGTCCGCCTCCCCGTTACTGTAGTTGGGTCGGCTTCTGCTGTCATAAGCCTGAAACGCAAACGAGCAGCTTTCATTTAGCTTTTCCTTAAGTTTCACTTGTGCCAGTGAAGCTGAGCTGGCGTGGCTCCCAAAACGTTCAAACTTTCGACAGAGACTTGCCTTTTTAGCTGCCTCCAGCAGGGCGGCAGCCTCCTGCTTGCCAGTCTGCTGCACCATTTTACGAAAAATAGAAGAGGGGTCTAGGAGAAGCGTGTACGGCTCATCGTATGCGTGGATTCGCCCTGCATCTAGAACCTGGAACCATGCACGCAAATGTGATTTCATGTGGGAAATATGTACGTATGCATGGAGTGAATGTGACAGAAAGAGGCGGCACCAGGATGCGATCGCTGTCTATGATGGTGTTAAGGCGATGAGCGATGGTGAGCACGGTGCATTCCTGGAACTTCTCTCGGATAGTTCTCTGGATCAGTTCATCGGTCCTGCAAACACGTGCGCAATGGAAGTTAAGCCTCTTTCAGCCTTACAAGCGAACCAGAGTGATTAGTCAGCATTTTTTTTTTTTTGCACACGTCAACAAGTCGAAGAAATCAGATCACTCAAAAGAAAACAATTTGCTTTGAGTCCTAAAATGCATACATGCAATCCAGTATGAGTGGACGCCCTTTTGTAAACTTGTCTTTAAGTTTATGTTGACTGACCTGGGGTCCACGTTGGCGGTGGCCTCATCAATAATGAGGATGCGGTTTTTCCTCAGGATGGCTCTGGCTAAACACACCAGCTGCCTCTGGCCCACGCTGAAGTTGGAGCCAGACTCAGCCAGAACAGTTTCCAGTTTCCCAGGAAGCTCCTCCACCACGCCTTTCAGCTGGACCTGCAACCCACACAGAGTATACATACAATTCTCAACATGTCCAACTGGTTGCGCTTTGAATACGATGTTATTATTTTTTAAAAAGTGCTCATGTCACGTGGCATTCTGCATGATTGTGTCTGTTTGCATGCATGCCACCTCTTGTAGCGCATTCCACAGTTCCTCATCGGAATACTGGTTGAAAGGGTCCAGGTTCTTTCTCATGGTACCCGTGAACAGCACCGGGTCCTGATGGAGGAGTTGAGAGTAACACAAAGAAAACAGACAAATGGATTTGAGCCTTTTGGAAAATCCACAGGTTTGTGACTCAATGACAAACTATTCTAAGCCTGCTCCACAACAATCAACAGTCCACTATAATCTGATTCAAGGCTGGCAACCACCTGAGGAATGATAGACATCCTCTGACGGATGTCATGAAGGCCCAGCTCAGAAGTCAACATGCCGTCAATGTAGATGTTTCCTTGGGGTTCAGCCAGGCGAAACAGTGCCGACACCAGGGAGCTCTTGCCGGCGCCCGTCCGACCCACGATGCCCACCTGACATCAGCAATGACCAATCACGTCAGCTTTGGTCAGCCATCAGTGACATCATCAACAACATCCCTCTCTGACCTTCTCTTTGGGTTGGAATGTCACTTTCAAGTTGTCCAAAACTTTGGGACCATCAGGGCTGTAGGAAAAGTTGACCCTGTCAAAGGTCACCTGACCTTTTTCGGGCCAACTAGGCGGAGGTCGCTTTTTCGTTTCCCAGGGGGCTTCACTTTCCAGTTCGGTGTATTCCACCACACGCTCCACGGATGTCATCTGTTAAAAGGTTAACCACATTTTTGTTCTATACTGGCTCACAGAAACATAATCTCAATTTACTGAAAGACTTGAATATCTTATAAAGGGTTGCAAAGGGGTAGAAATTTCCGGTAAATTTCTGGTTAAAGCTACTGAACGCAGAAAATTGAATTTCGAATCGCTACTGCCACACTTGTGGCTTAAAAATGAAACTGCATTTCCCTTTCTTCACATACAGAAATGCGCACATTACGTCACATCCACAGACAGAGGGCGGGAAATTTGAACCTGAATCCAGTCTGAAAACTATTGGCCAGAGGCTTGCAGGAGTACCCATTGTGAACAGTGAAGGTGTTGATCTACTAATTAGAAGATGTTTCAGTCAAAAATAAAAAAGTTATTGTAAAGATATTTTTGGCCAAATTGTTACAGAGAGCAGCTTTAATTTCCATAGGGAAATGTTTTAGATTTTATGGGAATTTTGTGTGAATTGGGGCTAATTTAAAGGACAGGTATCCAAGTTGAGGACGAATATCCACATTTTGTTTTGTCATAAGCAAAAATCCACACAAAATAAATGTGTAGCACTCCTTGCATGCAAGAGCATTACAGTATATTAATTGCTCTTTTTTTTTACTCGAGCAGCGCCGTATCTGAAGCATAAGTCAAGGTACCGCTGCAATTGAAAGAAATATTTTGAATCAGGATTATGCAAAAATATATTTTCTATGACGAAATTCTCTATTAACAGCCAATCTTCAAATTTGTAACTTTCTGCTTTACCCTCGCTATAATGCACTTCACATTTCGTGGCCTCGCTTTTTTCACAATTTTGCATGCATTTAGTTTTTTTTTTTACAGTAATGCACCTATTTTCTAACATTTATGAAGGTTTGAACATTGAGAATGTTTATACAAGAGAGAAATGTGAAAAAATGCAAATGCCTCGATGAGAAAAGCATACAAAGTGTGTGGTGAGGGTTTTTTTACAGCCGTAAAACACTTCTAATAAATGTAAAACATAAAGTTACATTTGTTGCGGGCATTTTTTGGAACCAAACTCCAGCGCAAAACGAGGGAACACTATAATCCTGTTTATTCTTTTGAACTCCCATTAATTCCCATGGAAATGTCCAACGTCAAAACCTCAACATTTTGCAAAACGCGAGCCTCATACCATGTTCTCCATCTCAGCGCTCTGCCGGACCCCCCACTGGAACATGCCCATCAGAGTGATGGAATAGCTCAAAGCCAAACCCACAGAGCCGGCGTCCAGTTCTGGCAGGACAAAACACATTTTCACAAAGCCTTCAATCTGACCGTCTCCCACAATACTTCATCTCGCTAATCCTTACGGTCGCGGAGCAGCAGGCAGCCAAATGTGGTGATTATCACAAAGATGGAGCACATGCCATCGAGGCGTACGGCAAACCAGCGAGACGTGGTCAGGAAAAGGAACCACGCCGCTGTTTCAGGAGCACAGGTGAGAATGGTCATTGTTCCTTCCATCAACAAACAATGACTCTCTCCTCAAACAACCTGAGTGCAGATCCTGATGGTCGTCAAAGGCCTTTTGGAAGCGGCCCTCTGCTCTGAAGGCTCGAATAGTCCACAGGCCCTGCAGAGAGGAAGACAGGTGCGAGAAAACTGGACTCCGAGCTGCGGGAGAGGAAGGAAGCTGATTTTAACAATTATTCCGACACTAATTTAATCCCTGCGGGGGACACTCACTTGTGGACTCGAGACGTTTGATGTCTCTGGAGGTCTCCAGGAAGTAGCGCCGGAGGAAGAGGAAAACAATGAGTAGGGGGAGCACAGGAAGGAGAATCCAGGGGATCACACCCACCGCCACCGCAACCACCCCAAGAATTTGCAGAAAAACCTGAGTACAAAAAAATACAAATTCCGCTGTTAATGTCTTTCTTTGAGAAAATAAGAATTTGTGTCTAACGTGCATGAAATTCAGTTGGTTGGGGTGGAGGGGACTTCAAGCAACACAGCACTGAAAAGTCATTGTCCATTTGATTGAGCAGTGTGTATAAACACTAATAGTGCAAATATCAATGGCATACGAGTCCCTGGGAAAAAAATTAAGCCGATTAAATAATAATGACATCGCCTGCACGACGCCATCTTGGCCACTCACGTTCACTGTGAAATAGCCGGTGGTCTCCTAACTCCTAAACATCTCACGTTTTTTATGTTCTTCCTTTGAGAAAGAAAAATGCATTTACAGCAGCAGTGGTTGGCAAACGGAACCTCTCTGCATGCCTCCAAAACAGATCTATAAGAAGCTCTACGTCCAAATATTGTCTGCAGATAAATGCATCAGTCCTTACCATTACCTGGTGATTAAAAAAAAAAAGATGACGAATGACAATAACATAGCTAGGATTGGCCTGTAGGTAGAGTTTGCAGTCTTTAAAAAAAAAACACTTTTCGTCATACTTGTTCAAACGGTCTCATTTGGCCTGACACTAGAACATAATTAAATGTGTGTCATGAGGTAGGTTGATGACCTCTATTTTTAATTGATTGTACATACTGTAATTCAACATCAAACCGGTAATATTTGTGCTTCAACAATTTGTGTCTTCAGCTCCCAAACATTTATTGAGTGTTGTTAAAAGGAAAGGCGATGCCACTTAGTGGTAAATATGCCCGTCCTCACTTTTTTGGAATGTGTTTCAAGTGAATATTTGCAACAACAACAAAGTTATCAATTTTAACATTAAATGCAGTATTCCATTTAATATAGGATGAAAAGATTTGCAAATGATTGTATTGCATTTTTATTTACACTTTCCAAAACGTCCCAACTTCATTGGAATTGTGGTTTGTATAAATAGAATAATTTATTGCATGTTGCTACTTGTCAAATTGCTTTGAAGGTGTGCTGCCGTTGCCACGTCTTTTTCGCAACACTCTGGACTTTCTGATGGTAGTACAGAGCAATACTTCACAATGTCTTTTTTGATTGTGTTGCTGCGGTCTGAGTTGCAAAGGTCCTTGGGTAGCTTAAGCCTGCTCCCTGATGTTTTGGAAAGTATGCATGTTTCTAGGTGATTGACACGCGACACGGGTAATTGAGCCAAAATGATTGCTCCTACAAAAAGTGAGTAAATATATCTACGGTTCATTTACACTGCGATTGGCTGGCAACCAGTTCAGGGTGTACTACTGCCCGAAGCCAGCTGGGATAGGCTCCAACACCCCCCGCGACCCTTGTGAGGAAAAGCGGTTAAGAAAATGGATGGATGGATGGATGGAGGGTTCATTTACATTATTCACATTTCTGTAGCTACTAGTGCTGTCACTATCAAATATTTTTAGAATCCATTAATCGATCGATTATTCAACAAATTAATTGACTAATCTGATTCATTTTAATTTTCCATTAAAGTGAATTACAAAAACATTTTCCCCCTCGATTACTGTTTAATAACCAATGATTAAGTGATTAAGAAAAGGGGAATCAATGTTGTACTTACCGGTTCAGTCATTGTTTTTGAAAGTAAAAACAGATATTTGCAAATGTATTATTTTGATTAAACACAGAAGATAATTGATCTACAGAAATCAGTGAACAATTACTGTTGATATGCTGAATCAGAGGACTTGGAGTTTGAACAGTTTTGAATAAATAAAATGGCTCCAAACGATTAGTTGATTATTAAAATAGTTGTCACTTAATTTGATAATTGATTGCTTGTTAAATAATCAATTAATTTTGACAGCTCTAGTAGCTACACAAATGTCTTATATGATACTGCAGTTGAGCTAACTTATCTAGTGGTAACTTCTAAGGGAATTCATGGTGATTTTTTTTTTTTTTTTTTAATATAGTCAGCATGTGCATGTGCATATTTTTCTAATATAAAAAGCATATGAAATTTCTCTACCACAGTTGCCAGTGATGCAGGTTGTCTGTGACTTCTCCAGTCAAGGTTCACATGTCCCATGAATGTGTGGTTTGAAAAAAAGATCCTGCGTCCAACTTTTATATGAAAGTTTTGATGACTGCGACTGGCTGGCAGCTAGTTTAGGGTGAACCCCGCCTCTCGCCCAAAGACAGCTTGAAAAAATGCAGCACACCCACAAACCTAGTGAGGGTAAGCAGTTCAGAGAATGGATGGGTGGATATCTTGATGAGAAGTATTGATTTCATCAGGGGTAGATGCCATGGACTTCTGACTTTCACACATCAGCGTGCTGGTCGCGTTCAAACACTCGCATCCCCCCCCAACCGCGCGCTCCCGCCGATGGGCGTCTCAGCTCTTTGAGATGACAACGACAGACACACTACGCACCCGTCGACGGGAATGCGCAACCGAGGAGCACAAAGGCGGAAACGCAAGCTCTGGGACGCGGCCCACATGTTGCAAACCAGAACCGGAAACAAAGCTGATGTGTGAAACCCGGAAGTCTGAAGTGCCGCCTTCTCTGTGGAATATACCTATTGTAGCAGGCGTACGTTAATTAACTCATTCACTGACGTTGATGGCTATAAACGTAAACATTTTTTAACTTTTTCTATTAGTTAAAAAAAAAAAAATCACTTTTATTAACAAGAGTATGAAAACCTAGAAGAATATTATTGTACATTTAGAACAGATATAAAATTTGTGATTAATCGTGAGTTAACTATTGAAGTCATGCGATTAATTACAATTACAAATTTTAATCGCCTGACGCCCCTAATTTTTTAATAATCTTTTCTTTAAAATAATAAATAAATAAAAGGTTATTAAAAAAAAAAGTCTAGGTTTTCATACTCTTGTTAACAAAAGTGTGTGTGTGTGTGGGGGGGGGGGCGAGTTAAACTAATAGAAATAGTTAAAATTATTTTTTGACGTTTATAGCCGTCAATGGCAGTGATTGAGTTAATGGTGTTTTAGTTTCATAAGGTTAAACTCCGACAAGGACTTGTGATATATGTGCTGATATGCTAGCCTTACATTCAAGTTTAAAATAGACCATCACATTGCTATCATACCACAGACAGATAAAATAGATTGCCACGATAAAGCAGAACAAAAATTCCTAGTTATTTCTCATTTTTACAGACAACACGCAAGCTAACAAACAAATTGTTCTTGCTCCCATTTTTCATGATCTGAACTGAAACATCTAAGACTTTTTCTACATACACAAACTGCCTACTTCTCTCAAATATTGTTCACAAATCTAAAATATTGTCACTGAGACTCACCAGAAACGTGATGTAACAGGTAGATTAGAAATATTTGAAATAGGCCTTTTTGTGTACATGGAAAACTCTTAGATCTTTAACCAGTCATTTTCAGACCCTAAATACAATAAGAACATGGGATTGAATGTCTGGAATTCTGAAAAGACACAAAAAACATCCCCATTGTTGGATAAGGTAAGTTCAGATCATGAAAATATGAAGCTCCCTTTTTGACAACTGCATGCTTACTGTATATTTTTTTAAACAATGCTGCAACAGATTTTCACTGTTCCTGTGACAGTGATAATAAAAAAATATTTTTTTAGATTTTGTATAGCTGTGAAAATGTGGCAGAAGAATGAGTTTACACCTAGTTGACTTAATAGTTGACTCTCGATATCATACCTGAACAAAGTCAACAAAGGTCCATGGCATGATGGAATCCAGCAGGCCGATGTCCTTCGAAAACCGGTTTAAAATTCTGCCTGAGATCAAAACGGCACACAAAAGCACCATTTATACCCAGCAGTGTATACATTAGAAAGCATTAAACGTTTGCCTGGTAGTGTGTCGCCTGCAAAACAAAGGGCCAGATGACTACATATGAGACGGACAACTTGGGACAAACATGAATGAATACTAGACTCTCTATTTAATGAAGATCTCAAACACCCACAATCTAATTTCTATTTTTTTCCTTTCTCACAGATAGTAGCTCACCAATGGGGTTGATGTCAAAGAAGCGCACGTGAGTGCGAAGGATCGTAGAAAACATGCTGTTGTGCAGGGCCTGTGAACATCTCACCAGCATGTTGAACATCAGTAAAGTCCTCACAAAACCAAAAATAACGGTGACGGCTGTCAAACCTGTGAAACAGTAACAGAGTCCCACTTAGTAGTTTTGTGCCGAGCAAAGTGTACATGTGTGCAAAGAAGCTGGCTGGATGTACACGTTACCTCCATAAATGCCCAAGTAGAACTCAAGGTCAAGCTCTTTGTCAACTTTGGTGACATTGTGGCCCGTGGTGCTGTTGGTGTCCAGTTTGCTTTGCTCGTCAGCCCTGATGACATCAAACATTGACAAATCAGGGATGCTACTTTGCTAATTTTTGCTCACTCTAGACCCACTTGACAGTTACTATGCTGTAGGTGGGTCCGGATTTACTGTATTTAGTGATGCTAATACGTACACAGGTACTGTACACCTCTGCTAGTCACAGTTGTTTTATTGAGTGCTGAAAGTTGAGCATGAACACTGCTATTATTTAATTTGGGCTGTGTTCTATGTATATGAGAATGAAAGTATACGTTGAATAATCGGAATGCCATCCATCCATCTATCCATCCATTTTCTTAGCCGCTTATTCCTCACTAGGGTCGCTGGAGCCTATCCCAGCTGGCTTCGGGCAGTAGGCGGGGCACACCCTGAACTGGTTGCCAGCCAATCACAGGGCACACAGAGACGAACAACCATTCATACTCACAATCACACCGAGGGAGAATTTTTTAGAGTGTTCAATTAACCTGACATGCATGTCTTTGGAATGTGGGAGGAAACCGGAGTACCCGGAGAAAACCCACACAGGCACGGGGAGAACATGCAAACTCCACCCAGGAAAGCCGAAGCCCGGACTCGATCTCACGTCCTCTGCACTGGGAGGCGGACGTGCTAACCAGTCAGCCACCGTGCCAAATTTCAAAAAGTACAGAGTACATTGCTATTATTCAATGGATACGAGCTTCACGTCTTAAAAGAATGAGATATGCATATGGCTCATTTGTTTGTATCGGACTTTGCATTGGCAAGCATGTAACGTACTATTGGATATGCAACAACGATAGGCATTCATTGTTTATCTGGATTGTACCGATGGCAAATACAGTTTCAGCTCTCCGTTCTTTCAAACATTCAAATAAATTATTAACGCATTATTATAGCCATGTTACATTTGTTTCCAGTTACAAATTAGTTATTCAAACTCGTACTTGTTTCCTGTTGGAACTCTTCTCTTAAAACAACAATTTGATTACATTCATATAGTAACAAACCCTGCCCCCAATAAACAATTGAAAAGTAAACTGGCAGTGTTTTTCAAGTGGGCTGCAATGCCCAATGTTGTCATAAAACATATAATAATGCACCTTGTGAGGGTGTGGTCCCTCTACATACCAGTAAGCCAGCCACCAGTCCTGCAAAATGTACGCCACCTGCAAAATGCAGTGTTAGTGTGTTTCACTGCATCTCCCACATGTCTATTTTCGTATCATAGGGAACTACAGTTAATGCTCATCAAATTCCCAGAATTAAATCAATCACAGCATTTACTAATTTTCTAAAGTCAGGGTGTCGAGCAGGGCTTGACATGAACTTTTCTGCTCACCAACCATTGTGGCAAGTGGTTTCTTAGAGTTAACAGCAACTCAGCATTTTTACTAGCAACGGTTTTCTTGTTGGATAATAGGGATTATGTGCAACAAAATTAGGCATTCAGAAGAACAGTTTGAAGCACTTTCTTCCAGTTCAGGTGATTGGCGAAGCAACTGTAGAAATTTGAAATGTCGACTGTAGTTTTTTGTTTTACACAAGATGTCTTGACGAGATACCAAAGATGATTGCAACCGATATTTAGACTTCCTGTTTAGATATGTCATATATATATATATATATATATTAGGGGTGTTAGAAAAATCGATTCGGCAATATATCTCAATATTACAGCGCGCAATTCTCGAATCGATTCGATATGCGGCCAAACCGATTTTTAATTTATTTTTTATGGGAATATTCAACAAAACGTCTTACTTAGGGTTAGGATTCACACATTAAGCATGGAAGATATATATAAATAAATTATATAAAACCATCTTGTCATCAGCCAGTAGTTAGGCAAGTTATCAAAGCACGCACAATAAGTCCGCCAACCTGCTTTCTGGGTTTGGGACTTTGGGCATGTTACGTTCCACACAAAGCAGGTTATGTTATTATGATTGAAAGTGACTATGTCATGCTATGACCCCTGTGCACACTTACATCACAAGAGTAACAAAATGTTTATTGCTACAGGTCATGATCACGTATTCAGCTTTATAAGGCAGTCTGTCTGGTTATGCTGCTTTTATTTAAAAATACGCATCTTAAACAAGCTTCTTTCAATTTTTTTCTTTTGGTCGCTGCACCAATATAAAACATGTGCTATCCGTTTTGTTTAGGAGTTTCAATAAGTACTTCAAATTTTTAAACCTTTTACCTCATCCACCCGGGACAAAACATGAACTGAATCAAGACTAATCTAGCTTTCTGACAGACTTAAAAAATAGAGTGCAGGCTGAAGTTTGTTTGATGCAGTTTGTAAACACAACATTAGCTGGTGTCCATTTATTTTTTGGCAAACACCTCCAGACTCCACGTTTTATTTAACAAACAGAATCTTTGTTTATAATACACGGAACATAATATTTATTCGCACATCTATACGTAAACTGTGAAAGGTCAACTTTTTTTACCCAAAGAATGTACTGTATGTCTTTCTGTAGCAGTATTGTCAACTTGTTAGACTCTGCTGACTTCATGAAGGACTGAAACGTCACCGGCAACATTAGACTGGTGAAGGCTGAAGTTGAATTAGAACCAGTTGTCTTGTGCCCATTTAGTCACAATGCTTCCTCCATGACCAAGGTACAATTCATAGCTACAATTGTTTCATGGGTTCATTGCTTTCCCTTTCAGCAGTGACATCAGCAAAAAGGGATCACAAAATCACCAATGAGAAAACACTGCAGGCAGTGCTCATGGGAGTTGTGCTGCCGTAGTCTTCGATTGCGATGGGTTTATTAGTACAGATGCTGTTTGTGGAAATTACAGATCAATATACCGTATACATTAGGGTGCATCAAATTTGAATTGGAATTTGAAAATGTGAATTTGGCTGGCACTGCATTGTGTTCCAATTATCAAAAAAATGACTAACAAAAATTTTGAGGAAATCTATTGAAATTTAGGGTTGCCACAAAGCACACAAACTTTTGCAAAAATATATTTTTTAAATTATATTTTTAGTTTAATTGTCCAAAGTTCACTGGAAAATGTTGAATACAGTACAGTTTTTAACAATAGTATATTATCTTGGGTCATCAAAACTCTAAATGAATTTGTCCTGTAGACATAATGATAGGAGGTCAATGGGGCATGCTTGTGTGGACTTAGCCTAATTTTTATTTTGAAGTAGTGAGGGAAATTAGACACATATAAAGTTGAGTTGATGTTATTGTTACACAATACTGATACACATTGAGGAACAATCGATTTTTAGTGGATAACTAATAGAAGAATAAGAGTGTATATTAACTAAACCAGGGCTCACCAATTCTGGTCCTCGAGGCCCAGAGTCCTGCAGGTTTTACATGTTTTCGCCTCCTAACACACCTGATACTAAAGATCAGGATCGTTATCAGGCATGCTGATGAGCTGATTACATGAATCAGGGGTGCTAGTGGGCGGACATCTAAAACCGGCAGGACTCCGGACCTCAAGGACCTGAATTGGTAAACCCTGAACTAAACTTAATTGCTCAGTCAGACTCCACTTTACCATTGCATCATCCACTCGCCCACTGGATATGTCTCCCTGAGAGTAACCATGCTATTCAGGGATTAGTTTGCGTTTGCAGCTGCGAAGGTTGGGTTGTTGGCTGCAGTCAAGTTCAACTACCTGCAGCACATTCTGCAGATGCTGCTCTTTCTTGTCCCCCACCCCCCAACTGTCGCTATCTAATGTCACTGATACAGACATTGGTTCGTCACACACACGGAGAGTGAGAGAGATATTACTATATCTATACTTATCAGTGACGTGCAGTGAGCTCTTGGTTTGGGTAGGCAGGCAGTCGCAAATTGAAACGCGCACACCAATTACAAATTTGTGAGTCAGCAGGCGAGTGTACAACGTATCCTAGAGTGACCATATTTTCTCTCAGCCTGACCTCGAGATACTTGAGACTCAGATACAAGATGCCATACATTCAAACTATTTTAGCATATGCCTCTTCTGTATGGGTAGAAAAGAAAACAAAAAAAACATTACTCTCTTTTGAAGTCTTACCATTTTTGCTCAGCAATCTTTTTTAATTTTTTTATTTATTTTACTTCGAGCGGGGTTCGTACTCATCGCCTCCGGTGCAGCAGCTCAACATTTGCCGCTCAGCTAAAGTTCTGGGCCACCGTCAGCCAGTGCGCAGTCTGCCAGCCACAGTAAAGTGTACGTTGCAGCCACCCATTTGCCGCCCAACGAAAAACTGACAATTTCAAACCCGCCCGGAAAGAATGTTATAAAGTGAATATCTCCCTGTAAATTTGAGCCATTTTAGCTTTCAAAATGTTTTTCTTTTAACTGTCAAGATTGTTTTCATTTAATATCCAACAGCGTTAAAAGAAAAACCTATTGGCCCAGCTTACAGATATGACAGTGTAATGTACTCATACTACTCGCCAATAAATGGGTCATTACTAGTAGCTATTCTTTGCCATTTTAGCTATGAAACGGTTTTGTTTCCTTTAACAGTCAAGAATTTATCATTTAATATCAATCAGGGTTTATTATACTGTAAGAAAAAACTACTAGTCAATTTTAACATGTTATGATGTAATCATTTTTTGAATAGGTTTGTTTAACTAGCCTAACTGTGGTTAGCAAAGGCCTCTATGAAAAAATATATTATAAAAGTATAAAAGTAAAAATTAAAAACACAACAGAACAGATGGTATAATGTAATAAGACTATACATACCCAACTGAAACAATGAAGGTCACTTCAGTTTCTTGAGAAGCAGTCTTTTGTTTTACCTCACATCGCTTTGGCACCCATTGACCACAATTTACTAATAGTAAAAATATATATATATATTGTGGCACCCCTAAACCATCATATATTGGGAGAAATATTTTGCATGCGTAATTTCTTGATATATTGGAAGACTTTTGGCTCCCTGTCATGTAGAAAAAAAATTAAAATTTGTTTTTTGATGCACCCTCGAATACATACAAAACAACCGCAAAAGTGGCTAGTGAGGGTGACGGACTTGCCCGTCACTGATGAAATTCACTCACATTTGGCAGGGTGGTTGGCGTTAATGTCAAGCCCTGGTCGTGAGAAAGCTGCAGCCTATACCAACTGATTTCAGAAAAAAAGGCAGACTACAGCCTAGACTGGTTGCAGCCTGCACTGAAGCCAGGCAAGTGTAGCACTACACCATCAATGGCCAGGGCTGGACTGTCACAAAAAACAACAACAACAAAAACATCCCTGGCATTTTGATTTAGGATTTGAAGTTGATTGGTTCGGTTTGCTATCTATCTTGTAAAAATTATTAATGGGTTGTGCCCTTTAAATTGTGGGCCAGTCCGTTGGGGTGAAATTGAGCAAAAATAATCATTAAATAGCACCGCATTCGCCCTGTATACCTGTTAGCCAGTCTAGCCCTGTCAGTGACTCAAAGAACTGTATTGAGATGGAAATAGATTTCCATTATGGTTTCTAAAAATTATTTCCATTCCTGGACCTGTAAGTGTGACTAAGCAGTTTTCCATTTCCTTACCTGAGCCAGAATATTCAGGAGCATCACAACGGCCACAAACAAAAAGCTGACACCAGCTCGCATGTACTTCATGTACATACTAAATCCAATGGATCCCTGTGCGCGAGTCTCTTCTGGCACCGTGTGCACTGGTTCAGCCTGGGTATGAAAGAACAGTAATGCCGCACCAGCAACTTGAAAGGTTTCACCTTTTGAGATATTTTTGAAAGACAATCATTGTACAAACTGCTAATTGTTCTCCATCCTGGACCGAATGCACGGAAGAGGCCTGAGACCGCACTGAGTTCTGGGACAAAGTCCGGCTTCGGGAGGAAAGGTCTGAGGGAGGCTTTTGGGGCTCCTCCTCCTCATCCTTCTTCAGGAGTGAGGTGAAATCCACTCCGGACTGCTGTAGCTCCGTGTACGTCCCCTTGTCCACCATTTGACCCTGGAACAAATATAGATAAGTGCAATTGATTCATTATTGTGCGTGCATACCAGTGCTGGAAGCATCATCACATGTCAGGTGGCAAGACTAAAGCCATACAGGTAATGGCCAATGTGCTATATGCACATGTGACACTTCCAGACTCTGCTGCTACTAAACAGACTTTTAGGCTAGCTAGAGTACTTTTTAGCAGCCTCAACAACAAGAACCATACAAAAATATATTGATTCATGATTAATTTGTGTGTGATGTTTACACCATTTCAGTCTTGTAGTTTATAAAGCTGACTTCCATGCAGCCGTCGTTTCACAATACAGCTGTGACTGAATAACTATAAGGCCCCGTTGTAGTCCACCTTAGGCCTACGCCATCTGTGATGGACTCCAGCTTAACTACAGCCATAAACATTATATGTAGCGTAGAAGATGAAGTGATGGGTTGTTAGTTTTGCCTTTCTGCCTTTCTGCCTTTCCACGAAGTGTTTCAAGTGGGGTAAAAACATGAAGCTGATTTGTGCTAAAGACAAGTATGAAATTATTAAGGGTTGTGGACATTGTAACTTGCATTTGAATGCCCAAACCTCTTTGAGGACCACAATCTGGTCTGCACCTTTCAGGTACTGGAGTTGGTGGGTGACCAGGATGCGGGGTTTGCTCTTCAATATGCCACAGATGCACCTGGGTTGAAAATAAATGGTTGACAATGAAACAGTGTAGATCAGGAGTATGTGTAACCCCTGAGTTATGTGAGCACACTGGAGGTTAATGGAGACATTTAAAATACATTGCCCAGATCAATAACCTGTGGCACAGCTCACATGACTGATGAAAACCAAGTGAAACTGCTATAGTGAGTCTGAATATTGGTTGTGTATGTTAAAATTAAAGAAACAAAATAAAATGTGTGCTAAATGCTACTTTTGGAGAACGGACAATACGTATAAGCAAGGGGTTACTGATGGTATGACAAAGGTTAAGGAGTACACAAGCCAAAAAAGGTTGGGAACTGCTGGTGTAGATATTTGCTGGACTTGAGTCTGTGTTCCTCTGTTATGCAACAGTGCTCAGGAAAAGCCATTGTGAGCACATCAGGACCAGCACCGCACCTCTTCCTGTCTTACTTCAAACACATTCCTTGTCTCTGTCTATTCTACACATTACTTTGTTTCTCAAAGTACTGACTAATATACCTGTAGACTTACATGGGTGTTTTTTTCTAAATATTTCTCGCCACATAAGGTCAATGACATCTGTCCACACCGATGAACCCTTAATAAAACTACAAAAAATACTTTATTTAAATGAAAGCAAGTTCACAAATGTCTACCATACCACACATATGCTGTCTATGCAACCAACAGTGCTGTAGCACTACATTTAAGGCCATTTTAGCTAGGGGTGTACCGATCAGGATTATATGTTGCAGATTCAGATACCGATCATCCATGATCAACCAAAAAAGATCAAAATAAAAAAGAGGAAAAAAAGTAAATACACCGATGAAGTGGAGTTACCCCTGAAATAAACCATACTAGATACAAGTTTCCAAAACAATTAATTCTAGAAACTGAATTAAAGCCGTAAACTCACAGGGCAGGGCAGGGCAGGGCAAAAAAAACAAAACAAAAAAAAAAAACAGTTTTCCCTTTCTTAAAAGTGGGTAAATATTTTCTTGGTTCTCTTCCTTTTGCAATACAGTACTGTATTTATTAATTTAATGCAATTTTGCATTCTTACTGTTCAAAGAGATGCCTTCCGACTTCAGCGTCCACAGCACTGAGAGGGTCATCCAGGAGGTAAATATCGGCATCCTGATACACAGCTCTGGAGACACACAAGAATCCACTGAATAGTGTGACACTGGGGCATGCAATGACTCATTTTTTATTGCATGTGCATTACCTGGCCAGGTTGACACGAGCCTTCTGCCCCCCACTGAGTGTGGCGCCACGGTCCCCAATCAGCGTCAGGTCTCCATCTGGGAGCAGCTCCAAGTCCTACACAACAGCGTGGCACAAGCGGCCAGTCATACAAACCCTAATTCTAATTAAGGTGGGATGTTGTGTATTGTGTAAATAAAAAGAGAATACAACTGAATACTTTACAAAGAGAAGATATTTAATCTTCAAACTTATATTTTAGTTTTGTTCTCTTTACAAATAATCTTACTTAAGATGCAACAGGAGCTGTGGCAATATCTATTATTTATTTAGTTAATTAATTAATTATAACTATTTACACAATTATGCCAGTCAAAGTCACGGGCATTCATTGTTGGTTTTCGGCCTTGCTGCTTACATTCAGAGATTTCTCCAGATTTTCTGAATCTTTTGATGATATTATGGACGATAGATTATTAAATCCCTAAACTCCTTGCAAATGTGCACTGAGAGACATTGTTCTTAAACTGATGGGCTATTTGCTCACACAGTTATTCACAAAGAGGTGAACTCGCCCCATCCTAGCTTGTGAACAACTGGGTCTTTTGATGATGCTCTTTTTATACCCAATCATGACACTCACATGTTTCCAATTAACCTGTGGAATGTTCCAAATAGGTCTTCTTCTTTTCTTTTTGGCTTTTCCCTTCAGGGGTCGCCACAGCGAATCAGTTGCCTCCATCTAACCCTGTCGTCTGTATCCTCTGCTCTCACACCAACTACCTTCATGTCCTCTTTAACTACATCCACAAACCTCCTCTTTGGTTTTCCTCCAGACCTCCTGCCTGGCATTTGTTAACTCAGCATCCTTCTGCCAATATACTCACTCTCTCTCTCCTCTGGACATGTCCAAACCATCTCAGTTTGGCCTCTCTGACTTTATCTCCAAAGCCTCTTACATGTGCTGTCCCTCTGATGTACTTATTCTTGATTCTATCCATCATGGTCACTCCCAAAGAGAACCTCAGCATCTTCCTCTCTGCCACCTCCAGCTCTACCTCCTGTCTTTTCCTCAGTGGCACTGTCTCCAAACAACATCACTGGTCTCACCACAGTTTTATAAACCTTTCCTTTAATTTTAGCTGAAACGCTTCTATCACGCATCACACCTGTCACTTTTCTCCTCCCGTTCCAGCCTGCCTACACATGCTTCTTCACTTCTTTTCCACACTCCCCATTGCTCTGGACTGTTGACTCTAAATACTTCAACTCATCCACCTTCTTGGTCTCTTCTCCCTGTAACCTCACTCTTCCACTTGGGTCCCTCCCATTCACACACAAATACTCCGTCTTGCTACGGCTAACCTTCATTCCCCTCCTTTCCAGGGCAAACCTCCACGCCTCTAGCTTCTCCTCCACCTGTTTCCTGCTCTCACTACAGATCACAATGTCATCTGCAAACATCATAGTCCATGGGGATTATTGTCTAACCTTGTCTGTCATCCTGTCCATTACCATAGCAAACAGAGCTGATCCCTGATGTAGTCTCACCTCCACCTTGAACTCCTCCGTCACACCTACAGAACACCTCACCACTGTGGTACAGTCCTCATACATGTCCTGCACCAGTTGAACATACTTCTCTGCCACTCCAGACTTCCTCATACAAAACCACAGTTCCTCTCTGGGCACACAGTCATAAGAGTTCTCCAAATCTACCAAGACACAATGCAGCTCCTTCTGACCTTCTCTGTACTTCTCTATCAACATCCTCAAAGCAAATACTGCATCTGTAGCACACTTTTTGGCATGAAACCATACTGCTGCTCACAAATGTTCACCTCTGCCCTCAGTCTCGCTTCCACTACTCTTTCCCATACCTTAATTGTGTGGCTCATTAGCTTTATTCCTCTGTAGTTGCCACAACTCTGCATGTCTCCCTTGTTCTTAAAATGGGCATTAGCACACTTCTCCTCCATTCCTCAGGCATCTTCTCACTATTTAAGATCCTGTTGAACAACCCAGTCAGAAATTCTACTGCTACCCCACCTAGACATTTCCATACCTCCACAGGTATATCATCAGGACCAAGTGCCTTTCCACTCTTCCTCCTCTTCAATGCCCTTTTCACTTCATCCTTACTAATCTTTGCTACTTCACCTCTTCTATTCTTTGTTCTCTCTCATTTTTCTCATTCATCAACTCTTCAAAGTACTCTTTCCATCTTCCCATCACACTACTGGCATCTGTCAACACACTTCCATTTATATCACTTATTACCCTAACCTGTTGCACATCCTTCCCATCTCGGTCTCTTTGCCTTGCCAACTTGTATAGATCAGTCTCTCCCTCCTTACTATCCAACCTAGCGTATAAGTCATTATAAGCTCCTTGTTTGGCCTTTACCACTTCTACTTTCACCCTACGCTGTACATCCCTATACTCCTGTCTACTTTTTTCAGTCATCTCAGTGTCCCACTTCTTCTTAGCTAACCTCTTTCTCTGGATCCACTTCTGCACCTCCTCATTCCACCACCAAGTCTCCTTATTTCCTTTCCTTCCAGATGACACACCAAGGACTGTCCTACCTGTCCCCCTGATCACATTTGCTGTAGTTGTCCAATCATTTGGAAACACCTCCTGACCACCCAGAGTTTCCTTTTTCAGTTTCCACCATTTCATCCTCTGCTTTGCCTTTGCCATCTTTGTCTTTCTTACCACCAGAGTCATCCTACACACTACAATCCTATGCTGTCTAGCTACACTCTCACCTACCACTACTTTCCAGTCACTGATCTCCTTCAGATTAGACAGTCTACACAAAATGTAGTCTACCTGTGTACTCCTACCTCCACTCTTGTAGGTCACCCTATGTTCCTGCCACTTCTGGAAGAAAGTATTCACGACAGCCAATTAAATTCTTTTTGCAAAGTCAACCACCATCTGTCCTTCTGCGTTCCTCTCCTGGATACCAAACTAGCCCATTACCTCCTCATCACCTCTGTTTCCTGCAACAACATCTCTATTGAAGTCTGCACCAATGACAACTCTCTCACTTTTAGGGATGCTCTGCATCATTTCATCAAGGTCCAACCAAAAGTTCTCCTTCTCCAGCTCACATCCTACCTGCGGCGCATACCCACTAACAACATTGATCATCACACCTTTGATTCCTAGCTTCAAGCCTTTTTCGCTATCTGACACTCTTTTTACCACCAGGAGTTCCTAACAAACGCCTCCTTCACGATAACTCCTACTTAATTTCTCTTCCTATCTACACCATGACAAAATAACTTGAACCCTGCTCCTAAACTTCTAGCTTTGCTCCCCTTCCACCTGGTCTCCTGAACACACAATATGTCCACCTTCCTCCTCTGCATCATGTCAACCAACTTTCTACCTTTTCCTGTCATAGTTCCAACATTCTAAGTCCCTACTCTCAGTCCTAGACTCTTAAGTGTTCTTCTAGTGTCTTCTCTTTCCTCCGACGGACACACCTTCCTCCTCTCCTTCTTCAGCCAACAGTAGTCCAGTTTCCACCGGCGCCCTGTAGGTCAACAGCACCGATGGCGGTCGTTGTTAACCCGAGCCTCGACCGATCTGGTATGGAAGTCATATATTTGATTTGCATGTTCGATTTGGCCAAAGTTTTTACGTCGGATGTTTAAAAAAAAAAAATGTTTTTTAAGTATTACTCATCTTTCGCAGTCTTTTATTAACTGTCCCTGCTTCTTCTTTTTTTTTTGAAAGTGTTGCAGGCATTAATAGACAATATTTGCAATAAAACTAAAACGTTCATCAGTTTGAACATTAAATATATTTTCTTTGTAGTATACTGTATTCAATTAAATATAGGTTGGAAAATGATTTGCAAATTGTATTCTGTAAACTATTTATGTTTTACACAATGTTACAACTTCATTGGAAATGTGGCTTGGATTTTTACGTAGATAAAAAAAATACATGGAAAGGGACACAACATACAGTTTTCAAAGGTGTGAGGAGAATTATTCCACCTGCTTTAGCATGTTAAGAAGAACTACAACAATCACCTGACTTGCTCACCCGCTTTAGAGCACAAGCCCTGAGGACTTTTTCATACATGCGCAGATCCATCTCCTTTCCAAACAAGATGTTGCTGCGTATAGTGCCAGGAAACACCCAGGGCTGTTGGGCTGCATAGGTTAGCTGACCTTTAACCTTCATTGCCCCCTTTTCAACAGGAAGCTCTCCCAAGATTGAGCTCAATAGTGAGGACTGGATCGTGCAAGAGGTGACAAATGAACTCACATATAAAGTCACACCCTCTTCTAATATGTTGTTTTGTTTGTTTACCTTCCCTGCACCCACTGGTCCAATAACAGCCAACAGCTGTTTTCCAGTTAGGCTTAGTGTGACATTCTGCAGACATGGAGCATCAAGACTCTATGGAGGTGGTACACATATGAGGACATTAAGACATGCACACATTAAAGATTTTGTCGCCATCATTTGATCTCATTTTTTTCAAAAAGTAACAATTAAACCAACTATGCATACTATAAGGGAATATACGCTATTTCTTATATCACTTTTAAAGATCAATATTCATTCTTCTCTAGCATGTCCAGTTCCCTAGCCAAATCCATATACAGTATAAGCAATCAGAAGTCAGTGAAACACAAATTGTCTAAACTTTCAGCTACAAATGAATGTTTTGTTATTGCTCAATCCTGGCAAACTATTGAATCACACAAATATGGCACTTTTCCATTACACTTTTTCAGAGGTTACAATGCAATCACTTTTCAGAATCATCTTGGAGGTGGTTCTAAAATGCATGCCGTCTGGTGTCAAATGGGGTCATGTCGTCACTGTCTTATGATCAGCTGACAGAGATGCAGCAAGGAATTCCGATGCACACTTCCATTTCCCGGTTTTACACGAGCGAGACAGAACCAGGCGCCGGCTGTTGCCAAAGTAATAAAAATACAGTATCTACACTAAACATAACTAGGGATGGCCCGATCTAATCTAGTCCGATCCATGCCAAAATGACTGCATCGGTATCGGATTTTATCTGATCAGAACAAGTCAAATCTATAAACCTAAACTATATCGTATATCCTCACTTTGCCCATAAATAAATATCCAAATCTGAATGCGTACTTTGCCACGGTCATGGCCACCATAACCCAACTAGCATGATTTGCTTTTTATAAAGGAAGGACTGAGTCAGCATCGATTGGCCCTTTTCACGGCCAGCATGCTTATTTATTTCATCCAGTGTGGTACTGTACTAAAACACAGTCTGAATATGAAAGCGATCGCAAGGTTACAATATGGAATCATATATATTGGATGTATAAAAGCAAAAGCGGGCTGATGATGTTTGGATCACTCATGCCATGTAACAGGCAGGTGCTTGTAATTGAATATTCATCGTATCATTTGTTATATAATCAACCTCATCTATAAAATGCAGATAAATAAATAATAAACATTGATTTTGCTCGCATTTTTGCTGGGCAACCTGTTCGGTAGCTGTTGTGGTGTGGCTAAGCGGTGTGGTGCTATTTGATGCTAATGAAAAAGCGGCATTAGTGTCGTGCAGTTCAGTGTAGTGGGCCTTTTTACAGGTTGACGATTCTAACCTTGTCCCAGTAGCACATAAGGTCCTGGATCTCAACGGCAGAATCTTGCTTCTCGGCGAGCGGCAGAGGAGTGCTAGTCTTTGTCATCACATCCAGTAACAAAAACTCCTTGAACAAAATACATAGGAAAAGTTATGTAAATCTTTGATGCATTAAGAACACAATCTGCTGCCGATTGATTGGGTAGAGTTGCATGACGGCAAATTCAGAAGTTCTCACATGATCAACTGAAATTCAGTGCTAAGAGAAACACTGCCTGTCACAAAATATCTATAAAATCTCATAAAAAGACCCCCATATTTCAAATGCCGACATGATTATACGACGACGGACCTGGATTCTCTGAATGCTGACACGGCTCTCATAGAGCTTCTCTATGGCGTTGGGAAAGAACAGCGTGACAGTGAGGCGCACTGCTGTGTACAGTGACACAGTCACAAAGACTCGGCTGGCTGAGATTTTGTTCCCCAACAGGACATAGAGGGTGAAGGTGATGAAGACGATGATCTTGCTGGCACAGAAGAAGGAGGCCATGTTGAGGCCACGCAAATACGAGCTCATCATGATCTGGTGGATCTCCTTCCTACAGACAATGGAGGAAGATGATACTGGTGATAATGATGATGGCGATGGGGGGAGGAACACAGAAATTAAAAGCCAAATGACTCAGACTGATAGGAGAAAGGCAGTAATGAGACTTTAACGATGAACATTTCATTAGGTAAACGTGCACAATCTATTTTTGTCTCTGCAACATCATGCAGTGTCTTGTCTACAGTTTTTGAGGCATCAAACTACAACCATCCACTTCAAATATTGCCTACCATGTAGGCTATTCTGTTTAGGGACAAGCAAGTCTAAGCTGGATCTTATCCAGGATGATTGTGGGGAAAAAGGCATACAACACCCTTGACTGGTTTTCATTCAGAGGCACATATAGATTGTGCAGGTGTGTCCAACGTTGACTACACTAATGCATGTGTTCCAAAACCAGACACACCTTTGTTGAGGTGAACATAACATCATTGTTCTACATGCAAAGATCTCACCAGTCATTTGGAAATGCTCTCTCCTAATTATTCAATAATGCTAGCTGTGACAGAACATAAATTTCACCTTCTGACTTCCGACACCAAAGCAGCAAATGGTTTCTCCCAGGCATACATCTTGATGATTCTGATTCCTGACACCACCTCATTCATTGTGCGGATCCTGCTGTCAGTAAGGACTGCCATTTTACTCCTGCACACAAGTGGAGGGAAAAGCTACTGAAAAGAGGTTATCACAATTAAAGACCCTGTAAAGTCAATTCAGACATTTATTTGCAAATGCAGTATATGTTTGAAGATCATTGCGGAAAACTTGCAAAGACTGAGAACTATGTGATACTCAATTATGGAGAGCGTTAAACATTTTTATTTTTTATTTTTTTTTACTGTTTCAGTTTTTTTCTTGATTTTTTGGAGGTGCCTGATATGACAGCAATCATGAGGATGTGGTCTTCGCCTTGGTGTGGCAGCTTTGGAGCGCCTCATTGCCATGAGTGTGCGCAAGCCACAGAGAGTGAGATGAATGAGCGTGAAGGGTAGATTTGTTTATTTATTGACCACATAACCACATAAATCGAGAGAACCACTTCATTATTCATAATTTCATATACTTGGCAATTTTTTTAATAATTCACATTTGGCAGGGTTGTTAGCAACACTTTTATTTGTGATATGTCAAATTTAGAAGACATATTTACGTTCACTTCACTGGGATAAAAGGAGTTTTGTCAATTCCCCATTTTGAAAGACAGCACAGACAGTTAAGGTGAACTGAAGATCAACAAATGTGAACAAAATTATTGTTAAGCAGATTTAAGACAGTAAATAAAATAAACAATGCGCTTTAGGATGCTGATCAATTTAAGACATGTTTGTATTTAGTATGCAGTGCATTTTCCCATAGGTAATAATGGAAATCAAATGACCTAGTGGAAAAACATCTGATCCAGTGTCAAATTGCTGCCAACATAGACACTTAACTGTACAAGTTAAAAGTTAAATTATATAATTAACACCATTCTTAAAATTAAAAACAAAGTTTTAAAAAAAAAATGGCATAGTTCTCCACCAAAGTCGGGTGTAATTACAAATTGCATAGATTCAGGGCCATTAGACTTTTAAAGATTCCATTATAGGTCACTGCCATTATAAGTCATTTCTGTTAAGTTTCTTAGTTGTGCCCATCCAAAGTAAGTATTGTTTTACACAAACACGACTCTTAACAGTGTAGTTGGATTGTGGATTTTGCTGGCTACAGTTGTAGGAATAAAAGTCATGAAATACTGAAATGCTACCTGAACTTGGAAAATAGCCTCCCGAACAAGGTCTGCACGGGCATTAGGAACATGAGGACCACCATGCCTGCCAGGCAAGATGGCCCAATCTCCAGCCACAAGAGTCCCACTACAGTTGCTGCCTGGAGGGGCCCCACCCACAGGAAGTGCAGGAAGATTGTCAACTTTTGCAGAGAAAAACACAAACCATGAGAAAGGGCAGATCAGGATCCTAATCACATCAACGATAGAAGATAAGACTGGCTGAAAACATTACCTGAAGGAAAATCAAATAACCATAATGCACAAACCATTATTATAGTAGACATGTGCACCTCTCTACATACTGTAGCAGGTAACACACATTATGACATAATATACACCCAAAAACCTTTTAGTATGATAACTCTTTTCATGCTGCACTGGACTTGCTGTTGTTGGATTAGTGCAGTGGTTCTCAACATACATGTACGCCTGAGGGTACGCGAAAGCACTCCAGGGGGTACATAAGATTTCAAAATATATTTTAAAAGTACAGTAAATATTTCAGAATAATATAAATTCCTAAAATGAATTTTATATTCAGTAGGCTATTGTATTTCAGTGTTCTAAAAAAACAAGTCTTTTTTTCCCCCCCAACCAGAAATGCTTTTCACTGGTTAGGGGGTATTTGAAAAAAGGTTGAGAACCACTGGCTTAGTGTAGGACTTACTTCATCAAACTTGTTGACATCATTGGAAAGCAGGTTCACAATCTGACCTGTGGTGGTCTTTCCCATTGCAGAACAGCTGAGACACAAAGCCTAGTTTTGTAAAACAAATTCAGTTCAGCAAAAAACTAAATCAACCAAATATCCCAAATGTAAGCAAATTGGTTCAGCTCAGCTTTGTGGTATCTGTGCCAACTACACTACAGTCAAAAATTTCAATATACTTTCTCATGCTACTGAACGAGAAATTGTGTCCAATATTTTAGTGTGTGACTGTAGTGTATGTACAGGTAAATAGTGTGACAAAGGAGGACATTCAGAATAGTTTGTTCTATCTTGTTGACATGTTCATTACAAGAAGACGATGAAGCTACACAGTGAATAGTGCCACCCTTTAAGTACTTTAACATTGTGGTGGAATGTCAATAAAAGTGCACCAAAATCGAGACGTTCCATAACTTTTAATAATGAACATGTCGGTGACAAAACTTGGCGGCACATCACGTGCGTACGTCAACAATCAGCAGAGACTTTGTTCTCTCATTAAGAACTTGGGTAAAGTGCTCACATGCCTACCTTTTTGTAGATCATGTGACACATAGCCACTCTGATTTTCATGCCAACTCGCTGGACGTGGAAAAAGTAGACGTGGTGTAGCAGATTCAGGCCGATGGTGCAGATTGACAACCCGGCTGCGTAGCCGAGGGTCTCATTCAGTGCTGCTTTATTGTCCGGGTCATAATCCTCAAAGTAGCGGATCATGTACCCTAGGAGTACTGGCTGGACCACCTTTATCACCTCCTGGGATAGAAGAGGAAATAAAGGTAAAATGAAGTGGCAAGTTCTTGTAAAACAGTGACTCACTCTTACTTCAGTATGTAACAGGATGCTCTGATTCTAATCTGTGGTTATAACATTTCAACACATTTATTTTCATGTGAATGTTTAACTCCAAAACTGACCTCAATAACAGTAAACAATCCCAGCACTGAATATATCTTCCAAAAACACCTGATGATGACTCTTGAGAGTTTTGGTTTCCGCAATTCTTTGGTGGCCACCTGGACCTCATGATCCCAGTATCTGTGAAGGAAACAGTAGGAAGAGTCTGATTGCCATGGATAAAGTGCTCACATGCACTCCTCCAGCTCAGATTGCCACCAGCCAAATGCAAAAAGGTCATAAATGGGATTTAAAAAGTTGGCAGGCACGACCATATACACACTGATCCAAACTACTATGCAAATGTTTTTGGGCAGATTTTAATAGTCTGTGGAAATAGCACTCACACATAATTTTTAAGCCATCAACTGTTGGAAAATTATTTGAACGTTTCCCAATGACAACAGACTTTTCTTTCAATTATAAAAAATAAGTTTTTCTTTAAATGGCTGTTCAAAATTAGGAAGGTACAAAAGTTATATTTAAAAAAGAGAAAACACATTACTGTACATATCGTATATATCATACAGAAAAAATATATAAAAGAAATAAATAAAACTATTGTATACCTACTTTTGCATCCCCTGTATTATGCACAGCAATGTTTCAAGACATTTGATAGGTTGGCTGTATTTGCTGCAGTCAAAAGCTATTTCAATTAAAAACATTCTAACCGGTCAAGTTACATTTCAACATATGGCCTTATTTGATAGCCACTTCTCAATTCTTGCATCCATTGTACCAGATGCAGGACAAAAATACTATTTTAGAGAAGGACAAAATGCATGCATATTTGCTAAATCCATGCTCTTAATATAATATATCAAGGGTTTAAAAATCATGTGTGCCACAATTATTGGCAACTCTGATGTTAAAACTTTGTACAACTCCCTTTTGCCAACAAAACAGCACCTAATCTTCTCCTATAATGTTTCACAAGATGGGAGAATACAGAAAGAGGGATCTTGGACCATTCGTTTTTGCACAATCTCTAAATCATCCAGCCACCTAGGCCCTTTTCTCTGAACTCCTTTTTATCTCATGCCACAGTTTTTCAATAGGGTTGAAGTCTGGGGACTGAGATGGCCATGGGAGGAGCTTGATTCTATGTCTGCTGAACCATTTCAATCATTTTCAGTGTGAGAGTATGCTTCTGCAATAAAAATTGAATTTGCTTTAAGGTTTTCTCACACATACCACTTAACCTGGGAAGCTAAATTACTGAGGGCACTGTACCTGTAATATGCAAACATCCACAGTAGAAAACCCCAAGGCGTATGCCTGAATTTTGTTTGCAGATTTTAGCTCTACTTTTGACACAAATAATCCTCATGTTTGTATACAAGCTTGCAAACCCAAGGGTAAACCATTGTCATCATTGGTTTTAATCTCTTTTGACTAGCAGGTAGGTCACAGCAGGAACATCTCAATAGAACACTGAAATATAAAACATTGTCATACAAAAAATATATATTTATATATACACTGTATATATATCGCTCAAATAAAAGACGATTCGATACGTATCTCCTTGATGCATTTTAATGTGGAATGACTCGATTAGGGGGCGGCACAGTGGATGACTGGTTAGCACGTCCGCCTCCCAGTGCACAGGACATGAGATCGAGTCTGGGCTTCGGCCTTCCTGGGTGGAGTTTGCATGTTCTCCCCGTGCTCGCGTGGGTTTTCTCCGGGTGCTCCGGTTTTCTCCCACATTCCAAAGACATGCATGTCAGGTTAATTGAACACTCTAAATTGTCCCTAGGTGTGATTGTGAGTGTGGATGGTTGTTTGTCTCTCTGTGCCCTTGATTGGCTGGCAACCAGTTCAGGGTATATCACGCTACTGCCCGAAGCCAGCTGGGATAGGCTCCAGCGCCCCCCGCGACCCTTGTGAGGACTAAGCGGTTAAGAAAATGGATGGATGGATGACTCGATTAGGTTAGATTTAATCCACTTGCATCTTTTAAATCCAAACTGATTCAGTTTTTTTCTACACCACTAGAAATAATCTTTGACCGAAAGCCGTAAGACAGCACGACTCGTGATACTCAAATTGAGCAGGTCCAGTTTTATAAATACTGTACTTGGGCGTTCTGATTGATAAATGGATGAGATGATGAGTTGATATATCACACACAAAACTGGCTCAAAGACTGCACTTTCAGACCTGAACCTTCAAAGACTAAGGCTGCTACTCAAAGAGATCATTCTATAACGCTGCCTTGAAGAGTCTCATCACATGTGGGATGGCATTATGGTTTGGCTCACTTACCGTACAATGTAAATCAACAATTCTAAAAATAGTTAATTTCACCATGAAGATGAATGGTTGCAAACACTGTCTTTCTCTTGTCAATATTTAATAAAACTGTAGTCAACCTTGTTATATACGCAGTAGTGTTAATTTCGTCAACGAAAACTAAACAAAAATAATTTCGTCAACGAAAACTAAACAGAAATAATTCGTCAAACACATTTTTCACTGGACTAAAACTACACTACACTAAAACCCTCAATAATAAACAATAACTAGGATTAAATCAGTATGCATATTCGTTGACTAATAAAGACAAGATGAAAATGTACTTCAATTAATAAAAACTGGACTGAAATCTATGTAGACATTTTAGTTCATGAACAAAAACGAGACGAAAATAATATGATTTTGTAAAATGTTGTCTGCTAATCTGTCACAGTGACACTGTCATGTGACACACAGCGACACACACCCTTTCAAATCTGCAGGTAGCGAGTGCAACATGCACAAACACATGGGACAGACAGCATGTGGATTCACGGTGAAAGAAAAAAAAAAAAAAGAAGAAGTAAATTCTAGTATAATGTAACATTAATCCAACGGCTATAACGTTTCAACAATAATGTTAATCCGACCGCTAACTAATGCTGGCTAACTCACTAGCGCAGAGCTAGAAGCCATAGTATGTAGCCACTTGTTGATATACTTTAATTGTGTGTGAAGTTGTTTTCCATTAAAAAAGATGAGAGAAAATTTTATGTGAAATTGTTTTAGATCCAAAATGTTCAACATAATCTGCTGACAGAAAAATATACAGGGGTTAAATGATTGTCCTGACTAAAATTTGACTAAAACGTTGAGTTTTTGCTGACTAAAACTAGACAAATAAAATGATGTTTTCTTGGACTAAAATGTTAGATTTATAGTCGCATAAAAGTTAACTAAATAAAAACAGGATGAGGTTGCCTACTATGATAAAAACTAACAAGCATGATTGAAAGTGGACTGAAACTAAATTTAAAAATGGCAGATAAAATTAACACTAATACGCACAGTAAAAATAGGAGTAGGAGACGATACAGAGTAAACAGCTACAAAAGTACAAACTTTTTTTTCTTTCTGTGGATTTTGGCAAGGGAAAAATAACTTCTTAAGACGCATAACCAGAGTGAGCAGAACAACCGGATTTGTCACTTGGTGAGTGCTTAGGAGGGAAAGCCTGAGCCTAATTTATTTTCTTATTCCTATATTTTTTATGGCCATCCTGCAAATGTTTATCTCCTTTCCAACCTGATATATGGTCTTCCCCTCTTTCACTGATCTTTCCAATTCCTTAAGAGTAGTTGAAACCCTGTCTGTCTTCCTTCTGTATCTGGAGGCATGATGAATTTAGGTAAAAAAATAATAATAACAATAATTGAACATACTTTTAGTAAGTGTGAGAATACAGTCTACAACAACAATAAAATACAATAAAGTAACAGCGTAAACAATCACATTGGCACAATTTAACCCAGATCCTTTGGCCCACCATTTTGAAAAAAATAAAAAATAATGCATTTCCCAACTGTTTTGAGCCACCATCATGCTAACCATATAGACTCATGATGTAGCTTACTAAAGCAATAAAATATGTGTGCACTGTTTTCAAAGTTGTCTATATTGTTCAAACAGCCATCAAAAAGCCTTAATCATAGAAATGTTACTTTGGATGGCAAAAATATGTTGTTTTTTTACTTTTTATGTGCTTACCTCTCAAGCCATGTGTCTCCCTTTTTAGGAGCAGAATGGATGTCTCTTCAAAAAGATGTGGTCACATGAACAACTTCTAAATAACATATGGAACTACTTGCCCCTTGGCATAAATTACCCCACTCTCCCCTATGTTCTTTTAGCTGCCACTGTTTGAATAGGTCACATGTGCTTTTTACACTGAACCCAGAAAAGGCTACATATTGATGTAGCCCAATGATGAATATTTGTTTCGTCTGTGTTGTATATACAAAACAAAGAGGCGGAATGAAGGCACATTTAAAGTCGGATTGAGCAGGCGGTCAAAGTGGGTTCTACTAACAGTATCCCATTTCACAACGAGTTTCTAAAAATAAATACCGCTTCAGAGGTGTAAGTCTAACAGTAGTCTATTCATTCGCTTGAAACTTTCATAAGGAAGTCACCGAAGAGGGACATAGCCGTGTCTGTGTGCAAGGCTGCGTGCGAGCTGACATCTAATGAGGCTCTCACAAACAGAAAATTAGATTGGTGACAATTAGGAATGGGCTGATTTACCCGTGTGACGGTTTATCGTGGTTTTAAAAAGTCAAGGTTTCAATAACTGCTAATAGTCTGTTGGTTGTTTTTTTAACATTGTAATGTGCAATGTTTTTTTTGTTGTTTTTTTTTACATAAAGTCCCCTCCAAAAGTATTGGAATGGCAAGGTAAATTCCTTGTTTTTGTTGTATACTTACTGGAAACATTTGTTTCAGATCAAAATATGACTGAGACAAAAGGTTCAGAACTGCAACTTCTATTTCAGGGCATTTACATCCAGAATTTTTAAACAACTCAAGCAAGGCAAGACAAATGTATTCATATCGTATGCTTAACACACAAGACAACTTTTTCTTTGAACCCACCCACTTTTCAATTGAGCAAAAGTATTGGAACATGTGACTAATGGGTATTTCTTGTTACTCAGGTGTTGCCTTTTAGATTGATTATTTTAATGCTCTTGGGGGTTGGCTTTTCACCTATGAAAACTGCATTTGCTGTTAGGCAAACATGAAGAGCTATCTAGGGGAGAAAAGCAAAGCATTTTGAAAGAAACTAATGGTGTACTGAGCAACAGACATCAAATAGGTTGGCCAAGGTTATCAACAGAAACACTGTGAGAGCTGTGAGAAAACACCCAAAGACAACTGTCTGCGACATGAATTCTGAAGTCTACAAAACCATTTTGCATGGGAATTTACAGAAAAATGCATCCAAACTAATTGGGAGTAGCTTCATCATGCAACACGACATTAACCCAAAACACACTGCCAACACAACAAAAGACTTCAACAGGGGGAAAGTGGAAGGTCTTGACTGGTCAAGTTAATCTCCGAAACTTAATCCAATAGAGCATGTGTTTGATCTTCTGCGGAGGAGACTGGAGGGACAAACCCCCAGAAACAAATAAGAACTGAAAAAGGCTGCAGTAAAGGTGTTGGAAGCTATTTCAAATGAAGAATGCAACAGTTGAAGTCAATGGGTCTCGCAGGAAACCAAATAAGTAAAAGCTATTCACAAGTTAATTTAATAATGTCTGTTGCAATAATTGTTCAGTATTTCCGACCATCATAAAATAATTAAGAATTAAAAAATAATAATTAGCTAATTTACTGGTCACACATGCACGATAAAATGAAAAATGCAGAAATGGAACCATGCAACTGATTCTTGAGTAGACTAATGTGCAACATTTGCATGTGTGGGAAAAAAATTGGCAATGGGCACATTTTTGCCAATTTTCACCCCCACCCCTGATGGTGATCATGAAACTTAAAAACGGAAGCCATTTTCACCCCACAGCCACATGGTCTGTATGACATTTATAGTTTTACTTGCCTGTGAAGTTTGATGCTGAGGGTCGGACATGGCTAACACCGGAGCTATAGCCACACTGTTTACTTCTACACTTAGTATCCATCCGAAGGTATTTGATCATGTTAGTATGCACAATATATTGTAGTGTTACTGCAGGAGTTGCATTGAGGCGACTTGTCATATATTCGAACGACTTGTCATATATTCGAACAAAGTCACACTTTCATTCAGCGCATGTATGCCACACGCTCACACTCAGCATATGTAACTTTTCCTCAATTGATTAATGTTCATTCTCCTGAATGAAAGAAAGAAAGCAGGTACTAGTTAGCCTAAGGACAACATGAGTGACCCAAGTGTTCTGTGACACTGTGACTTGCTAATTAGAATTAAAACAGAAGAATGTCATCATATTGAAACATAATATGGTACATGTTTCTTAATCGAAAATTGCCAATATTTGGGTTTTGAAAGAGTTGTTTAGTGCATGTAAACATAGTAATCGAATCAGTCCTGACTGGTTTGGTGCCGCCACGACAAAAGACAAAATCCGACTGCAACGGACAGTTTAAGACTGCTGAAAAATATCATTGGTACCACCACACCTACTCTTGGGGACTTGAATGCTACAAAGATAGAGGCATGCAAAACTCTCTCGGACCCTCCCCTCAGGTCGAACCATGCACACTAAATAAAACCAGCAGACATTCGAATAGATTCCTCTTTCTTGCCATCAATTCTCTAAACAGTTGCTTCCAAATTCAATAGTGGCACCTTGCAAATGTTTGCCAATTTTTTTGCACATCCCCGTGTGACAGTTTGACTGTATTGATTAGTGTAGTAGTAGTAGTCCAGCACCCTACATATTTCTTTAAATGGCCTTGATCAATATTATATAAAACCATACACTTTAAAGTGATTAAGGACTATCTGCATCATTGCACATTCAAAGTAGTATCACAATTAATGCGCTACTGGTCTCTTTAAATGGAGTGACGATTACCTGCACAACTGTCATTGTATTGTGATGACCGCACTACTGGTTACTTTATCTTTGCTTAATGATTCTCAGCATTGTTTGCACAGCTGTCATGCATTGGTACTACTACAGCACAAATGGTACCCTTACATTATATAAAGACTCTCTAGATACATGTCATGTCTTTGTCGTAGTTGCTTGTTACTGTAATATTAGTGTAGCTCATACTACCGGAGTGTCTTTTAAATACTTGGCAAATAAAGATGATTCTTATTCTGATGTGGTCTCAAAAGTTGTCAACTTCATATCCAAATCCATTTCACAACCCAAAACAGGGACAAAGGAAGAAGACCGTGTGAAAGAGACTAGCAATAGCAACCACTTCATTAACCACCATCATATGTGTCCAGCATTGTTGCAGTGTCATGATAGTTGGAGATGATCGCCGGTAGCCGTGCGGGAGACAGAATATTGGTTCTGTTACAAGATGTTTAGAGTGAAGCGCGGGTTCCAATTTTGTAGAGACGCGGTTGCAGCGGGGGTTTTCTCCCTGATTTGCGTGAACGCAGCCGATTACACCTAACTGCTGCTAATAGTGGATGAATCCACATCTGCAACCGGGCACACACATCTGCAAGATGGCAATAATCATAATAATGCATTCAATGAATTGATTTCTACAATATGAGTTTGAAGCATGCTTATGTCATATTTATGAATTAAATACAATTAGATCCACCACACATACCAGTGAAGCGCAGAAAGCCTAGATTAAATCCACCAAAATTGTGTTATACCACCTGCGCCACAACTTAGACTCGGTTTCACCTGATCTAAAGCCTATTCTCCTTTTTGTCACCAAATTGTCAGGTGTGCCGGGGGTGTGTAATAGAAAAACGCCCTTGGGTCGCCGCAAAGCCCAGCTAGGCATAGCAGGGTCTGCCAAATTCCCAAATGCGGTGAACTTGACTTGCCCCGGAGCGAAACTGAAGATGCGACAGTTTTTACACCAAGCATACATGCGCATGTCTACAAAAAATAGAGACATTACAGTTAAATGAATACCTGTACATTCAAATCTGTTTCATACAGATTGGTGAGTTTAGAATGATGAGTGTGTATCATTGACATTATCAGCTGTTACACAGACAAGACACCACACTATTACACATTGGAAATGCAGCTGCATGCCATAAAATGGCCATGAAATCTCATTTTGCAACGCCTTCAAAACACTTTCAGCTCACAGTCTTTACTAACATGGTGGGGAATTGGGGCTTAAAAACATTATGGTACTGGCCTGAACTGAGATGCAATCACCAACAATTTTCATGGCTTACAGTTCCAGTTCAAATTAAATTCCACAGTTGCATAGTGGTAAGTGGAGAAACTTCCTTGGTTGAAAAATAAAAATAACAACTTCCAGTAATTAGAATGCTTATTGCTGGTGTTGGGTTGAAACCTCCAATGTCGAAATGTGATACTTTTTCATAACTAGATACTAATGGTCAGTTTCCATGTGAGCATGTTACTATTTCAAATTATTGACCATTAAGTGTTAAAAATGGCTTGCTCTCTCTGAAGATGCAATACTAAAGGCTCAACAAGTCTGACATTTTTGCGGTTTCCTGAAAAGTGATGGTTTTGAAAATACAAGGGTTTTCTGATGGCAGCGATATGTAAAATAGAGTGTGAGACTATAAGTGAGTCATTAACCAGACATTTTTGTTAAATTGTAAATTGCTTTTGTAGTTACATCACATGTTGCACTGTGTACTTGCAAGATAAATACTTGACCAACAACTTCAGTGTTTCCCACACCATGGTAATACTTGGGTGGGCCACCACCCAAGAAGTTTTCAAGAACATTTATTAAAAATATATTTAAAAAGAAAAAAAAACGTGCCGCGACCGGCTATACCGCATGTAATGTTAGTTCGCCGTCACTCACTAGTGGATCGTGAGGCTAGAGGAGACGTAGTAACAGGACTGAGACCCACTTCCCGTCTAACCTGCCTCCCATCCCCACCGCCGGAGTCCACCCACCTAAGTAGATTTCAAATCTGTAGGAAACACTGAACTTAACAAGGTTTACTATAACTGTGTCATTAACCCTTGGTTAGTCATCAAAGAGGGTGAGCAAGATTCTCCGTTTTGCACCTTAGCCACATTTCATGCATTGCAATCACAAAAGAGACGGCATTTTAAATAACTTTAAGAAATATATTTTCATGTACCAACAGCTTCACAATTTTGTGGTGTCGATACAAAAATGTGGTTACTTCAGTCTAGTACAGGGATGTCCAAACTATGGCCCGGGAGCCACTTGTGGTCTGCCACCCATTTTTTTGCGGCCATGGTACATATTAAATTATAAATATTATTAAATATTCTCTTGAGATACAGGGTTGTGGTCCAGACACTACACAAACTACTTGACCTATAACCAAAGAGGAAGAAGCATTTTTAAAAGTAATGTGAATGGATGGATATAACATATAAAAACAATATTTAATTGCTGCCATGATACGGACTGGTGACAGTTCAGGGTACAGTCCACCTTTGCCTGAAGTCAGCATTGGATACCCCGCAACCTTGCACAAGATACGCGGTGTTGAAAATGTATGGATTTAATTGCTTCATGGATTGTTTTAGTGGGTTTAATAAATGAAAGTTCAAGAACACCAAAGTGTCCGTTGAATCCTTTGATATTTTTTTTTCTGTGTATGGTACTCCAAGGAAAAGTTTGGACACCCCTCGACTAGTGCGTCAAGAAGATCCTATGACTGCACTAATTCTAATATACAATCATAGTACAGGGAATTGGCCCACCATGTGATGTGAAAATTAAGTTATTTTATTGAGTCTGAAGCAATTTCCCAAAGTCAAAGTCTTAATAGTATTGTGATTGTACCTCTGCAGCTGCTGACCCAATATCTCTGAGCTGTCCTCTGCCAGCACCGGGTACAAGTCATCCTCTTCCAGCGAGCGCTTGTATCCAGCGCGGAACAGCGGATTGAGCCACCTGAACAACGGGACATGTCATACCACTGTAACAATACAACAGCATGAAAGGCCATTTGAATGAATGTTAGAGGTGCCAAGTGACAATGACACAGCTCCACGTCTGTCAACTTGAAAGAGTTGTTAAGATTTGAAGGCAAAGCACAAATCAAACCACGGAGCGGAACTAATTCAAATCAGTCCAGTTACGCTTTACATTAGGGCACAGAGTCGTCACCGAACTTAATTGACGTCACGTTAGGGTGCCAACCGGTGGCAGTCTCGATCCCATAAAAGGCTTATGAAGTCAACACTTAATGTTTAAAAATAAATAAAAATACACTACACCGTTGTTAAATTATCCTGACTGTTACGGTTTATCTTCCGGAGTGTCTCACCAGAAAAATAACTTGGAGAGGAGGTTCGCCGACGCTGCCGGGTTCGTCTTGGCATCTTTACTGACATTTTCCATCGTATTCGACCCCAAAACAGTTATTACGACTACTTCCTCGCCCTTACAAATATCCCTAAAGGCGACGTCGACATGTTACGCGAAGTTAACTGCTCGCGACGTGTGTTACGTATAGCATACAGCTGCAGGGCAGACTTTCTCACATCATTCGCCTTGACTCCTCCCACACGCCACCATTTATTGGTGGAAAGTGACGGCCAACCTATTGGCCAATTTTTTCCTCGGCTTGTATATCATTGGCAGAAAGGTGGCACTTCAAAAGGGAGCTTTAAAGGCATAGTTAAACGAATTTCATGAGTTTACATCACATCAGAGTGGGTCCACAATGGAGTTGTAAATGGGAGGGGGGAGGATTCTAATAATAATCCACATTCTTTATATTGTCAACTGTAAAAGTCTGTTGGATTCACATTTTTTTTATAAAAAAAATAAAAATGGACATTGGTTGCACACATAAAATCATATTTCATCAACATGTCTTCAGTTAGTGCAATATTAAGGTTTAGCGAAACATGATTTTAATATGTGCAACCAATGTCCAATCCATACTCTTTTAACGTAAATCAAACAAATTCTTCTTCTTTTTCCAGTGTACTGCTCATCTTCACACAGTGAACCAAAAAGTCTGTACTGTTCATTGGAGTTTTAACATTTTCACTTTGTTATTTGTTTAACATGTTCACTCCGAGGCAGCACGGTGGCTGACTGGTTAGCACGTCCGCCTCCCAGTGCAGAGGACATAAGATCGAGTCCGGCTTTGGCCTTCCTGGGTGGAGTTTGCATGTTCTCCCCGTGCTGACGTGGGTTTTCTTCGGGAACTCCGGTTTCCTCCCACATTCTAAATACATGCATGGCATATTAATTGTCCATAGGTGTGGTTGTTCGTCTCTGTGTGCTCTGCGATTGGCTGGCAACTAGTTTAGGGTGTACCCCGCCAACTGCCCAAAGCCAGCTGGGATAGGCTCCAGCATCCCGCGACCCTTGTGAGGACTACGCGGTTAAGAAAATGGATGGATGTTCACTCCCTGGACGTGGCTGCAGAAAGAAAATTGATGACAAATTGAAGAAACGGTTAATATGAGCCCAGAACAATCTCTAAAGAAATTAAAGGTGAACTCAAAGGTCAACATACATCAGTGTCAGATCGCACCATCCATCATTGTTTGAGCCAGAGTGGACTACATGGGGGAAAAAAATCATAAAAACGCTAGACTGAATTTTGCCAAAACTGCAAAGCCAAACAGGATTGGGGAATCCAGGTCAAGAACGTAAAAACCCTGCCACAGATTGGCTTTAGCAACAGGTGCTTCTACTCAACTGGCAGGTAAAAGAGCTAGTCTCCCCCTGCTTTGTAGACTCACCTGTTGCTAAAGCCAAATTATTGTTTCAGGGTTTTTACTGTCGGGCCTTGGATTCCCCAACCCTGGCTACAAAGCTTCTGGGAGAAAATCATGAATGCCATGGACAGACCAGAAACAAAACAAAAAAAACTTTAGACAGATACAGCCCAACAAACATGCTGCATCTGTGTACACAGATTTTTCAGAATACATTTGTGAAGGTGGAACGCATCGGAAGTTTAAGTAAAAAACAAAAACAAACTGATGATCCATAAGACACTCTGAGGCTGCCAAAGACCTGCGAGTTAGCTACAAATGTCAGCACGGTTGTACTCACACTGAGCTGTGTTGTGGGAGACGACAAGTGACTGTGGTTCTTCCGGAGCCTGCTGGCTGCCCATCCTGACTCGACGTATGGACTGGCGAGCCGACAGCTGGGGGCCCTTCGCCACGAGATGATTGAGCTGACCGCAGTAGTAGCACGCTCCAGAATGGGCCCAGCGCCTCCTCTCCGCCGCACAGCCCCCAATTGCATGGGCTCATGTTCTACCTCGGTGAGTGCCCGCGCTGGAGGTGCAGCAACGACAGGAGTGCCGACGTCACCAGCGCATCCAAGCCTAGCTGGATTGGCCGATCCGGAAGAGCGCTCCAAGTCCTTTTCCCGTTGTTGCTTCCGAAACCTATTGTCCAACCAAATGGACAGAGCAATGAGCTCCCAGTCTGATCCCGCAAAGTCAGTTCATCCTTAACGCATGAATTGAGTCCACTACGGAAAATAACACACACAGAGGGCTCATTAAATCAGAACTCTGTGGCAAGCGAGCAAAAAGTAAGAGCATAGTTCCGCCGCTAGCCCCCAGCTGTCCAACACGGGCATTGACTTCCTCCAGCCGGTGAGCCAGCAAGGTGACCATCTCCTTAAGACCAGTGATGGTGGTCTCCTACTCACTCACACGGCAACTTTGGCTGGCCAACACGTGACGGACCTCCTTGTGTTCTGTAGGATCCATGGTCGGATTGTTCTGTTAGGCTTCCGGTATGACCAGAGAGTGGACCCCAGAATCACAGAACACAGAGGGAGGACGCGAGTGGTTTATTCACCAGAACACGTGAATACAAACACAAAGCGCTGGTCGAAAGTCAGGACAAAAGGTTAACAAAAAGTGCTTGCAAATGCAAGTAGGGAAATTAACACAAACACAAAAATACCCGAGGGCTAGAAACCGCAAACACAATAAATCAACTAAAAGTACTATAGCTATGAAAACTTGTCAGCTGTCTCCGAGTCCCACAGGCCAAAAAGGCCCGATAGGTACTCCTTCTTTAGCTTGACACCAGCGGGTTCGAGAATTGCCACCACGACAGGCACTGGCCACCTTACGGCCACAGCTCCAATCGGCCACCTCAACAATGGAGGCGCGGAACATGGCAAAAAAAATTACAAATGTTCCCCTGTTATTCAATGTATCCATCCATCTGTTTATAATTTATTCTATTGATTTCATACTTTAGGACCAACATAAGACAGTAAATTTAAAAACATAATAGTGTGTGAATCTGACGACTTTCATACATGTAGTACTGGGAAAATAAGGCCAGGCACAATATAAACTTTTCATAATATGTGTCAGAATTACTCAGCAAAATCCTCACTTCCTTCTTCCCCTATTTCACATGTGCTTTCTTCTGCTTGTGCATAAAACAGTTAAAGCCTTGCCTGGGATGACCCAAAAAATTCAAATGTGTCAGTCAATAGAAGTTACAGCAGTATCGGAAATCATTTTTCCAACCAGACATTTGATTTGAGTTACTTTAAATAAAGAGTAAGGTGTGTGCACTTCTCCCAATATTGCAAGGCTGTTGCATGTGTTTACTGACAGTTAGATATTAAACACCTCCCTCGCCATTCTGCAGTTGACCTTAGCCTTCTTTCACACTTCTTGTATGAGGATAGACTTTATGACAAATCCTGTCACGTGTACCCATGGTAAACTATTATCTGAACGGCATCCTATTTCATAATAGGAGACTCAAGAGACCACTACGTCTCAAATGTTGATCTTGAGCCAAGTCATCCTGGGAAAGGAACTGTAGGGAAAAAGTCAGGTGGAGTTTATCGTAAGTGGTTGATGTTGACCACAAATAGGTCAGAATCATCATGACACAACCCTTTGACGAGTTTCCATTTTGTCCCTAGTTCTTGTGACCATAGAGTCTGAAGGGTGGAGGGCTCAAATGCAGCCAGGCAAGGATGCAGTTAAAAAGGGGATTTAATTAAGAAAAAGGCAAACAAGGTACTTGGCGAAAATAACAAAATCAACAATATCCAAAAACACAAGTCAAAGGAACAAACCAAACAGGAACACGGCTAAGCAAGGAAATTATGACAGGACATGGGTGTGACAGCGACAATGATTGAAAGAAAGCAGGGAACTAAATACACAGTAACGAGACAACGAGGGACACACATGGCTTGGAGAACTGATTGGGTAACACCAGGGACCGGGATGACAAGCACAGGAGGACATGACAGTACCCCTACCTCAAGGGACGGATCCCAGACGTCCAAACCAAAACAAAGAGTCTCAAAACGAGGGTAGGCAGAAGGGGCAAGGAGGCGGGAACACGGCCCCACCCACAGGGATTGACAAGATGGGCGTCCGGAAGTTGCGGCAGACGTGGTTCGGGGACTTGAGGCTGCGGCGGACGTGGTTCGGGGACTTGAGGCTGCGGCGGACGTGGTTCGGGGACTTGAGGCTGCGGCGGACGTGGTTCGGGGACTTGAGGCTGCGGCGGACGTGGTTCGGGGACTTGAGGCTGCGGCGGACGTGGTTCGGGGACTTGAGGCTGCGGCGGACGTGGTTCGGGGACTTGAGGCTGCGGCGGACGTGGTTCGGGGACTTGAGGCTGCAGCGAACGTGGTTCGGGGACTTGAGGCTGCGGCGGACGAGGTTCAGGGACTTTAGGACTGTCCAACCTGTCACTCAGAGCGTCACCAGCCAAAGCACCACCAGCCAAAGCCAGGTGCCGCAGGGCTTCGTCCAACAATGCTATTGTCAAAGCTCCTGAGGCAAGTATTTCTTTGTGGCATGACAGCGCCCACGCTGGGTCCTTCTGTGGTCGAGTCATTCTGTCAGAAGGGTGGAGTTTGGTAGAGGACCCAAATGCAGGGAGCAAAAGCAGCCAGGCAAGGATGCAGTTAAAAAGGGGTTTAATTAAAAAAAAGGCAAACAAGGTACTTGGCGAAAATAACAAAATCAACAATCCAAAAACACAAGTCAAAGCAACAAACTAAACAGTGTTAGAGTAGACAATATTAAGTATTGTACTCTTTGCGTGTTCAATTAACTGAATGGTGAGATTCTGGTGAAGAAGTCCCTTTGCAAAGGTATCATTAAAACAGAAGCTTCTGATGACAACAATTGACGACACTCAAAGCGTGTTCTATCAGATTGTGTCTCCCTCCTTCTGCTGCACATCATTATTTATTGAAAAGTGGGTGAATACGAAAAGTCTCCTCCCATCAGCCCACAGTACATTTGTTTACAACTCAGTAAATACCAGTCTACTCCCTCTCCGAGTTCCCATAGGTATAAATCAGATTAGAGAAAAACAATCATACATCAGCCTGTCTCTTCCGACAGAGACAGGTACCAGACTACATACACTCCCTTATTTTCTCAGGAGAGTGAGACAGATACAATAGACAATCCCATTCATTGAGCTCCACAGCTATAACTAAATCCAAAACGGCTAAAATATAAATTGAAACTGAAAAACAATGTTAATAACTTAACAACAGGAACACTGCAAAGCAAGGAAATTATGACGACAGGACATGGCATGGGTGTGACAGCGACAATGACTCGACAAGGACTGAAAGAAAGCAGGGAACTAAAAACACGCAGTAACGAGACAACGAGAGACACCTGCACAAGACACACGTGGCTTGGGGAACTGATTGGGTAACACCAGGGACCGGGATGACAAGCACAGGAGGACATGATAAAACTTGACGAGACATTGACAAAGGGAGACACACTAGGAAAACATGACCAATAAGACAAACCAAAACACAGACCATGACACATAGTCCTGTTGTCATTTCATCTGTTAATCAAAAGGCAAGGGTTAATCCACATAGAACAGAATGGTGTAAAATATGATGAGATATGACATGCAGCAGAAAAAAGGAAGAAGAAAAAGTCCAGTCTAATCCTTCGGTATTTTGTTTGAAGATTACGTAAAGTGAACAACTCGTGACTTGAGGGATACGTGTGAGAGACTTCAAGGGGATCTTTGATTGCAATGCCAACAATGATCACATGCTCTGTGTAATAAACGTCTCAGGGAGCCTTGGTTGTGTTGAATCACATTTCAGTGCTCAGCATGAACAAGTACTGAGCAGAACCCGAAAACACCTCAGCTAAAGAAAGTCAATCCACCAGATGTGTGCATCGTGACAATAGGGCAGTTAAAGTTCTCGTTTTTTGGACTTGTCTTGTTATGTACTGAACTAAACTGCATTAACTGGTGAACTTGGAATTGGTGTCATGATGTGCTGGCAAGCTAGTAGTATACTGTATTACAAATGACACACACAAAATAAAACGTATGTAGTCCTTTTTACTTAACATTTTTAGTATAAATTACAGTGTACAACAGTACAAAATCAATCAATCCATAAATAATTGTCTCATTTACAATTTCAGTTCTGCTGCCTAGCGACGGGGTGATGAATGTGAATGTGAATGGCTATCTGCCTTTATATGTACCCTGCGCTTGACAAACGACCGGCCTAGGGTGTAGTGTGCTTTTCACCGTCATCTTGGATAGCTTCCCGCGACCTTGAACAGTATGTACAGTATTTACTGTATGCACAATAACATAGTCACAACATGAGTTACTATATTCTCTCCCCAATTTCTTGCATTAGCCTATCTTCTCTGTCTCTCTAAAGTGAACAATATTATAGCAGTGCTTCAGATTTTCGCTCTAATTGTGTCACCATTCTACATCATAAGTGGAAATGGATAAAGACATTTAAAAAAAGATAATAGTTTTATTATAGTATAATACGCATGAGCCATTTTTGGCGGTCAGCCAAAAGTGGGTTTGGCCCATAGTCTCTCCAGCATGTCCTGGGTCGTCCCCGGGGCCTTATCACAATGGGACGTGCCCAGAATACCTCACCACGGAGGCATCTAGATGACATTCAAACAAGATGACCGAGCTACTTCATCTAGCTCCCTTCAATGTGGAGGAGCAGCGGTTCGACTCTGAGCCCATCCAAGATGATAGCTTCTCACAGCATGTGACCATAGATGAGGGTAAGACCATAGACCGACCGGTAAATCGAGAGCTTTGCTTTTCGGCTCAGCCCTTTCTTCACCACGGGTCGACAGACCCATATAGAGTCTGCATCACTGCACTGATCAGCCTATCCAGGCTCCCCTCTCTCGTGAATGAGACCCCAAGATACTTGAACTGCTCCACTTGGGGTAGGATTTCTTTCCCCACCCGAAGAGGGAAATCCACCCTCTTCTGATTCATATAAGCAGCTCATCAGCAAGCTCTGTAGAAGCCTGATGACAATCCTAATCTTTAGAATCAGCTGTGTTGGATGATGGAAACATCTACAACCTGTAGGACTCTGGCCCTCAAGGACCATGAGTGACGAAGTCTGATTTAAAGTGTGTTGGACAGGGAATTTCCTCTTGCTTTAGTTGTTGGCAACAGTTTCAGCTAATGAGCACATTTCTGCGGATGATTCCTGCTGTAACCCACTAGGAATTTCCTTTCCAGAAATGCTGATTAGAAATGTTTTATGGAGGGTCAGATGAGTTCAACAGCAGGTTTAGAATGAACAAAATACTCAGTATATCTTGACATGAGATGCCAAGGCTGACTCACTTCATGAGATCAGCATTTAAGTGGCTTACCATGTTTTGGAGTTTAAAAATGCATTCATACTTCAATGTAAAGAAGATTTGATTGCAATAATTTTTTTTTAACAAACCCCGATTACAATGATGTTGGGATGTTGTGTATAATGTAAATGAAAACAAAATACAATGATTAACAAATCCTTTTCAACCTATATTTAATTGAATACACTACAAAGACAATATATGTCATTTTGAAATTGATGAGCATTTTTTCACAAATATTCTCTCAGGCATTCCAAAAACAATAATGTTCATCAGTTTGAACAGTTTGAAAGGTACAGTTTGCAGTCTTGAAGCTGCTAAGAAAATTGGAATACAGCATCTACTCATGTCACTCCTCCTTCCCTCACTCACGTCTCAGCCTCTCAAAGAACCATCTTCACTGTTTGCGCCAACCATTCAGAGTATATTATCGCATGATCATGAATTGTGATTTTTAGCGATGCTAGGTTTACATTTCTTTTTTACATTTATAACAGATATAACATTTGTGATTGAGTCAACTATTGAAGTCATGCGATTAATTACGATCTGTCGTCTGTCTGACGCTCCTAATAATTTATTTCATTTTTAATTAGGGGCGTCATTGTAATTAATCCCATGACTTCACTAGTTAACTAACGATTAATCATACATTTTATATCTTTTCTAAATGTACTTTTTTTTTCTCTAGGTTTTCATATTCTTGTTAACTAAAGTGGAAAAAAATGTTGAACTAATAGAAATAGTTAAAACCAATTTTTGATGTCTATAGCCGTCAATGGCAGTGAATGAGTTAATAGTGATCTTTTAAAACAAATTAATTATTAGTTCACCACTAGATGGCGGTAAATAATGCACACTGTCCATTGAAATAACCGTCCAAGACAGATCCCGTGTGTCTCCCCACAAGCCTCTGGGAGCTGCAATATACACGAGCAAATGATTGACGCATCAAGTTAAGAATTAATATTTAAAAATTAAATTAGAGGCATAAGATGGGATCATCAAGGGATGATTTGATCAAAAGATCATTTGCAGTTCACATTCTTCTGTCAGGTCCAGAAAGTTTAATATATGGCAAAAAGTTGTTGTTGTTGTTTTTAAATCACTGAAAAATCTAAAAACCTTTAAAGATTTCAACACTGTATTTTATTCAATTGAATATGAATGAATATAGAACAATGTGCAAATCATGATTCTATTTTAATTTACGTTTTATATAGCGTTCCTACTTCATCGGAATTGGGGATTGTAAATTTACCTTGGGCAGAATGGAGCATGTGGTAAGCATGTCTGCTTCACGACTATAGGTCAAATCAAAGTCCAGCAGCCTCTATTAAACCTTTTTAGTTTACCACTTGATGGCGCTACAGCGTTGCAAACTGAGTGCAGAGCATCCTAATCGCCGCTACTCCTACTATGATAACACATGAGAAGCAGCGCGATTGGTTACTGACCTGAAAGAAAGTCATTCAAGGCACTAGGCATGTCTTTGCTATCTGTCTTCGCCATCATATGTTCCTCCTGTCAATTAATGACTTCCATCTACCTTGTAGAGCCTCAAGTAACCCCCCCCCCCCCCTAAAGTGTCTGCCAACCCTGACGCACCGGTTGGTGGACCAACCCGCCCAGGGCTGCTCAACCATTTCTGGATGAGGACTCAAGGGTGTCTCACCTGCAAGAACCTTCCAAAAGTTCCTGACCTGATTTGATCCGTGCATCCAAAGAACAATGGGCACCATGGCAACAGAGATTGTTGCATTTCTCCTGAGTGTTTCCGGGTGGATCTTAGTGTCAGCCACACTTCCTACAGACTATTGGAAAGTCTCCTCAGTGGATGGGACGGTCATCACTACGGCTACCTTCTGGTCCAATCTGTGGAAAACATGCGTGACCGACTCTACAGGCGTGTCCAACTGCAAGGACTTTCCCTCCATGCTGGCTCTGGATGGTGAGTTGAGTTCATATTCTGCTGGAAACTGAAAGCCTTTTTCTCCTCCAACTGTTGACAAGAAGGTGATTAAGTGACGCATGCCCAATATAAACGCTTATTGTCAATTTGTCATCCATCACCAGTCATTATTCTTCCTGCTCCTCTGTCCTTGTTATCAAGCTTACATCCAAGCATGTCGGGGCTTGATGATTGCGGCTGTGTGTCTGGGTTTCTTTGGTGACATACTTGCCCTGCTTGGAATGAAGTGTACAAAAGTAGGAGGCTCCGAAACCACCAAAGCTCGCCTGGCAGTCCTAGCAGGTTTTCAGTACATCCTCAGCGGTAAAACGTACTCCCCAAAGCTGAGAGCTCAATTTAGCTCCGCAATGCTTTTAGTCCGATTTTGAAATCGTCTTTATTTGCCTCCACAGGCCTGTGCTGCATGACCGCCTGCTCCATATATGCTCACAGGATCACTACCGACTTCTTTGACCCCCTCTTTGTTGCTCAGAAGTAGGTCATTACGACAACCTGCGTGACTCGTGTTAAGTTCTATCGGAACGTTCAGCTGTTTGATGCCCGTGGCAGGTTTGAACTGGGAGCGGCGCTCTTCATCGGCTGGGCTGGATCTGTGTTATGCATCTTGGGAGGTTTGATTTTCTGTCTCTCCCTGCCAGCGGGCTCGAGCGTCAGGCAAGTTGAGTGGCAACAATGGGCCTCATTCAGCAACCTTTTCAGAAACAAACTATAGCCTCTAAATCCTGCTTGTGCACCTTTTTGTGGTGATTCCTGGGCATCGTCGGCAATGTCTATTTATTTTTTATTTTTTTACATGCAGGACATAAACATAGACTTAGATGAGCAGGGAAATAGGTATTCATTAGGATTACAGTTGCCCCCGAATACAGCCAAAACACTGCCATAAAGATGAAATGTCTTTTGTTAGAAAAGTTATCTTTCACTTCACTTCAATTTACTCCTGCTGGTGTTTGCAGAGTCCATCAGTCCTCAAGGGACACTGCCGTGTTTACACACACACATGGCGAGCGCAGCAAGGCCACCAGCAGCCTGCAAAGAGAGCTTCTGGGGCCATCCAGGCAGTTTGGAAGAAATGCCTATGTGTGAAATTGCTTGTCACATGAGATCATGGATGCGGAGGAACTTTAAAAGACAAATATTTAGCAGGATATTTATAAGTGATTCTTTAAATAACGTATGGCAGATTAGAGTCTTCATTCAAACTCAAGCGGTCGATATTTATAAGATGGCCTTTACTACCTGCCTCACATGTTCAAGACGAGTGCACCTAAATGTTGCTCACGACTTTTTTTTTTTAATCCGCCTTAATTTTGAAAGGTGAGCTTCTGCTAATATTATCAAAGCGGAAAGATGGGTCACATGAGGGCCTCTCGTGCGGTCTCCACCTTCAATGATCTGACCTCCACGGACCACCGGGTCACATCTGAAGCCACCGGCAATCTGTAGATTTGACAGTTTCCCCACCAATCAGCCATCAATCTGCACCTCTGAATAATCACCAGGAGGAACCTCAGGCAATGCCCGACACGTTCCACTGCATTCATAAACAAGTGTCAGGTGTCCATGGCATTGAAGAAAGGTGACATTGTGTTTTTAAATATCAGCATGCTATTTGACAACTTAAAAGAAAACTTGACCAAAGGGAAAGCTGTGTACAACTGTACATTTTGGACCTTGTAGTTTTAATGATGTATGTTCTATTATTTTAAAGTTACAGTGTGTAGGATTTAGTGCCATCTAGTGGTGAACTGAAAGAATACAACAATTTTGAAGCACGTGTGCTATGATTGAGTACAATTACTATGTTCGCAAAGTTCGTCTTGTATATGAAGCAGAAGGACGGCGGCAAAACATGCCAGCTTCCTGTAAGGTGTGGCGCAGCCTATTTAATATAATTAGTGATTGCTGGACCTATGATTACATTAAAAAAATTACATTAATGTGATAGAACACATTTTTTGCATATTATCGAAATTAATAGTGGTTTGTTAAAATTAATTAATTATTAGTACAACGTTCACCAATTTCACCACAGCGGTTCTGTTCTTGTGCTTTTATGTGGGTTTATGCCGGGTATAGAATTTTAGCTCCGCCCCCTAAAAAAATGTATGAGTGCTGTGACCGGCTGGTGATGTCACTAGTCACTCTGAGCAGAATAAATAAGCAATACGGAAATGGTTTGTTAAATGACTTTGAGAAAGTATTTAGGAATTACCATGGTAACCCTCTAAGAGTGTTAAGAATAACCTGTACAATAACTTTGTAAAAGCAGAATTTTTTCTGGGGTTGGTGAAGGACTCTGGTTGGTGGCCCGGTGGGTGGTGGGTGGTGTCTGGTCGGTGCTGAATTTCACTTTCCTTTCTTTTCTTTGGTCCTTCCTCGGGTCTCCTGACGGCCTCACGACTCTGGCTGGATTCTGAAGTGAATAGGTTTTAGGTGAACTACACAACTGAATACACACTCACCCACATACAAAATAAAAATTAATAAAAAATAATAAAAAATAAAAAAAGAGCAATGATGATGACATGTCAAATCGGTAAAATTACCGAATGAACTGAGCTCTCCAGAAAGAAAAAAAAAGTAAAAGCAGAATTTTTATTAATTAATTTACAGTATATATTTTTTCATGTCTCTGGATTTTACAAGTATTGAAGTGACCATACGGGTGTATCGTACTACACACTTTACCAATAGCATCAATGAACACCAGCCACCAGAGAACAGCATTAATACATAGTGGAAAGTCATGAAGGTGGGGGAATATAACTATATTAAACAGGTAGACTGTTTCATCAACTTTGCCTTTAATAAATCCAAATTTTGGAATGCAATTGAATGTGACTGTCCTTTTGCAGGTATTCCAGGTCACATAGGCTTCACTGTGCAACACTAAAGCCCATTAAAGTCACACTGGCCAATTCATTGTTGATGACAGAGTTTTAATTACTGCCCACATCACCTCGGCATTAAGCCATTATGAGTGTGTGTTTTAATTATGGAAGCGCAGGCACAGTGAGCTTTCAGTGAAATGACTGATAAGCAGCCTTCCGGACTGATCTTGGCTGGGTCACGCTAAGGTCATTAACTCATTCACTGCCATTGACGGTTATAGACGTCAAATATTCATTTGAACTATTTCTATTAATTAAATTTTTTGGGGGAAGAGTATGAAAACCTATAATTTTGTTTATTGTACATTTAGAACAGATATAAAATTTGTGATTAATCGTGAGTTAACTAGTGAAGTTATGTGATTAATTACAATTAAAAATTGTAATTGCCTGATGCCCCTAATTTAAAAAAATAAAATAATATAAAAAATTAGGGGTGTCAGACGATTATTATTTTTTTATTGTAATTAATCAATTAATCACAAATTTTATATCTGTTATAAATGCACAATTTAAAAAAATCTAGGTTTATCATACTCTAAAAGTGGAAAAAATGTGAAACTAATAGAAATAGTTCAAATGAATTTTTGACGTCAATAGCCGTCAATGGCAGTGAATGAATTAAGGCAGAAATGCGCAAAGTTGTTGCTAAACTTAGCAGCAAGATGGATAATCGGCGAGAAACAGTAAATAGATCTTTACAATCTAGCATATCTGCTGACTTGGCAGTCCAGTGCACGCAACACATCTTTGGTAATTGGAGCTGTATGCTTAGACGAGCACCCTCAGCCCAGGTCACTTGTAACAATGGGAACTGGAGGGACGCTTCTCTCCCACCCGCATGTTAAAATCTAGCAGAACAACAACAACATAGCCCTGCCTCGTACCTGCGACCCACTCGGCTCTTCTTTACTCGTTGGTTTTTAGATGAAAGCTCAACATTTATCTCCTGTTAGTGGAAATCAACTGTTACAAAACAAGCGCGTGAGAAGAAAATCATCGAGGGTGGAGTGCAGCAACCTCTTTCTAAGATCTGAGGGAACCTGCCCTCGGATACGCCCAGAGATGCAGATTCGAGTGGTACAAATCTGGGGCTTCTTGATGACAGTACTGGGTTGGATCTTCATTGCTTGCACCATGGCCATGGAGGGCTGGAAGATCACCTCTGTCGGAGGCATGGGGGGCTCCTCCATCTTGAAGGTGGCCTGGTACTGGTCCAGTCTGTGGAGATCTTGCTTTACAGATTCAACAGCTGTTAGTAACTGCTACGACTTCCCTGTGCTCTGGTCCGTGGAGGGTGAGTACCGCGCTGTCTGCGAAAACCTCAAACTCACACTGAACCCGCTACGTGTCTTGTGGTTGACTTCAGGCCACATTCAGATTGTGCGAGGTCTGCTGATGGCTGCTCTCTCCCTGGGCATGCTGGGCTTTGTGCTCAGCTTGTTGGGCATGGAGTGCACCTTTATAGGGGGGAAAGACCAGTCAAAATACAGGAAGATCTACACTGGCGGTTGGTGCCACATAATCAGTGGTATGTCTCATTTGAATACACTCAACAAAAATATCAACGCAGCACTTTTGCTTTTGCTCAAAGATCACCATTTCTTTCAAATATCGTTTACAAACAAGTCTAAATCGGTGATAGTGAGCACTTCTCATTTGCCGAGATAATCCATCCCACCAGGTCAGTAATGATTGTTTTTCTCAGACCCCGCCCCCTCCCAAATACAACAAAACTGCACCTTTAAGAGTGGCACTAATTATGGTGTCTAATCAGCAACTTGATACGGCACACCTGTGAGGTGGGATGGATTATTTCGGCAAAGAGACTGGCTTGTGGACAATATTTGAGAGAAATTGTAATAGTAGTAATAATAGTGAGTAGTAATATATAAACAGCCAGCAAAGTTTTGCTTTACACAATTCATTTAATATTCAGCTTTTATTGACACTGTCATAAGTATTAATTTTACAAAATGTTTATGATTGTGGTCGTGGCTTGCAGTGGTGCAAAAGTCAGAGCTTTGTCTAATATTTTTGATATTCATGTAGTTATGTGCAGTCACTACAGTATGACATAACCAAAGTAGCATCATAATAACAGTAGAATTTAGTAATAATCTACAGCCGCAAAAACATACATACATTTTTCTAACGTGTCAGACATATTAATTATTTAATAAAAGAATCTTTCAGAATCTTTTTTTTTGGTCCCTGGTCAGTCATGGGCCTTTGGAATTGTCATTGCTTGACTAGCGTTACCACGTTTGCGGTATATTGTTTGCAGTGTACTTTACTGGCTGAGAGCGAGCGTTTCATTTCCCCCCCCCCCCCCGTGTAGTCAAACAGGACAGTTTAACAGGATATGAAACCCAGAAGACATATTGTGGCTTTCAACATGAATCTACTAAACCAATAAACATTGTTGAACTAATGCCTCTTTGATAGTGTCAACCAAAAGCCAAACATTATTATCTTTGTAAAACACAATTTTGTCTTGGGCTTTGTTTTAGCGAATGGTGGACAGTGACAGTGATTAATTCTGTATTCTGTTGTTTGTGTGCAGGTTTACTGTCCACAAGTGGATACGTTGTTTATGCGCAATACATCTCCGTAGAATATTTCAACCCAAACTTTGATGGGCTTAAGTAAGTGAAGTCTTCAGTACGCAAATAGGAATGTAGCAAAACTAACTTTCCGTTGATCCCATCCCTAATCGACTTTAGGTTTGACCTCGGCACCCCACTGTTCCTAGGCTGGGTTGGCTCCGCCTTTCAAATGGCCGGTGGTTTCTTCTATCTGTGGTCAGTGTGCAGGCCACTATGTGGACAAGCGCACACGTGAGTCAATAATTAACAACACTAACCCAATACAAAACATCGTGCGTGTTAATTAGTTTTTGGTGGTGTCCTAAAATTATGCATAAAAAGAGACTCAGCTATGAACACATATACACGAGGTCAATAGAGATACATACCGTTTTAGTAGGGGTGTGAATTGCCTAGTACCTGGCGATTCGATTCGTATCACGATTCATAGTCCACGATTCGATTTGATACCGATTCATCCCGATACAAATCTATAAATTGATTATTGCGATTTTTTTTTTCCACTCAAATTTAGAAAATACTAATCCGTAAGCATGTACACTAAGATTTGTACGAAAATGTATTTATTTATCTGAAACTTTAGGTTATCTGTTATTATCTGTTGTAATCTGTTTCATGTTTGAACAGCATTGAAATAAAATATTAAGGCTTAATGTTCCATTAAACATTCTTCCATGCTTAACGTGTGAACCCTAACCCTAAGTAAGATGTTTTGTAGAATATTCCCATAAAAAAATGTATGTTTAAAAATTTATTCGGCTGCATATCGAATAGATTCGAGAATTGCGTGCTGTAATATCGCGATATATTGCCGAATCGATTTTTTTTTTAACACCCCTACTGTTTAGCAATATAAATAGATATATAGATAGCTAGAGAGAAAAAAATGAATTTGTGCCTCTCCTTCCATGCAGGGTGATTATCCGACCATTACCAGATGTGGAAAAAGACCCCAAAACCAAGTCCACCACAGAGCTGTCCTCAGTGTCTGGAATCACCTCCAAGAGCAAAGTGTCCTCTGTATCCGAGCTGTCATCAAAGCGTTCCAACTTGTCCGCCATCTCCTCAGGATCGACATCTGGAGGCTCAGCCGAATCAGATCGCGGGTCGAACACAAGGCGAACAAACACTTCTGCTGGGTCACTGTCAGCTTCAGAGTCCGGCCTCTTGTCCAGATACAGCGCATCAACAATGTCAGGGTCGCGTAGCATCAGCAGCAGTCGTGTGTCGACGACGTCTGGCAGCTCGAGGAGTCAGGCAGCGGCTTTTCGAAAGAACTCCTACATTTGAGTGACATGGACTTTTATGAATGACTCCAGAAGACCAGTGCAGAGCTCTTCTTTAAGATGTAGGGACAAAAGCTGTTTACTATACTTGCTTCTCATCTTTAGTGGTTCAAAGGAAAGCTCAAGACCCATTAACCAAGTCGAGACCAAGACTATGGCAAATTGGGCTCCAGTCAAGACAAAGACAATGTTAAGGCTTTCATGAGTTCAAGTTTGGAGAATGTAAGTGTCAAATTATACAGCGTGTGAGTGAAGTACTGCTGTCCACGCAGTTGTACTTTTTGGAGAATTGCACTGGATTATACATTTTGCACTTTGATCTCTCATGTACCTAATGGGTAACCAAAATGATACACACGAGTCAAATATCAAAATGCATCAATATTTTGACGTCATGGCCATTTTAACCTTTTAATATGATGTTAACTTATTCACTGCCATTGACGGCTATAGACGTCAAAAATTCATTTGAAATGTATTAGTTTCACATTTGTTTCCACTTTTAGAGTATGATAAACCTAGATTTTTTTAAATTGTGCATTTATAACAGATATAAAATTTGTGATTAATTGATTAATTACAATAAAAAAAAATCGTCTGACACCCCTAATTTTTTTACATTATTTTATTTTTTTAAATTAGGGGCATCAGGCAATTACAATTTTTAATTGTAATTAATCACATAACTTCACTAGTTAACTCACGGTTAATCACAAATTTTATATCTGTTCTAAATGTACAATACATTTTTTTCTAGGTTTTCATACTCTTGATAACAAAAGTGGAATTTGGGGTTTCTATGTGTGCTCCGGCTTCCTCCCACATTCCAAAAACATGCATATAAACATCACGTGTTTGGGTTATTATTTCTTTGTTGTAACAATGATTCAATTGCAATAAATCTTATGCTGATCAAAATCGTGTTTATTTTCTTTTTAAAGAGACAGTGTGTAGAATAATTTTATTTTTTTGCTCATTCTGATTATATTACATTGGTCATGCCGCGCCACACAGGAGGCAAACATATTTAGCCGCCATCTTCCTGCTATGGATACCCAAACGAGAAGAACTTGGCGAACATAGTAATTGGTGGTTGGCTTGCCTAAGTGTGGTCTCTCTGAGGCACCGTAGTGCGGGTGCTTCCAAATGCACGCGCTGCGGATTTAGGTTGTTGCATTCTATTAGTTTGTTTGTTTTGTTTTCATTTGTTCGTTTTTCCTTTCGGACAATCATTGTGACAATTTACAACATTAAATTTTCACATACAATTTCACCACTAGATGGCACTAAATTCTACACACTGAGCTTTTAAAGGCCAGGTGCTACATTTGCTACATAGCTTCTTTTGCTCTTGACTCTCGTTTGGTATACAGTGGATTGTATAGTATTGTTTATAGACAAAACAACGCATTTTGACAATCTACCAAACACTAATTTTCTTAACTTACTGTGCTATGTTTTCAGTTCAGTAAAAAAAATAGTGTCTGTGGCATGGCTCAGACTGTCATTGATAAGTCTTCTCCCAACAAAAGTTGCGGGTACGATCCCGAGCCCCACAGACGTGTGTGACAATCAGCGGTACTTGAACCTTTTTAACCTTTAAGTGCTTCTGAACAAGACACAGAATCCCTTTGAATACTTTGAAGGAAGAAAAGCGCCGATGCTTAAATGATTTAAAGTCAGCTGAGATTAGACTACAGCTCACAAGTGGTTGAAAACGGATGTGCGGTTTCAACTTCCCAAACCGTGAGAGCAGCCTCTTTACTCTGGTTAGTCCAGTTTGTCTCACAAGTCGCACACGCAGGCAAACAAAAGATGACTTAAGTAGCCCTCATTTGGGCACCTGTGCACTGGGAAAAGTGAAGAATGCTGACAAGGTGAAACTGTCCAAAAAGATAAGATGCAAAGCAAACTGCAGCCAAAGCAGCAGTGTCATCGGAAGGTTACAGAGGGAAAGTTCCGCGTTTGTGTTCTCTTTAAGGATTGCCACTCACCATGGAGTACAGGACAGTGGTGATGTACGCGGAAATTGGCTGCTTCGTGTCCTGCCTTTGCGGCTGGATCCTGGTGTGCTCCACCCTTCCCACAGAGTACTGGACCTTCTCTGAGGTGGGCAGCATCGTGCTGACCACCTCCAACTACTACTCCAACCTGTGGAGGGACTGCATCTCCGACACCACAGGGGTGTCCGACTGCAAAGATTACCCATCCATGCTGGCCCTGCCTGGTACGACCCGGACAGGACATCACGTAGAACCTCGGGCAAATGTTTGGCTCCAATTTTCATGCTGCCTTTGACATTCCCTTGCAGCGTTCCTGCATGCCTGTCGAGCATTAGCAGTCTGCGCGGTCATCACTGGCTTCTTTGGTGGCGTTCTCACTCTCATTGGCATGAAGTGCACCAAAATAGGCGGATCAGAGATTGCAAATGCCAGGGTGACCTTTGCGGGTGGAATAACCTACCTGGTCTCAGGTAAACCTGACTTTCGGCAAACTGTGAATGTGTACCGACCTTTACAAATGACACCCTGGATTTCAGAAGAACGGGCTATTTTTGTGCTAGGCTTCTGTGGTATGATCACTTACTCCTGGTGGGCCAACAGAGTCATCACAGAATTCCTCGACCCAACTTTCAGGGCACAAAAGTGAGTACGGTTTGTCTGAGGAGATGCGTTCGTGGTGGGCGGGGGATCAACCACAATGTATTTACGTCAATATTCAGATTTGAGCTTGGAGCCGCAGTTTTCATTGGCTGGGGGGGCTCCATCCTTTTGCTCTGCGGTGGGACTGTGCTGGTGTATTTCTCTGGAAAAGAAGGTCTTCCGTCGGGGTAAAAAAAGAAACACTTTTGCTAAAATTTCCCATTTGAAAAGGCTTTTTGCTGATATAATTTCTCAATTCTGCTCCTGTACAGTTCCTCGAACCGACCCCGGAGACCAGCCACCTACGCCACTGCCCGCACCCGAAAGTCTTATATGCTCCCACCCACCTCGTCCAGGGTCACTCTGAGGCCACCGCTCTTTTATGAGGGGAGGAGGAGTCAACCGAGCAGAGCACCAACAAAGACGACTGGCACCTTCAGCAGGGATGACTTTGTCTGAGCAACTGACTTGTATTGGCAAACAACCACAGAGGTATTGGCCAGTCTTCTTGATAAATACGTTTGGAGAAATCTCCATTAGTTTTCAATGACAAGTTGGTAGCCGGCCTACCCATAATGCACCGCGCTGCCCAGATGCGCACTTTGCTTATACTGTGTATAGGAGGATCTATGGCGAGAGCCAGAGTGCTTCATGCATTACATGGATACTGTTGAATAACTCTCTCTGCTAAAATTGCCATAAAGTGAATAAAAGAAGAAATGCAAGGTGATTATTTTTGTATACCGCACCGACCAAAACCGATTGGTCGGGACAGGAATCCCTGCGGCAGCCAGCACACTGTCAAATTGTGACATTAGTTTTAGCTCAGGCAACACGCTACTAATGCTAACGCTTTGGCTCTTGCCATAGATCCTCCATTATCGGCAAAACTATTCAGTATTCAGTTTAGCTTCCACAAGCGCTTCGTCTGACGGGAGAAATTGGTCAATTTGATGTGAGGATTAGCTATGCACTCTGCAAACGATGGATAACTCAAATGAGCAGCGACGCTGAAGTTGGCTATACCGTTGCGATCCTTTAGCTTATATTATCTAACCTAACACGCAATTGCATTTTCCGGCCTGAAGATGGCAGTGTTTTCAGTTTTGCATTGGTGAAAACGCTGGTTTCCTCGTTGCCGTCAATATATATAAAAAAAAAAACACTGATTTTAACCTGCTCTCATTTCCACAAAATCAAAACATCATGGAGTTTCACACTCAACACTACTCCAGTTTTCAAATAAATCAAACTTGTATCTATTTATTTGAGTGTTCTTCTTTGTTTGTTATTGACGTGCTTAAGTGTGGGTAGTTTACTAAACTGCTAAAAAGCTAAACAAAAACAAAAAATAGTTTTTAACACCCTGGCACCAGAGGGGCTCTGTAACAAATATAGGCATTATTATTAAATTTATTACTGCTAAATTTTGACGTGTCTGCTGCGTTCCGACTGGAATTTTCCCAGTACAGGCTTTACAAGGCGGTCATTAATTGCGTTAAAATGTTTTTTGTGGCGTTAAAGGAACTTGAACTCAAAATGAATGCACAAATTTTGACACTCCTTCTTCTAACATACTGTGAGTGTAGCAGACGAATGATCTTTTGTTTACAAAAATCTGCTTTTACTTAGTAAAACAATGACCGTACCAGTACTGTAACTGAATCACTTTCTAAAAGGTTGGCGAGTACAAATCAATTCATTTTGTGTGAGATTACTTTTTGTTTTTTAATCACTAAACAATACCGAATAAAAATAATAATTGGCTAATAAACATTATTTGTGGGGAAATGGGTTTGGAAGACTTCAATGCAAAATAACATTTGATTCAATTATTTGATGGAATAATAAATGCACAATAATCAATTCTAAAAATATTTGATAGCTACAGCCCTAATACATCCACGCCACTCTGTAAATCCCAATTCATTAAGATAATTTTCATTGTCGTGGAAGTTGTTAGTAAACTTTTTTTATTTTTATTTTTTTAAGTAACAGCAACAGATCTGTATTGACACTTCATGAGATATATTAATGGCGCCACTTTGCGGTTTAGGTGGGTGATAACAAATCTTCCTTGTATTTTAAAGGCAGTTATAGATGTAGTTGTATCAAGTATCCATGGGTGGAGCATAATGACATAAAAGACACACAGGCGGCGCTGATGTCATTGACTTATATGATGCTTTAAAGATGACATTTTTGTTTTTCTTACAAAGGAATACTTTATTGTTCTTATCATGATTATTAAATGTGTTTTATGTTTGGCATATAATTAATTCATGTACAACACTAAATTCAGCTACGGTTGGTTGGCTTTATAAGTGCTCTATAAAAGAAGTTCAAATTCTTGCCCAAATTGTGAGAATTCCTTCCAGAACACAAGATGCTTTGCAACATTGAACTTTGTTAGAAATGTAGATTGCAGTTTGGTCAGCTGCTGGAAGGCCACCTGCACAGACAAGAGCAACATACGGCCATAGAATGGAAGACACTTAGCCTTTCCACCACTAAAATATGGCACATGGAACGTATATTTAAAAACAACAGCAAAATCTTGTGATGGTTTTTGTAAGAGGTTTAATGTATTCCTCAATCAAAAATGTTTCTATTGCTTGTAAAATACTTCTCTATAGAAAAATATAGTACATCATGGCTTAATTTAACAAAGAATTATAAACAAGTGACGACACACAAAGTGCTAAACAAATTTATAAGACCACCAAAGGCCAATGTACGGTTTATACTATACAATAGTTGCCCTAAATATTTTTTTGTCATGCTTTACATATCAGTATGCAGAAGCTCATATTACTGTAAAATCCCGTGAATAATACCAAGGGATCATAAAAAAATTATAGAATCACTAATTTATAGACCTTTTCATAAACTTAACTCAATATGGTTCACATACTGTAATTAAAAGTCCAAAATTCAAAAGCAGTTACAGAAAAGTGCTACAATCTGCACTTTTTGACATTGCTATTCCTTTTATGCTACAACTTTGATGAGGCTGTACTGTATATTTTCTTTTTGATGAAGAATAGTTTTAGCGGATGCATGTCACGAAATTACACATTCTTGTTCAAAATAGTAAAACAAATAATAGTTTTCATCGTAAACATAAACATGTTTTTGAAAAAAATCTATAATATTTGTTTTCTTGGTTTTATGACACGTGGTCTAATAATTTTGTTTACCACTGAATGCGTATACGATATATGAAAAAATAAAAATAAAAATGCACATTTGAAAACCTGTGCAAAACAGTTGGCACAGGGATGAGGTAATATTGAAAATGCTAAGCTATGCTAACATATACGGTTTAGATGAGTTGAGTCCGTTTTCCGTATATGGACTTGAGGTTGTAGGTTTTGTCTGATCAGCGGTGTTGTTGTCTGCTGTTCTGCAATTTATCAAAAGCTTTACCACTGTCTGATGAGCAGGACTGTCATTTGTGCTAAATGTTAAAATCCTCTAAGTCACAGATGTCACTGGTGTAACACAGACTGCTCTTCAAGGTGCTTCCTGTTCCAGCTTCAGTCAAACCTAACAAACACAAAACAACAGCACATCATGAAAAGTAAGAATTTGACAGGGGAATATAGTCCTTTAAATTGCACTCGTGAACATTTTATACGCTTTTGTTCATTGCAAGTTTCCCCCCCTGTAGTTTGGGTAAAAACATTTTCACATTTCTAATAAAGATCCGTAAGGCATGGGACCTTGACCTACAAGATTAATTTGTTCTGTTACCAACATTTTATTTCAGTGAATTTTCCCCATTGAAATGAATTGAAATCCGTTCCATTGGCGAGCCTCTCAGGAGACATACCAAACCAACAATTGCAAGATAACGCAAAACCGTAACGAGATCTCAGAAAACTTTAATTTTCGTCAGTTTGGTGATTTTATTTTATTTTTTTGAATGTTTTTTATTTGAACAGATTATCTTTTTTCCCCCCCCCATAACACAAAATACAAACGTCACAAACATAACCAACAGACCCCAAGAAACCCCCCAAAAAAAATAAAAAATAAAATGCACATTTGACTAAATCTATCATTTTTCTCCTACTTTCCCCTTTTCCTCCCTTTTTATGTCTCGTTGAAGTCTTTCTATTTTGGACAGATCTCAAAGTAAGGTTCTATTACCCTCTCCTATGATCCATTGTTGCTTATTTATAGCCTGATAAGTGGGCAAAACTGACACCGAAGTACTTTGTATGAATATTTATAGTTGCAAAACGTTTTATTCATGTTCTCCTTGGGGCTCCTCAGTTCCAGTCCCACCAAAACCACCAGAAACCGGAATATGGAGCAACCAACTTCAGCATTCGCCAAAACACGTGAAAGCACTTCCTGCCAGCACAGATATTATTTAGATACATGTCAGAACCCTCACAGAAATAACTTGAATCTGTCAAAGTAATAATAAATCAAAATGAAATAAAAATCGGACATTGCTTCTGAATTGTGGCTCAACTGTATTATTTTAAAAACAAAGTCATGAAACCGGACTACACAAAAATGATGGTACCCCTAGAAAAGAGACATGTTCAGCAAAGGTGTGTCCTCTAATTAGCATCACAGTTGTCTTCAAACTTGTACGAAGTCAATTGGCCTATTTAAAAGGTAACAAGTAGTCACTGTGCTGTTTGGTGACATGGTGTATACTATACTAAAACATGGACCAGAGAAAGTGAAATAGCAAGTTCTCTCTAGGGATTCGATTTTATCAGAAAATTATCAGCAAGCATGTTGCAAGTAAAGGCTATAAGATCATCTCCAAGCAACTTGATGTTCTTGTGATTACAGTTGCACAAATAAATAATAAATAGTGAATTTGCCAAACTGCATGTTGACAAGCCACAAAGCTTCGAGGAGAAGACAAAACTGGAAACTTTTGGCACATCAGCTCTACGCTAACAGATGCAAATTTGAAGCACACCAAGAAAAGAACACAGTCTCTATGGCGAAACATGGAGGAGGCTCTTGTAAAGTTCAGATGGGAACTTTCACCGCTTCTTTTATCTTGAATGCTTGCTATACTAATAATATCAACCAGGAGACTGCATATTCTCAGTTGAACTATTTACTGGATGCCAGAAAGATTGAGTACACAGCAATGGAGCCTTATCTGCTGAACGCGGAAGAAGGCTTGCCCCACTCAAAATGGTTGCTACTCTTATACTACCTCGGCCGTCCACCCCCACGGGGACCGGCCCAGCCTAGCCAATGTGTGACCTGGTGGTCTTAACTGGATTCTGCTGGATAAATGTGCCAGAGTGCAGATAGCCAGGCCAGGACAAATCACAGCGACACAGCGGCCGAGCTCAAGTTACCTATCTAATCATTAAGAGGCCCAATCTAACACTCTGTTATGTTCTGGGGCTGCTATGCTACATCTAGTATAGGATGAATCTGTGCAGAGTACAACGAAATCTCAAGACTATTAAGTATTCTGGAGTGAATGAGCTGCCCAGTGTCAGAAAGCTTGGTCTCAATCGCAGGTCATGCCTCTTGCAACAGGATAAGGACCCAAAACACATAGGAAAGGCTAAGAGCAAAACTTGGGTCTATTTTGAAGTGGCCTTCTAATTTTGTGAAGTTTGTGAACCCTGCAGGCATGGTCAGATTTTTTGGATAAAATATTAAAAAAACCTTATTAAATGTTTAGTCACACCCCAATCTACAATGCTGACATTGAAAATAATGGACTTGAACAAAAATAATGATAATATTGTCATTCATTCTTGAACAAAAGTGGTTGATTTAAGAAAAACAAATTATTTTTATGGGTGCAAAAGTATGTGAACCTCTCACTTAATCAGACATTGAACCTGCTTTTGCAATGAGAACTTCATCCAAACACTTTCTTTAGGTACTTATCAGTCTTTCACATCTACTGTGAGGGAATTTTTGCCACTCTTCCTTGCAAAATGCAGCCAATTGAGAGAGGTTGGATGGGCGTCTAGCATAAACTGCCCGCTTCAGGTCCCGCCACAGTATTTTGAAAGAATTTAAATCAGGATTTTGACTGGGCAAATCCAGAACATGAATTTTGTTGTTCTACAGCCATTCCTTGGTTGTATTGCTGGAATGCTTTGGATTATTGTCATGTTGCATGATCCATCTTCTACCAGGCTGTAACTTCACAAAGGACAGCTTGAAGTTATCATCCAGGATTTCACAATATTCCTCTGAATTCATGATTCCCTGGAATGCTAAACCTACACCTGTTACTTCATATAAAATGTAATGGTTCAGCTTGAACAACAAAATCAGGTTGAAACAATTGGAAAATCCAAATTTCTCAAGAGGTTCACAAACTATTGAGCAGTACTGTAAATCCGATTAAACATGGGCGGAAGGAGATGAAAAATGCTGATTGGATATCATGCTGTCTGAAGAAAGCAGCTGTTAGGTAAACAACTGGAGCAGTTTGCTGATGAAGAGGGAGCCAAAATACCTGCTAAGTGCAGAAGTCTCATTGAAAGTTACAAAAGTCATTTTTGTCCAGGCCTCTTTCATGACTTTATTTTAAAAAAAAAAGAAGTTTTTAATAAAGTAATTCCGTTGAACCATAATTCAAATTCCATTGGTTATTTTTGTCAAAATAAAGTTCTTTCTGTGAGCACTGTGAGTTTTTCTTTCATTAAGAGAGGGGTAGCAACAATTTCCTCCACGTGTGTAAAACATGCATGCATTCAACTTTTGTCCAAAGGCACCAGCCATAAAGAAAACAAAACATTATCAAGTTTGGCTTCAAACCATCGTGACATCAGCTCGATGCGCTAGTTAACTCGCCACACACAGGAAGCTCGCTCACCTGTTTTCCGGGTTTGGCCGCGTAACGTTCTGTCACAATCACAGTCATGCTCATGGACAAATTATTTGTAAATGCATGTTTTTTGGACTGTGGTAGAAGCTGGAGTATCAAGAAAAAACCTACGCAAGCATTAGGAGGCCTGGAACTCTTGAGAGTGAAGCAGAGCTAACCACTATGCCATTGCTGCCAATGTACAAATGTATTGAATAATAATGTTCATTGTGAGTTTCCTCACTAAGGGCCAGGGAGCCACTGAGGCACGCAGGCGAGGCACTGACCTGATCTGGGAGCTTTTCCCATGGAAGTGTCTTTCCCTGTGGAGGAGTCCCACACGCTAGTGTTAACTGAGTCCTGGCTCTTCGAGATGTGAAGCGGTTTCGACTTTCCTTGTTTGTCCTCAAAGGAGGAATTGCCGTCTTCACTGCTCTCCTCCAGATCTGACGACTGTCCACATATTCCAACATTAACTCTGAAAATCCTAAAATATCCAAAATTGCTTACCGTTCACGTCAGCCTCACCAAGAATTCCTGAACCTCATCATTGGTCACTGGCAAGATGCTCACTCCCCCTACTGGTTTTTTGGACAGCTTATGTGCAGCCAGACTCTCAATTTTCCTTGCCAGGTCACTGACTTTTTTTTCTAAAAAAAGAAAGGACAAAGCCACAAATGACAAAAATGTAGCAATAACAACAACTTTTCTTTGTATTCAATTGTATATAGGCTGAAAAGGAATTACAAATCATAGCAGTTTGGAGAATGAATGAATGTATTTTTATTTACATTTTACACAAAAATTTCATTGGATTTTTTTTTATAAGTTACAGTACCGGTACTTGTCCAGCTTACCTTTACCAAAGTTTGTCTTTTGTACGTTGCCATTCTGGTCTTTGAAACTCTGGAGCTGTCGAGAGTCAATCTCCTGTAGCTCACTGACATCTGAGAAATCATCCTCGTAGTCCTCATCCTCGTAGTCACTCTCTAATTTGATGATGGCCGTCGTCTTGGTCATGTCACCAGCGAGCTGGCTTTTGAAGTATGACGGCCCAGCTGGAGCCGGCTTGGCCTGGATCAAATTGGATTTTCTTGAACTGATTTGAACTGCTTCTTCCTTATTGATTCTGCCATGTGAAGTTTTTCCCCATTGGTGTTGAGGAGGCTCAGTGTCCTCCATGTCTGTATCCTCGTCTTCTGGATCCACAAAAAAACTGAAGGGCGGCGTTCTAAGGCAGAAGCAAAGTCTCTTTTAAATTTAACACTCAGGTGAACATTTGTCATTTTAACTATACAACTTTAATTATATATATTTACTATAAACATACCAAAGTCCTTTTAGTTAACTAAAACTAACAAAAATAAATAAAATTCAAAAAACGATTTCCTTAACACAATAAAATTAAAACGAAAAGGCTTTTTAAAAAAATCTAAAACTAACTGAAACAAAAATAACTAAAACTAACTATAATTATAGCAAAAATGTCATTTGTTTCAGTCTTTGGTAATTCATTTAATGCATGCGCCTTTGGGGATGATTTTAAATGTGATTTAAGTAATTTATTTTGATAATAACCGGAATAAGGACATTTGAAAGTGTGTCACACAAAAGTGACTTCATCTAGGAGCAGCAGCCAATAGAAATGCACCTTCAGATGATGTCGCTCCCATGGTGTTTTGTAAATATTGAGCACAAGTAATACACATTAAAAAAAAACTAAAACTAATACTGAAACTAAAACTAAACAAAACATTTATTAAATAACTAAAACTAATAAAAAACTAACAGAACCACCCTGAAAATGAATTAAAACTAACTAAATAAAAAAAAACTAAACGAAATAAAAACCAACTAAAATGAAAAATTCCAAAACTATAATAACCCTGAAACATACACATGTAGATAAAAGTTGTTAATTGATTACAAGATGCTCATTTGGAGCTTCCCGTCCTAAGAATTTGATTTACTTGGGAATGTGTTCTTTCTGAGCAGCTTTGTGGCTGGGTGTAGACGTCTTTGGTTGGATGGTGGTCTTGACTCTTGGTGCTGGTTGGGGCGTCTTGGCTTGTCGGCCCACAGCTTCAGAGATGCCCTGCGATGCCCTGGAAGGGAGACTGCTGGACCGAGGGCGCGTCCGTAACACTACACAGAAGAGGAACACAGATGACATCCGCCCTTGAAAGCAGCTTTGGGACTTTAATTTGTGTGTGTGGCAGAACCAATCTTCCACAGACTGACTAATAAGTGTGACTGTGACTGCTAATAAGATAGCTGACTTAAGCCAGATGATGTCATTTACTAAGAGGCTTGCGCAATGAATTGATCGTACCCTGAATGGAGTGTTTGGATTTCTCCGGAGACTGGAGATTGCTTTCCTTCCTCTTCATGCCCAGCTTCTGCTCCAAAGTGTTAGTTATGTCCACACGATGGCGCCAATAGTCAGGCAACTTCTTTGCAAGGCTTTGTTGCTTTGTGTGTAAGTTAGCAAGAATGGTCCTGAGGTCTTTGGTAGTCAGTTTTCTCTGATCCTGAGAATAGTGGTACAGAGAATATGCAAGGATGAAAATCAACACGCCCCTGTTTAGGCACTTTGATGTGTTTTATTATTACTGCACCACCTTAAGTCGCTGCTAATTCTATAGAATAAACAAAAAGAAGAAACGTGAACGAACGTAAACAAACATGGAATCGAAAGTGTGTCTCAAAGTAGATTTGCATCTCATTAATGGAGGGTGCAAGGGCGCCACCCTCCTGCCTAGCTGTGTCACATTGAAAGGGACCAAAATTAAATAATGAAAATTAAATAACATATAATAAAAAAATATTCAAAATATATGTACAGTACATCTGTTTTCAGATTAGCAGGATAAATAGGATATAGCTTTTTTTCTTTCTTTTTTTAAGAAAAAAGAAAAATAGGATATAGCTATTGAATAGTAAAATGTATCTCTGGCATCTCATGACATACACACGCAGAACAATTGTTAACAGTTTGCCATTCGTAGTAGTGCTAGACCGCTGTTTTTTTCAAGGCCGATACCGATTATTATTGGTCAAGGAGACCAATAGCCAATATTCATTTGCAGTAAAAGAGAAAATATTAGAGTCAAAAGTTTAAAAGTTAACTTTTTTTTTTTAATTTGCAAAGAAAAAATTGATAGTTTTGTTGAAATAAAAATTTGAACAAAAATTGCAGGGAGATTCCAGGGTCATCAGCATGTTAAGCGGAATTAAAAACTAAGCAAGTAAATTGTTCCCTAAAGTTTTCTATTTGTAAATAAAGTTTTAAAAAATGTCAACATATATATATATTTTTTTAATATAAAAAGTGTAGCGAGTTCCCAGTGTCAGCATAATTTTTTTATGAAGTGGAAATTTAAATAAATCCATAAATGAAAAGTTCCTTGCGAATGTAGCTAATTTGGGGGTTTCGTCAGGGTTCGTAAAAGGTTTCTCAATATGTTCGAAATGTCTTTGTGACATGTAAAAACTGTCTGTGAACATCCTAAAAATCATAATGAAAACCCTAATTTCGCTGATTTCGCAAGCATTCACCACTCAGTGAGATACCAGCTTTAAAGAGTAATTAATACAACACTAAATCGATTTTTTTTTTTTTTTTTGATGATAAAATGTATTAACTGGTGTCTACATGCCCTGGTCATTATTTTGATATTTCCGTGCATGTTTGTTGAAAGCTTAATTTGGGGGAAAAAAACGTGTGTTTTGTGCCATCTTAAGGTTAAACATTGAGATAAACACAATTTCTTTAGACGAGAAGATACGCACTCCGTCACTTGAGCCGCATGGCATAGTTGCCTCCGCCACCCACTGGCTCATTCTCGTACACGCCTCCTTAGCCAGTTGCTGCTGTCAATCACAGGCAGCCAGACCAGGCCCAACCCTCTCCCTATTCGCAACCCAACGGTCTTCCAGGCAACACCCCTTTTGAGTGCTGATTTCAAATCTTAATGAGGGGTGGAGCAAGAGTCTGGCCTCCTGTTGAGTTACACTTTAACGGCCTTCAGATTCCTAATAAGGTCGATGCCGATTTTGCCAAAATACCAAATATCGGCAGCGATACTTGGACCGGCCGATAATCGGTCTATCCCTAATGCATAGTCATGCAATCACATGTATTGGGCACGATTGGCACTGAATTCCACTGCTCACAGCCAATATGGCACTGAATTCCACTGCTCACAGCCAATAATGTTTAAACGGAGTTACTGTTAAATCAACTTCCTTTCAGGGTCTGAGTGGCTCCTGCCTTTGACAGGAACTCAGCATGGCTATGTGACAGCCATATTGTGTGGGGCTCAGCCAGGATAGTTTTAGTTCATCTAGTTCAGTGGAGCCATTTTCAACATATTTCGAGAGGAGAACGTGGAGACTGGGCCTCACTGTGGATTTATGGACTTAATCATAGGCTTCTCAACAAAATTACAACTACACCTGCGATCTTTGGTTGACTTAAGAAAGGCATTGGCCAATGCTGTGACAGTATGACAAAATAATTAGCCTTTCATGTAATAGAAATAATAAAAAGATAATTAAATAAAAGAAGAGCCAGTTTTTTTTTCCAAGTCATCGAATCTTACTAGCTGTTCTTTCATAGCTCTTACTATGTGTTGTCTACAGCTGAGAGAAATGAAAGCTTTTTGTAACATCAGACCATCAATCAGCCGGGTATGCGATAATAGGTTGTACACGGTTGTGCAAGAGAGCAATAGCTTACCGGCTTCACTCCTAAACTCTCCAGCTTCGTCATTACAACCTGCTCAAGATGTTGCTTGATTTCGGTCTTGTTCGGAGTTCTTCTGACAGACACCCTGAGTTTCTTTTCTGGAATAGGTTCAGGCTTTTTCTCCACTGGCCTCTTCTCGTGGATGCTGCTCAAGTCTGTAAAAGATTGAACTGCCCATTTATTAACAGTTGTAAAGGTCATTTTGTGTACCGGTACTTGCATGTAGGTTGGCAAGTTGACTGACCCTTCTGTATCTGGTCACATGCCGATTTAAGTAGGAACTGCTCATTTGTTTGCAGGTGTGTAAGTCGACAAAAGAAGCACTTGTTTTTTGGACATAGTGTGGAAGGCTAATTTACACTTGGAGGAGCAGTAACTGTAATAAATAAAATAAAATAAATAAAGTAAGGACATAAAAGCAAAAACGACCAACGACTTGTTAATTAATGAAGTTGATCAAGTGCATCTAAACCACTCAACCTGTTTATGTAACTCTCAGTGGCTTTGAATTGGACTTGGCCACAACAACATAAGGTCTTGGGGTGGTCGGGAAAAACAAAATACGAACAAACAAAATACAATAAATGAACATAACAAACGATGGTCTCAATCACAACAAAGCTGAGAAAACGGCTGCTCAACAGACTGATGCCGATGATGATCCATGCAAACAACATGCAGTCGGACCGACTCTGCTAGACTTTCAAGTTCTCGATTACCTTCCTCCTCTTCTGACAGTTCTTGTATCGGATCCAGCTGAGGAACAGAGATGAGCTCCTCTAATGGAGCAGCACACGAGGTTCATAGGGCATTGGAAGTCGAGGAGATAAAATAGGGGTTATAAGAAAAGTGGGACAGGAGCAGAGTGGGTATTCCTTCCAAAAAACACCATGCAACAAAGGCCATGCTCTCAGACACTCTGGAAGTTCACGTTTATTTTTCAGTTCAGGTTCAGAACTCACCAAGTACAACTTTCTTTGGTTTAGGCTCTGGAGCTGGTGCACTTACTAATACGGGAAAACAGAGAAGGAGATTGCATCAGGATCACGTTGGTGGTTTCCTAATGAGGGAATACAGTGATTTCTGGACTATAAGCCGCTACTTTTTTCACTTGCATTCGACCCTGCGGCTAATACAAAGGTGCGGCTTATCCATCAGATCACAAGCTCGCACTATAAAGGAAGCGTAAGAAACAACAAACTTCAGTATTCCCCAAATTTAGCTAGCGCAGCTTATAGTCAGGTGCGCCTTATAGGCCAGAAATTACTAATAGAATCTCTTACCTGGTACTTTAAGTACTTTAGTGGGTGGCTTTGAAGATTCTGTATTCTGCATCTGCAAGATGAACAGAATAAAAACATTATGACACAATATGGCATGAACACATTATTTGTCATTTTGAATCTAGTTAAAACTGTTATTACACTGAGTACCACTCACCAGCAACATTGCTAGGCACATGTACAGATCCAAAAATACAAAGAATAAAATTAATGTTTATTAGTTTAATGGGTAACTTGTGGTTGGAAATAACACAGGGAAGTGGCGAAATACTTTATTACAAGGGTTGAAGCAAAACATTTTTCATTTGACTGAATTTTTTTTTTAATGTTTAAATTGACTGCGGTCAATTAACACACATTTTGCAGGGCGCACACTGATTCTTCTTAAATAATAATATTTAGGCATTAATCAGGGATGAAAAATGTGACAAGTATACGACCGCTCTAGGAGGGTAATTGGGAATGCAAAAAATATTTAATATTTAAAAACATCAATTTGATGCATTTTGAGTGATAACAATCAAGCAGACTTAATTAAAAGTATCAATGTATAACAAAATGCATGCACGCGCGCGCCGTAATTATGACCTAATTACGCTACGACGATGGTGACGAAGCGTATCAACCACAAAACGAACTTTTATCCCAGTCGCTAGTTTATTTTTATTTTTATTGTTGATATGGTGTTTAAATAGTACATCGGTGCGTGATATGTAAGGAAGGTGGAACTCTGACTTACGTTAGCATGTAGCGGGTTAGCAACTAGCTCCTCCGTTGCAGGACGTCGCAGCACGCTGACAGTTCAAACTTTTTCCTTTTCTTCAGTGAGTAAGTTCCAAACAGTGAATAGCGATTAAAACATCCTCTTTCCCCTCCTACATTAAAATTGGCGGTGTAGTGTGTGGAGGACTCGACTATCGACATGTCCCGTCAGTATTGCCACCCTGCACTCTAGGGACAGACAGTTCCGCCAACTTCTCCTAATATGGCTAAGATATTAAAATTCAATACTTTTTCAAGAACTTTTAAGGTGGTATTTCCAAATTAATCAATTCAATGCGTGAAAGCAATGTCAGTCTAGTGATGGGATCATAAACAACAAACGTGCAGTCCCCATGGGAACTTATGGGGGGCACCCTTGTCTCATTTTCAAAATGACAGAAATCTGTCCCCACGACGGAAAACTTTAACCCCTGCTTTATTCTTATTTTAATTAGACCATTAAAATGACTGATATCCCTTAGAAAACGGGAGGAGGGACTTTTGGATTTAGACAATTTTGTGCACTTAATATTGTAGTTGGTGTAGTGCGTATTTCTGACTGGAACTACTCCAGGAAAAGTATCAACTTCCTGTGGATTAAGCTCCCGATGCCGTCCGTATACAGTATCATCATCATATCACTCAGCTCATGCAGCAAATACAGGAAATCCTGAACAAGGGCTGTGCTTCCACTCTGCTTCCGCCTTTACACACACAGTGGACATTGATGAATGTGAAACTGTACTAACCTCCTCCCTCTGATCCCGGATGGTTTGCTCCTTCTCTTGCAGCTTCCTTCGCATCTCCTGCAGCTGCCTCTTGCTGTGCTCCTGGTGCTCCTCCTGCTCCAACATGGCCGACTGCAATCTGCTCAACTCTTTCTGCAACTGAAAGGAGAAAGTTTCTCACAGGACAAGTTTAAAATGTTGTGGAATTCCATAAAAATGTTGTACTGTACATCATTCTTTTCTGACTCATGAAGAGTTGTGATTTTATCCAGCCTGGACTCCCATTTTTTGTCCTGGAAGACAAAAGACAATGTTTTTATTTATTTATTAGTTTGCAATAAAAACCAACTTCATTCTCATGCAGGATATAAAATATAGTTGTTGTTTTTTTAAATACCTGCTGTTTCTGTTGATGTTCCATCTTTTGAATGGCTTGTAGCTGCAATCTGCTCATCTCGTTCTGCATTTCTTTTAGCATGTCTTTGTCCTTGGACTGCTGCTTTTCCTCCTGGAATTGCAAAACGTCAAATGAAAAAGTGGCTGAATGGAGAGACAAAGATCCATGACATGTTTTTTCTTGCCTCTGCTGATCTTGCTTGTATGTGTTGATTCTGAATAAGATCCTTTAGATTTTTTATCTCCAGTTTGAGGCTTTCAATTTGAGATTTCTTCTCACTTTCTCGCATCTCTGAAAAGGTGGCATACAAAAAAGTTTTTTTAAATCTGGATGTGAAAACAATTATCACCCTTTGTCCACTAAATTGCCATATTGCTAGCTGACTCACGTAGCTCGCTCTCTTCTATGAGTCGCTGCAACTTTTGATTCTGTGGAGAAGAATAAGTGTGGGAAGTTTGTTGTCCTGACAAAATATTTTAGATAAAGCACACTGCAATGTTTTGTGCACTGTTACCTGAACTGTTTTGGCTTCCAATGTCTGTTGCTGCTGAACAATCTGCTCTTTCAGACTGTTCATCTCCATTTTCAGGGCTTGGATCTGAGATTTCTCCTCATGGTTTGATTGGAACACTGGTAAAAAAAATTTTTTAACAGAAATGATGGCACACATGACGCAAGTATTCAATGTTTCACGCAAAAAAGGTATGCATGTAATTGAGATGGGACTTACGCATATCATTCTCATCAGGGTGGCGCCGCTGCAAGTGACTCTGGAGAAATGAAGCGGTGAGGAACTTCTTTTTACAAAATGCGCACTAAAACACAACAAAAGCAGGTGTGCATAAACCCAAATAGAACGTAAATATATTCTGGAGCATCAAAATTAAATGTTGACAATTATTATATAGCTCTGCTTGTCAATCTATATTACGACATGGTGACAGGCAGAATGATTGAATTCTCTTTCATTAGATGGCAGAAGGTGATTTAACCTTTGTATCCATCTGTTGCCAATAAGGTGGCTTCCTACGAGTATATCAGCTTTGTGTTGAATTAAACAAGCACAGATTTCACATTGAATAAGTCAATTTCAGTATTCATACTTTTTGTGACATTTTTGTTTGGTGGTGTGCAGTTTTGTTTTGTTTATTAAGAGCCCCATTAGCTCCTGGCACATTTCAGGAGCTAATCTTCCTGGGGTCTTTTCAAATTCATTACAATCATTTCAAATAAACATATACATACATACTCTCACACACATACACTAAACAACAACAAAAATAAATAAAAGTAAATGAAAGGTCAATGCAGTCAAATAACACTAAATACATAATTGTAATACAATTAAAATAAATTAATAAGTATGCTCTAATTATTTTACAATTATCCAAAATATAAATAAATTTACAAATCCAACACTTTAGCTCATTGTTCCAATGCTCACATAATATATACTGTATATATAGTCTCATGTCATACTAATTATTGTGTAAATAAAAGAGTAAGATTGTTTTATTTTCTTCTTTGGGCTGCCTTGTCTCAATAAGTCAGGAAGCATTGCGCCATTAATTATTAAGCAGCAACTGTTAGTGAGCTGCTTGTGCACACCTAGCAACCACATGCTGCCGTGACACACACAATATGTTGCCTTGGTATAGCTCAGTCAGAGGCAGCCCTGTATTTAAGAAATTGGTGCATATTTAAATTGTGATATAAACATCCTGATGGAAAATGAATGTGATCGGCTATAGATTACGTACTAATCATGCATTTGTTTCAATACCAAATGCAATACACAGCAATTTAATGGGACAATTTTAAGTATAGTAATTGATTGTGAGTGACACGAGGCAGCCTTATTCAATACCACTTGGCACCCCTTTGTAAGTGGATTAAAAACTCAACTGAACCCACCATCTGCTGGCCAGCTGTAAGAATACCCCCTTGCTGTCCAAAAACAAAGCATATTTTAACCATTCCCACACAGTCAATGGAGGTTTTACATTTAAATACAATCACAATAAATTGTGTCAGCTATGTTCTCATTTCTGGTGAAATCTGTTACAGTATTTGGTCTCTGAGAAACTAACTAAGCTGGGCATTTAGGAGAAGGGGGGGGGGTGATGCAGCTAGTTGTCTGTGTGCCTTAAATACACCAAAACACTGTTAAAAAAAAGGCTTTATATCAAATTTGGCATGCCAACAGTACCTTTTGACTGTTGGTCATTTGTGGGGCAAACAGAGATTGCTGTTTGCGTATGATCTTTCTCCTGTTCTTGAGCTCGGCCGTCATCTCTACTATGCTTTCCTCCTGCTTCTTCAACTGAGCCAACAGCTGCTCCTGCTGCATGTTGGCGCTCGCCAGCCTTTCCTCCGCTGCTTGCAGATTGAGCGTGAGACATTCCTGACAGTGGAGGAGCCATTCGACTGTGAGCTGAGCCAACTGGAGGATCTTGATCAGAGCTCGGTCCACAGGGCTCTGACAGCGCTGACAGCGTTCCCCATCCAAACTGCAGAAGGTCACGGTGCTTATGTGCTCCTGTAGGACATCCACATCTAGCTGACTAATCACCAAATCAATATCTACAGCGTGAATTCGCCGCCAGTCTACACTTTCCCTACGCTGGCGGAACCTGAATGCCAGAATGGTAGTTGGCGCACTGGACGGAGCCATGCCTAGTGCAGACTGAACCTTTACAGAGTGCTGGCTGATTGGGGAATTCAAGAGAGATGGGATCCCTGCTGACGAATGATTCCCCTGGGTGTCACTGCTGTAGGGGTAGTAGATTCCGTCCTGAAATGGCTGAAACAGACAATAAAGAATGCCATTTACACCCGGCGGCTAGTCATGCAAACCTAAACAATTCCCATCACACAATATCAAGCAACCTATATTTTCGACAGTGGCATTTTCCAAGAAATTCTAATCTACCTGCTCCAGCCGAGCTCTCCTTACCATCTCCGAATCATTCAGGACTCCCACAGGGAACGCGAATCGAGGAGCCGTGGTTTCTCTGTGGTTCCGCCTTCTCGCAGACACGAGGACAAACGCAGAAGCCGCGTTGCCGTGGAAACAGAAACGAGCTTCCCTAGGGAGAGAAATGTTATCAAAACACTGCAGGCAATCAGCTCGATGTTTCCCCAGCACCAGCAGCAGTTGGACTGAGACCTGTTGGAGAGAATGAATGCTTCGCAAAGATATGAATTCCACCATTTCACGTTAGCAACAACTAGCTTACCTGAAATGCGCAAGGACAGCTTTCGAAAATGGTCGACAGGTTTGTTCAGATAGTACCGCTAATCCCAAGAACAATACAATTATATGATGGATTTGGCACTTGCTTGACTTCAAGATGAACAATAACATGCGTGTTTTAACTTGTCTGAGGAGCGCTAATAATGCGGTAAGGTACCACGAAACACAAAGTGTGCTGTTTTGTCCACGCCCCCCCACCCCCTCGAAAAAAAATTCTAACGGAGATGTTTAGTTTCCAAGGACAAACCAAGACCGTTAAAAAGCCTTTTGCTGCAGCAACCGTGAAAATTATTAGTTAAATAATCACCGCTGAGCCATTGTAAAAAGAAAATAAACTTACAGTCGTGGTCGTCGACGTTAATACATATTTGAAAGACTTTGGAAAGTTTTCTCCCTGCGTTTCCCAGAAGAATTTTGGGGTGACTCACGGACTAACATCCGGTACCTTCAAAGTAAATTAGATGACTTGAGTATTAAATTAATAATTAAAGGTGAACATGTTATGAGTTATACAGGGGGGGTGAAATCACATTTTCAATAAATATCTTTCAATGTAAATAAAATCTTATAAGAAGTGTGGCTGGGGAAAGTAGAGTCCAAACTTTAAGGGCAATATCATAAATCTGTGCGTTTATATCTCGTTTATATCAACGTAGTCGTTAACAGTTATTGTTACAATTTCTCTTCTTTTTTTCAACCTACTTAGTTTGGGCGTGTGTGTTTGGAAAATGAACAGCTCAGGGGGCAGGGGTTGGTAAGTGTAGTTCATGTTAACGTTGGCTTTAAAAATGAAGTCAATTAAAGCGTCCGTGCTTGTGATGGAGACACAATTTACAATCACGCCTTTTGCAATATTTTTTCCCCAGATGAATTTGGGGATAACATGCAACCACGCAACGGACTTCATATGTTAAGTCCGTGCATGCAATATGCAGTTAGTCCTTACACTTCCGGTACGTAACATGATGACTTTTTTTTCAGTCTCTGATAGGAGTCGTGTGGCTTCATTGCTTTTGCCAATGTTTGCGTTAAGATGTTTTTTTCCTTTGATGAATTTAGGAGATAACGTAAAACTTTCCAAACATTTCCGGTACCTTCAAAGTAAAATATGATGACAAATTCTTGACATTTTTGTCAGTCTCTGATACGACGCGTGGTGTTTCTATGACGTTGTTTCTTATCGTCAACCTTCCCTTTTTACATTGCACCACGCGTCTAAACAGGATGATAGTCGAGACATTTCCTTAATTCCTTTTCAAATAAATTTAGAATTCTAGTCAATATATTAGGCATGATTTAGCTCCAGCCTATAGGTCTACCTCCCAGTCAAGAGGTCACCCCCCACCCACCCAAAAAGCTCAGCTGCACCGTTTGCATGTTGTTCTTCACATGCTTGAGTATACGTTTTCTTTGTGCGCTTAATTGGGCTTCTTTATATTGTCTTTTTACACATTTTAAAAATATGCGTGTTCATTATTATTATTAATAATAATAATAATAATAATACATTTATCTTGTGTAGCGCTTTTCAATGTACTCAAAGACGCTTCACAGAAAATAAAAAAATAGATATCGACGACAATAATAAAATCAGTACAAAAAGCCTTTTGTGGGGGGGGGGGGGCAAGACATAAAATCATTACAATAATAAAATCAGTATCATTACAATAATAAAATCAGTACAAAACTAAACATTCCTAATACTACAAACTTTGAACAGATGGGTTTTGAGTTCTTTTTTGAAAGTGGAGTGGTCAGGTCAGGCACGGAGTGATTGGGGCAGAAGGCTCTGTCTCCCCAGGTTCGGCGCTTGGTCCTGTAGTGAAGGGACAAAAGGTTGGAACCAGAAAGAGATGGAGTGTGTCGGTGGAGAAGGTTAGTGAGATATGGAGGGACCAAATTATGGAGAGCTTTGAATTTAATTAAAACAAATTTGAACTGGATGCGTTGAAGAATGGGGAGGGTGTTTAGGTTTTGAAGGACAGTGGTGATGTGTTCACGAGAACGGGTGTGAGTGAGGAGGCGGGCAGCGGAGTCGTGCTATATTTTTTAGATGGAAAAATGCTGTCCGGGTTATTTGCTTGATGTGAGGTTCAAACGAAAGAGTAGTGTCAAGGAGGATGCCAAGATTACGGATGAGTGGGGATGGAGTGAGGATATTGTCATCGAAATTAATGCAGAAACTTTGAGTGAGAGTACGACTCTAAAATGTACCATACCCTCCCTCAAAAGTCAGCTGGGTAGGCATCAAACTCGATCCGGCTCAGCCGCGATAATAGTATTGCGGACGAGCTGCAGAAAATGGATGACACACGTCCACGAACAACTGGGCCACCAATGTCAAATCAAATATGACCAGCAGAGGTCAGTAGTCACTAAGGCTCGTCTTCTGCTCAATCCTGCAGCGATGTGGAGGCAAGTAGACAATTTATACTCATTTATATTCACAACTATGGTAAATTGTTCCATTTCCTTTGCATTACAAACAAGAAAAAGCTTCACACGCACACAACATATTGTACAAAGCCGATGTTATTTAGAAAATAATATGTCAAGACAGCATATCAGAAGTTGAACTGTGCAGAACCCTTCATCAGAACAAGCGTCATATGCCCAGCCAGTCTGCAGACAGCCTCCTCTGAGAGCTGATTAAGAGGGATATTAATTCCTGCCACAAGCCCAGTGAAGAACATGGTTGCCTAAGGCAAATGGGGAGAGACTCCTTAAAGGTCGTGTCACTAAAATGACCCACTTTTTAAGTGAGGCATCACAATGAGACAGAGGAGTTCAGTTGTCGGACAAGACGTTGGTGCACATGTCTATAAGTCATCCATTTGTTAGAGGTTGTGCAGTTTTGCTCTGAAGAAATCACATAGAAAAAGGAAGGCTTTGTGGTATTGACTGCCGGTCTGCAAGTACACATACACACAAAGACCCAAAAACATATTCAATTACCAGCCACAACAGTACAGTAGGTACACTGTTAATAAAACCTGACATCAAACATTCTAACTTTGTCAAAGACAAATGACTGGAATCACAGTCAGTAATGGTTAGACAGGCTGCCATTTTCTTTATGTCAGACACGCTGTGTATCATCTCGTCCACCACCACCACCACAATCCTTTTCTGCCTGCTGGGTTTCATTTGTCTCTTTGTTGTCTATTTTCAACAAGGCAGTCATGGGGGTCACAAGTGGTGAATCAGCCTTGTGGGACGGGACGATGGAAACGCGTGGCAGCAGGAAGGGGAGGAAGAAAGTTTACTTTCACTGCAGTCTGCTATGAAAAATACCGAAGAAATGTAATATGTCAAGGAGAAGATGAGGTCAATGATGATGATTTTTTTTATGCATCCTCCCACTTATAGTGAGGTGAACAAAATTCTAAGGGATAGGTAGATCTATTCAAATTCTTGGTCGGCGTACATTATATGCAGGAAGTGGACATGCCCAAAGTCGCACAATCTTGATTTTACTATTCTTGGCAGAAGACTCCATTCTAAAGCAAGAGTCTCTAATGTGAGTTCCTCTCCCAACTTGCAGAGTATGAAGAGTCTGCCATCCTCTTGTGTCCTCATTGCAGACATGTAGGAGGGCAGAAGGAAAAGCACAGCTCAAAAGAAGCGCCGCTCTCTCTGAGCTATGGCAGCCACCCAGAGAAGGCCTTCTTTATATTCACAAAGCATCTCGTTTTAGTGTGGGACAAGAGAAGCACTTAACGTGACATTTAGAGATACTAAGATGTTCTCTCTGGAGGGCAAACAGGGTGTGTGTGTGTGTGTGTGTGTGTGTGTGTGCGGGGGGGTGACAGAACCAATGGTGTTGTTGCAGACATATGTTCTAAATGCCAGGAGGGCTGCTTTTTGTCAGAGAGCTTAAACCACAAAGATAAGAGAATAACCTGGCCTCTGGTCTTACACCTCTCGATCTGGTACTGGAGCTCAAGCTAAATCTCTGTCTGAAATGGATTCATCTCTTTTCTATCAAATACGGTCTTTGAAAGCTTAGGGAACAATCTTCTTAGATTGTACATTAGGGCTTCACTTATCCTTGGAGAATTTTGTTTTGCATCTATACTGGGTGTATTTTGAATAGTCACAAGATGGGATGCATTGAGCTCTGGATACATACGCTTCTTATTTGTAACCAGATGGTTGTTATACATATCTTAATTGGGGTTCACAATAAAAATAATAATAATAATTTAACAAGTTACCACACTGAATATCCATGAGGGTTTAGCATGAACATCCCGCTCATGACACAATGAATACTGTGCATTAGGAATGGACAGTCAAAACTGCTTAGTGACATGCAAGCAACGTTAAATTTACATGTTCATATGCAATCTCCTCTTTCACAAAATCCTTATTACAGTACAAATTTTACATACATGGGCATTTATTTTTATGATGTATCTGGACTTCCCATCCATTTGCAAACTGTGTTGTAGGACTTTTTGACTATGTCGTCGCGTTTTATCATGCATCTAATCTGACAGCCTGCCCAAGTGCGTTTTTCACGTGGATGCAAAACGTCATTGGGGCAGCTGGTGCGTGTTTTTTTTTTTTGGACTCCAGAGTGAGAAAAAATGTGTCAAAAATTCTCACGTGCAGATTGACGTAGCTAAATGCTCAAAAGACTTGAAATGACCGTATAGTTTGCAATTCAAATAAGCTCTGTTATTTACATTACAAATGTCTTCACCCGCATATGTAAATAATTTACAGCATTTGTACAGAAAACTATTCTGGGGCAGAAGAGTGTTAGTAGTGAGCACCTCTACATCTCAGTTGAGAGGTCCTGGGTTCAAATCTCGGCTCAGGCCCTTTCTGTGATGTGGACTTGGTATGTTCTCCCCTGTGCTTGCTGAGTTTTCTCCACCTTCCAAAAACACAACTACCCAATTCATTGTAATTGATCCATCCAATCAGAGAATAAATTGTCCATAGAATGTGCGGTTGTTTTGCTGGCTAGAAGTCCAGGGTTTAAATACAGTTAGGATAGGTTCCATCTCACATGAGCCGCTAATGAGGACAAAAGGTAGAAAACGGTTGAATGGAGGGAGAAGCAGGATCATCACCTCACAGCTTCACAGGTGATGGAGGATGAATAACAAGGAGCAGTCGGTACCATGACACCATCAACATGTACAGTTTTACAAAGATGACATATGACAAATCTTAAAGATCTTATTTGTGTGTGTGTGTTTTTTGGGTATGTACACAGAACACACTGGTCAGTCTGCACAGAAACCAGAACATAAAAAGAAAATCATTGATAACAAATATTTGTAGCTCACGTTGCCACATCTATCAAGCTTGAATACACTCTTCCAGGATGCTGATGGGCGGCCAGTTTGTTTACATTTGGAAAAAAACATACCCTTTGGGAAATAATGGAAGCGGAAATAGTTTGTTCATAAAACCTTTACTGACTGCATCTTAATAAAATAAAAGTAAGTTGCGCTTCAAAAACTGGCTTTACATTATTGAAGACTAAGGAAGGTTTGATTAAATGTTTGCATATGCATTTAATTCTTTAATATTAATCAAGATATGTAGCAAGTTAAGCACTATTGACATTGAACATGAAATCAATATAACACTTCACATTTAATAACATGTGACAAGCAGTACTAAGGAATAATTCTTATGTTGCTTCAGCGTCTACATTTTCACTATATGGTCATGCATCTCTGTGGCTACCGGCAGTCAACTACTGGCTCAACAGTTGGCATGGCACCGAAATACTTGATAACGACACATTTGGGACATGTTGGAGGGATACTGCTTGGAACGTGAGTCCCCTTACTCTTCTTCTCTCCACATCCCTCTTGGGACTGGCCCTTTTTTTGGAAACAGGATAGCAAAAAGCCAGACGCAAAGTTAATGCTTTGATGCTGGCTAATTGTAATCAGTGCAAACTTGAATAATATCTGTAGCAGACCACACGAGCTACTACCTCACTGGGTTCCTTCTGAGAGAACTTGTAAATATCTAAACTTCACAGCCAGCTCATTACCACTTCTATTTTGCAGCACAAAACAATGCAGATTGTGTCCCTTTGGGGAATGGGCTATTTGTGGAAAATGATTCTACTTTAAAATGGAATAGAATATAACTGCACTTAAAGTGCATCGAGACTCAAGATTTTAACTCATTCACTGCCATTATAAACGTCAAAAAATCATTTTAACTATTTCTATTAGTTTAACATTTTTTCCCACTTTTGTTAACAAATTTTATTGTACATTTAGAACAGACATAAAATTTGTGATTAATTGTGAGTTAATTAGTGAAGTCATGCGATTAATTACAAATACAATTTTTAATCTGACGAGATGATTATTAAAAATCAGGCGATTAATTTTTTTAAATCGTAATTAATAGACACAATTAATCACACATTTTATATCTGTTCTAAATGTACAATAAAAAAAATCTAGGTTTTCATACCCTTGTTAACAAAAGTAGAAAAAATATGTTAAACTAATAGAAATAGTTAAAATGATTATTTTGACATTTATAACCGTCAATGGCAGTGAATGAGTTAAGGACAAAATCATTTCTTATCCAACAATTCATTTGGGCATGACGTTTTGCAAATGTTCCATCCTGTCACATTCCTTGACACATTAATTCCATGTTCCTTACCATGGTTCTTGCTCATATATGAGATTTTGGGCTCTATTCAGACGCACAGAGAGGTGGACCTCAAAATCCAGATTATGTCAATGTCACGGGGCATGGGAGCTAAAAGTGGATGTAAAAAAAACAAAAAAACAAAGTGCTCCCTGCTTAAATCCCGATTATACTTTGATTTGTGTATTATAGTGCACTTCTCGGTACTCAAAAGACGCATAACAGAAAATGTGATGGGGGAATCTTGGGCAAAAAGCAATAGCTTTTGATCAGTAAAAGCTTAAAGTTGATCCATTACTTGTGCTCTGGCAGATATCTAAGTGCATGTCAGTCACATGTTCACAATCCATTGGTGACGAGAACCCCCACACACACAATTTATTGACTCAATTAGATGGAAACTGTCCATGGTACTGAACTGCTGGGAATGTGTTTCCTATGGTCTGAATGACGCATTACGTTGCAAGTGGAAATGTAGAAGAAAAAAAGTCTTGTGATTATGGCTGTCGCCGGTTCAATATTTGGACCTCCAAAATCCTAATTTTTCAGGAGACCAAAAAAAAAGTGTTTGTTCATATTTACTCATCCATTTGCATTTCATCGTCAAAGGGAGCAAGTCAGTTTCACCACTTAATATTGAGCGATAATTGGTGAAAATAGCACACGTGTGGACTGAAAAATTTAGGCCTGATGCCAGCGCTATTTAACACCCCTGATTCTCTCACATGCCTAAGACAAACTAATAACATGCAGTAGTTTGAAATTTAAGCCATTATGAATTTTGGTTTAAGGCTGTATTTACACATAAGTGGAATACTAAATATCAACGTGTCTGGAGTCATTCCAAGACAATCAAATTGTGTGCGTGTGTGTTTGTGCATACATGCGTGCATGTACATACAGTATGTGTGCCTGTGTGTGTATGTGCATGGATGTGATTAGAGATGAGGTTGCATCACCAGCTTGGCAGCCAGGACAGATGACAGCACAGATGTAGAGTCAAGTCGGCTTGAACAAAGGGGAAATGGAATGTAGCTGAGCTTCAGAGTAAAAGCAGATATTACATGATGAAAAACTATAAGTACCTAATTACATATTTCCTGGGGCACCTGTTTGTCTGATTTCATTCAATGATACGTTTTGCCCGATTTAAAGACCTGAATTGATTTAATCCTAAACAGCTCAATTTTCAAGTACATTAGAAATAGCATGTGAATGCTAAGAGATACTGTTTAACATCCATCCATCCACCATTAATTAATTCATTCAGTCAGTCATAGGGCACATATAGACAAACAACAATTCAGACTCTACTATTCTATGGACAATTTTGCGTCATCAAATGCATGTTTTTGGAAGGTGGGAGGCACCTGGGTACATTCTGGATACTCCCAGAGAAAAACGAAATAAGAGAATATAAAAATTCCACACAAAAAAGCCAGAGAAAGTAACATTTTATTTGAATACTCATTTAATTGTCGTATTACTCTGGTTGCAAATAATCAGGCTGCAAATGAATGTTAAAGTTTGATTTTTTTTACTCGAGTAGGCTACATGCTAGCTGTGTTAGCTGCTATGGTAGTTGGTCAAAAAACATAGCTAAAAAAAAGAAAATAATATTAGAGCGTATATTTTATGTATGTTCTCCATTTGCATTGGTAAAAAAATCAATTTTTTTCTACAAAAGTGTAATTAATTTGATCACATGATTAACTTTCACATACATTTAATAACTTTAAAATGATTTTAAAAAGTGCCCTGTGACTGGCTGGCAACCAGTTCAGGGTGTACCCCACCTACTGTCCGCAGCCAGCTGGGATAGGCTCCGCAACCCTTGTGAGGACAAGCGACTGGCATGGAAATGACCGGCCTTTCGCCCAGCGTGGCGTGCCCCATTTCAAACAGTAAAACATTTTCATAGTCCAGTCCTCACACCTGAAATGTGCCTGCTTGTCCTTGTGACCCTGGGAGCTTGACCAAAACTTGGCAGTATACTTTCTACTTTTACATTTCTGGTTGAACCCTTGCAGTTTAAAAAAAATACATTATGGCATTGTTTTTTTTTTTGTCCTCCTTGTAGTCGAAAGTCTGTTTGAACTATTGTCCAGCAGGTGAGTATACACACGTTGCATTTTAGGGCTGCTGGATTATGGAAAAAATTATAATCACGATTATTTTGGTGATAATTTAAATCACGATTATTCAAAACGATGATTTATTTATTGTTTAAACTTTTTTTTTTTTTTTAAACATTTGAACATATTAACACAAATAAAATTATTTGAAACACAATAATTATGTAAGTTCCTTTTGGAACAAACTTTTTAAAATTTATAATAATATATATATTATTTATGTTAGCAAAGATTTTAAGTTAGAGTGCAGCGTGTGCAGTATGGCTTATGGGGTGCAAGCTAGTTTTGACAGGGGTGTGTGGTGAAAGAACTCGTGTGGGCGTGCCTCAAAACAACTCAAAATTTATATTATTAGGGCTGCAGCTATCGAATATTTTGGTTTTCAGATATCCCATTGAAAATTCTAGCGAATAATTGGGTATTTGGATAGAAATAAAAATATACCTGAATATACTTTCTTGGCTAAAGAACCATTATAAATACAAAAGACAAAAAACACATTTGCATGTAATAATTAACAAACAACTGGCTTTCGTTTTTAGATAATAAACTTTTTTCATTTTAAACTGTGCTTGTCAGCAAACTATTTTCCTCTGAAACAGTGAGATTTTAGCCAAATCTCTCCCCATAGATTTTGGTCAATGGAACTAAAGTGACGTCAAACCCACAATATCGATTTTGTCGGCTAAATAAATAGCACATTTAAGTAAGCCTGGTTTGTTAATAAGTGATCAAAAGTAATGGCAAATTAGGCAAGTCAGGCTGTCAGTATCAAAGCGTGCACAGTCTATCAATCCATTTTCTGAACTGCTAATCGTCACGAGGGTCGCGGGTGCGCTGAAGCCTACCCCAGCTGTCTACGGCCTGAAGTATTTACGCTTTTGAAAAGTAATCAGATGGCTGGAGCACTTTACCGCTGCAGTTTGGGCCATTTATATTGCTGTATCTCTGAATAGACGAGCACGGCGTCAGCCCTAATACCACAACGACACGCTTCCGGATACAACTTCAAAATAAAAGCAATACAATGCATTGATCTACATATTGGTAAGGTAAGGTTTATTTTGAAATTGGGTTACTCACAGCGTTAGCCCCGTACACTGTCATACATGTTGCTGTTAGCTTGACTACGACAGCCCTAGTATTAATAATAATAAATAATTATGCCAATTTTGTAATCGTGGAGGGTAATAATCAAAATCGTAATTGAATTTCGATTAATTGCACAGCCCTATTGCATCTTGTTGGACTCCACATGGGCGTACGCATGCCACCATAAAAGTGAAATATATCAATATAGAGGAGTATTTTTCAGGTCTTGTGCACTTTCCAAGCTAAACTAATTATGTGAAATGTAAAATTAATGAATCTTTGCTTTGATGTATTTTTCTGCTAATATAAATAATGGTATAATATTGTTTTGGGTGACACACTACATAACGAATGAAAACATAAAAACAGAAGAACAAATAAAGAGAGGACAGTTTAGACCCATGTTCAGAGTAATTAGCTTGATGATGTCATTTCTGCTGAGTCATGAAGCTCACATTTTTCTGTTACTTTAGATGGACGGACTGCTTTTTATACATGGCTGAAAAGGTTTTAATAGGTTACCTGAGTTGAAAGACACATCTTCAGTGCATCATTACTACTATACAAATATTTCGTGACAAAACAAAAAGCTTCCGCAATAACAAGGAAGACATATCAACAAAAATCATATAGGCCTACCAATGGAAGTTGATTTATTTAAAATTTAGGTTGGTCATCAAAGCACTATGGATCGATGGATGGAACCACAGTCCTACTGTAGTAGGATAGGCTAATTGACTCAACAGGTGCATGTTTCTATATTTTACATTGATTATTGAAATTTCAAGAAAGTAATGATAATGAAAAAGGAGGCAGAAAATGTCCTTAAATTCTGGAAAGACCCGTATGAAAACAAAATCGGGTTTTATTTTTGTAAAAACCTATAAGCGGCAGCTTGTGCTGATCCACTTCCGCTTTCCCGTCTCGCAGAGTTTCAGCGGCACAGCAGTACAAGTTAAGTCTCTACATACCTGTACATACAGTAGTCGGCTTTCGTCAGGACTGGCGAACGCACTCGCAGTAACGCCCCTCATGCAGTTGAGCACATGTGATGTGCTCGACACTTAATTTAACTGAAGCAGAGAGAGAGAGAGATGTGTGTAAGAGGTGCGTGCGTTTTGTTCACAACGTAACGGCATCAAGTTTGGCAAGTGAAGCTTTCCCGGAGCAAGACGCCCGAGCGGCGGCATCGCTCACCTGCTGTCGGGACTTCAGCTAACGGGACCGCCCTGCCCAAGCCGGAGAGGAGCGGAGCGGAGCCGCAGCATGCCAGGCGCGCGGGAAGAGGATTACGTCTCACTTGTGTCCGCGGATTGAGCGTCCCTTGCACCATGGAGGAGAAGTTCAGTAGACTCATCTTCGTCCCCATTGCAGCCGTGCTATGCTTCATGATAGGCTACCAGTACGTATGCCCCGCGGAGAGCAACACCTGCTACTTCCGACGTGAAGACAGCGGCCTATTCGAGCAATATTCATCCCTCCACAAAGAGCAGCAGCCGGACGAGGACCTCGCCGACAAAACCGCGTTCACATTTAACTTCACGGAGCGGGACCTGGACAGACACGTGGACTTTACCATCCGCGGAGATGACGTGATGGTGTTCCTGCACATCCAAAAGACCGGAGGAACCACGTTCGGACGCCACCTGGTGAAGAACATCCAGCTGGAGCAGCCCTGCGAATGCACGCCCGGCCAGAGGAAATGCACGTGTCACCGGCCCGGCAAAAGCGAGTCGTGGCTCTTTTCTCGCTTCTCCACCGGCTGGAGTTGCGGCTTGCACGCTGACTGGACCGAGCTAACCAGCTGCGTTCCCATGGTGATGAACAAGCGGGACAAAAAGAGTTCCCAAAAGAGAAAAAGGTGAGGATGCTGCCAAGCTTACTATTCACTTCATTTCAAATGGCATTCATGCACACTGCGGCATCCTTTGATCAGCACTAAAATTCATGGTTAGTTTTGTGTAGCCTACTACCCCTGTGTTTGGTCACTTAATTTCTGGCCCCATGCACATATTAGTTTCTCTATTAATACCACCCTCGTTCCGTATGCAGATCAGCACTTTTAAAGTTCTGTAGTAAAAAGCATGACATCCTTGTCAGAGCTAAAGAAAATGTTTAGTTGCAATTACAATTTTATCAACTGGGTGAATGATTTATACCCCCCCCCCCCTTTAATTCAGTTATTGCTCAAGATGATATCTGAACTCACACAGAATAAATCAAATCAAATTTATTTTATAAGCATTTAAAAAGTGACATAGTTACAGAAATGTCAACCTGTTTTACAAAAAGGCCACTTTTTGTGAGATCCTAATGTGGAGGTTGAAATTTAGTTGCAGATGTCAGTAAACTTGAAGGAGTGTAAGAAAGTAGAAGGTGATAATCCCTTTAAACAGTAAGTACAATACAAAAAAGTTGTGTGTGTGTGGTTTTTTTTGTGTTTTGTTTTTGTTTTTACGATAATGGACTTTCAAAGTAACTGAGTGGCAAGAGAGCAGGTAAAACGATCCTGCTTATGGTTACTATTAAACAGGCAACATACAAACAATTGTTATACTGATGGATGATGCATAATTCTCATTACCTGCAAATCGTCACCCTCTTAAAATAATTGCCTACGTAATTTTTTTGCTATTTCTTTTTTGCCTAAATCATCTCATGATGCAAATGGTTCAATTTTCCCGATAAAACTAGAAAAATGACTGCGTCAATTATTTTAAGAAGGCGTCAAAATGCTTTAAACTGACACAACACACACGGCGCAGATCAATTCAAGATGCACTACAAACACACTTGACACATTTTATATTGTTGCTCCAGTCGCCTGCAGGCCTCCAAGCAAACTGTTCAAGAAGGCAGCTCATCCGCAGGTCTCTTTCAATTTACTGTAATTACAGAAGCCCAAGAGTTAAGCCCTGCAGAGTAAATCACTTAAGCGGGATTGGGTGCTATGAGGTGTGCCGTCTGCGTGTTAAAGGTTCCGAAAGCAAATCTCCATATGTTCCTAAGAGCGTTAAAGAGGAGCGACAAAGGAGGTCAGTGCTTTCAAGAATGCTTCCTTTAAAGAATCCATTATCCAACCTTCAGACACCCATCAGATTGAATTTGATGCTCTTTGAATCAAGACAGAATCAACACTCCATAAATCGATAGATGTCAATTTGACATAATGGAATGTAGGAAATCTGCACTCGTTTACACTGGGACTGTGTGTTCTCTAAATGGCTGTTGCCTCACTAAGTGAACAGCCTGGGAATTGCTCAAGGAAAAATCTGTATTCTGTCGTTTTAATGGCACGGTCTGCCATGTGTTGAAATTCACTCATTACATCTGCAATAAAATATGATTTGATGCTTTTGATCCTTTGAATGTTTGAAAAAGGAAAGGTATCAGACTGGAGGAACAACTGGTAAGCCTTTGAAAAGAAGTTTGACTGCTCTTGCAAACCTGTATCAGGCACTTGCTTAACGGCTAGATGGTAGCCACTACACGTTAATACTGACAACAGGCGCCATATGTCAATGTTGGAGTAATTAATTAGAGTTTTTTTTTTTTTATAGTTTTTTTTAGTTAGCAATTGAACATGATATCAGGGTGACGTGTAGATGTTGGTGTCAACAGTTTGTGACGACAATAGAAACTGGCTCCAACTAGACAGCCGGCACACCATCACACGCTGCCGAGAACAATTTCAAAATAAGAGTACCAAGGCAGTGATGTCCAAAAGATGTTGGCCTTCTCATCACATTACCGTAAGTGTTGCTGCGACTTGCTTGATTATCTTCTGGTGCTCGCCAAATAAACGCATACTCGAGGCAGAATGAAAAAATCTTTGAACATTTTTTTAACGACCCAGTGTGTAGTCCATAGTGACATCTAGTGGTCCAAGAATAGCATTAGAAGCACGCAGGAGCACACACTACGGCGTGAGCAAACGAGCATCTCGGCCAGCGACGGCGACTTGGCAGCCGTTGTGAAGCCTGGCGAGTGACACCGAAAGACCGAACGAGACGGAATTAGCAGGAGCAGCTAGCAGGAGCAGCTAGCAGGAGCATCTAACAAGAGCGGCTAGTGGGAGTTAGTCGGAACCATAGGGTGAAGTGGCTAACAAGAACGGCTAGCGAGAGGAGCTTGTAAAAAAAAAAAAAAAGCTAGTAAAAGCTTGCGAGAGTAAAGCAGAAAGTGACAACCAACGGGCCTGAATCACAGGAGTTAGTGACGACCACCCGCAGGCCCCAGTAAGCGACAGTCAACCCATTGGGTCAGACACTCGATGCAAGCACCACCCGGGCGAATGCTGCATTCGAGGATGATCTGAAGTCGGATATCCAAGTTGTTTTTTCCCAATTCCGACCTGAAAGTGTTTGAAGCTAAAGTAAACAACCAAAATGGCGGATAGTAATAAATAGTTTTATTTATTTATTTATCAAAACACATTTTTACCTCCAGCAAACTTGCCTTCACACAATTTTGCTTCATTTATTGTTTTTATCTTATTTCACACAGTTCAGTAGTTAATCGTATAATTTCATGCAGGGAGATAGCGGCATACTGTCACGCATGTTGTGTTACGTGACGTTAAATAAAATATTTATGAATGAAGAAAGCACGGGCTGTTTCCAAAGGGGTCACCATTGTAGAGTGACGTTACATTGTAGTCCGTCGGTGAAGTCGGGGTACTTTTTTCCCCCCGACTTCACAAGTGAAATTTCCGAGTTTAAGGGGGCGTTCCGGTACACACTTCCTGGTTTGAAGTCGGAAAGGTCAGACTTCCGACCATCCCCGAATGCAGCATAACTACATTCGGGAAGTTGTCCTTTGGGCATCTGTAGCAGGAAGATGGCAGCGTAATATGGGAGCTCTCGCAAGGTGAGACTACAGCCATGTAATATAATTAGTGATTACTAGACTCAGGATTGTAGGCTTTATATATAAAAAAATACGTTTATGTGATGCAACATATTTTTTTTGCATACTACTGACATAAAGAATAGTTTTTTTTATAAAGGAATTAATTATTAGTTCACCACTAGATAGCGCTCAAGGGCTCGTTCACCCCTTATTATAATTGTACTGTGCACTGGCTATATTTGACATTGTACTTAAAATACACTAGCGTAATCTCACAATCTCCGATGTAGTTTATCCTAAAGGATTTTGATGGGCTTGAGGTCAGGGCCCTTAAAGAGTAAGTTAACCCATTTTTTTAACTTTACAGTATTATGTTGTATTTGCCCCTTATAGTCCAAATACAGCATTCTGATTAATATTGTGTTTGCGGAATGCAAGTTAAGCAGCAAAATACACCCGTTTTTGTCCATCTCAGGGGGTGGCCATTTCCTTGATTTTGCTGCTTTATTCATATTCCACAAACACAATATGAATCAGTATCCCGTGTTTTGACTAACTATGGGGTACATGCCACGGACTTCCGACTTCCGTAAGTCACACACCTACGCTGTCTCCGGTTACTGTTGCGACATTTAGGCTGTGTCCCAATACTCGCACTTCCACCCTTGTGCCCCTCAATTGCACGTTCCCGTTGATGGGTGCGAGTGTGTTGGGTGTCTTAGTTCTCTGAAATTCTTCATAGACAGACACACTACACACTCAACAGGCACAAGGGTTGAAGTGCAAGTATTGGGACGCGGCCTTTATGTCACAAACAGTAACCGGAAACAGCGTAGGTGTATGACATACGGAAGTCGGAAGTCCCGCCTCCTCCGTGGCATATTGTCAAGAACATTTATGGGTTGACTTGCCGTTTAAGTGATTCCATACTTAGCCCCGCCCCTTGATGGATGATTGCTTGATTGCAAGGCGTGTCTCAATAATTTTGTCTAAGCAACAGTTATGTTGGTGGGAATACACTTTTAGGAGCAAATTAAATAATTAAATAAACTCAAATTAATCATCTTTGTTTTACATGTTGTTTCCATAAAAGTGACTAATTTAATGATTTCATGAGTGGAAACGGACTGGTTAACTGATGACAGTTCCTGCTTGCCACAAACTCCTCAAGATAGCACATTTTGCACTTTATAGCTCTGTCTTTTGAAACATAGACATTTGAGTTCAATTCTTACTCACCGCTGCTTCGGAGAGAGTGCACATCATATGCTGTGATTAGTCACCTTTTGTGGGTAGATAGGTGTACAGTACCCGACACCACAGTTTATTTTAGGCACTTCCGAGAGGTCCTGCAGCTGCATTGCGTGTCTCTTCACACTAATAACAACTCATTTTTTTCTGGACTTGTGATGGTATTTTAGATGCTTTTGTGTTAAATAAAAATAAAATAAAAATAAAATATTTATTTGCTGTCGTGTTTAGTTGTTGTGTTTTGTACTTCAGGGCCACCATACCATATCCTTGATGGGGGAAATTGACAGTCACATAATTAGAACTGATCTTCTTATACATTTCAATGGCGTGGCAGACGCTTTCTCTCTGAAAGTTATAAATTCCTATTTTGATGCATGCAGTATTGAAAAGCACAGATGTTGCCCGGAGGATTTGCGCTGTGTGAATGTAGCTTGTTTTCCCATAAAACTAATTCTGTGCTTCCCAATTCTTTTCCGTTACGCCCCCAAGGAAAACATTTCGCACCCCCACAACTCTCCGCTGTTATAGTGATTGGTCTAAAATTTTGTTGTAAGTACTGTATACATCTGCATAATATTGTATCCTTATTTACATCAAAGAAAAACAAAAAAGCAAGGAATATAGATAAAGTTGCACAAGGAATAACTTTATTAACATATTTTTGTCTCTCTCCGACTTTCTTTTCATCCCTGTTAAGCGTTTGTTCACTATACTTCATATCTCTCGCTCTAGGTTGTATGTGCCCATGCTCGGTGCAAAAAAACAAAACAAAAAAAACCTTAGCACTAATACTCCTTGAGCACACTCTGACAATGAGTGTCACTGCCATCTACTGTAGTGCATGTGCAATTACACTTTTTTCTAAAATGTAACAAAAAAAAGCATATTCCTGGGAACATGTTTTTTTTTAACATACTAGAACATAAAAGTGTAATTGCACATCCATTATAGTAGGTGGCAGTGGTGCTGTCATTGTCAGAGAGTGTGCAAGATAAATTAACTCCTCTGCAGAGGTGTACGGAAAAACAATAATATAGACAAATTATACCACAATTGTGACGGAGAGTTGCGGATAGGGGTGTTAGAAAAAATTGATTCTGCAAAATATATCGCGATATTACAGCGCGCAATACTCGAATCGATTCGATATGCGGCCGAATCGATTTTTAAACATCCATTTTTTGTGGGAATATTCAACAAAACGTCTTACTTAGGGTTAGGATTCACATATTATGCATGGAAGAATGTTAAATTAATGGAACATTAAGCCTTATTATTTTAATTCAGTGCTGTTCAAACCTGTTTGCAGTGGCTCTGTCATAAGCCTGAATTTTCAGATAAATAAATACATTTTCATACAAATCTTACAGTGTACATGTACAAGTTTACTGAGTTTGAGTTTAAAAAAAATCGCAATAATCAATTTATAGATTCGTATCGGGATTAATCGGCATCGAATCGAATCGTGACCTATGAATTGTGATACGAATTGAATCGCCAGGTTACGGAGATGCAAAATATTTTCTTCTTCCTGGAATGAGATACACATGAATTGAGCAAGACTGGTCTATTGTGATGTGATTAATCATCAATATATCCCAAGCATTGATAATTCTTAATAATTTGGGTTTATTTTATTCCCATTACTAATCTTGAAGAAAAGTTTGAATCTGTTTATTGTTGGTAATGGAAGCCATTATTATGTTAGCATTTTTGTTGTTGTTGTGAGCAAAAGACATTCTATTGTAACTCATCATTATTTCTGAGGTTCTGCAAAGATTTGTGTAAGGTTGTTGTGTTCCAATTATATATATAAAAAAAATGGGGGTGGGGGGGTGAAGTAGGATGTGGGGTGAGTTTAATGTTTTTATTATTTTTAAATTTTTTAAATGATAGTTAAAGCTCACGTAAAACATACCCATCGGACATTGTGACACTGAGCCAGGTCTTGAGTCGTTGTGAGAAATATAAGATATTCAGAGGATCTTGGTAATCTCCACACTCCTTAGGGGGATTAGGGGCACTCAAAATCAGATTTGATTATACATGGGAGGAAGAAGGGGGAGATTAATTCACAAATCCAGTTACATAGATTGAAGTTCACTGTCTTTGTTTGAATATTATTTTTACTAACTTTTGGAAGCAATGTATTCTGCTACGGTACTGTAATGTGAGATATATACAATGATGGGCTACAGTAATGATGCATTTTCACACTGAAGCACAAAATGCACCTCCTTCCAGCAGCCTTTCAGAAATCCCTTTATTCGCGTAGGCTGGAGTGACCTTTACTGACTCCAGAATCCCATTTCTTCTTCCTATATCTACACTATATAGACATGGAGGACATCTAGGCAGACACCTCACACGGAAGCAAGATTAAGATGTGAAGCAAAGGTTAAGGCTAAGACTCTAAAGCTACATAAGCCAGGGTGATGTGAGTGTAGATTTCCTGAATGCTATGCATCTCATGTGTGTTAAAAACAGTCACTCTGGGAATGCAAGGAATACAACCCCCCCCCCCCCCCCCCCAACATTCGGCATGTTCTTTTCCATAATCACGACATCCATCATCTACAGGTGAATTATAAGACATTTTTATTTTTAGATGAACTAAGATACAATAACACAAAACATAAAAACACCTCACACATCTGACTAAAGTATGAAATCTTCTCACGCAGTGTAAAAAGTTCACCTCTGTAAAATGTCAAAACAACAAAACACTCTGCGCTTCTATTGTCAACAAGTGACGATGCGTCTCTTGAGTGCAAATGTATCCTTCAGCAAAGTACCTTTTTTCCTCCCATCGTTTTCTTCTCACATTCTTCTTCTATCAAGTGTGGTCCGTTTTTAATTGTAAGTCAAAGATAAGGAACACATGCTGATTATTTGCTCCTCGCTGAAGTGAGGTCCCGTGAGGCACGGCGCCACCCAAAGACAGAATTAAATGTCTTTCTGACCTTCAAAAAGGCTCAGTAGCTTCCCTGTTGAAATAGTCAAAAGTATTTACATATTTTGACTATCTTTAAAGAATATTTTGAAGTTACAGTGGCATGGTGGATGAGGGGTTATTGCATTTTCATTACAGTGCTGAGGTTAGGGGGTTTTGGACCTGGGCTCTGGTCTTCCTTTGAGGAGTTTGCATATTCTCCCCATCCTTGTGTTTTTTCCCTAATAAATGATTTAATATAATATAAATATTCTATCTATTTCAAGTAGGATCTTTGTCAAATTCCTCTTGTTACCGGAGAGAGCAAATTGTAGTAAACAAAGTGTTTGTTTTTGTCACGTCTGCCGATAATTCTCCCCCCCGGAGACGACTTTGCGCAAACATCTTGAACGGGTTTGCTCTAAGTGTGATAGTGCTAATCAACACCCGGAGTTATGTGCAATCTACATCTTGTCTTTACAAGTCACCTCTCCCATTGCGGCAGGCAGAAAGAGCGTGTTTGATAAATTGAAATAAAGATCACATGAAGCACCACATTGCACTTTCCGTTTGAAGAGGATACGCGGGATGAGTTTCAGTCAAGGCTTTTAGTGTGACTTGCGTGGTGTCCTCGATGCAATGGTGAGTGAATTAATTAACAAGGCAAATATTGATCATTTGCTGTTCGTTGCCTTTGCTCCCTTTTAAAGGCAGTCCACATAGTGAGAGGGAAGGTAAATGTGGCAGAAGGAAAGGCCGGTGCATTGTGTAACCCTATCACCAACGCCTTATGAAATATTAAACACTTTATAAGGAATCGAATAAATATTTAAATATTAAATAGCCTAAATCATTTTTCAGATGAGGAAAGCGGTTTTGTTTGTTTGTTTGAGTGGAGAGCAGCATGCAGGCTGCTTTGATATACTTCCAAGATCATCTTTTGTTCAGCGAACAAACTGTATGATTAGATATGCAGATTTGATTAATTACTCGTATTACTTTTGCTGTATTTATTGTTGTCATAAAAGTAACGTTTGTCGTGTGCAGTGTTGACTGGTCGATATATTCTGATACAGTTACTAGTAACTAGTTAAAAATAGACCAAATACCAAATACATATCCAAATACCATACATTCTAAAAAGAGAATTGTTGAACCGGTTTAAGATTACAAATTGAACTGTTGACCAACTTAAAAAATTCATTTCAATCGGTAACACATGATTGAATTAAGTTAGTCCAAAGTGAATATATTAGGTTTAATTAATGATACTTTCATTAAACTTAATACTTTGGATTGGAGTCACTTCGGATTAAATTAATTCAGATGAATATATTAAGTTTAATGAACTCATAATTAATTAAACTTAATATATTCACTTTGGACTAACTTAATTCATTTGAGTGTTACCGATTGAAGTAAATTTTTTAAGTTGGTCAACAGTTCAATTTGTAATCTTAAATTGGTTCAACAATTCTCCTTTAAGAGTGCAATATAAAAGTAATGTAACTTGACTATTTTAAATTATTTTTGGATTACCCCAATACTAAATATGATAATGAAGACAAAATAAATTAAATATCGCTACAATATATATTTGTCTGGTCTAGGCTGTCCCTGAACGCCACACCTCATTTGGATGGATGGATGAGCGTGCGCGCACACACACACAACCATAACTATGAAACGTTGAGGATGACGATATGTGATAACGTCGTCCACTGCGAAAAAACACTTTTATCCTAGTGACAAGTTTAGCCAATTTTATTGCTATTATTATGTTTAACTAGTAAATCTGTAGGTGGTTTATGGTAGAAGAGTAACATTTGACTTATGTTAGCGCCGGTGCAGCGGGCTACCAACTAGCTCTGCCGTAGGCTACATAGTAGCCCCCCCACCCCCCAGACCACTACAAGTAATACAAATAAATAGCATAAGTACAGTGCAATACAACTGTTTAGTGCAATTTGTCCTGACATTATTAACTACAAAATGTTTTCAAATTATGTACAATATATTTGTGTAAGATACATATAAAAAGTAATAAAAATAATGAGGTCAATGACGGACGCCCATTTTGTTAACAATTGACGGGAAATTTATTTTTAGAGACAATTCTGATTGAGTGACATACATGCCTCTACCCTGGGTCCGTTTCTCCTCCTCCTTCTTTCACCGCTTTCTTAATGCAGTACCTGAGGGCTTGGACCTTTTCATTGTAAAGGTTTTTTGATGTATAGACATTAGACAACAACATAAGCGAGCCATCCATCTATCAATAGCGCTAACACGCTGAGATGATGTGCCACCCCTCCCCCTACCTTTCACTGTAAACAGCAGCAGCAGGTCAGATTCAGGGTGCCAGGTCATGATCTCATATTTATTTGGACTAGAAGTCATGAAAAAATTATTATTATATAAAATATATATGCTGTATAATATAACATATATAAATAATGCAATGTAATAATGTAAAATAAATAAAATATATATGCCCTATAACATTTTGTAGCATCCTCGGATGAAATAAAGGTGGTGTCTCCAACTGATGGTTCACAACTTTTACTAAACCTTCCTTTGTGTGAACGCACTGTAAGAGCTACAATACAAATAAACAAAAATTGCCATTAATAACTCAAACGGTATGTTTTGTGTATCCTTTTACCGTATTTAAGACATATACTTGGGTGACCATATTCCCATTTCCAAAAAAAAAGGACATTTGCCCCGGTCTTGAAATTGTGGTACCAGTCGCAGTTACACAGTGTACTTCACCTCCTATTAGACACCCACTGCCAACCGGACATTTTCATGCCCCAACAGGACGTAAGAACATGGACAGTCCTGTCTAAAGAGGGCACATTTGGTCACCCTAGCATATACTATAAATGAATTGCCTTAAATTATTACCTTTTATAGCCTTGACAATCTCCTGAGTACAATTTATATTGTAAATAAACATTTTAACCTTACTTGTTGCCTTTATAAATACCCTAAAACAAAAATAAACCATACGAAAATACAGATCCTTAGTCAATAAAACGGAATCTTGAGGAATAGCATCGCTAAATATTTACCAACGAGCGTTAGCACACTCCAGTGAACGAAATCGGTAACGTTTACTATGCAGTAAATTACACAATGAACATGAAATATAGCAACGTTAGTTAAACAATGAAACATTGCTCCAATACGAACCTCGTTCCCTTCTCAGCCAGGTGCTAAAGAATCGTTCACTGAATTCGTTTTAAACTTCAGTTTTCTCAGATTTCCTGTGGCGCGCACACGTCTTCTCTGCACTTGGAAGACGGCGCTACTAATGGCACTTATGGCAGTACGTCGGTTACTTTCGTCATTTCCTACCGGTTTATGACCTTTTCCTGTATCCTTCAAAATAAATATGATAATAGAACAATAAAACAACGCAATTCGGCAATACAAAAATGCAAAAACTAAAATAATAGCAGGGTCATTTACATATTTTATTTTAGAAAACCTGAGGGGGGAAAATATTTTTTATCTTTTTGTTTTGTTTTTGCCCTGCAATTTGGCCCCCTCTCTACTAGATGGCACCCTAGGCGACCGCCTAGTTTGCCTATGCCCTGCGTATTATGACAATTTATCCAATTGTTGCGCTTGAGGGCTCAAATAAACAACCGGGCCGGTGGTATCAGTCTGTCCACATGGAAATTGTAATCTAGCAACAATTGGCCATTTTTAATAAATGTAGCCTACCTGTAATTTGACGTTTTAGTTTTTCGTAAATGTAAGGGAATACATCCTGAACACGTAATGCCTGTACATGTCATGTATACCGTTACTCTCCAATTGTGTACTTCAGACTTTTGCATTGACTTCAGTGAGGCACTGTTTTGTGAAGTCAAGCTCAGAAAAGCTTTTCATTTAGTCTCTCTTGGCTTAGAAAACATGTTGTTGAGCCAGCATGCTTTCTTCTCTCACTTACCGGTGCAGAATGTGTTGACTGATGGTTTTTTTCCCATTATGTCTTCAAACATTTTTCACTTCTTTTCCATCCATGTGTCATCTCTTTGAACGTCCATGCAGTATTTAAAAACAAAAAACAAAAAACTAACACTTGAGTGCAAGGCCGTGGCTAATCTGGAGAACCGGGTGAATTCCTGGTGGGCCAGGCTGCTTTATGAAGTGCTGGAGGCACAAAATAGCACATTAACTCATTCACTGCCATTGACGGCTATAAACGTAAAAAAATCATTTTTAACTATTTCTAGTTTAACATTTTTTCCCACTTTTGTTAACAAAAGTATAAAAACCTAGACATTTTTTTTGTATTAGAACAGCTATAAAATGTGTGATTAATTGTGAGTTAACTAGTGAGGTCATGCAATTAATTGTTTAAAAATTATAATCGCAGACGCCCCTAATTTTTTATAAATTTTTCCTTAAAAAACCCCATTAAAAATAAAAAATAAAAAATAAAAATTACTTTTTAAAGAAAAGGTTATTCAAAATTAGGGGCATCAGGTGATTAAAATTTGTAATCATTATTAATCGCATGACTTCACTAGTTACCTCACAATTAATCACAAATTTTATATCTGTTGTAAATGTATAAAAAAATATATAGGTTTTCATACTCTTGTTAACAAAAATGGAAAAATACTGTTAAACTAATAAAAATCGTTAAAATTGAATTTTTGACGTCTATAGCTGTCAATGGCAGTGAATGAGTTAAATAATGTCACAACTGTTAATTGTAACTGCAGTGAACCGTTGATGGGTAACACAACAATTGCTATTCCTAACTAAACCGCATGAAGCAGCTTTTTGAATATTTACTAATTATATCTGAAATCCCCACCATGTAGCGCTCGTATCTCAAGTATGTGCTTGAAAGTCAAAGCGAAAAGTCGTAAGTCGGGTCGCTCAAACCTCAAGGCGCCACTGCATAACAAGTTAATTACAGGTAAAACCTTTCATTGCATTTCTGCCATCAGTGCCGTGTTGCGTGTGATAACAGCTAGGAATTTTGCAACTCGATGATCAAGTTATTAAAGCCGCAGTCTACACATTTAAAGCTCATAAGATGACTGATCAATCAGGCACCTCACAGAGCATTTTCTTCACCGGGCCTATGAGCAGTGAGCTGCAATGTGAAGAGGAATATGCCAGGCTGGAGCACAAGATGGGAGAGACTGCGATTGTTAAGATTAAGAATGTGCAGTGGACAGAACCAAGATTCATGTAAATATTTATTTTCTGCCAGTCATTGTGCCGCAAATAAAAAGGCAACAAAAGAAGGCCTCATAAAACATCAATTGTTATTGACCATCATCGTTTGACCCAGCCTTTATCCCTTGTGCAAAAAATGGAGAACTTAGTGACATTTGGTACTATCAATAGGTGAAGATGAAAGTGTCAGGGCAGTATTGCATGGTTCTTTATTGATCCAGTTGGATTGTGGTCATCATCTTTAGATAGCTGATATTAGCACAAGGAGGAGAAGCCTAAACTCTTCTCCAGCAGTGTGCGCGCATTTGTGTGTGTGTGTCCGTATTAGCATAGTCCATAATTCACTTTGCCTTGACTATTATTGGTTTCTACTGTATATAAAGCATTTGCGACCATCATCGTGTACCCTCTATGCACAAACTAAAAGCTGTTTCCCAAATTTTACCTTGACAGGAAAGGTAATCAAATAGGGTAATATCACCACTCTTAGTATGATAGAGTTCAGCTCTGCACCACTCAAAACTACAATCACAATAAAAAAACAACATTAAGTATACATATTTTAATGATATTAATATTTTATAATAAATTAACACCTCTTACAACACCCATCAATCTCATTAAAATTTGCCCTTGCACCCATGGGCCAGGTGAGTGCTGTATACAGCTGAGCATATGGCATTTGATTTCTAGATTCTGTTTCTGTTTGACATTACGTAAATTGGAGACATTTTATCAAAACAAGATTTACAAATGCGGCAGGCATAAATATCTTACAGAAAGAATTTTTGGGAATGAAGAAAAAGTGTCAATATTTAATTATGTGTTTTGTTTTTGGCTGTCGGCCACATTGTGATTTGTATCTTTACAAGGAAGTACATCATGTGCTGGAAAGAGACTAGTCAAGCTTTCCAATGGGTGTTTTTTTTTTTTCCTCCTCACAATGTCTCTAAATGTGAAGTACTTTGTTTTGCTGTTGCCTGAAAACTCACAAGAGGTAATCTGCAGTATGACATGTGCAACCTTTCTTTTGGTTTCTGCCAGTGATAACCATAAGGTCACCCGATCTTTGTGTACAATTTCAATTTCCTTTTTAAGTATGTTGTTTGGAAAAAATACTGCGCGCTGACTCCTTGCAAAGCTGCGCTTTGGTAATCACTCAACTCAACTGAATAATGGAGGCTGAGTTCAAAAACGATATAGCCTTGCAGAGTTCATCTTTTGCAGAGATGTACTGTGGAGGAGGTAGATTGCGTGATCAGCTGAAGGAAATGACAAACAACCTGCAGTGGCAACCCAACTTCATTACCAAGCCCTCAGAAACACAATTTTTTTGATATTGCGTTAGTCCTCAACCCCTTCATGCACTCACGTACCACACTCTTTAACTGCAGACATTTGAAGCATGTTTGCCATCTCCAATAACATTTTGACATTTTTACAGCAATTTGTGCTGACATTGGGCAAGGTGCATCTTGGAGCCTGGGCTAGACTTCAGTCAATTTAACTTATAATGACTAGCTATGTTTTGTATCAATTCCGAATGAATGTCACTGTATGTTTTCAAAATATGCAATAAAGAAATAAATAATTAAATAAATAAAATGCATCTGACCCCTGGGATGTGGTTCAGTTAGTTCACCATTTGCATACTTTGACGATGGTGCTTGACTGAAAGGAATAATAATAATAATAATACATTTAATTTTGCAATGCACTTTACATTTCAAAAGGGAACTTAAAGTGCTACAGGGAAAAGTTCAAACAAATTACAGTAAATAAAACTATGAAAAAAACATAAAATCTAGCAAAAAATAATAATAATACAAATAAAAAATTAGTAGCCCTTTAAAAAAAATTAAAAGAGGGCTCAAGACCTTTGTCTTGAGGCCTTTAAAAAAAACCTTTCACAGGAAAGAACATATTCTCATAAAACAAGCTATGTCCTTTGTTCAACTGAACCCAATAGAAAGAAATGGAAAACAAGAGGCACTTGTTCAGAGAAAGAGATCTTTTAATGCAGTAAAATCTGAAAGCAGCAACACTTGTTGTGTGCGCTATATAAGAGACTAGACTAACCGAATAAGCACTCACTCTCTCTCCATCAATGTTTCACTGGCATAAGCTCTTTCAAATAAGCTCCTGTCCTAAACTTGCATTTGAACATGTGATATAATTTACAAACCCAATTCCCAAAAAGTTGGGACACTATAAAAATTGTGAATAAAAACTGAATGCAATTATGTGGAAGTGCCAAATTTTATTATTTTATTCAGAATAGAACATAGAGAACAGGTCGAAAGTTTAAACTGAGAAAATGTATCATTTTAAGGGGAAACTATGTTGATTTTAAATTCCATGGTGTCAACAAATCTCCAAAAAGTTGGGACACGGCCATTTTCACCACTGTGAGGCATCCCCTCTTCTTCTTACAACAGTCTGCAAACGTCTGGGGATCGAGGAGACAAGTTTCTCAAGTTTCGAAATAGGAACGCTGTCCCATTCTTGTCTAACACGCGTCTCTCCAACTGTTCAACTGTCTTGGGCTTTCTTTCTTGCACCTTCCCCTTTATGATGCACCAAATGTGCTCTAGAAGTAAAAGAAGTGGACTGCAGGCTGGCCATTTCAATACCCGCATCCTTTTCCTACGCAGCCTTGATGTTGTAATTGGTGCTGCATGTGGTCTGGCATTATGGTGTTGAGAAATGCAAGATCTTCTCTGAAAGTGATGATGCTTGGATGGGAGCATATGTTGTTCTCCAATCTGAATATACCTTTCTGCATTGACGATGCCTTTCCAGATGTGGAAGCTGCCCATGCCACACGCACTCATGCAACCCTTTACCATCACAGATGCGGGCTTATCAACTGAGTGCTGATAACAACTTGGGTTGTCCTTGTCCACTTTAGTCAGTATGGTAAAGCGCCCCAGTTTTCCACAAAGAACTTCCAATCGTGATTCGTCTGACCACAAAACAGGTTTCCACTTTGCCACACTCTATTTTAAATGACCCTGGACCAGAGAAACGCCTGCGCTTCTTGGTCTGCTTTAGAAATGGCTTCTTCTTTGTACTGTCGAGTTTCATCAGGCAACGGCGGCTGGCACGGTGGATTGTGTTCACCCACAATGTTTTCTGGAAGTATTGTTGAGTCCTTTCTGTGATTTCCCTTACAGTAAGCATTCTTGTTGGCGGCGCAGTGCCGTATAAGGGGCGGGAAGATCATGGGCATCCAGTATGATTTTTCGGCCTTGACCCTTACACAGAGCAAGCAAGCATATGTATGAATTAAACGCCGGGGTGAGCGTTCCGCCTCAATATTAATTTATGAGCAGTAGCCGAAAGCTAGCGTCTTGAGGCTAACCTGGTCGATGCTATCTCAATTCAGAGGCGAGGAATAATGGCAACGGCACAAAGTGTTAGCGGAAAGCAGTATCGTGATCTCCGTATGGTGTGTGCGCTAGCGAGAGAAGAGGTCGCGGAAGACAACACAAAGGCAAGTGTGTGCGTGTAGAAGCTCCGCGCTAGCTTACAGCGATCGAACTTCTTATTCTGCAACTGAAGTGTCGTAGCAAATTGTTTGCTGCTGAAATGCAAATAAAGCCTCCGTTGAATAAGCAACACGGCGCCCAGTTCCTTTACATGATAAATGAATTTATTTCACATGACCGAGACGAGAGCTGCGTTATCAGCAGCGACCCAAATCAATTGAGGTTGACGAGTGATGACACTCGAAAAAGTTCACAAAAGTAAAGCTTCACCTCATTTATTTCTTAATCATGACTGTAGTAATATGTGTTAAAAATGTGGACTGTAGCTAATGGTGAATCTGAGTGATAATAAACTTTGTTTTTTATTTTGATAAATTAAATTCATTTATTTATTTATTCGGCGTTTCGGTTTTCGGCCAAGCGTTTCTCATTTTCGGTTATCGGTTTTGGCCCAAAAATGTCATTGTGGTGCATCCCTAAGAAGAACTCATATACTGTACTGTACATACAGTATGTATCTCTCAAATGCAGCTAATGCTTGTACCCAATTCACTGATCAACTAAACAAAAACAATGGTATGTTGAGGAAGAGGGTACTGTAATAATCTAAAGCCAGCTATACGCATACCAACATTTAATATCTTAACCATTTTTTTCAAATGTAAAAGACCTCACACATGATGGAAAACAGCCCTTTGGGTGCCCTAAGCTTGGGGGCATTTCTCATGCAACGATAATAGTTTGCATGGCTTAAAGACCCAACCCCAACCTTGTTTTGTTGCGCCACAGACTGGTTCAAACAAGTTTTCGCACAGTCACAATACATGGGTTCTTTATGCCTTTAAATGAAAACAAATGTAGCAATGTCACATCCAATGCATGCGCGACGAGTGATACACAGGCAAATGGGGCCCCACACCTACGCACTATGCGTACTCTGCGTAGAGGGCATGGCGGCCCTGATGGAAAAAACTGTAATCGTAATAATCCTTTCTGCTGTTATAGTGTGTGGTGTGCTTAAATTGACCAGCGCAGCACACTACACACTATTTTCATAGACAGCGCACATGAATTTGGTGTAAAAACTGGCGCATCTTAATTTTTGTGCAGAGTCAAGTCTAGTTGACCGTGTTTGGGAATTTGGCAAACTGCACTATGCTCAGCGTTCCAAACCAAAAGCATTTTATTTTACATGCCGGAGCACCTAACAATCTGGTGACAGAAAATGCATGATACTTTAGACCAGGTGATACCAGGTCTAAGTTGTGGCGCAGGTGCTGTAGTGATTTTCGTGAATTTGATCAAGGCGCAGGCTGACAGGTTCTGTGCTGCACTGATATGGGTGGTTGATGACATCGTATTTTAGTGGCGTTCAACACACCTGAAGCTTATAAGCAAGCTCTGCATTAGCCCGATAATAATCCTGTTAATTGGAACAGGTGTGTTGGAGCAGGGAAACACCCAAAACCTGCAGGACTCCGGCCCTCGAGGACGGAGTTTGGACACCACTGTCGTGTTTCATTCATAAAAATGACAACAACTGTCGAACCTTCTGAAACTAATCTTCAAGTGCCCGCTTCACAGCAATTTATATTTACGTTATCCGCAAGAGGAGGTCTGCTTGCGGGTCCTCATAAATGCCTGTTTTGCCCGCTTTGACCTTCTGTATAGACTGTGAGCCTATTTCTGCTTCCACAATGTTTAAAAACTGTGCGCCTCTGCTGTGCTGGATTTAAAGTGAATGAGTACAAACAGACGCCTTTCATCAAAAACATCAGGAACTGTTGCTTGAAAGCCACACACCTCATCTTGTACTTTCTGTTTTCCTTGCAGGAATTTCTACTACATCACCATGCTACGTGACCCCGTGTCACGCTACCTCAGTGAGTGGAAGCACGTACAGCGCGGCGCCACCTGGAAAACCGCCCTCCACATGTGCGACGGCCGCCCGCCCACTCAGGACGAACTTCCGGCCTGCTACAGCGGCGAGGACTGGACCGGCGTGACCCTGGCAGACTTCATGAATTGCCCATCCAACCTGGCCAACAACCGGCAGGTGCGCATGCTGGCTGACCTCAGCCTCGTCGGCTGCTACAACATGTCGTCCATGAACGAGCTGGAACGAGGCCGCGTGCTGCTCGCCAGCGCCAAGGCCAACCTGCGTAACATGGCCTTCTACGGCCTGACAGAGTACCAGCGAAAGACGCAGCACTTATTCGAGCGGACGTTCAACCTGCGTTTCATTCGGCCCTTCACGCAAATCAATAGCACGCGCGCTGCTAGCGTAGGAATCAACAAGAAAGTGCAGTGGCGCATCGAGGGGCTGAACGCCCTCGACGTGGAGCTCTACGAGTACGCCAAGGAGCTTTTCCTTCAGCGCTATCAGTACAACCGCCAAAAGCAGCATCAAGAGGAGCGTCTGCGGCGGCGGCAGGAGAGGCAACGTCTGCACAGGACCTACCTGGCAGAGTTGCTGAGATTAGGAGGAGACGAGGAAGAGGACGAGCAGGAGGAGGACATGAAGGTGCTTGCCACTACGGAGGACTATAACAGTCAGGTGGTGCGATGGTGAGGAGGAAACAACATGAACCAAAACCGACTGCTGTTCCATTCTCCTCTGTTTGCTGTCAATCTGCCAAATTCTGTCATCCCCTTTGTTGGCTGGCCGAAAAGGTGTCTTAATATTTATGATGGATGTATTTGTAACATTTTGTATGCGTTGTTTCTTATGGCTATTTTCGACTCCGCAGTTGTAAAATGCATTTAACGTTCATGAGCAAAGCAGAATGTTTCATAGATTTGGCTAAAATTGCAACGTCTGCAAAATCGGACGAAGCAGTTTTGGAAAATTCTTAGAACAATAAATGGGCTTTAAGGATCTTCTGTGTAATGTTCTAGCGCTGTGTTGACCATTAAATTATTGTGCTTACTTTGTGGCTAGGTCAGAAAATCAAAGCACAAACTTGGCTGTAGTTTTTCTTTTCTCCTACTCATTGACCTCCACTGAGGAAATGCAACCAAGGCTATTCCGTAGCGGAAATTGTGTCAATAAATATATACAGCATCTTGTGGTGTCAATTTGTTCTTGATCAGCTTTTTGCTGGTCCATGTGATTTCCGTTCCCCACATATAGAATCACTCAGCTAGGCTGGGAAAATAGCTCCACAGCTGCAAGATGGCCACTGATTTGCATTGTCATTCATTGGGCCTTTATATCTCATTCTTAACCTGCACTCATCATTCTCCAACTTGTGGACATGTGGACTACTCTAAATTAATTGATGCCTATGACAGGGTCAGCCCATCTGCCTGGCAATCAAGAGGTTGTGGGTTCAGGCCCACCTGTGATGGGGTTTGCCTTGTCTCCCTCTGCTTGAATATGTTTTCTCCGGATACTCTGACTTCCTTCCGCAAAATATGCACATTAGGTCCATTGAAGACAGCAGCCTCCTGCCCCAAATCAGTTGGGACAGGCAACTCCTAAACCACTTTAGATCAGCGCGGTATTACTAAAGTCACAACTCCCGTTGCATGTCGCCAAACTTTCGGCCTGATGGTCGAACAAAAGGAGCCACCGGGAGACAGAGGGTCGCACTGCAGTATTGGTTTATTATTATTTTTGACACACTTTTATAACCGCTGTGGCACATGCTTGTCTTTTCCCATGGACTTGTAGAAACAATCCCAAACACAGCCTTGCCAGCGCTTCCGCGGAGCGAGCGAGAGAGAGCGTGCACGCACCTGACTTACAAACTTTACGTTTCGGTCCCGAAGTCCCGATCATTATTTCACTCTACAGGAAAATAGGGGCAACATCCATTGTGCCATAGTAGTGCCTCCTGTCCATTATACAATTCTTAAAACATGTGTGGGTGAAAAATATGGTTATTTTAACACTCCAATTTGCGTCAATATTGCAACGTGCACCTTTAATATCAATTATCAATTATCAATTTTATTTTTGGAGCTTGGGAACGGATTAATTGCATTTCCATTATTTCCTATGGGAAAAAATGTTTCAGAGGTTGAACAATTCGCAGGAACGAATTATGTTCAAAGGTACCACTGTATTATAAATATTTGATAAAAGCATTTCTGGTTGTTGAGTGAACCTAACAAAAGTGCCCCCCCCCCCCCCTCCCCACACACACACATATATACATTAGTGCTGTCAAATTATTGAAAAAATAACAACTAATGAATCACAATTAATCAAATTTTTATAATTCTGCTACTTTTTTTTTCTTCAAAGCTTAAACGGTATTTACTGGAATTATTGCAAACTCGTCAAATAGAAAGAATCAGACTGTTCTAGTATCTTTATTTGATCCTTGAATAGAATTCTTCAGTAAAATCCATCTGTTAGTCAAAACGATCAAAATGGACTCAGTTTTACAGGCCATCTTTTTTCTGAGAAACAATTCTCAGAACTTCTCGCTTCCAGGTTTAGTTCTGCTCTGGAAGGAACTTGAGCAGGGAATTTTGCTCTGAGATTATACGGCAATGGCGTACAAATACATTTGAATGAAGTGCACAAATTACTTTACAGTGACAAGTAAAGTGTTTATTTTATTTTACATTTACTTCTTAAGATTAATGGTGGTACATTTGTTTTGCACCTAATGTCACAAAGTTGCTGCAACCCCCCCCCCCCCCCCCCCCCCACACACACCTGTGGAAGCATAAACTTTTGGTAATCAGAATGAAACATTCGAAAACACATTGGTGAAATCGCAAATGATAGAAGAATGTATCTATATGTCACCTATTAAAATGATGTGGCGTCTTCCCAAGAATAAAATGTCAATTGGGATGTCACACATCCCTCCGTTGACATCCTCCCTGGTCCATGCTTGTGAAAGTTCTCATTCATACAGGTCATTTTATTCTCAGGGTACTGAATTGATCACAAGTGGACTTTTCTGCTCGTCTCAGAAGTCGTTTCGCCTCTTACCCGAGAAGATTGCATCAGTTCATGCAAAAAGGCTTGGTTAGGACCAGAGTTGCTGTCGAAAACCCAACTATTTTTACTTAACTATTTAACTTCACTGGTCCACATGGTGTCAGCAACTCTGCCATTATTCAGGCGTGCATGGTTGGTGATGAATTATAACTCATAACAAGTGAAGCTTTAGACTGCAGTACAAATCCCACCTTGGTATTTCTCCCCTCTCTGTCATTGAGTATGTAAGTCTGTGAGATCACACAATCCCAAACAGTGTACACATTTTTATTTTACAAAATTCTGATATACTTATTTCCTTGGAACTGTGGAGATGATGATGAGTCTTTTACGAGGTGGTTGCCACTTTATGGTACAGGTTCAAATCATCAGTAAATTCAGTGTCTGAGGCTCTCAGAAATGTGAGCATAGAGAATGAGACACCTCAGAGGCAGCCAGCAGGGGGAGGAGGACGCAAGTGGATACAGGAAGGTTGCTGAAAACAGGAAGAGCTTCCGTTTACAGTTTAGGCATCCTGGCTGCATTGAGGCGAATGGACACGCAGGAAGCACCAGCCGCATAACGCATCTCCTTCAGCATGCCGCTCCACTGCTTCTTGTCGTTCTCATATCTAAAGAAGGAGCCAGAGGACGGTCACAGCTCCGTATAACCTTGCGATGGCGATGCGCTACCTTAAATGAAGACTTACTGCCAGACGTCGGTGACCTCTGTGGGAGCCACCTCCTTGTTTTCCATCTCAATCATAGCGAAGCCACCCACAGCGTACAGGACGCCACCGGTACTCACTAAGTTAACAGAGCTCCTTTCCTGGGGGAATTCTGCAAAAGGCTCCCATCTGGTGAGAGTCAACCAGAGGATAAGGTCAAGCAGAAAATAAATGACACACGTAGTTAATGAGACATAACACGTACTTGTTTGTTGCAAAGTTGTAGGTTTCACAGGAGGCGGTGAGGCCTCCCTCATTCACTCCACCAGCCACTACGATCTTGCCATCATGGATGATGGAGCCAAACATTGCTCTGGGCGTCTTCATGGCCGCCAACTCCCTCCACTCCGACTGCTTGTGGTTGTACACAAACATCTTGCTGAGAGCTTTGCTGTCGAGAACAAGCAAATGTGAAGGCAAGAGATGTTGTTGTGCTGTTTTTTATTTCATCATTTGTCAATTTGCAGGACTGGGCAAAAACGGCACCATCGAATTAAATGCAACTGTGTGTAGGGAGAGCATATTGGCTGAGGATAATCCAATACATTTTGGTGAGGATCCAAATAAAAGAGTCGATACAATAATGTATTTACAATTTTTGTAGTTACAGTCCACTTACACTAGGGTCAAGTGGGGCACTGATCAACCAGCTGCACCAACATGTCTGCAGGGAAAGAATAAAGCCTTGAACACGTTGATTTTATGATTTTTTTCCCCCCTCATTGTCAGTTTGTCTCATGGTGGTATACTGTAAATGAAGCTCGCCATATATGGAGCATTGTTCATATTGATCGGAATCAGAATCAGATTTATTGGCCAAGTATGTAAAAACACACAAGGAATTTGTCTTTATATTCCCAACCAGTCTGAGAAACACAAAAACAATGACAGAGGGAAACAGAATGGGAAGCCTGGTGGTTCGCTAATTCGTGCCCCGACTTTAGGGCCGTGCATCCATCCATCTATTTTCGGAAACAAAAATAAGATTATTAATACTAATTTTGAGTTGTTTAAATTGATATATTTGCATTTTTTTAATGACTAATTTAAAAAAGCTTGTTTGGTCCAAAAGGAACTTGCATAATTATAGTGTTTCAAAGAAATGTATTTGTTTGAATACATTTTACATTTAAACATGTTCTTGTGTTGTACCAAAAAACTCATGATTGTCCTAATCGTGATTTCAAGTATTACCAAATTAGTCGCGATTAATATTTTCTTCATAATCGAGCAGCCCTAACTGAGTTTCTTAAGATGCAAAAATAAAGAAAACATGAGGAAGAAAGGAGAAAAAAGACAAGGCCCAATCAGGAGCATAGTATGTATAGATGATTTCGATACTGACTTCATAATGCGAATTATGCCGTCTTTCTTTATGATAGAAAACAATTTCTCCCAAACGGACTATATGCAGCTTTTCAGCTGCTGACTTTCTCTTTGCGTGGAGCAATTCATTGTGGATGCATGAAGCACCCTTATCAAGCAAAACTTAACACTGACACGTTGCGATGGTTGCTTCACACATACAGTGTATATATATATATATTTTTTTTAAATTTATTTTTATTTTTTTTCCAGTGGAGCTGACACCTGCTTATCACTCGCTGTGCTCAACTGACGCTTGAATACGCAAATACGGGGACAGTGTTTAATGCTGATGCTTGAAGTCTTCTGGTGGGAAAAAAAAAATCTTATGATGTTCTGTTTATCTGCTACACCAACTTAATTTATTCCTACAGAAAGAAATTGTTTATTTATATTCCCATTCCATGAGTGCAAGCAATACTGTACTATCTTATATTGATGTATGAGTAGTCAGAAGGATATAGAACAAATAGTTGTATCTCGTGACAGTGGATGTCTCTTTTTCGCTTTCTTGTTGGCTATGTCTCACTCTCTAGACTCACTTGTCATCTGTCTTGCCTCCAATGCAGTAGACCAGCCCCTTGTGGGATACAACAGCGTGTCCGTGGATCTTGAGAGGAAGCTTCTTTGTCTCACTCCACCTCATTTTCCTGAAAGAGCAATATAGAGTTTTAAAACAATAAGGTCCTGCTGTGCTCTTTTATGAGGGAATGTGAGTTCAATGAATGGCCTCAATCTATTCTACCGCTCAAAATGTTCACTGGCATCAGACCTATCTATACATATATAGTTTAAATTATTTTTTATTTTTTTAATGCCCTCTATGGACAATAATAGCAGTATTATGCTAACAGAAAAATTAACTATGCTGTATGTATATATATATATGTAAAATAAAAGTCTAATTTGAATATTTCATATGACATATTTAGAGGCTTGAATAAGTCCATAAGTCATAACAATATAGTTTTTTATGCATGCCCAGTTTTCACACAATGGCAGTTTTCTGAATAACACAAAATTCTTGTATTTTTGCCCAAATCTGGCTTTTCCTTTGAAGTGTGATAATTTAGTCATTTATGAATATTTTTTTCACTTTAACCGCTCAAAATGTTCAGTAGCATCAGACTTATCTATACATATATAGTTTTATTTAAAAAAAAAAAGTATGCCCCCTATTGGCAATAATAGCATTATTATGCTAAAAGCAAGACTAACTATGCTCTCTCTCTCTCTCTATATATATATATATATATATATATATAAAATAAAAGTCTAATTTGAAAATTTCATATGACATAGTTAGAGGCTCAAACAAGTCCATAAGTCATAACAATATAATTTTTTATGCATGCCCAGTTTTTACACAATGGCAGTTTTCTGAAAAGCACAAAGTTCTTGTAATTTTGTCCCAAATCAGGCTTTTCTTTTGAAGTGTGATAACTTAGTCATTTACGGAAAATTTTTTAAATTTCAACCGCTCAAAATGTACAGTGGCATCAGACCTATCTATACATATATAGTTTATTTTTATTTTTATGCCCCAATGGACAATAATAGCAGTATTATGCTAACAGCAAAACTAACTATGCTGTATATATATATTATGGATGGATATAAATCAAAGTAAAATATTTCGTATGACATAATTAGATCATTGAATAAGTCAATAAGTCGTAACAAGATATTTTTTTCTTTAGAATAAGAAGGTCAAAGTCACAATAACTGATTTTGATGATAGAATTTAAGAGTAACACTTTAGAACAAATATGCAGAATTCATGAACATGAAACACCAGTTACTGAAACGAAGAACTACTACTAACTAAACATCAGAACTACTTCTTTTTTTTTCATTTAACATTTCATGCAATGGGTCTTGATGTGTTCTTTGCAAATGTAAGTTCCACATTTTGCGCAAAACGTTTGAAGCCCGAAGTGGCTTTGTGCAAAGGCCACATTGTTTGCGCTTAGACGGGGGTCCAGCACGCTGCTCTGCATGCTCCACCTGCTTCCCGTTTCAAAATTTCAGGCCAAATTAGAGCCTCCGTATTCATCGTCATCATCCTCTTCCTTCTCTGGCATTCAAAGTCCAAGAGTAGACTCTTCAACCTCTTCCGAGCTCTCCGAACTAGCATCCGAATAAAATTCTTCTTCGGAATTAGTACTTTTTAAAACGAGCCGAATCACGTCCTCTAATACCATCTTTCTAGCCATTGCTACCAGTTGTGGTGAAAGAAATGCAAAGTAGTGATCATCGCGAGAACGACCTCAAAAATGCCCAGAACCAATAAGAGTAAAGAAGTTCCAACACCCAACCAGTAAGAGTTGAAATTCAAACAATAACAATAAACAAGTGAATTTTTTTTTGCATTTGTGGGCAGTACCTTTGTATTTTCTTGGGCACACCTGCAAATATGCATGCCCAAATAGACTGAACAGCAAACTTTTTTGTAATGCCAACCGTTTTTAGCGGGCTTTGCACAAGTAAATTCATGTATTAGCCTATGGCGCCACCTATTGGATTTTGGGTGTTAACACTCTCAACACACAAATTCCTCTATTTTCATGTTTATGACTCGTCAAAGAAGCGATTGCATCAGTAATCACGGAAAATGCATTATAACACATCAGGTTTACAGCATATCAAAAACTGTGATTTATAACGGGAGTCAATGAGCCAAAATCGGGCATTATTACAAGAATTTCGAGTGAATCTCTCCCTCCTGTTTGCAATAATTATAAATTGCAGCATGGCGCCATTTTGAACTTCTACATTTTTTAACAATCCTGATGAAATGTCAGGTCCCTAGTGTATTTTTTTCAAATGCTTTTTCTTTGTTGAAACACAGAAAAACATAAAAAAGCCAGAAAATGGACAAATAACACCGACGGGTTAAAATGACTATGGTTAGAGAGATAGAAGGGGAGGAAACAAATACTTACTCAATGTCGTAGCACATGACAGTATCCAGTGACTCATTCGTTTGCAGGTCTTTTCCAGCCACAGCAAACAGCAAGTTGTCGCTTTCGCTGATGCTGAAGAGGCATCTCGGAGAGGGCATGGGCGGCAGGGCAACCCAGTCAGAGGTAAGTGGATCCAACTAGAAGGAAAGGAACAAGTATCTGGGTGAAATTAGCAGAAACATACAACATACTTTCTAAAACGTGCTGTGTAGGCATGAAGGCATGGAAAGAAAGCTTCTACCTTTGGCTTAACTTGGTGCATAGCATAAAGTCACACTAGACATATTTTCTACATTTGTCTTAGAAAATGTGTGTGAATGCAGCCAATAATAGTCATACCAGACACCTTGCAAATATGTCCCAGAGGGCAATGAAGTGATGATGTCAGAGCAGTTCCACACTGATATATTTTAGAACCCGGTCTGAATGTACATGCCGCAGTAAAAAAACTAACATTTCCGTCAGCCTATCGAGAATTTTTTTTTTATGTCACAAAATTGCGTTACTTACAACAGATGTGTCAAACATATGGCCCACGGGCCAGAACTGGCACATCAAGTGAAACAATCTGGCCCATGAGGACAGAACAAAAACTGCAGTTTTTCACTCAAAGTAACTTTTTGCACATTTTGTCCAATGGAGGACGCGCTGACGACCACTCTGTAATTTTGTTGCTCAAGATTTGATGCAAAAATTTTCACTAATTTCTGTTAAAGCCACACTGTGTAAAAAGAGACTACTAGATGTCGCTTTAACATGGAATGCAGCCAGAATGAATGCATTTAGAAGCACGCGGAAGTACTCACACTACGGTGGCTCAGAGAGACCACACTTTGCAAGCTTACCACCAATTCTTATTTTGCATGAGCAAACGAGCATCTCGGCGAGTGATGGCAACTTGGCAGCCGGTGTGAAACCTGGTGAGCGACGCCGAAAGACCGAGCGAGTTTATTTAGCCAGAGCAGCTAACAAGAGCGGCTAGTGGGAGTTAGTCGGAGCCATAGGCTGGAGTGGCTAACAAGAGCGGCTAGTAGGAGAAGCTAGTAAAAGCTTGCAAGAGCAAAGCTGAAGGTGACAAACGACAGGAGCCCAAATCACGGGACTCAGTGATAGCCACCTGCAGGCAGTAGCAGGTAACCGGCGGTCTACCTATTGGGTCCAAGTCCGACACTTGATGCAAGCACCGCCAGGGCTAACTTCGTTCGCAAAGTTGTCCTTTGGGCATCCGTAGCAGGAAGATGGCGGTGAAATGTATGTTGATGTGATGGAACTTTTTTTTGTTGTATATTATTGAAATCAATAGTGTTTTTTTAAATTTAATTAATTATTAGTTCACCACTAGGTGGCGCTAAAAACTGCACATGGGGGCTTTAAGAAATTTCAGATTACACGGCAACAAGATATTAACTCATTCATTGCAATTGACGGCTGTAGATGTCAAAAATTCATTTGAACTATTTCTATTAGTTTAACATTTTTTTCCACTTTTGCTAACAAGAGTATGAAAACCTAGATTTTTTTTATTGTACATTCAGTACAGATATACAATTTGTCATTAATTGTTAGTTAACTAGTGAAGTCATGTTATTAATTACAATTTTTTTTTAAAAATCGCCCGACACCCCTAATTATTTTTTTTTTAATGAGGGGTGTCAGATGATTACAATTTGTAATCGTAACTAATCGCATGACTTCAATAGTTGACTCACGATTAATCACAAATTTTATATCTGTTATAAATGTACAATACAAATTATTTTATGGTTTTCATAAAAAATTAAATTAAATTTAAAAAAAAGTTAAATAGAAATAGTTCACATGAATTTTTGACGTCCATAGTCATCAGTGGCAGTGAATGAGTTAATAATAATAGAAAAAAGAAATATTTTCAGATTGTACCTTTCTCCCCGCTAATTCTGCTAATTATTTGCATTTAAAAAAAATCTGAAAATATTTTTATTTGTTGTTATGTCTAGCTTTTTAGGCCACGGACAATCTGGTGTGGGCCATTTGAGCTCAAATTTAGGTGAAAAGGGGCCCCTGACTCAAAACGAGTTTCACATGAGTTGTCTCCCTGCATTCAAACAATTAAGCTACATTTCAGTGGCTAAATTCACACACATATCTCATCTGCTAAAGCAATATGCAAACTGAAACTGTAAACATAAAGCATGTTGACTCAAGAAGCCGCCTACCAAGTAGAAATAACATTGAAGAGGGACATCCTTGTTCTCCTCATCCACAAACAGCCCCCCGATGATGTAAAGCTGGTTCTTCTGTGTCGTCAGGCTAACGTGGTTTCGTGGCACCTGCTCTGACATGGCCGCCAGGAAGCACTCGTTCTCGTTCACGTCGTACGCCACCGCCGCCGAGTCGTTCACCATCAGGATGAAGTCCCGTGCGTACATACCGTGCCTTCGATTGTCGTTCAGAAAGCCAGGGAAAGGGCTATCCTCCTCCTCCTCCTCGTTTCCTTCCTTAGCAGCCCCTTCCTTTTTCTTGGGTTTCTCTGGAAGTTTCCCCTTGAAGGCATCTCTGATAACCTGAATTGTCTTCTGGAGTTCTGGATCCGCCTTGATGATGTCGTCAGTCTCCACTTTCTCTTTGAAGAACTTCTCAGGCAGCAGGCGGAAGCGGATGCAGTTGAAAGCGTCTTTGAGGACCTTGACACGCTTATCCTTGTCATGGCGAACCCAAGCCATGACTGATTCAAACACCAACTCCTCCTTCTCCACATTCAGCGAATCTCCACCAATGATGGCAAACAGCTCGTGGGCTGCCAGTCTGAGGAACTCCTCGTCTTTATGCAGCTGCTCAAAGTGGTCGGCGATAAAGTTGCGAGCAGTGACGGCAAGCCGGGGACAGCTGAGCACAAGGCCCATCCTGAAGATGGCCATGCAGTTGCCAACAGAGATCTTCTTCTGTAGGTAATTGACACAAACCGTGAAAACTGAGGGGATCTGGAATTTGTTTGCAACAGCGATGATATCCTGAACGTTGTCATCTGTCAGGTCAATCTCAGCAGAGTAGAGGTACTGAATGATCATGTCCAGGACCGAGGCATTGACATCCTCCAGGACCACCTCTTTGGTGTTCTCCACCTCCTTCCCATCTTCTGTGAAGAAGATCTCCCTGAAGTAAGGGCTGCAGGCGGCCATGATCAGTCGATGGCAGGGGAGGCTGCGGTCGCCAACCTTCAAGGTGCAATCGACAAACTTGTTTTCATTCAGCAGCTCTTTCAGACCATCCTGGAGCAGAGTGCTCTGAAACAGGCGCAGCTCCTCCTTGATGGCATTGGGGTCCATGATGGCGGATGAGCAGAGTGGATCTGTCGAGGAAGGGAGGCGACGTCGAGCACAGGTCCTTCAGGCAGTGAGTCCTGGCTGGAAAAGGCAGTAGCGAGAAAACGGTTGCAGTGTGAAGCCCCTGCAATTGAATCCAGCCACCCGCCTAAATATAGCTGCCCCTGCCTACCTCACCTCCCCTGGAATCCGCCTGCGCCAAATCACTGCACAGCACCAGCCTTGCGTTGGCCAGCAGCTGCTGTCCCAGATGGAAAGAAGCAACTGGGTGCCATCATGATTCAGCTCTTCAAGTGTCGCAAGACCAGATTAGAGTGAAGACAATAGTGTCAGAGCCCTAGAATAGCTTGGCGCGAGCATTGCTCAGGATATATCTATAGCTAACGATGTCACATACAAAACAGGGATGGAAATAAAAGGTTCAGTCACCGTATGATATTTTGACAGTGACAATAGCTCACTTAAGTAGTAACCAGAAAAGTCAGGGTATCAGTTTATGGATACTTGACCGTAGCTGACAATGATAGGATACACCCAGTATGGTCCAAATTATCGTCATTCATTTATTGATCTAATTAATGTACATATTTCGTGTGGACAGCAACACCTCATGCTTCTTTTTAGTTTTGCAAACCTGGGTAACATTTTCCTTAAAGGAGCTTTGTGGACTTGATCGCTTTTTTACTCACGACTGCCACGACTGTGTTAAGCTCGTGCATGGCGCCACTCCCCCCTCCCCCCCTCAAGAAACAGTGGCGGTGTTCAGGGCGAACACCCCACACCGAAGACACAAGCTGAGAGGCGCGGTATTTGTTAAAAAGTCAGGGCTCTTTGTACTCATCTGGGCATGTAATTAGTGGAGCATTCATGATGTAGAAAAAGCTTTGATATGACCTTTTTGAACTTCACAATGCAGCTAACCATTATTTGGGCGAGACAGATGATTACAAAGCTTTCCAAAAATGGAGCAGGGCAACTGGGGTGCAGCAGCTGTGAGCGCTAACAGGTGAAAACCACACACACAAGAAGCATTGCCCCACCCTCTCTTTCACTGCAGTACACATTTTTTGTCCAACAAGCTGTTCACTTGCATAGACTAAGGCAATGTACGTCTTTTTGAGTGAAACCCACTGCTGATGTGACTGAACCTGGATTTCCGTGTTCTTCCTTTAGCCTGAAAGTGTGTGAGCAGTGTGTGGAGTTAGGTAACATTTCTCCAGTGGGCAGTCCTAAAGATAGATCAGACTATGCCACTTGTCGAGGAGTAGCTCTCATGTAATTTAAGCAGAAGGGAAGAGCGGAGTCTGTTGAAGAAAGCTGTGCCGCACAGAGCTGCAGGGAGTTCAAGAGGCTAATGTATCAATCAATCCTGCTAGAATGGTTCAGATTTGTGTGTGTGCGTGTGTGTGCAGATTCTTAAAAATGTATTTCTCGGCTGATTATAAGGCTCTACTAGTAAATGTATTTTATTTGGATTCCCTTTACTATAAGTTCAGTTGCTCCATTCAATTACATCCACTTGTTCTAGCACGTAGGCAACAGCAACAAGGAACACTAGGGCTTATTTTGATTATTATTATTTTATTTTATTATTTTGGTAACAATTGACATCACAATTATTCAAAACGATAATTTTTTTTGTTCAAAACAAGAAAATGTTTAAACATTTGAAAATATTAAGACAAATACAATTATTTGAAACAATAATTATGTAAGTTCCTTTTGGATCAAACATAATTTATAATAATATATGTTATTTATTATGTTAGTAAAAATTTGAAGTTGGGGTGCAGCGTGGGCAGTATGGCTTGTGGGGTGCAAGCTATTTTTGACAGGGGTGTGTGGTGAAAGACTTGTGTGGGCGCTCCTCAAAACAACTCAAAATTAATATTATTAGAGCTGCAGCTATCGAATATTTTGGTTTTCAGATATCCTATTGAAAATTCTAGCGAATAATCGGGTATTTGGATAGAAATAAAAATATACCTGTATATACTTTCTTGGTTAAAGAACAATTATAAATACAGAAGACAAAAAACACATTTGCATGTAATAATTAACAACCAATTGGTTTTCATTTTAAACTGTGCTTGTCAGCAAACTATTTTCCTCTGAAACAGTGAGATTTTAGACGAATCTCTCCCCCAAAATTTTGGTCAATTGAACTAAAATGACGTCAGACCCACAATAGTGATTTTGTCGGCTAAATAAATAGCACATTTGAGTAAGCCTGGTTTGTTAATAAGTGATCAGTAGTAACGGCAAATTAGTCAGGCTGTCAGTATCAAAGTGTGCACAGTCCATCAATCCATTTTCTGAACCGCTAATCCTCACGAGGGTCGCGGATGCGCTGAAGCCTATCCCAGCTGTCTACGGGCTGTAGTATTTATGCCTTTGAAAAGTAATCAGATGGCTGCAGCACTTTACCGCTGCTAGCTAGTGATAGAAAACGTTCTCTGTTTTCTTGTGTGTTGAAATAAAACTCAAAGTTGAGATCGGTGAAGAGGCTTTCTTGCAAGAGATTTTATTCAGAAATTTCTGAAGTCATTTAGGACCGTTACTGAATCAGAAGTGGTCTCTAAATGTGCCCTCCTTCTGGACTCATCTCAACTTATACAAAAACAGTGTTTACAGAAAATAGTCTCCCCCTCCTGTCTCCTGTCCTTGTGGAAAGAGTGAAATACAAAAACAGATAATAAATCTTCAGCTCGTATCTTAGTCCACTCCAGATGTAGGAAAATAATTGGTCCCGGCACTTCTTGGACCGGATAATTTATGGACAGAAACTCTGCTTGCACTTTCAAACATATACTCCTTTAGATAACTCAGAAACCTTACAAGACATTCCTTTCCCAGGGACTAAAACAAAGGCACTATACATCGAGTAAATTTGAATTAACTATTTTCTTATTACTACACAGCTATAACTAAAATCAAAACGGTTAAGATATAAATTGAAACAGTAAAAAATGTTAACAATGTTAACACTAGCGCGCCTAGCTTGCTGCTTGGTGCTGGTAGCTCGTTGTTTGCTAGCAATCACTGCTAAACGCTGGCAACAGGTGCCGTCAGCATAATTATGTCTTAGCGCTCTTAACTGGAGCTTGAACCTGACTTCAGGGCTAAGTTGTGTTACTGATGTCTGCCGCAACAGTTTGAGGCATTTATATTGCTGTTGTTCACAAACTCTGAATAGATAAGCACGTCGTCAGCCCTTATATCGCAACAACATGCTTCCGGAAACAACTTCAAAATAAAAGCGCTACAATGCATTGATCTACATATACTACTTGGTAAAGTAAGCTTTATTTTGAAATTGGGTTTTTCTCTCAGCGTTAGCCCCGAGTCAGTCATGCATATTGCTGTTAGGTGGACTACGGCTATCTCAGCGGGGTATCCGAGGCAGAAATGACGAGGACTCATTTCAACCCTAGTATTAATAATTGTTTTTGTACGGTTATGCCAATTTTGTAATCATGGAGGGTAATCATCGAAATCGTAATTTTTCCTCTGCCTTTACAAAGAGAGTTTAAACATTATGTCAAGTCATCCCCCCACGACACTAGAAACGAGTAAATGTTCAAGAAAATGAACTTGCTAGACCTACAGTGGTGAGGGGCTTCATTTCCGCAGTGCGTTCCTTGCTCAAGTAGTAGAAATTCTGTCATTTGCTGCTTCATGCAGAGACTGCATGAAAAAATAAATCTGGTCCCATGGGGAGAAGAAATACACGGCCTCTGTTCCTGAGTATGAGCGATGAAGAATGGTAGACTCTGAAGCAAACTCCATCTATACAGTGTTGCCTTCACTCAGCCACCTAATACAACAAAACATGAGAAAAAAGCAAAACATCGATCAGAAACAACAAACAAAACAAAACAAAAAAGACTTCTGGACTACTTTGATTATTGGATTGTACCAGTAGATGTGGTTAGCACACAAGTCTTCTTGCATTCCTCCTCCGTGTCAAAGCGGTTCTTGTTCCCGCTGCATCCTCCGAACCAGAACTGAGCACATGCGTTGGCCTGCTTGTCATAGTACCAGCGGATGGTGTACTCACGGCACAAGCCCTGATCCAGAGCCAAGGCACAGCGAGGGTCCAAGGGTTCAGCTGCTGCATAAACATTACGGGAGAAGTGAGGGAAAATTTCGTTTTCTATCTGTTGTTGACCTGTCCAGAAAATTGCACCTGAGCGAGATCTAAATTCAATCACAACACAGGAAAGTCCTTTACAGAATTTAGACTGGATCAAAAATGACTGGTTTAAACTCATTATGACGTGTCAGCCACAAACTGCATTATATATACAAAACTAGTGGGATGAGGAATTTATGATTTTGAATTTCATCCCCTTCACTACAGGAAGTCTAAGGGTGTATTCAGACCTGCACTATTTGGTCCACTTTAAACGGACGAGAGTTTGTTTCCCACGCTGATCCGGACCTTTTGTGCAGGTCTGAATACACACAAACGAATCCTGGTGCGGACCAAACAAGCGAGGTGGTCTTGGTCCGCTTGCGAACCGCACCGAGTGCGTTTGGACCCAAAAATCTGCAGTATTCGGATTTTGAAAGGTCATGCAAACACACACAAAAAACAACAACGAATATGCTATTATTTGGGATTATAAAAACCTGAGTAAAACCCCTGGGTTACCCCTTTTCCAACCAAAATATTTGGTCGTATTAACGCGATCGGGATACCTCCTTTGAACGGTATTTTACACACAAGTAGAGGTAAACAAAAGTGGCGAAGCATGGCGACGCAACACGAAACAAAACTTTTGGAGCGAGGAGGAACCCAACTGCTTTATTAGTGTGGTGAGTGACTTTTATTGACCGTAGAAAGTTAAAAGCCGAAATGAGGTTTCCAAACGGATACATTAGTCAAGAGGCATGTTTCATTACTTCTGTCCATATGTTGTATGACGATAGGAAGAGCTTACATTATACATTGACAACATTATGAGGCGGCATGGCTCAGTGGCAGAGTGGTCGTCTCCCTTCCGTGAGGTTCTCACCCCTTGAGCAAGACACTGAACCCCAGTTTGCTCCCAGTAAGCAGCCGGCCACTGGTGTGTGAATGTGTTTGTGAATGGGTGAATGTGGGGCATTGAAAAGCACTTTAGGCACCATATGGTGTAGATAAAGTGCTATACAAAAAAAAAAAAACATTCATCTGTTGAGACCAAGTACAATTTTAGAAATCTTAGTAGGGTCTACCTTCAGGAAAAGCTGGTCTTGGTGTAGGAACATACTGCACAGATGCGCCTGATGATGATGATGATGATGATGATGATGATGATGATGATGATGATGATGATGATGATGATGATGATGATGATGATGAAGCATTTATAGAAGAAGAGTCTTCTCTGGACGAAGGAATAGGTTGGAATGCTGTGTTGCCACGGTTAAAGGTGTCCCCACGCTCACTCCCCCAGCGTGTTGTCTCCGCGTGCACTGGCTTTTGGCAAAATAACGAAAGTTCATTACAGTGGATCCTTTCTGCAATTGTCTGTACACATTTACATTGTAATGGCCGTCCATACTTGTCCTGTGCTGGATCCTTTATGGCCATACTGGAAGCCGTCCACCCTGTCCCCATGGTTGTGGTTGTTGGGCTGACGGGTGTTCAGGAGTTCCCAGTCCGTGGCGGGCTGGTACCCATTGATGCCTTTGGCATTCTTCCCATTGTTACCATTCCTGCCGTTGCTGTGGCCATTGTTTCCATTAGTTAGTCTGTTATATATCAAGTCTCCATTCTCGTCCTCACAGAACTGGCTGACCAACTTGGATTCCAGAGCTGCGACAGAGCCACAACATAAAAACCTGCTCTTGTGGCGTGCCCTTTCTGAGAGATTTTTCACCCAGACTGAGCAGGGACACAATCCAAAGACTAATCACAGAGATTTACAGCCTCGCATGGTATCGCAACAAGCAGCTAGCGTTAAATTATTTCACTACTTAAGATTCAGGAGGACACATTGATGTTTGTTTTGCAATTTTCAAGCAAATGACATTACCAGGAAATATTTTGTGACTTATCATGTCTGTAACATGCGTCCATCAAAATCATGCAAGGATAAACAATTACAGCACACGCTTCACCCCCTTTTTTGGCCCTCACTGACATTAGCGTTTGTGTGGGGGCGGTGAACTCTGCCCCCGTTTACCGTCTGCTTTCCTTACCATGATGAGCAATGAGCTAAGGAATGGATACTTGCTGAGCACCGAGTCTAAAAAAAACTAATGTTTGGATTGAAGTTTCACTCGTAGAGGCAGCACTTCACCAGGCCTTCAAATAAGTGTGCCAATTATGTAGCAAAATGGGGTTCTCACTACCCCAAGGAGAGATTGTTGAGCTCTCATTTTCAGTTGCTATGCTACTTTATTATTATAAGTATTTATAAGGTAGTAACAAAACAATACCATTATAGTAATGAGTATTTTCATTGTCGAGGCAAGTGTTCCCAAAAACTGCAACTTCCTCACACCTGTTTGGAATTACTTTAGATTTTAACCTTAGTGACTACTACAATGTGATGGCAGCAATGCTTTTACCTGGCAAGGTGTTGAAGTCATCAATAAGAAACACGTGCTCGGTGTCAGGGTCCGATGCGATCAGGTTGAGCTCCCTAAGAAACTCTGCCTGTGTTGGGTCCGAGGTGTTGACAATACCCAGGGCAAACATTTCGATATTGGCAGCGTGAGCTTCACGTACGGCAATATCGAGCTTCACCGGCTCCCGTTTGTCCGCCTGTCCGTCAGTAATAACGATGGCAACTTTGCTGACTCCCAGGCGTGAACTGTAGAAGGCTTCCTGGGTCGCTTTGCGGATGGCCGTACCAGTGTAGGTGCCCTCCCCCATGTATTGAATGTTCCTAATGGCCTGTTTGATGTCTTGTTTGGTTCCATAGCGCGCCAGGTTGAACACCAGCCTGACTTCCAGGCTGTACAGTACCAGGCCGATCCTGGTGGAGTTGCGGCCCACCGTGACTCGGTCCACCAGTGCGTTGACAAAGTCTTTGATGATCTCAAAGTTTTCTGGCCCCACGCTCTCAGAGCTGTCAATGACAAACACCAGCTCCATCGGCCTCTCCTTACACTTGATCCCACATCCTGGAATAAGAAAGTGAGAATGAGAACACATGTCACTAAAAGAGATTATGGGGAAGTTGAATCATTGTAAGTCATGGAATGTTTAACTTACTATGCTTAACTTTTGTGCCTTTTACTGTTATTTTATTGTTTTGATTAATTTAGTGCTGTTGCTTATTGTGTGCCTTTTTCTTGATTTGTGTACAGCACTTTGGTCGACTAAGTTTTATTTTATTTTTTTACAGTGCTTTATAAATAAAGTTGGATTGGATTGGAGTTGGATGGAATTTAATCCCTGCAAAGGTGTCCACTCTCACAACAAAAACCTTCAATGTTTCAGTATAGTTTGCACAACTTCTCCGCTGTCTTACAAGGAGCTGAATCAATAAATAATAATAATAATACATAAATAATTTTCAAAGATACCTTTCTGTGACTCTCCCAGCCTCATTGTATCTCTCTTGCAACCTGCTAATGACACTCTCTGGTAACGCTAAGTTCAGTGTCTACTTCCCTTTGGCAACACCCTGTTCATCCTTGTGATGAACATTCAGTCATGATTATCATTCAATCAGGATTGTTGGCTTGATCCCCTGATGTGAAAATCATGATGAAGAAAACTGTTAGGATGCCAATTCTAATTAGACCGAGAAATGTATTGGCCCTTCAAACACCTGTCCTGAATTTAGCTGTTAGAGACCAAAGTTGTACAAAAGGTAGTAAAACACCGAAGTGTTGGATACGTGCATTCAAAAGTTTAGAGAAGGTCAAATCAGGTTGCCATGTAAAAATTATAGTTAAATGTTCACCCGACGTCTCCACATTTTTGTGAGCGGTGCATTATTTGTCGAGAAAATAAATGCCTTAATCATAACATAGACAAACAAACACCTTACCACAAATTTCTTTGATCAATCTAATGACGTCCTCCCTCTGTAAGAAATACACAATCCACTCAGCAGTTCCATAGATGAGATTAGCATTCACATACAATGAAAAACCAGAAGAAAAAGGGAGACTCACTGTGAGGCCTGCTTCTCCTTTGACTCCGGATCGACCCTTCGATGTGAAAAAAAGACCTTTGAGTACTGACACAGTTGCATTTATAATGAGCAGTTTGCAAACAAAGTATACTCACGGGTTGCCCCGGGTTCCCTGGGTCACCAATATCTCCTTTGAAGCCCTTCAGGCCCCTCTCCCCGGCAGAACCACGGTCACCCTGTCACACAGTCCACAACTTCAGCAACAATGACATTTAATCACATCAAATTCTAAAAGTCCAACATTGCAAGCACTTTAGCTCCAGGAAAGCCTTCCCCAACGGGACCCCGTGGTCCTGTCACACCCCGGACCCCTTGTTCACCCTATAAAAAAAAAATACATGGACAAACACAGAAAAAAAAACAACAACAACAAAAATTTGTTTTTGTTTTTGATAGGCAACTGAATGAAACAAGAGATAATCTACCTTTGGTCCTTGGACTCCTACACCTGGTGGCCCCACTGGCCCCAAGGGGCCCGGTCGGCCAGGATGACCCTGAAGCGCAGAGTATACAGGGTACAGATCAGTCACATGTTGATTTTCTTTCTTTTTATACTGTACATTATTTATTTTACTGTATTATTTAAATAAATAAAGAAAACAGCAGCACCAGTGTCTTTACTGTGCAATGATTGTCTTCCTTTCTCAGAATACTGAAACTGAAAGTTTCAACCAACCATCCATCATTTATCCATCATCTATCCATCCATTATCCATCATCCTTCCACCCATCCATCTATCATCCATCCAACCATCCTTCCACCCATCACTCATCCATCCATCCATCCAGCCATCATCCATCTACTCATCCATCATCCATCCATCCCTCATCCATTTATCTATCATCCAGCTATTCATCATCCATCCATCCATCCACTCATCCATCCATCCATCCATCCTCCATCCACCATCCACCATCCACCTATCCATCATCCATCCATCCATTCATCCATCATCCTTCCATCCATCCATACACCCATCCATTATCTATCTATCCATCATCCATCCACCCATCCATCAATCCATCCATCACTCCATCCATCAACCCATCCATCATCCACCATCCATCAATCCATCCATCATCCATCTATTCATCCACCCATCCATCCACCCATCCATTATCTATCCATCCATTCATCCATCATCCTTCCATCCATCCACCCAGCCATTATCTATATATCCATCATCCATCCATCATCCATCCATCCATTCACGCATCCATCCATCATCCATCCATCCACCCATCCATCAATCCATCCATTAGCATCCACACATCATCCATCCACCCATCCATTATCCATCCATTCACTCATCAATCCATCCATCCATCATCCATCCACCCATTCATCATCCATCCATCATCCTTCCATCCATCCATACACCCATCCATTATCTATCCATCCATCATCCATCCACCCAGCCATCATTCATCCATCATCCATCCAACATCCATCCATCCACCCATCCATCAATCCATCATCCATCCATCCATCCATTACCATCCACCCATTACCATCCACCCATTATCCATCCATCCACCCATCCATCTACCCATCATCCATCCACCTATCCATCCATCCACTCATCCATCCATCCATCATCCATCCACCCATTCATCATCCATCCATCATCCTTCCATCCATCCATACACCCATCCATTATCTATCCATCTATCATCCATCCACCCAGCCATCATTCATCCATCATCCATCCAACATCCATCCATCCACCCATCCATCAATCCATCATCCATCCATCCATCCATTACCATCCACCCATTACCATCCACCCATTATCCATCCATCCACCCATCCATCCACCATCCATCCATCCACCCATCCATCATCCATCCATCCATCCATTTATCCATCCTATGCAACATTGTACTTTTATTTCGACATGCCCTCTTCTGATACAATCTGTAAAAATGCAGGTCTACAGCTTGCACTCATTTTGGATAAGATATCTGAAGGCATATGCGTGTTACATCTGTTGAGTTTCCTAAGCCAAGCATCAGACGCGCAACCTAAATAACATGAATAAATAACCCAAATACATACGTAAATTAAACCTTTCGCTCTCTGGCGAGAGCCAAAATTTGACTAAAAGGTGTTAGATACACTGAAACCAGGTTGTGCGTCATTTTTCCAAATGTGTTGATCAAAGGTTGATTTGAATGTAAAAACGTACCTGAGGTCCTGGCAGTCCTTCACCTGAAGGGCCCGGTAAACCAGGCAGCCCTCTGAAACCGATATCCCCCTAAAGCAGCAAAAAACAGGTAAAGTTGTAACAAAGTTTTTACAATTTATATATATATATTTTAGTTTGCCTTGTTTTACGTTGCTGTCTGCAACCAGGTCGGCATTGCAAAAGATAATTCCTTCTCAATTGCCTAACCAGAATAAGTAAAGGTTCAATAAATTAAATGTAAAAAATAAGGGTGTAATGGAAACCAAATTGAATCGAAAATCAGTTTCAATTTAACCGAACCAAATTGTTACCAGGATTACCAGGTATAAATCGGTTTGATGCTAATGATGATTTGTTGTTTATTTGAATGTAATTAACTTGAATAGTTTATGCTATGGATAGCTTTTACATGTTGTTACATGTTAATATACACGACAAAGGCTACAGCTAATCCCACTGAATCAAACTCATTCAAATTGTTCCACTTGAACATGTGCCGTTCTTTAATAATATGGTACTGCATATATCTATATATGTATCAAATAATCTTTTATTGGAGAAATGCTTACATTAAAAAATATTCATTTCCAGATTCCAACTAATTACTTTGAAATAAAAAAACTGACAGTATGCCTTTATCTATGACAGAAAGAGACTTTATGATTTTTTTCTTTTTTAAATATTGACTTTCACACTGTATTTTGAATGTATTCATTTTTCTTTCCGTCTTTCATGTTATAGAAGCCCTCACCTTTGGACCGGGAAAGCCTATCCCGTCTGGACCGGTTTCTCCTGGAAGCCCAAGTAGACCAGGGGGGCCCTAAACAATATATAACATGCATTTAAACAAATACAGACATGATATCACTAATAATGCAGTGAATCCAGTTTATCCTGTTGAACCCTATTCTACTTCATAGCTCAAAGCAGCTACTAAATTATAGGCAATCAATGGCTAAGTGAAGGGTGAAAGGCTGAAGGATGCAATGAGTCGGGAAGAAGATGAATGGCGGAAGTGAACAGGTTTATGGGCAGACAGACATGTCCATGCGTAAATCACCATGGGGCCGGGATAGCCTTCTCCTTTTGGGCCAAATGGACCTGAAGGGCCTGGATCTCCATGGTCTCCCTATGGCACATGGACACAGAACATACAAGTCAACTCAACTCAACTTTATTTATACGGCACTTTAAGCAACAATTGCTGAATACCAAGTAAAGTGAGCATAATACTTGCTTGTTGTAAAGCACAAATTAAATAGAATACAGCACAAGCAAAATGGATTTCACCTTTGGACCGGGTAGCCCATAGCCGGTCTCCCCAATCGGACCAGGAGGGCCGCTTGGTCCAACATCACCCTAGAACACAAATTACAGCTCATGTTAGGAGTTAGCAACTGACTCTACATCAGTATCATCTTGGCTGTCTTTTCAAACTCTTAATATATAAAGAAGCAGTTTGGCCTTTGAAACAGAACTTACCTTGGGTCCCATCACGAAGCGTCCCGGTGGACCAGATAAACCCAACCTGCCTTGTGACCCTGGTTCACCCTTAATCATTTAATGAAGACAGTAGAGGGTCAATATTTGTTTCTTGTTATTCCTCTTGTCATTCATGCGATTCTAAAAACTTTTTTTTAATGTGATTTGCATTGAAACTGTCCAACTGGAAGTGCATTCTCATGATGGCTAAACAAATCCTCACCTTGGGTCCTAATGGGCCACTTATGCCAGGTGGCCCAGTCAAGCCTCTTATTCCCCTCTGACCTTGGTCACCCTTAAACGGTCAAATGGAAAACACAGTCATTAATTAGTCAAGTACAGCACAGCAAGATCCAAAAACAAAGTAAGAGAACTTTTTTACCTTTTCACCTTGTGTTCCAGTCCCAGGTGACCCTTCTGCCCCCCGAAGGCCTGGAACTCCTGGCTCACCCTAAAGGCACATAGCACATGTGATTGTGCTCTAAATCCACAGTTAGGTCCAGAAGTATCAGGACAATGTCAGAATAAAATAAAAAAAAGCCTAGATAAAACATATTAATGGGTTCGGAAAAAACAACCAAAATAGAGGTTACTACCCACACAAAATATCCATCCTTTCATTGTCTACACCACTAATCCTGTGAATTTAATCCTGCCGATTTAAGGGCAAAAGTCTACACTCTGGACTTCTTGTCACACAAATCAGTGGGGCTTTAACAGAGGAGTATCTAGACATTTTTCATTGGGTGGCTAACAATCTGCTGTCCGTATTCATTTTCATGCTTCGAAAGCCCTCTGAATCATACCATCTGCAGCCAGGGTTGCATGAAATAAAATGCAGTTGCACATGTATGCAGAACCTTGCTCAACACACTCATAATACAAGCAGGAACAGGTTGAAGTAAAAAGCTGTTTTGTTGATCCTAATTTACTAGATAACACAATTTTCTTTGCCATTGATATGTTTTTGTGTATTACCTCGTAGTCTTCCTCTATCTCATGCATGCATTGATTCGCTAGCTATTGGCTAGTTCGGGTATAGCTGATTCGTTCTAAAAAGCACAATGACACAAAAATCTCTTAATCCTCCACCATTAAAAAAAAAAAAAAGTTAATTTTCTTTTCTTTTTTACTTTGGTTTGCTTCTGCTTGTATCATGTGTGTGTTGGACAAAATTGCTATATATTGCCTTTTATTTTATGATACCGTAGCTGTGGCTGGTATGATAAACAATAACTTCTCGACCATGTTGTTTGAAAACTGTGGAGATTGATCTTGATGGTAAATAACTAAAGACAGACTCTTGTAGAGGTTTTATGAAGATAAATTGTAATTGTCTTTTAAAATTCAGCGAACACCAATGAACTGTGGCAGCAAATCAAGGAATCTAAAAATAGGGTCTACTGCATTCACAGGTGAAAATGGCAGGAAAGTCACAGCTATCAAAATCTCTGGGTCCCTTCAAGTACTTTGGACTTGTCAGAGACTAGCAATAAAGAGTTTAAAGTTAACCTTCTGCCCAGGGGCTCCGTCCTCCCCTGGTAAGCCCGGTAAGCCCGATATTCCTGGCGATCCTTGCTCACCCTGAGGACAAATTGGGGGAAAAAAATTGCATTTGTGAGACATAATGGAGTAAGTGATTAAATTTGACAATTACACACACCTTATCTCCATGTTCTCCTATTCCTCTCTCTCCTGGAGAGCCAACCTCACCCGGCAACCCTTGGTCACCCTGATTCAAACAAGAAAACATGGTAAATGCCTCAAGTCTCAAATGTCAGATTATACAACATAATAATGATGAATATTTTTTTTCTTTTGACACTTTACAATTACAATTCCTGATTTGTTGTACAAACCTTGGGTCCGGGTAGGCCTTCTCCCTGTGGACCTCGTAGCCCTGGTGGCCCTCTCGGACCCTCAACGCCCTGTAATGGTACCACATACTGCAATGTGAGAGTGTGCTGGTCACCAATGACAAATGTTGTAACAACACTCTTGTGTACTTGCCTTCTCACCCTGGCTGCCCAGACCTGGTAGGCCGACGAGGCCTGCAGGACCAGGAGGGCCAAACTCCCCCTATAAGAACACAGGTCAGTAAAGACACTGGCATGTAAATGTTGGTAAGGTTGCATATGCATTACATTTTGGGCTCTATTTTCGGTGCATCTGCTGTGGAGCACAAATGCCGGTGAATCCTGATGTTTGCATCAGAGCAAGGCTCATTGGGTGTTTTTGCCAATTCGGCGCGGCATCAGGAGTGTCTTAGAGATGAGGATTGAGACAATTTGGTGGCAGAAAGTCATTCTAAACCTGACACCTGCTCTATCCATTCAAAATACCCGTGCAGCTGGTTTAGTGCATGACTAGCCTGCCACAGTTTAAATTAATGAATGAAAGGAGCCACATTGATTGGCCATGGTTGAATTCAGCTGTGACTACTCCCACAGCGGCGCAGTAGCTTGTGGTGGCCTGCGAAATTACCAGCATTAGGTCGAACCTGCCTCAGTGCAAAATCACGTCACGCTCAGTGCACAATTTTCCCCGGTCATGAAAAGAGAGCCGTCCATCTGATGTATTGAAATATTGATTTGGATATGTAATGTTAAGTCCATGTACCAGCCCTTCGCAATGTCTTGTTGAAATTGGTCTTTTTTGTAATATATATTTTTTCCGATAGTACAGCACACACATTTTTACTGCATATTACTCATGTTATTAGCATGTTTGGCATATGTTTACACAGAATGACACAAAACTTCACTGATTTCCACAAAACCTTGAAGAGGTGACTGTAGGCCATGGGCCAGATAGATGACAAAACAATATACACTTTTATCACAAATATCTATATTTGTATATGAATAATATTAATCAGTATTACACCTCTTAAAATGTATTTTAATTAATGTGTGATTGTTTAACATCAGCATAGGTGACTAGTGTATGAATATCATTACACATAAGTACCTACGTGTGCCAAAATTGGTAGCCTGGTAAAATATATACACACAAGCCAACTTTCCCACATTCATCAGTTCTAAACAGTGAAGCTTCTCCACTATTCGAACTTTTACCGCTCCATTCATCACCTGCTCCAGTCCTACAACATGCATTCAATGGTGGATGTCAACTCTTGAATGTCTTCACAACTTTATCTTCATGCCTTTGGGAAACCTACACAACCAGCCTGCTTATTTATGGCCTTTTGTCTTCTTTAATGTACCTTGTCTCCTTTAATTCCAATCCCTGATAGTCCTCTGGGCCCCCGTGGCCCATCCAAGCCTCGCTCCCCCTATGAGCAGTGACAAAGAAGTTACTCCATGGCAGTAAAGAACATTCGATCATAAAGACAGTCTAAGGATTATCTCCTCAAAGAGGCAGTTGCTAAGAAGTTGATTTGATTTCTTGTGATGACCCTCTTATATTATTCTGCCAGTTGAGACACTTGTGGTGTGGGAAGGAAGGTAATTCTACTCAGAGCTGCTGTGAATCAGCAGCTTGTTCAGTCATGTAAAGATTGCTTTAGTGTGAAGACACCATCTGCGAGTCCGCAGTCAAATCCTCATTGAGGATAAATGCCAGCAGAACAATCTCAAGGGCGTTTGCTAAGGCACTGAACATCTCGCTTGACTTTCTAAAAGTCTAAGTCTGTACAGTTTGATTCTCTGCAACTTTATTTTATCAATGGTTAAAACAGTTTGCTAGAAAAAAAGAAGGTAACATTTTATGATGTACAATATCTTGGTCCATATGACTAATGAACATAAGACTATATGCTAAGCACCGGCTCAATCATGCGTCACCCCATGGTGTCACAAGATGTCTGTTGACAAACATGACATCTTTTCAGGGGACTGTTGCTTGCTCACGCACTCCAATGAGCACAACCACATGCTGAATCCTATGTGGAGCTAATGCTAGGCATATTGCATTTTGGAGTGTAAATTACCAGAAGGGCTTTGTGTAATTAACACTTGGAAACTCAACCTTCTGCCATAGCACCCGGGAATCTGGGTCTTGGCTAAAGACAGTGGATGTAGTTGAATTGAAAATTCATGCATGACATCAATTCTGCATGGATTAATGGATGGAGAAAAGCCTATTGCATAAAGGTCAAATTACATACCTTTGGGCCAGGGAGACCTTCTCCCAAAGGTCCTCTTTGTCCTTGGATTCCCTGTGGCCCTTGAGGCCCCTGAACACAACAAATCAAGAGAAACAAGTGCAGGAGTTTTCTTGCTTACTTTTCTGGATATTGTAATGGTTGCACTTCCTCGGAAAAAGTTTTTGTAATGTGAAAATGTATATAGCTAGAGTGTTTGTCATCTGCTAAACCAGCGAATAGACGACATTTTAACATTTCATTTGGAAGCAAAGGGGGCACAATATATGCCAGTATAGACTAAGAATCTGGTGTGTGTGTGTGTGTTATATGTATATACTTAAATGTTACATTGAAACTTTGACTTTAATTTGTGGCTGAATCTCAAGCAGTGCCTCTTTAGGTAGTATAAATATTACCCAGATATACTGTAATTTAGACAAAAGATCTTGGTACCAAAGGTTGTGTTTGAAATGAAAACAATGAAAGAGAGACTTGAAAAAAATTCAGATGAAAACTAAACCTTTTTAGTTGAGTGACTTAGTAAGTTTTGCACTCGTTGTCTGGAATGGTTCTGTTTACTCACCAGTGGTCCAGGCTCACCAAGGCCCACTGGACCTATTGGTCCTGGTTGCCCCTGGAGACCAACGTTACCCTGTTGAGATGAGCGCAAACAAATACATAGTAGGCGTTTCATTTTGAATCACCCTTTGGCCTCACTGTCAAAAGTTCTGTGTTCGAATCTCAGCTCATGCCTTTCTGTGTTGGATTTACATATTTATTGCGTGGGATAGTTATGGGTACTCTTGTTTATTCTCATGTTTCAAAATAATTGAAGATGCTAAACTGTCTAAAGGTTGGAATTTGAGTACTAATAGATTTAACCTACAACCCCCCCCCCCCCTCCCCCATCTAGTCTTTGTTTATCGAGTATGTGTTCCCATTCTAGAAAGTACAACACGTGACAAAGCTACTTCCTGGGTAATGATTACTGCAAAGGGCTACCAGTTTGATACACACTTCTGAAATTGCACATTTTCTCAAATTACCCTTAAGTATATGTAATTATTGTATTGTAAATGTACTCAACATGTTAATAATTTATCATAATAATGATTATAATAATTTTAAAGTCTTATAGTATGAAAATGCACTTTAGTGGGGTTTTCTATCAACAGTACAATCCAACCAGGTATAAAAAAAAAGTCAGTCAGCCACTTCTTAAGCTTTCCCTCCTTTCTAAAAATGTGTGCTTCAAACGGGCCGATTAAAATTCCGTGACTTAGTGACGTCAACAAGACATGGAAGTGCACCTTACCCCGCCCCCTCAGGTTAGTGGCACCGCCTCTGGTAAAGGTTTGCCACGCCCACTGAAATTTGAGAAGCTGGCTGCGCCTTTCTTTTTCTCTCCCTGCTTGCAAATGCTCCGTGGAGAGGGGAAACATTGATCAGGAAAAAGGGGTTGCTTCCTTCATCCAAGTCTTTGAGAAGACAATGGATTAATTTTATTTTTGAAGGACGTGTACCGACAGCATTTTTCGAGGGACTGTTTTGTTAATAAAAAGCCTGTTCAGAGCTGCATTTGCAAACATAATGGATCAGTCCCAACGGTGTGACACAACTGCAAATGTGAAAGAAGAAAGTTTAACATTTTATTTTTGTTTCAGCCTTCCTTCCTATCCTTTCATTTAGAGATGTGCCATATCATACCTTCTACCATATTACTGGTGTATTTTTAGTGCCTAGAGTGGGAGCTACATTTGTCGTGTGGAGGTTGTTTGGTTACAAGAGGTCAGATATGTTAAAGCAGACGGTGGTTGGATAATACTGAATACTGTCAAGTATTGTTTGACCAAGATACAATCCGCAGTGGTTATTTTACCGTGACTGGCAACTCGCCACCTAGTTGACGTGACTTTGTGATGGTAACTGGCCGCTAAGTGGTCTCGACGAGACGGCTTGCACGTTGTGACCGCGCAGTGGCCTAAATGTGCACATTTGTGTTATTCATAACCGCTTGTAAATGTCTACAAGTGTTCACGGTAAAATAATGCTCGCAGGAGAGTTGCCGGCAAAATAACCACTGCCTAAACAATCGCAAACTAACACTACAAAAGTCTCTGTAGTAACGTTATGCTACTTTTTCTTTTTCGGTAAAACGTTATGCTACTATTCCACATATTAAAATAGTTTTCAAATGTGTAAAAGACATGTTTGTCTGGCTCAAATTGGTACGGTTGAACTTGTAACACACTGATTCTGCTCGCCATGGCTGCTGAGTCGTTTCCATTCACAACATGAGCACATTGGCTACCGTAGCCAAAATCACAGCCCCTTCCAGAGAGAAGAGTATGGCCTAGGCATGGCCTGGTGCAGCTATTTACACAAAAGTGACACGCCCCTAAAACAGGCTGTTTTAAACAGAGCGTTTTTATTTTCTGATTTAGGGACAGCAAAATTTTTTGATCCAAAGTCAATTTTGACGAATGCATGTCACAGACATGTGTTTTCCACATTTGAGCTAGTGCGTGGGAGCATCATGTTGGTGCCCCTTGATTTGCAACTGTAATTGTAAGCAAGAACTTGAAATATGGAACACATATTTTGATTGCCCCCTGCTGGTCTTTAAATATAATGCAAGTTGATGGAAATGAACAGAAATATAATATACTCCAGGAATGAATGGAAATATTAACCTTTTGTCCTGGGAGCCCGATTCCTGTTTCCCCTTGGATTCCTGGTGGACCAGGAAACCCCCGTTCACCCTACAAAGAGAGATACAGCAAAACATAAAGTGCATTGTATTTGTGTACCTTAATCAAGTGGAGATTATTGGACTTTTGGAATGGATTAACATCAAAATATTTGGTATATTTCCATGTTTCCCAGTGTACAAGCAGAAGGTACATGAGAGCTGGCAAGTGGGTGCGGAGATGTTTGCGAATGAATTCTGACTGAAACAATTTTTCCTCTCCTCAGCCCTTCCAGACAAGTTGGAACAACGCTAAAACCTAAACATTAGTCTGCCATTCAGGTGATACGGGACGACAGGCAGACAATCAACAGGAGCATTCTTCCAAAATAATTAAGTAGTGCACGGTGGAAGGATTGGGTGTGCCGGCTTGTAGCGCAATTGGCAGCTACAAAACACAGCTGGGGGCTCAGAAAGTTGAGAACAGGCAAATAGGGTAACAAGATAATAGCAGATGTGATACTTCATAGGGGTTCATACCCTCTATAGACAAAAATGTTACAATGTGTAATCATTTGATGAGTCAGGGGTTTTTCCTTTGGATATTTACATGGCAAATTCCTTCCATTTTCACATCAAGTATGCGCTGGTAATTATGGTGTATGTACGGCAATGGATATGCAGTACATATTACGTTTCCAAGTCAACTGTTCTCAAACACATGCTTGGTAAAAGAGCTCACTCACATATGGAGGCATGCGAGGAAAAATGAAGTGGGCCTTGCTCAAGGGCAACATGGCAGTAGTTAGGAAACAGACAAGCACTCCAACCATTAGGTGCCATTTTTATATTCCGTCTGCAGCAGGACTCGGACAGTCGCACTGTGATTCTAAAGTCTTTTATAGCGTCATGCTTGTCCGCAATGATGCTGTCTCAGTTTGTTTTACAATTTGGGGATTGACTTTCTTTAAATTGTGAAAACCAGAAAAAACAGGTTTGAGCAATTTATTCACAGACACTGACCCAGTGACGCCATTGTGAAACAGAATTGCATTCCAATCAGATAGGGATAGAGTTTATGCATGCATCACATGCGGTTTTGCAACTGAAGGTCACCTTTGATCAATTCTCTTGGAATAGAGAAAGCAAATAGTAAGTTTTGTGTCTGGCTGAGCTCCAATAAAACGGATTGACACGTGAAACTCTGTATGCGAGGTTCAGGTCTAAACATCACCTGTGCTTGCATTTTGATATTCCATTTGTTTACACAATATTGCATATTCCTGGTTATCTTGCCTGGAAACCTTAACTCATTCACTGCCATTGACAGCATAGACATCAAAAATGTATTTTAACTATTTCCATTAGTTACAAAAAATGTTTTTTCACTTTTGTTAACATGAGTATGAAAACCTAGGGGGAAAAAAGATTGTACATTTAGAACAGATATAAAATTTGTGATTATTTGTGAGTTAACTAGTGAAGTCATGCAAATAATTCCAATTAAAAAAATTAAGCGCCTAACGCTCCTAATTTTTAATAATCTTTTATTTTCTTCTTTTTTTTATCGCGTCAGGTGATTACATTTTTTTAAATTGTAATTAATCGCATGACTTTAATAGTTAAGCCATGATTAATTACAAATTTGATATCTGTTCAAAATGTACAATACATATTTTTTCTAGGTTTTTATATTCTTGTTAACAAAAGTGGGAACATTTTTAAACTAATAGAAATAGTTAAAACAAATTTTTGACGTCTATAGTCGTCAATGGCAGTGTATGAGTAAATTAAATTACTTACTTTTTTACCAGTCACCCCTTCAGGTCCGATATCGCCAGGGGGACCAGGCAAACCCTGGATTCAAAAAAAATTATGTTTTGATCACTGTTTGACGCAACACCACAGTAAACAGAAACAAAAGCACATTTTTGTGTTAATGATGAATATTTTGACTTGACTTAAATTTGTGACTTTCTTTCTAGTACCAACTGGCAACAGATTAATGGAAGTGAATAAAAGATTACAAAGATAAATGATCAATTCTGCTTTTGTTTTGTCAAACAATGATTTTACCTGAAGTCCACGATTTCCCCTGGGGCCAATGGGCCCTTCAGGACCCTGTAAAACGGAAGACGGTGTCTATTATTAAAAGCAAAGACCGATCAAAAATTGTTCATTTAAAATCAATTGGGTGAATAAGGAATAAGTCATACAGGATACATATTGAAAGAGAAATGCAGCTATGCATATAATTGTAAACATACTGAAATATGTCATAATATTATAAATGCGTTGTGATACAATTGGTAAAAAAAAATCATAAAAGGGAACAACAACATACTCTGTCTCCCTTAATTCCAGGGGTGCCACATTCTCCTCTCTCCCCCTAAAAGAGAATAAAACAACACGTCAGCATGAAATGGAATAGCATTAGAACACACCGAGTCAAATTTATTTGGATGTCTGAGCCAGGAATTAATGCCATCGGGAGCATCTTGCTTGAAGTCAGAGAAAAGTGAAGTAAATAAAGAGATACCTGCAGGCAAGATGATCATAAGATGAAAATATTTCATCATCGTTAGTTGTTTGTACAATACCTGCTCTCCTTTGTATCCTGGTCTGCCCTGTATAAATAAACCAAACAGCATAGTGTTGAAAACCATGGTATGTTCTAGCTTCTTATTCATGAGTTCATGCATTGCAAGCTTGATTCAAAATAAATAAATAAATAAATGAAAAGGTTTGGCGTTCACCTCAGCTCCCTCTCGACCTGGCAGTCCGCCGGGCCCGGCGTCACCCTTAGAGAAAAAAAAGATTTGAATTAGGATTACAATATTGTTTGGACGCAGGACTAAGTAAAGATGTTGCATGCTCTGACAAAAACAGGAGAGAAGTTATTGAATGGGCAGCACCTTGTGTCCCTTTGGTCCTGGGATGCCATCCTCCCCAGAACGGCCTTTCTTGCCCTGCACAGAAAGCCAGCAACAGAAAACAGGAGGACATTACTCAAGCAAAGAATATTATATATTTATTGGTCAGTAAGTGAGATGGCAAGTAGGGCTGGGTTTAAAATAATCAATATCAAATTGATTTTCCTTTTCAAGCGTGATATTGATTATCTCTTTTTTCACAGAAATTAACAAGAATATATCAATTTAAAGGCCAATTTTTTGGGTATCTTACTGTTTTCTTGAAAACATTTTAAAGCATTTTCTTACATTTATGAAAGACCTGACTGATTATACTTAATGACAATTCAGGTAATGCCTCTGCAAAATTTAATTTGGAATTTTATGTTTGTGGATTTTTTTTTTAAATCATGTTCTTGATGTTTAAGAAGTATTGATTTTCCATAATTAATCAATATTGGATTGAACTGAAGTGAATTGAATCGAATCGGAAAAAAATCCAAATTGAATCAAACTGAACTCTTGTGAATCAAAATCGAATCGATTGATGAAATTAGAATCAATACCCAGCCCTAGTGGCAAGGATTTTATTACTTGCAAATTGATTTCTGACCTTCATGTTTTGAGAAATACGATATTTGCTGTTTCACATCTTGAATCGTGCAATACAGTTTCCCCTGAAGCTTTGAAGTCCAAGAAGGTCTCAAACCAAGGAAGCTTCAATGTGAATATCAAGTGTTTTATGTACTGATTTGAGTGTTGCAGCTGGTGTATGCGTACACATACGGCTTTCCTCAGTTCAGGCCCGCTGCCATGGCATGAAACAGTGTTTGCTCTGAGTATTGGCTTTAACAGAATAATTACTCCTTGAAGAATACATCAAGCAAACATCGCTTTGTAGTCTCATGTAATCACTTCGGCAGACAAAGAAAGTCTAGATAAAAGAAATGCACGGAACGTGTGTACACGCACGGTTGTGAATGGCCAGAACAAGATTTGACTGATGCCCATGTAAATATCTGTTTAGGGCTGTTCTCAATAAAGTCAGCAAAGAAGTCACGGCGTTTGCACTGCTCCAAACCACTTTTCAGCCAAACCTTGTAATTATGTCACTTGTTGGCATCAGCATGTATCTGTCTGCAATGTCTCAAATGTTGCAAAAAGTGAATACTTACAGCAGGGCCGCTGGGCCCCCGCTCACCCTTCTCACATGCACACAGGCTCTGCACAAGGGGACACTTGAACACAGCGAGGACAGAGACCGTTAGAGGCGGGGGGGACATTCAGGGACACAAATCAAGTGGTGAGTGTTTGGGCTTACCCCTTCTTCTGCCAGCGTTGTCTGCAGGGAGGGGGAAAAAAAGACTTTAACATTAGCGCTAACACACCACGATTCATCAGGAAAGGAAAGTATCTAAGCATGCAGAGAATCTTTCAATACTGTCATTCGTTGCCGGGTAACGGAGTGATGCTGTCAACAATGCTGAGTGCAAAGATGCAAGTCTACTCGGTTGGCCTTTATCCTTGCGTGTTGCGCAACCTATATCACCTGCAATCCTTATTTTCTCGAGTTATCTGAAGGATGTGGTGCGCGTGTTTGTTCTTGCTCAGTCCTGCTGCACCTTGTTTTCCCACGGACATTTAATGGGACGCATGTGTTTGCATCTACCAGATGTTTCAGTGCAGTGCTGGACTGCATGCACGTCATAATAATCAACTTAGCATGGTTGCTGTGATCCCAGAACAAACGTTTCTCTTATCACTACTATTAAACATGGACAAAGATGCTCTCCATCTTTTTCTTCTTTTTTTTTTTCCTCTGGAGAGCTCAGTTCATTCGGTAATTAAAAAAAAAAAAGCTCTCCATCTAAATGCATATAGATGTGAGGGAGTGATTTTCATGCTCGAGGTATTTATCTAAATGAATTACTTTTTCAATCAGAGGTTGAGTTAGACCTCTTGCCGCCTGAATCTTTATCCATCGTCCTACAAACAATCAAACCATTTGCTGCAGTATTGCCGCTTATCCTGTTCACGGTCACAGGGAGCCGATCCAAGCTGACTTAAACACCCTGGACCGGTCGCCTGTCACTCACAGCACACATAGAGACATATTGACTAGGGATGTCCGATACCACTTTTTTCAGACTGATACCAGGAGGAGTACTCAACTCACTAGTAGTTACTAAAACTGATACCATGAGTACTTTTGATACGATGAATGAATGATGAATGAACCACTAGCGAATGTCCTTTTCTGTCCTGACATGACAGTGCCCGCATAGACGAAATTCACAACTTCATGCTTTGTACGTCATTCATGCAATAGCGAGATGTCCAAAGACTTTTATCCACTTCATAGATGCTTTCAGAAATACTGGAAAAAAATAACCATTTGGATTTGATCAGTGCCACAGAGTAAATTAAGAGTCTATTTGATCCCACTCTAAACAAAGTAAATGTTACACTTAAAAATGGAGGAACAAACCAACAACTTCAGGTTGGGAGACAGCCAATCTACTCCTTGAGCCATGCAGCTCCTCGCTCATCACCTGGAATCGTAATTCCAAGTGACCAAAAATTGGTCTCCTTTTAGATATGAGCAAACAGTAGGAGGGGCATAGCTCAGGTGGTAGAGTGGCAGTCTCCCAAGCTGAAGGTCGAGATTTCGTTCCTCAACCCTTGTGTAACTTTTGTTTTCTTTTTTGATAAACTAGTCAAATTGTGTCACAATCCTTGCAAAATTGACTTAGAATTTCTGAGTGAAAAATCTTTCAATAGTTTTTTTTTTTTTTCATGGGATAGGCAAATTCTCTCATACATACTAAAAATACTTTGAGTAAAATTTACTCTCTTCCAAGTGTAAATTTTACTCTGTTTAGAGTAGGACCAAATAGACCAGTGGTGTCCAAACTCGGTCCTCGAGGGCCGGAGGTTTTGGGTGGTTCTCTTCTTTAACACACCTGAAGCTCATCAGCAAGCTCTGCGTAAGCCTGATATAGATCCTGTTCATTTGAACGGGTGTGTTGGAGCAGGGAAACATCCAAAACTTGCAGGACTCCGGCCCTCAAGGACCGAGTTTGGACACCACTGAAGTAGAGACTGTTTATAGAGTAAAATTTACAGCACGCATACTTTCCAGTCGATATTTACTCACGATCTCTCGGACGACTTTTTCCACAATGCCTCTGTCCTGCAGGTTATGAAGATAGCGTGAGGCAGGCGAACTTGCAATTAGCCGCAGCTGAGCAATATTGGCAGACTCCTTGGCTTCGGGTGTAATTCCGACAGTGAAGAAGTGGACGCCCTGGTTCTTGGCTTCGGCCACGGCAGCCGATATGTCCGGGTTCCTCGGGTGCGAAATACCGTCGAAGAGCAGAACGGCCACCTTGATGCTGCTGGGGGCCGACTCCTCCAGGTAGATGCGCGTGAGGTTTGTGATGGCGTAGGTGGTGTAGGTGCCATGTCCGATATATGTCATAGGAGCTATGCGGGCCTTGAAACTGTCGGGGCCCTGCCACTGGTTGAAGGTCTGCTCTATGATGACATGGCTGCTGTACTGAAGGAGGGCCGAGCGGGTGACGAGGCTGCGGCCGCTCTGCATGCTGAGGCCCTGCAGTCGCTCGGTCACTTCTGTGACAAAACGCTTCTCCTGGGCATGATTGTCTTTGGCGCTCTCTGAGCTGTCAATCAAAAAGGATAATTCCAGACTGCAGGCATCATCAGTGAGTGCTGAGAAGAGAAAGTATAAAGTAATGTATTATCTCATGCAGTGTCAATAGTACGAATAACTTTCACAACATTTAAGTTCATTCCTAGAGTTCATTCAGACGGACTTACATTTGCCCTTATGTGGCACATAATTGGATGTATGTTGCCTGTTTTTCCTCTTAGTGGTCACCTGGTCTTCATATCCTCTGTAGTCCTGTGCCCAAAGACCCTGCAGCCCCCACAGGAGCAGAAGCCAGTGCACCGAAGGCATCAGTGGCATGGTCTCCTTGAATGGCAAGTGATGACATTGAAACCATTCATAAAGCTGAGCAGTCAAAACAAGCTAGCACAACTCACCATGTGGATACTTTTTGTCTCCAAGGTGATCAGCAATTGAATGCTCCCCTGAAAGAAAAAGCATTGGGGGGAAATGTGTCAATAAGTTGCAGATGGTCTACATTCACAGTCTGTTAGATTCCATAGCCACAGCCTGACGGTATTCCAGAGCTGAATGGTGATGATCAGTAGCTGACCAAAAGATGCATGTGTTGTGGTTCTCACATTTGAGCCTTTCTAAAAAGGTGCAGTAAGTGAAAGAAGGACCATCCCTTTTTCTGAGCTCACTGAGTTCACTCCCATTTCTGGGAGGGGAACCTGGGGAAGCACCTCAAGACTGTGCTTGGGCAATGAGTGCATTGGTCCTCTTACATGTCATTCATTGTCCTTTGTTATATTTGTATGTTCAACTCAACACTCAAAATTGAAAACAATAGGGAATAATAGTAACAAATTGTCACCGGCTATAGCAAAAATAAGGTTTAATCATGACTGGCATTGCTAAGCAGCAGAAAATTATACATGTGGAATAGATCATTACTTCATCCATCAATCCACAACTGAGCTTAAATGCATGATTTTGGAAAGCGGGAGAAAGCAAGAGTACCCGGGGAAAATTAAAAACAAACGCACATACACAAGAAAGCGGGATACCATGCAAACTCCACGCATGAAGGCCAGAGCTAAGATTCAAACCCCAGAACTATCAGGTAGGTGTACTAACCAATACCCGACGATGCTATTATACTTTGATTCATTACTATGGTAATAATGCTTAGTGTTTACTGATTTTGCCAAGTGAAATTTAGACAACGAGCACTTATTACCAAGATGGCAAGGGCACTTCAACACTAAAATCTTTTTTTTTTAAATAATAAAATAAATAAATAAACTCATTCAAACCCAAAAACGTGTAAATACGTTTTTATACTTTGTCCTTCACTCCCAAAAGTGTATTTATAAGTTTTTTTAAATGTTTTTTTTATGCTAGAGCATACAAAAGGCTTTGATGTAGTTTCTGACATGAAGAGGTGGCTAAAAGCAATGGCAGTTATTGCAAACAACGGCCAGCAGGTGGCAGCAAAGTACAAGAGGTCAGCTTGGGCCATGTTGCAACAAGCTCTTTTTGTCTGTGTTTTCACCAGGAATGTAAATATTGATGAAACTTAGCTATATTCTAATGCTAATTGCTGCAAAACGGAAACAGATACATATATACTTTTTTTTCCTAATGAAAGAAGAGACTGTAATTTTTCTTTTAGTAGGTTCTGTGTTTTTATAGCAATAGAACACAATATTCTGTAAAACAAAATCCAGTAAAACAGCCCGGAGCGAAGAGGGTTGCTTCAGTGAAAATGGCTGCTTTGGTTCATCACAGCTGAAAACAACACTGATATGTGGCATCTAATTACATGTTTCTTTTCTTGAGTAGTTCTTATTTATATTTAAGATTGTTTCACCACCAAACCATAGCAAACGTCTTCCTTGCAATGTTGTCCTGACTCAGTGGATTCAAGCAGACTATATAGCCTATAGCCCGAGAAGCTGCAACGAGCGTCGCATAACTCTGTCTCTGTGGCGACAGTGTGTGTGAGTGTGTGCGTATGTTTTTATTGCCAAGTACTGTACCTTAGTGAAAGCACAGACCGGCGGGCTGTCACTCAAGAATGCGTGTCCTTTAATCTGCTGTCTGTGTGAGGGATGAATAATATTTGCCACAGTATGTAGGGGAGATATAAGATGAATGGACATTTAAAAGAAAATTGTCTCCTTTACTGTTGCAATGCATGCACACACAAAAAGTACATCAAATAACAAATAAATTACCACAGTGATATTGTCAGTAGATGAAGTGTTATGTTTTGAGCACATGCATAATAAGTAGGTCAGATTTCCAATGCTTACACCTTGTGTTTGTTTTCTGTTCTGTGTGTGCATGAGAATAAAGAGATGTAGCATTTTTATGCATTTTTTAATTATTATATCATAGCAAGCAGTTAGGTTTATTTCTATAGCCCTAACACCGTTGTGATGCTTTGCCAGCACAAATGAAGACACTTGTATTGTACTCCTAGTGTTTCATCAAATTATATTGCATCATGTATTTACAACATTGATTCTGTGTTGTGGGCTATCTATCTTTCTTCAGCTGCAGAAAAGCCAACCTGTTTGTATTAGTAATCATATTGTGGTGAATGGAGCATGTTGAGTCTTGTGTCAGCTGGCTTCTAGTGAACTGATTCTACCGTCCTCCTCCACCCTTCATGTAGCTATGGAAACACCTAATTAAAGAAAGCAGCAACGTTTCAACACACTCTCTAGTTAAAGGTCCAGGTGAGCTCAGCTGAAGGTATTTCTATGTTCCACATGTCCTCACAATAACCCTGACAGCACAACTTTTCAGTCATCACCCCTCAGACTTTACTTTGGGGCATGCTGAGAGCGCCGAAAGCAAGTTTCTGCCGTGTTTTGTCAGGCAGCTAGACTGGTAGAGCTGCGGAAGATACAAGCAGAATTAAATGATGTTATCTCTGCTGAGCCTCCTTCGGCCCCCTTAGGATAAAAGCCAAAACATCTGCATGGTGTTGTTTTTTCACATGAAAGCCACCACAAATTGTGTAATTTGAAGTCAAATTAACTCCATTAGTTAAATTAAGTGTTTACATTTAAATAGAACAATGTTGTGGGAAATTATACGTAATTGCTGAGTGATGAGCCACAACATAATAGTAATGCCCACAAATATTCCCCAGAATGACGTTGCAGTCAGGCTGAGTGATTTGTGTTGTTGGAAATAATGACATCATTCTTTTCTGTCTATAACCTCATCTTTCTCTGATCCTCTTGTAGAGGAAGTCCAGTATTAATAATAACTGACTTGTCTCAAAAAAGCCTCCATAAAAATGATGATGCTACTATCTATTCATATAAAACCAATGCCACTGAACCAGCTAAAACTGGAACCTGTCCCAAAATGACTCAGGGTGAGGTGAGTTGACATATCAATGATATCATATATTTTTGGTAGAATATCAAAAATGTGATGGCATAACTCTGCGCTATACGAGCAGTCACACAATCAATCTGAATTAAACATCTTATCAAATAAATGAATACAACCTATTTTGGGGGGGAAAGACAGGTTTAGTAGTTGGCATTTTTAGGTGGCAAAACACTTGATGATTCAGGCCTTTTAAAAATGAAACGCAATAATCATGGTAGCCGGATAGGTATTTGGTAAACTTGCGAAACGTACACAAGGACAGTACGCTCATAATGTTCTGCATTTTTGTGGCACATTGGCGCTCTCTAGTGGATCATATAGCTACACTCTTCTACCCTGTCCTCTCACCCGCCACTCTGCACATCTCAAGTCATCTTTTAAACTGTAACTTTTACACGAGGGTGATGGGTGTCCTAGGGCATGGGGAAAGTATTGGGGGGCAGAAATTATGGTTTGGGAAACGCAAAGATTAGCCTATTCCTGACGCCAGCAATGACAAATACAAAAGATTGTGATACGTTGCAATTGGTTGACCACCAGTTCAGGGTGTACCCCGTCTACTGCCCGAAGCCTAATATACATATAACATAATCTAACTGTATTGCTTTGACCATGGGTAGACCCAAGGTAAGTTTTTCTTTTTTGAAATGTACTGTATAAGCAAATTTGTTCTTGACCTGTTAGCAACTAAAACAACTAGCATTATGTCCACTTGCTGTACAAAAACTCTTTAAAAAAATCACTCATTTCCAACACTGTTACTTTCAACCCTGTCACTGTAAACAAGAGTAATACTAAAATTTGTATTCAAAACAAAATTACATGTTTTATTTAAATCTAAAGTAGAAAGCAGAAAGAAATCATGTGATTAACAGGTGATCAGTTCAGGGTGTACTCTCACTGGAAGACAGCTGGGATAGGCACCTGGCCGCAAACCTGGTGAGGATGGATGGATGTTTTTCAGGTCTCTGAGTATCTGTAACATTTGTGCCAAACAGCAAAATATATATGATGTAAATATGTTCTAAAAAAGTATACCGTTGATGGTTTAGCACTGGACAGTGAATTTAATTACTTTTTTTTTTCTGAAACCATAACAATTATAAAACGAAATGGTGCATGGTGACCAGCCAATTTGATACCCCTAATAAATACTTTGTCAATGAGGTATGTGGATGAAAATGTTACCAAGCTGTTGCCCCTCAATCCATGTTGTTGTAGTTTGTTGTTTTTTTTTCTTCCCTTTTTTCAAGAGAGCTCAGTATTGTTCATTCGGTAATTTTACCGATTTGACATGTCATCATCATTGCTCTCTCTCTCTTTTTTAAAATTAGTTTAAATTTTTATTTTGAATGTGGGTGAGATTGTGCATGTGCGTGCGTATGTGTGTGAGTGTACATGTGTGCGTGCGTGCGTGTGAGTGTGTACTCGTTAGTTCACCTAAAACCTATTAAAAATCCCTCAATCCATGTTGGATGCGCCTTCAACCTTGCCGGTAAATACAGAATAGTCAAAGACCTGGGAGGGCCAGTGGGGGACTGTGCCCCGTTGGACTCATCCTTTGCACGACCCTAATGTGAATATGCTGTAGTTAGCTGTGGCCTATTATTGTAGAACAACAACAAGTAATACACTTAAAGTAATTACCAAATTCAAATTAGTTGTCAGTCACTCAATATTAACCTGTATGAATGAGGGGCCAGTTTTCTGTTGGGCAGAAGAAGAATGTCAGCTGCATGGGTTTTACAAATGCGCATGCGTCAATATGGTAACAAGTCGTCATCTGCGCATGCGCACGAGACGCTCAACGTTGCACGCACGCGCAGTTGGCTTTAGTGACTACTTGCTATAAAGCTGCGAGTTCCCCTTATCTCGTTCCACCTTCAGCCATTTTGATCATGTTAGGAGCTGTGGGACGCTGCTGCACCGGGGCTCTGCAGGCTCTCAAGCCTGGGGTCCAGCCCCTGAAGGCCCTTGTTGGATCACCGGCCGTCCTTTCACGTAAGCTCATTCAGGCTGGGTGCTTTTGAGCGAAATCGCATGAGCCGAAGACGTAACAGGGCGGCTGAAGCTACGCTAATAGCTCATGTTAGCTGGTCCTAGCTACGCGTTGGCTGCCCTTTCAAACGTCCGGACAGGCCCTGTGATTCAGTTGTCGCATTAATGCTAATGCATGGGGCTATTAAAAATATTAATAAACCGGAAGCAAATGTGCATTATCATTCTTTGCCGATTGCATGCGTTGGACGGTGTTTTGACGGTGGTTTGTCTGCTAGTACCAATGACCTTCTCTCTAATGACATGAGGTGGCTGCTAAACTAGCATTACAGGCGCGGCGAATTGCTTCTCCCCCTGGGTTTTATTCTAAACTTTTCTCTCTTAAATCATCCAATATATTACTTAGAGCGATGAAGAAACTATGTCTGATGATGTGATTTGATAGGATGGAAACTAACTCAGCCGTCTCACTATGTTGCCGAAATGCTAGCGACGTTAGCATCGGGTGGATTTCATTCATCTGACATTCTCGGTTATAACAGCTTTGTCGTATAATGCATTTCAAAATTATTGGGGCTTTATAATGGGTATTCGTTTGTATCACAGCAACTCAAATTTGACATTGATCTCTAGCTTCCAGATGTGCTGCATTTTCCCCCTGGGTTTTACCTTTTATAATAGAATGCCAATATGAATACAATGTCACGATTGTAAAGTGAGTGTGTTTATCACAGGCAGAGACTATGTTGCACCTGCCGCCACCGCTGCCGCCAGTGTTGCACCTGCCGCCGCCGCCGCCAGTGTTTCACCTGCCGCCGCCGCTGCCTCCAGTGTTGCCACTGGACAAATCGTGGCTGTCATTGGTGCTGTGGTGGACGTCCAGTTCGATGAGGACCTTCCACCCATCCTCAATGCCTTGGAGGTCGCTGGCCGAGAGTCCAGGCTCGTTCTGGAGGTGGCACAGCATCTTGGTGAGCGGCTGGATTTTAAACTCTTAGTTTCCTACAAGAACATGTGAGGGTTGGGATATAACTTTTGTTTTTTTGTAGGTGAAAACACTGTGCGCACCATTGCTATGGATGGTACTGAAGGTTTGGTCCGTGGACAGAAGGTTCTGGACACCGGAGCCCCCATTAGGATCCCTGTGGGCCCAGAGACCCTGGGTAGGATTATGAATGTCATTGGTGAGCCTATTGATGAGAGGGGCCCCATCTCCACAAAGCAGTAAGTTCACTCTGGAGATGACCTTTTTAAAGCATTCACTTAACATGCATGTGATGCAAAGTGTGTTACCTGTCTAATTTGATTCTCCTTGCAGGACTGCACCCATCCACGCTGAAGCACCTGAGTTCACTGACATGAGTGTGGAGCAGGAGATTCTTGTTACTGGCATTAAAGTGGTCGACTTGCTGGCTCCTTATGCCAAGGGAGGGAAGATTGGTATGTGCAAGATAAATACATTTTAATTTGCTTGATGAAGTTACATTTTCCAACTTTGGCTACCTTTTTTTGTTTTCAGGGCTGTTTGGTGGAGCTGGCGTCGGCAAGACTGTGCTGATCATGGAGCTGATCAACAATGTGGCCAAGGCCCACGGTGGTTACTCTGTGTTCGCCGGTGTGGGTGAGCGTACCCGCGAGGGGAATGACTTGTACCATGAAATGATCGAGTCCGGTGTCATCAACCTGAAGGACACCACCTCCAAGGTGAGAAAAATGGGACAAGCCTCATCTTGTTTTATTTATGTGTATGTGTATATTTTATGTGTGTGTGTATGTATGTATGTATATATATATATATATATATATATATATATATATATATATTTTATTTATGTTGATTTTCGTCCACTGCTAGGTGGCGCTGGTGTACGGACAGATGAACGAGCCCCCCGGCGCTCGTGCCAGAGTGGCTCTGACCGGGCTGACTGTGGCCGAGTATTTCCGTGACCAGGAGGGTCAGGATGTGCTGCTCTTCATCGACAACATCTTCCGCTTCACACAGGCTGGCTCTGAGGTCAGCACTTCCTCAACAAGTGTGATTATGTACCAAAGTTGCATTTGATTTAACTTCTTCTGTTGTAATTGGTCAGGTGTCTGCCCTGCTGGGTCGTATCCCTTCTGCTGTGGGTTACCAGCCAACCCTGGCCACAGACATGGGTACTATGCAGGAGAGGATCACCACCACCAAGAAGGGTTCTATCACATCAGTGCAGGTATGTTCAACAGTCAAGCTCTTAGTTTAAATTTTTTTTTTTTTAAATATTAATATTGAAAAATGATTCCTAACCCCCCCACCCCATTAGGCTATCTATGTGCCTGCTGATGATTTGACTGACCCCGCCCCCGCCACCACCTTTGCCCACTTGGATGCCACCACCGTGTTGTCTCGTGCCATTGCCGAGCTGGGCATCTACCCTGCTGTCGACCCCCTGGACTCGACCTCCCGTATCATGGATCCCAACATTGTCGGAGCTGAGCACTACGATGTTGCCCGTGGTGTGCAGAAAATCCTTCAGGTTTGATGTTTTAATTTGAACCTAGCCAAATTGTTAGTTGAATTTTATCCCTGAAGCTAAACAAATGTAATTTTACTTATGTGCTGCAGGACTACAAATCCCTTCAGGATATCATCGCCATCCTGGGTATGGATGAGTTGTCTGAGGAGGACAAGCTCACTGTGGCCCGTGCACGTAAGATCCAGCGGTTCCTGTCCCAGCCCTTCCAGGTGGCTGAAGTCTTCACGGGCCACATGGGCAAGCTGGTGCCCCTAAAGGAGACCATCAAGGGCTTTAAGAGCATTCTTGGAGGTGAGGGTGAAGGGTTATACACGCCCCTTTCCTTAATGGACTTCTCAACGTTGTAACTTTTTTTTAATTTGCTGGTCCTCTTAGGTGAGTACGACCCCCTGCCCGAGCAGGCTTTCTACATGGTGGGCCCCATCGAGGAAGTCATCCAGAAGGCTGAGAAACTGGCTGAGGAGCACTCCTTAAACGCCTGAACAATCGAACTATTGCGGAATTAAGAAGAAAAATAGGCGTGGGTCCAGCTGTTGGAGCACTTGGGTTGTAAAACCTGTCCAAATACAAATGTATCTGTCTTGTCATCTTAAAGAGCTATATTTAATGTCTCCATTTGCAAAGAACGATGGAATAAACAAGTCTTTACATAATTTGTCAACTGTAGTGAATCTTGTACCTAAGCTGACCACCAGATGGCACTTTTGAGCCATGTCTAGCAGCCATTATTGACACCGGTTGTGGCAGAAATAAAAAGACAAACTAATAGCATGTGTCTTTGTTTTGTGTAGTGCAGTTGTGGTCTTGGCAAGAGAACATAGCAATATGATGAGGTAATTCACTAATTATAGTGATGTTGCTGCATTCCCTTTTTACATGCAATGGTGTTTATTGACCCCAAATCCAAAGTTGTTTTTTTTCTCACAACCTTTCAACACAGGCTTATCACCAAGGACATGCACATTGGCCTGAACGTAATTCTGTCTTCAGATAAGGCCTTCAATATGTAAATGAGCAATTTCTCGCAGTAACATTTTGGATAGTGACTGCTATATCAAGTGGTGAAAGAATAGTACAAATCTTTGTTGCAAACTAGTGTACTTATTGTAGTGTACTTATTGCATTGACTTGGCAATTGGAATGGCTTCTTTGTTCAGAATGTAGCTGGAGACGCGGGTTGGCATGTAGGACAGCGGCAGCCAGAACAACTTGGCGTCCCATCCTGGGGAGTAGCGAGTACGGGGACGAACGGCCGATACCGCATGCTCCATACAGTTGACCACCTTCATCAGGTCTGCGTCTGACATTTTCGCAACTTTGTCTGACAAGAGTGCCAACGCTGTAAGGGGTGGAGGAAGAGATGAAATAACTTAAATGGTATCGCGTAATCGAAGAAATAAGACACACTTACATTTCTGAAGGTACTCCTGTCCATAGTCATCTCTGACCTCCTGAGGCATCTTGTCCCACAGCCCTTTCACACTCTTACTAAGTATTGCAGCATCAGTCACGTTTGTTTTGAAGAAACCCGGCTCAATGCACAGGACCTTGACACCAAAGGATGTCATATTTAGCCTAAAGTGGGAAAAGCCATTTATCGTCAATGCCAAACTGTTTCCAAACTCTCAAAAATGTTGACCAATACCTGAGGCTGTCGTTGAAAGCTTCCACGCCGTACTTGGACACGCAGTATGGGCCTCCAGTAGGACTAATCCTCCCAAACACACTCGCCACATTGACCACCCTGCCCCTGGCTTTCTTGATGAGTGGCAGGACGCTCAGTGTCACAGCAATCACCCCGTTTAGATTCACATCCAGCATGGACTTGTAGTCATCGATGGTCAACCAGTCGCATGGGGCCGAGGGGACGGCCACGCCTGCGTTGTTCACTACGGCCCACAGGCCTGAGTGACAGGACCACAAGAGGAAGTCAGTCTTGATTCAATGTGTGGGTGTAGGTACGCATGTATTTAACGATACAATATTAATTTATTCATTATTATTTTGCAGAGCCACAAGCAACCTCAGGCGGAGTTTGAGAACCCCGGTCATAGAACACATTTAACAGGCATGACTAGCTAATTTTGACCCAAAAAAAGAGAAAATGCAGATGTTTAAAAAAGAAAAAATCGATTCAGAATCGATTTTAAATGTCCCCCAAATCGATTTTATTTAAATTATTTTATACTGTCTTGCCTTTTGTCTGTGTGCCTTTATTCGGATGGCTGTTCATGTTGTACCCGATTTGGCCACTTGGGGGCAGTGTGGTTCCACGCGGTCTATTACACTGTTCAATTGTAGCCAGATTAGAGAGTAGAAGGAAAAAGTCACGATCAAGTTATTGTAATTAAAGTTGTTTTTTTGCAGTGTGGACCCGTTCTTTTGAATGATAAAAGTGCCGCGAGGAGCGCGCTAATTAGCGAGTCAGATTGGAGTAGATCATTACAATTCCTTGCACATCTATAGATTGAAGCATAAATCATTGTCAATCAAATCATTTTAAAACCAAAAATGGTTCTTAATCGAAAATCGATTCTGAATCGAATCGCAGGCCTAAAAATCCGAATCGAATCGTGAGACATTCAAAGGTTCCCACCCCTAGTAAGCAGTAAAAGTAAAAACAAGAGTCATCACAAAATATTTGCACTGCACACTCACCACGCCGCCCCACTTTGTCCTTGATCATAGCTGCAACCTTGGCAACACTTTGATTCGACCGAACGTCCAGGTGTGTTGGGATCAAGTTTCCGGAGCACGACTTCCTCAGCTCTTCTTCGCCCTTCTCCGTGTAGCAGGCGGCGACGACTCGGAAGCCCAGCTTGTCCAGATGACGGGCCAGGAGGTTTCCAAAGCCCGTGTCGCAGCCGGTGATGTACACATACTTGTCGCCCTTGTCAGGTACCCTGGGTATCTCTCTGAGCCAGCGGTACAGGTAGTAGACCACTACGAGTCCCAGGAGGTACAAATACATGTCTGCGGGAAGCTGACATAGAGTTCCTTGTCAGGGAATAGCAGTGTGAGGCAACATTGTGCAATGTATTAGGATCAACGTGTGGTAGAATGTAACCTTTACCCCCTGTGCGTGCACCTAATCCTAAACAGCATCCAATTTTGACTTTGCACACCGTTGCATGAATTTATGTTCAAGTTTAGAGAGGGTAAACGGATTAGCATGGGCTTTCATTACATTTCCATTCAGAAACGAGCATCTATTAAAGCTTCCTTTATGATGCCACTTACAAAGTCACTTCATAGTGCAACTAGTATTAGTTCAACGAAGACATGGTTTGGATACTAAAGTAGGCATCCGCTGTTCACTGCTGTAAAACAACAATTTTGTCTGTGCGGTTTTCTCGTCATCTAGCAAAGAATTCTTCCATAAAACGTGGGCAAGAAGCAGAAAGACAAGCACAGTATCTTACCCGTCGGCAGGAGGAGGCCCGGAGCAGTGCGAGGGGCTTGAGCGTGGAGTTGTCCTCTGGCCTATTAATGTTTAATCTTTTAACTTTTGAAACACACCCTTTTTTTTTTTTTCTGACTTGCAGAATGGTGCCCCTAGCTGTCAAAATAATCACACTGCAATAGGGGACAGGATCTTCTACTCTTCTTACTTGACATTATTCTTATCTAAACGTGGTGGATGGAAGCTACGACAATGTAACACTACACAAATAATTTGGTTTAAAAGTAAGAATCACAAGTGTGGCCAAGAATCCTGGACAAGCAACTACCGTTGCACGCCGTTTGCTAAACTTCCTGAGTTGTAAACAACTGGCTTGGGAGGGCACAGACAGTTGGATTTGTTTACTTGCGGACTTCCTCTGTCAAGCACACAGTACAGAGGACACTCCTCTCCAAAGTGTATTGCATTCACTTGAAAAAACAAAAACAAAACAACTCCTGTTTTTCTGACTGATGTTTTGGGGGAGTTTTGTTTTTTTTAGTATTTTTTTTTTCATTTTCTGTTTTTCTGAATATTTTTATCTGTTTTACTGAAAAAAAAATCTGTCAAAAATATTCAGAAAAACAGGCTGGAAAAAAATTATTCAGGAAAAACAGGAGGAAAAATTACTCAGAAAAACAGGGGGGGGGGGTTATTTACAAATACAGGGGGAAAAAAATATTCCGAAAAACAGAACTGGTGTTTTGTTTTTTGGAGTAATTTATTTATTTTTTACCTCTGAACTTCAAGTGACTTTTTGCAGACTCGCGAATAGCGGAAGCGGACACTTTCCCGCATATCTCCATATGCTATAAGATGGTCATGTTTACTTACTGGCTCTCAATAAAGGAATGAATGTGTATACTGTATTGTGGTTTGTTCTCTAATCTCTGAGGGAAAACCCTTTTTAAAAAAAATCTGAAAAACAGAACAAAAAAATTCTGAAAAACATGAAAATATATATTTTTTTAAACAGAAAAAAAAATACTCAAAAAAATAGGGGGGGAAAAATTCAATAAAACAGAAAAAAATACTCAAAAAAACAAAGCTCCCCCCAAAAATTAGTCAGAAAAACAGGACTTTTTTCCCCCAAGTGAATGCAATACGCTTCCATAATTTTCCTATGTAGACTGAAAAGGCAAAGAAGAGACAGGAAAACAATTCTGCTTTGATTTCCAGGTATTATAAGCAGCATAACCTTTTCTTGCTATAGGCGGCTGCCTCGGGCCCCCAAACCCCCAGGGGGTCCCCAAGCTCTATGTGTAGTCTTACCTGAAGACGATAAAAATGTCTTGTTTTATGGTTAAAAAATAAAAATAGGATATAAATAAAATAAACTGTGATGATAAGCAGTGGCTGGTGTTTTTGTGTCACGCAGTTTGTGACGTAGAGAACTGTGAGAATGATTGACAGCTACCCATCTACCTTTCCCGTTAGCGAGAGTATGGACTATATGCCACGGAGGAGGCGGGACTTCCGACTTCCGGGTTTTCACCCATCAACTTTTGTTTCCGTTTCCAGTTTGCGACGTGTGGGCCGCGTCCTACTTGCGCTTCCGCCTTTGTGCCCCTCCGTTGCGCGTTCCCGTCAACGGGTGCGAGTCTGCGAGTGTGTAGTGTCTGTCTCAGTGTCCCAAGCATTTCAGATTGCCGAGACGCCCTCGATGTATAAAATCCGGAAGTCCGTGGCATCGACGCCATTAAACAAAACAGACACTATTATGGCATCAAAAAGAAGTTCTCAGCGGCGCGAAAACTGAAGAAAAAGAAAAACGGTCAGGGGGGAAAGGTTGGCACTTGTTGGTGATGGATAGTTGGAGGCGAAACTCAATTTTATTTTATTTTTTAGCTAGTTTGTTTTTTGTTTTGCTAGCCAGTTCACTAGTCTCTGGCATTTATTTATAGATGTTAACCTTCCCTTGGCCAGCCCCAATTTCAACTATATGTAAATTATTGTAGAAAATGCTTAAAAGTGACACATTTGTCATTGGGTACAAGCTTTAAAAAGACACTGTACGTCATAATTTTTAATATAAAAACAGATTAATTTTAATATTCTGTATTACTGCAATAATACTGTAATTAAAAAAATAGTATTATTCACTCATGGTCTATTTTCTTGATAACCTTAGGAGCTATGTTTGAAGTTAGTTTGTTTTCCTTGTTGCACTTTAAAATTGAGTTTTTTTTTGTTGTGTTTTATTTAAATCAAACATTTGTCCAAACACTCAAAAGCTGCTTTATTTATTGAAGTAAAAGTGAAAGTCTGTTTTGATCATAAAGTCACAGCATCTTGCCTACGGTCCCCATGAAGCTAGAAACGGCCCTGGATAGCGGGATTCACTAAAGTTTAAGGTGAGCAAAAATAGTGGCACAGATAGACTTGAAATAGAAAGTAAATAAAGTCAGTCAAACTTAGTGTTGTATTTTCTTCTGTCTACATTGGGGAGTCTACAGATTGACATGGCCTGTCTCAAACCTTCCACATCTTGCCCCTTAATAAAGGAATTTGTTTTGGGTCATTTTCTTGTTGTTTGACAAAGCATCTCCAAAACACTTTTATTGCAGAGTTCTTTAAATTAGCAGACAAAATGTTTCTATATGTCAACTTTTGCGATCATGTTTCTGCTGTCATCATGTCTTATATCCATGACGATAAATAAACCCATCCCGCAACCTCAACTGTTTCTTTCACAAAGCTTTCTCTTTCCCATCAATTAATATTTAATCTTTGTCTCATCAGTTCATAAAACATTGTCTCAGAACTTTTGAGGCTTGTATCAGTAAATTATTTGCAAATTCCAACCAAATTCTGTCTGTACATCTTGTTCATCTCCATGACCCGAACTCTTACCCGCTTGGAAATTGTTGCCGATGTCAGTTGTCCACAGTTTCCTCAGCTCGCAAAATGCTTCTGTCATCAATGGTTACACTCTTCCTTGATCTACCGTACGTGCTCAGTGTCTGTTACTGAGTAATTTAGTGCTTCCTTTCTTCTTCAGGGCCATCACAGTGGTTGTAAATTAATGTTTTTGTAATAGCTCAGATAGATTTTTTATTTTTTTTTATATTCTTTTGAAATTGCTTTTTTCCCCCCACCCATATAGGCAACTCTCTGGTCTTCACATTGGTTACATCAAGTCATATAAATTTAGTCATCACAAGCAAAACTTAAATCTTAACATGAGCTTGACCAAGGGTGGGAAAACTTTTGCACTCAAAAACCAGACCTGTATGTAAATTAGATTATTTGAATACATTGAAAAACTAATAACAAATCATTCTCATTTTATTATAGTTATTCAATTCAGATGAAGTTTCCAATTATATTCAATTAGATGAGAACTTTTTAAATGTAAAGTAGTTTATCTTAATAGTATTATATTATATAAATTCAACCTATTAGCCAATATTACTGTGTAATGACATAAATGAGTACAATAAAAACTCAAATGAAATAATACATGTAAAATAAGCAATATAATAAATAATGAATAATAAAGAATGTATTGCCATATTTAGTGTTATCAATTATTTAATAAAAATAATAAAAAATGATAATTAAAAAAGTAAATGTATGTATTTTTTGTTACTAATAGTTTGTATCTATTTGCAATACATATTCACCAATTATTTAATGAGATAAATGAATGCAAAATGACTAAATAATTCAAATTTTTAAAGAAAATACTATTGTATTCATGCAAAAGAAGAAGAAAAAAACTTACCTCATAGGGGAGGACCGGGCCTTGTTGTATTGCGGGTAAATTGTCGCAATGCAATTTTCTTCTCTACCACACTGCGCAACTAAAAAGAGGGAATATTAGTTTTCTTCATATTAATGGTCAGGGGTTGTGTCCTGTCTGAAAAGAGAATAGCACATTGTGAGCTGAGATGAGTGCCAGTTAACTATTTTGCACAACCCGAAGTTAAATATTCTTTCTATATTTTGAAACAGGAGACGTAGGCTACATGTTCAAATTCTAGCAGCAAATCATGTGGACTCATTAGAGGAGAGATTCAGGCATCTTGTCATGCCTCAGTCATTGCTCTGTTTTAAGCTACTGGTAACTTTAAACTACAGGGTGTCCATAAAATCTTAGTGCATGTCACTCACAGAAATATTTCAAGCCCAACTTGAGATTTATGTATTTTTTATTACATAACAAATTCCAATTACCTTTTTTTTTTTTTTACAAAGATAATTTTAATCTACCAAATAACACGTATATGATACATATTCATTAGTCTAATAAAGCCTATTTATTTGAATTGCATAATCCTCAGTTTTATGTATTTACTACTAATAAAGTATAATTCTTGTTTTTACGTTTTTGGGATGTCTGCATTCAGTTTCATCCCCAAAACATAAGAATGTAAAAAATGAACATAAGTGTTTTTCACATAGCAGTATATTTATCGTGTATAGGTAACCTGATTATTATGCAATTCAAACAATATACTTAATGTATTTTAAATAATGCTCTCATTATTTGTCATTTAGAGTAATTATACTTTATTGATACTAAAAACATAAACCTGATGATCATGCATTTCAAATAAATTGGCTTTTTTTTTTTTTTAAAGACTAATGAATGTGCATCATATAAGTTTTATTTGGTAGGTTTGTGATAAAAATTACCAAAAAAAAAAAAAAAAAAAGTAAATGGGAATTTGTCATGTAAAAAATGACATAAATCTTAAGTAAGGGTTGAATATTTCTGTGACTGAATATGGTAAAAACACATACTTCATAAAACATATTTTTTTTTATTCAATTGTAATGTTGACAAATAATATTTTCAACATCTCAATTAAAAATTCAATTTCATTTTTTACAAAAAAAAATGAAAGGGGAGAGAAAGAATAAAAAATTATATCATGATTGGCATAATTTCCAATGCCAAATTTGACGCGCTTTGCAAAATTCAGCATTGCCGTCAATTGGAGCACATCGACTGGTAATGCGTTCTCTCACATTAATGTGTAATCTTCATAGAGTACACCAGAATTTTGCAAAGCACATCAAATTATGCATTTAAAAATGATGGAAATCATGTTGAAAATATTATTTATCAATATTGCAATTCAATACAATTGTTTTAAAAAGTATATATATATATTTTTTTTTACCATGTACCCGTTTTGGACACCCTGTAGAGCAAGTATTAGCCAACATGGTAGTTTAGGGCAACATGTCTCAGTCATTATGAGGTTTGTTGTCACATACCTATGCTAAGAATGGGAAAATGAAAAACGCATCTTTGGCAACTCAGTTTACATATGCTTTAATTGTCCTTCGGATGATGAATGTGACGAGTGAGGAAATATATATTTGCCAGGTTTTTTTTCTTGCAAAGTTTTCACGGAAAATAATACTCAGTACTTGAGTATTTTTTCCGTGAAAACGTTTTCTTTTACTTGAGTAATATTTTTAAAGTAACGCTACTCTTGCTTGAGAAACTTTTTTTTGCTATTCTACCTACCTCTGGTGTGCTCACAGTCTGACACATTACAAGTGCAGTTTGCAAGGGAGAGTACGTACGCAAATATTGTCAAGTTTTCAAATGATACACCATGGTCTCATTTTCATTTCTTACACACCCTTAGTCTGCCTCGTAAAAATCCAAATAGCATTTAGCTACGGATATGTATACTACCAAAGGAATATTTCTGGGCACCTGGTGGATGTTTCCATTTTTACCATGAGGTGGCAGCATTGTACTTTAAATATTGGCCTTTTACTGTGGTTTGATTTGTGGCGCCTTCAGAAAATCTCGAAGATCCTGGCGTCCTTAACTAATATGCAGTATGATTTACAGAAACGGGAGGAATCTACGTGTTCATCATATAACATTTTCACTGACTTTCCAACAGTCTTGTAAAACATGGGAAATGAAACGGTTTGCTTTTATAAGATACATGTTGATTCCAGTTCACAACGGTGGCCGTTTCTGTACTTTACCGACGTCAGTGAAGGCAGCAGGACTATATGAAGTGAGTGACCTCCAGCGCATTCCTCCTCTGTAGTCAGTCGTTTGACGAGGAAAAAGAATGTAGTCACTTCTATGAAAAGGCCATTGCTAGAAATATGGACTAGAATACATAAAATGTGCTTCCAATTAAGTTATTCAGATGTGGAGGTGCGTGTTGCCCGGTAGTGACAGAATGACAAAACATCGTTTTTGTAGTAGCTAATGAAAGTAGAAGGTCAAATGAAAGGGCACCGCCAGGGATTAGGAGCCCAATCACTTAAATTCTGTAAATCGAAAAATATTTTCTAGGGGATCATTGAGATGATCACTTCTTTCCCCTCATGTGATATCCAAAATCTTATCTTTATTAAACCCATCAGTACTGACTGATTTTGCACATTATACATCACTTCAATGTATTTTGACTAGGTTAAAACACAATTTCAAAAACAGAAATATAAGGATAGGGAACCCTGGTCCTCGAGAGCCGCTGTCTGCCTGTTTTCCATGTCTCCCTCCATCAACACACCTGATTGATGAACAAGATCGTTATCAAGCTTCTACAGAGCTCACTGATTAGCTGATCAGTTGAGTCAGCTGCGTTTGAGGAGAGAGACATGGAAAACAGGCAGGGCAGTCTGTGGCTCTCGAGGGCCAGGGTTCCCTATCCCTGCTCTAGAATGTGGCTTTTTTACCATTCAGGGAGTACAGCCATTTTATTTAAAATGACCTTAAATATTTTAAAGGGGCTCCAATGCATGGACAATTGACACGCAAGAGGCTAATTGGCCAGATGGATCCATCCACTTTAAGGGGAAGCATGAAGCAGATAAAAGTCTGGAATTGACATCTGGCAACTGTTTTAGTGGAACAATCAATGTGAAGTCCAAGGAGATCAATAAACTGGTAACATTTAAGTACAGAAACAGCTCACGAAGCATACCACATCACGTCAAGGGGTGGGCATTTTACATATTTCTTGCTGGTCCGTCATTTGGGGACGCCCAAATATCGCATAAAAGTTTTTACATCGTTTGAATTCCCCATTCATTTCAATGCCCGGGCTACCAGGTGTTCAAATCCCTCATGCATTCCTATGGGCGGGCTACCAGGGGTCCGAAGTGCCCCTTGATTTGTATGGCTGAGCATTGATATTGCGGTAGTCATAACCTTTAAACAAGTTATATTTAAACACAAACAGTAACAGGCAATACTCACAGGCATACCTCTGTAAAAAAAAAACAAGATTACTGTGGCATGTGACCGTCTTATCATAAAATCTTTGTGTAGTATTCTGTATGTATTACATTGCATCCTGGTTGGCCAAGGCATGCGCATGAGACAGAATAGAATACCATTAAATAAATGCATGATGCACAAATTGTAATTATTTAAATTGAATTTTTTTGCATTACTGTACAGTTAGAGAGTACAGTGCTATTTAGACAAAACGCTTGCAAAAAGGCAAGGAAAAAAATAACACAAATCACTTGCTATAAAAACGCAAGGATACCAAACGCGAGGCAGAAAAACAAAGCAACGTGAAAGTAATACTTACACACGAGGCAAAACACCATGACGAAGAAACTGTGAAACGTAACTATGAAGTCTAGAACTTTCAACACTTGGCAGAACGCAGTGAGCAAGATAGAATAATCCAACAAAACGGTGCAGTTGCCAACACCCTTTTGTAGTCCACTGATTACCAATGCGCCACAGGTGCGGCGCTAGCAGGAACGATGAGGTGACGAAAACAGCTTACAAAATCATTTGTTGATGTTTTATGGGGCATGAAGCATTTCCACTCATTTCAGAGGGGAAAGATGATTTGATCTGTGTGAGTGTTATAATTTCTAGGCATGGTCACAGAGCAAATTCAATTTAGTAGTTTACTCTTCAAGGCCGAGTGACTGGCTTGTTGTTTTACTCGTTCCTTTCCACTTACTGTATTACTGAAGAGTGAAGGCCAGCAAACAAACAGCAAGTGAAAGCCTGGCAAAGCATCTGCAGGAAGAAATTTGGCTCCGTAGTGATGTCACTTTGTCCAAATACCGTTCTTTTGAGCCCCTGCCCTCGTGCTTATGGGCTCTTACAAACAGTACTGGCATTATCCTCAATCTCAGTAGGATAGTAATAATCCTCCATACAGCTTACAAGTTATAGTATTGATTTATTTGCCCTCAGTAAACAAAGCATTTGACTGAGCGTTTGCACAGTTTTGGCCCTACATCAGATTTATAAATCATTTACACTGTCTACAAGAATGAAATTATATATTTTCAAAAAGGTTATATTGTATCGTATTCACTTATGCCGCCGACAAATCCAGTAATGACAAGCCTCCGCAGGTGGAGTGTTCACCCGTGCGGTCATTGACCTTTACAGCAACGGGACACAAACCGACCGGACACTTACCCTCAAAGAAAACACCATGACCCCCCCGAGTACCAACGAAGCCCAACCCTCCTCAATAACAGCACGTGAATCCCCTCCTATATACAAGTGGTATGCGGCCACAACTGGCTCTATAGTATTGGGGGGGACGTATAGGCTGCATGTCACCATAACGGACTTGAGCGCTAAAGAGCTACTGAAGGATCATTTGACCTGACTGCTGTACTGGGGACCCATGATAGGTTCTAAAAAGGACAAGAAACATTTGCTTGTGAAAGGACACCTGTCGGTAAATGTCTCTTCTTGTTCTGCACTTTAGAGTCACATATTTTCTAAAATAATGGCCTAAGTCAGAATTTCTGTTTTTTCCCCAGAAAACACTAAAAACTGAACCAAACATTGATTTTATTATGTTTATTCACAACTTAATTTCAATGATCTGTTCAGCTATGGATGTAGACAATTTTAGCACAGGTGGTCAGCATCTGAAGCAGATATTTAAGTTTTTTATTTTTTTGTCAAAATATGACTTAGGCCATTATTTCAAGAGGGTGACGATTTTTTTACTTTTACTTTGCTCTTTCAAGATGAGCCGATATGCCATCCGGATCAGTGAAATTGCAAAGTATTAAAAAGCTTGGGCAGGAGAATCACAGCTATGACATTACGGATGAAGGTAAATCAAATCCAGTCTTCAAAGAGGGTTTTACTTCAATATCAATCAAATTGTAATGCATTTTTCATGTTTTGCAGAACCAGCTGGATCATACATGTATGTATTATATTTGATTTTATGTTTTTATTTTTTTAGTATGGACCACTATGGTAATACATTTTGCTGCTGCTCTAAATACAATTTTATTTGAACATGTATTCACAAGCCACAACATTATGGACAAAATAATTTAATGGTGTGTCGAGTTTCCAATATTTTTCCCCTCATGTAGCTGAAAATAGACCATATAATATTATGCATTGCTGTTGTACATTAACATTACTGCCAATTGCAATCAGAAGACTGAACACATTGCTCAATTAATATCTCTTGGTGACTTGGTAGTGCATAATGCTCTGTGCAATGTGAATGTATTATCTAAAGTGCACCGATAAGTTTGAGGGGGGTCAGGCGATTACAATTTTTAATCGTAATTAATTGCATGACTTCAATAGTTAACTCATGATTAATTGCAAATTTTACATCTGTTGAAATGTTAAAAAAATTAAATATTTTTTTACCTTATTTTTTCATACTCTTGTTGACATAACAATGGAAAGAAAGAAAATGTTAAACTGAGAAATATGGCTGCATCTTTTTAGTCAGTGATACAGCAATTTCATAATAATTCATAAAATTGAGCTAAAATCAAAAAGATGTACTTACTGTACTGTAACTAACGAGTGTGATATTGATTTGTGTTGAGGTCATTTTTCTGCCACTAGATGGCACAATTGCATATGTAAGACATTGGTGACAGCTCAGTACATTTTTCTTTTCATGTTAAGAGCTATCTCATCTTTAACGTGAAGTAACGTGAGACATTCTGCACATTTTTAAATTTGTAAAATACAACTTGACCCCAGTCTCCACAAATATATGCATTATTATTAAATGTATTATTGCTAAATTTAAATGTGTCTGCGGCGTTGCGACTGGAATTCAGTGGTGCAGTCATTAATTGTGCGTTAGTTTTTTTTTGTGTGGCATTTAAGGAATTTTTAATTAACTCAAAATGAACGCACGCATTTTGACAGCCCTAGTTTTAAATAACCTACTTTAGACTGAATAGAACTGGTAAAGTATTCATTCGATGTTGTTGATCAAATTATTTGCTTGCATGTTTTGATTCCATGCAGGACCATGTCAACTTCCAAGGAGAGGGAGGAAAAGTGAGTAGAGCAGTTTAAATAAGATTGAGATTTCGTCTCAGTAATAATAAATAAAGTGCAAGTATTTCCTTCCAAACAGAGGACAGGGGAGCAAGGAGCAACCTGCAATTAGAGTTGGCTTCTTTCAGCTGGTAAAAGACGCACATTGGCATTCATATTTTCGCTATGCAGCTACTCTCAAATGCAAACAATCTCTTTTATGCATATATCCAGTTCTGTTTCGCCACATGCAAGGAAGTGCTGATGATGGTGGTGGGGAGCCTATGCGCCGTGCTGCACGGCTCGGCCCAGCCTCTTATGCTGCTCGTGTTCGGCCTGCTTACCGACACGTTCATCGAGTACGACATTGAGCTGAATGAGCTAAGTGACGAGCGCAAGGAGTGTGTGAACAACACCATCCAGTGGAAGAACTACACTGACACATTCGTAGGCTTGAACCAGTCATACTGGAGCTCTGTCAACTATTCCGAGTGGGGAACCCTCGTACCGTTGAGGGGCAGGTCATGCGGGTACGTTGGTGGCGGGAAACACAAGGTTGTCAAATATTTTGTGCACAATATATTTCATGGCTGCATGCTGATTTTCAGGATACTTGACATTGAATATGAAATGACCCAATTTGCCTTCTATTACGTTGGAATTGCAGCGGCCGTCTTCATTTTGGGATACTTTCAGGTTAGTAACCTTATTTCTGTTGGTTCATTTTATTAAACTCTAGGGGCTGTATTGTCAATTTGATGGGCGTGAATGTTAGGGTCTAATTTGCAGAGGTGTCAAATCCAGGTCCAGAAAGTAAAAACCCTGCCACAGTTTGGCTTTAGCCCCAGGTGCTAGCTAGCAAGCTCCCTAGCTACCTCCCCGGGTGCTAGTTTACCTGCTAGGGAGCTAGCAAGCTAACATAAGGGCCTAAAGCCAAACTGTGGCAGGGTTTTTACTTTCTGGACCCGGATTTGCCACCTCTGGTGGAAAAAGAGGAAGGTTTACGCCGCTGTGGAAGGGAACACAGACTTCAATCATCTCCTTTGATTTTGTTTGTTAGTTTTTTGCATGTGTGAAAAGAAACTTAAACAACAGGGAAATTGGCAAAGTTTACAAACCCAGAAAGAAAGTGAACATAAATGTGAAAGTCTGTCCTTCTTGCGCTCTTATACGTCTTATGTCTGACAGATCTCTCTATGGGTGTCTGCTGCCGCCAAGCAAATCCAGCTCATAAGGAAAATCTACTTCAGCAAAGTGATGAGGATGGAGATTGGCTGGTTTGACTGCACCTCGGTGGGAGAGCTCAATACACGCATGTCTGAGTGAGTTAGCTGGTCATCGCCACAGCGTCATTACCTCACTACTGGAAGGAAATGGGGGCATCCCGCGTATGCTGACTGCATCATGTCATGTCTGTGACAACACAGTGACATCAACAAGATCAATGACGCCATTGCGGACCAAGTCGCCATTTTTATGCAGCGTTTCACCACCTTTGTGTGTGGCTTCTGCATCGGCTTTGTGAAAGGATGGAAGTTAACGCTTGTGATTGTGGCAGCAAGTCCACTAATTGGCGTAGGAGCTGGCCTTATGGCTCTGGTGAGACTCTCCGACTTAACTTCCTTCTTCATGCTTTGATGTTCACTTTGAAATTAATATGCTTGATGGTTTGCATGTCTATGAGCAAAAGCTGTATGGGTGCCAATGTAACAATTTTTTTACAGTACACTTTTTGACATCATGTGTGTGGATTTGGAATTGTATTCTTTGGAAGAAAATAATAACTTTGGTGTTAGAATAGAAATGGAAATTGAAAAACACTATTTGATTACATTTCTCTTTAAGTAATTTGTTGGTGAGTTATAATGGATCACACTTATGGCACTTATGCTGTTATCACCATCCTGCATGCGCACTCTGCAATGGGAACACATGCAGTAGATCAGCACTCTGTGGAAATGTGAATTCTTGGGAAACATTTGACTCAATATGATTTGACTTCTTTGCTTATACTTTGGGTCCAGTTCGTGGCTAAGCTGACAGGCATGGAGCTGCAGGCCTATGCTAAGGCTGGAGCCATTGCAGATGAAGTCCTCTCCTCAATCAGAACGGTGGCTGCTTTTGGCGGAGAGAAAACAGAAGTGCAACGGTATGCAATATATATACTGAACAAAAATGTAATTGCTTTTATAAAACCTTTTTTGTAATTAACTGAAATACAAATAATCCAAGCCTTTCCATGTACATAAAAGGTCAATTTCAATCCATCTTTCTATCCCATCTATAATAACAATAATAATGATGATGATGATGATGGTAATAATAATAATAATAATAATTTGAGCTAGCTTCTGTAGCAGAAGATCGGACCACTATGCACCCGACCCCTTTGGCTCTTCCCACTGGTGGTGATCCCATGGGAAGGGGGACCCACGTTGCCTTTTAGGGCTGTGTCTGGCTGGGCCCCATTGCCACCAGGCGCTCGCTAACGAGCCCCACCTCCAGGCCTGGCTCCAGAGGGGGGCCCCGGTGACCCGCGTCAGGGCAAGGGAAACGTCTGTCCATTCATTGCACTCGTCATAAGGGGTCGGTGAGCCGTGCTTTGTCTGGCCCCTCACCGAGGACCTGTTTGCCATGGATGACCTTGCCGGCGGCATGAAGCCCCAGACAACATAGCTCCTAGAATCATTGGGACACACAAACTCCTCCACCATGAGCTGAGCTGAAAGGCAAAGCTCTCGATTTACCGGTCGATCTACGTTCCTACCCTCACCTATGGTCACGAGCTGTGGGTCGTGACCGAAAGAACAAGATCCCGGATACAAGCGGCCGAAATGAGTTTTCTCCGCAGGGTGTCCGGGCTCTCCCTTAGAGATAGGGTGAGAAGCTCGGTCATCCGGGAGGGACTCGGAGTCGGGCCGCTGCTCCTCCACGTGGAGAGGAGCCAGTTGAGGTGGCTCGGGCATCTGGTTCGAATGCCTCCTGTACGCCTCTCTGGAGAGGTGTTTCAGGCATGTCCCACCGGCGGGAGTCCACAGGGATGACCCAGGACACGCTGGAAAGACTAGACTATGTCCCATGGCTGGCCTGGACAGCCTTGGGATCCCGCCGGTGGATCATCATTTGAATTTGAAATGATTTGTGAAAGGTGTTGGTAGATATTTTGAATTTTGTTTGAATTAGTGTTAGCAAGTACTTCTCCTTTGCTGTGTGTCATACCAAGAGGCTGATTAGACAGCATCGTTATTGCACAGGTGTGCCTTAGGGTGCCAATATGCTAATATGCCCTGTGATTGGTTGGTAAACAGTCCAGGGTGTACTCCGCAGCAGGGAAATTTCTCCAGCTCACCCACGACCCTATAAGGAGGTCAAGCTGTGTAGAAACTTTATGGATGGATGCCAAATGTGTTGCATTGTAAACTGCTCGTTCCCTCCAGGTATGACAAGAACCTCGTGTCAGCACAGCGCTGGGGCATCAGAAAGGGTTTGATCATGGGCTTTTTCACTGGATACATGTGGCTGATTATCTTCCTGTGCTACGGCCTGGCTTTCTGGTACGGCTCCAGTCTTGTGGTGGACACAGAAGAATACTCACCAGGGACACTTCTGCAGGTGACACCTCCCCATGCCAACATATGAGGATATGCAGGTTATGGACATTTTGTGGATGATGAGTGACTTAGAGGAGCGGTTGCAGCCACATTATCCAGCCAGCTGCATTTGCAAAGCTAGTTTTGTACACGGGGAAAGATGGGATAATGGGATAAAATCACTAGCATTTTGGCAATTTTTTTGTTTTTTGTTTTTTGTTTGTAGAGCACACATCTTATGTGAGCCAAACACAAGCCGCTGTACTTAAAGACTCACTAGCAAACTCCAAATAATCAATCTCCCATGCATGTTGTCTCATCTGGTCCTCTCTGGGACATATTTGACTTCCCCGTAACAGCGTGACATTTGTGCTTATCTGTCCAGCGGCTTCTGAAGAGGCAGTCCTCTGCGGCCATTTTCGGTTTAAAATTTTCAGTGCATCCCTACCCTCAAGCTAATGTAGGTTAAGCTTATGCAAAAAAGAAAGGATGAAGAAAATTTGACCAAAATAAACAGATTTTCTTACCAATTAACCACTAATGTGTTTAGATGAGTCACCAGTACACTACCACACACAAAGACTAAATGATCTATAATAGCAAACAGCTTGTAAAGACATTATCGTTGAAACAAAATAACAAAACAATAAAATAATAAGTTATCCCGTTACTCGTTATACTGGAACTAATGATACTTCATTTAAAGAACATGACTACTTAAAATTTTATTTGAGAGTGTTCAAGTCGATTCATGAATTGAAACATTATGGGCTTGTAAAGGAAATGAATGTAATGCATGAATGCTTATAATGAATTTCCAGTGATAATGATTACGTTATTAACCTATATTTTTGCTGCGCTGCTCATTAAAAAAAAACACTATTACTGGCCCCCGAGGGAAATGGATAAAACATTTGTGGCCCTATAGCGTTCATCAAAGTTGCCCATCCCTGTAATGGGTCATTACATTTCCCCTAAGGTCTTGTTAAATTTTAATATCCGCTCCAGCACTATGATGAGGTTTGCTTTTTACTTGGCAAAACCGCAGCTATATTCCCTTAAAGTCTTCATCTCACTCAGACATTTTAAGCACACCATTTAAAAAAATGAAAATCATCATTATTTTCCCTTTTTTAATATATTGTACAGTGCTACTACTATTACAATATCTTGCCGGGCCTTTTTGCCTTGCCAGGTATTCTTTGGTGTTCTGATAGCAGCCATGAATTTGGGACAAGCATCGCCATGTCTGGAGGCATTTGCCGCAGGCCGTGGAGCTGCCACTATCATCTTTGAAACCATTGAAAGAGTAAGAAATGTCTGGTGTCTAATATTGGCATCCATCAAAGTTGACCCATTGTGGCTTTAACAAGTCCCCTTTTCCCCGACTTCATCAGGAGCCTGAGATTGACTGTTTATCTGAGGCAGGATATAAACTTGATAGGGTGAAAGGCGACATTGAATTTCACAACGTGACCTTTCACTACCCATCCCGGCCAGAAGTGAAGGTATTTGACTCTTTCTTTGCAATTACAATAGAGCGATGAAGGCACACTGTGCCATCTTCTGCTCAGATCTTGGACCGGCTCAGTGTCGTAGTGAAGTCGGGTGAGACCACTGCCTTTGTTGGACCGAGCGGCGCCGGGAAAAGCACAGCTGTCCAGCTCATTCAGCGCTTCTACGACCCCAAAGAGGGCATGGTAGGTTTAACTTGAAGACGTATATTCACAACCCCATTCTGGAAGGGTCATTGATGCATGCAGGCACTGAAGATTGCTTTTCTCTTCACCTTTGTTATCATTTTAAAAATAACTATCTTTGAGAATGATAAACGGTTTCATTATTTTGCCAATTGGTCCAAATAGCCTCATTTTTCCCCTTTTACTGGATTTGAACACCTCATTTTTATAATGTTCCCTGCTTCTGCAGAGTGAAGTAGACTCTCATTATTTGAGGCTACCATATTTGTGTGTGTGTGTGTCTGTGTCGAAGGGGACGTTATGTACTTAAGCACCATCATCAAGCAATTTTATCTTGACAAGCTGCTGTCTGTGTCTCAGGTGACCCTGGACGGTCATGACATCCGTGGGCTGAACATCCAATGGCTGCGCTCGCTCATCGGCATCGTGGAGCAGGAGCCTGTGCTGTTCGCCACCACCATCGCTGAGAATATACGCTATGGTCGACCAGGCGTCTCAATGGACGACATCATCACTGCCACCAAAGAGGCCAACGCATACGACTTCATAATGGATCTGCCACAGGTGCCGATCCAATAAACATTTGGTGGACCTGCGTGATGTTAAAAACGTATTTGCTGGGATTTCACAGAAATTCAACACCCTAGTGGGGGAGGGTGGCGGTCAGATGAGTGGCGGTCAGAAGCAGCGAATTGCAATCGCCCGGGCTCTGGTCAGGAATCCTCGCATCCTGCTGCTTGACATGGCCACCTCTGCCTTGGACAACGAGAGTGAGGCTGTGGTACAAGAGGCCTTAGATAAAGTACGTCTGTTCTCAATTCGCTGTGTATCTTTATGTAGCACCAGTTTACAACAATAGGACCTTACTAATTTTACATCAAAAGAACCAACATTGTGTGGAAGTGGTCGTTGATCAATTGTCTCTTCAATCAAGTTTTCACAACATGGTAAATGTTTTGGTTGTTAAGAAGAGTGCCTAGACTTGCGAGGACTTGAGCCTGGAATTATATAATTAGTAATTACTTTGTTCCTAGATGGGTGAAAGATAGGGTGATCAGATTTTCAAAATCAAAAACTGGGACACTACCATTTTGATGAAAATGAAATATACAACACCAGGAACTATTTATAACAAATTAATTTAATTGCAAGTCAATTTGGTGACAGGTGGTTGTGTTATTGCTTGGTTGACAGTTCAATTGTGTTAAACAATCACTGCACTCACCATTATCCAACCGTCTTTGCTCGGTCAAGGCAGCTTTTGGAAGCTGGTTGTGCTGTTTACCTCATGTCAGTCCCGCATTGTAACGTTGGAAATACGGCAGCAGAAAAACTTGCATTGGGTCTGACTAGCGACCGCAGTATTAGGCTAGTAGGACTATATTTCCCATGATTCTTAGACATAGAAGCAGGAAGTAGTTCTCGTTCCGGTATGACAAAAACATGCATGCTAGCGGCTGCGGATAAGAATAAGAACGCAAACGTGACTGTAAAAGTAAATAGGAACTAATATTATAGTTAAATTCCTTTTTAATTGGTTAATTGTATGAATTGATATGACAACTGTGATTGACATACGCATGGCCCAAACAATTGGTTTAAAAATGGGATGCTGGGACGCAACCTGTGTAAAAGTGCGACAAAAGAATGGGGCTGGCAAAATCCGTTGGGACTTGGGAAACAAGGTTCAAAATGTGACTGTCGCGGTTAAACAACAAAGACAGCAAAGATTTGTTGCTTTTGGTTGACACACAAGGTTGGGGAATCCAGGTCCAGAGAGAACAAACCCTGAAACAGTTCTACTTTTGCCACATGTGCTACTACTTAGCAGGTGCTTCTATGAGCTCGTTTACCTGCCAGTTAATTCGAAGCACCTATATCTCTGGCAGGGTTTTTACTTTCTGGACCTAGATCCCCCAACCCTGTCGACACAATACATCGATGACTACTTTAATGGTGTATAACGTCGTTTATTAAAGCGTTTGAGTCCGGATGAATTCCTATCAAGTTAGCTTAGCTCACTAGCTGCTAACAAAGAGACCACATTTTTACAACACATCGCTCAGCAGAGATCACTGCTTCAAATTTACAATCAAAGGTTGATCTTATGACCTTGCCTCACATGAAAAAGGAAAAAAGTACCTGATATTAAGTGATCAGAGCATATCCTTTTATGTTTTGAGGGTGTGAAGTGGTCATGCCGGTCTCGGTGAAGATGTGATAGATCGTGCTCATCTTCTTTTAATCAATGCTTTCGTCCAACCCAGTTCACAATCACTGCCGGTATCAGAAAGAATGGTTTCTTATCTCTACTTGAGCGATTAGAGCAACTGTAAACAGCACATTTTCACCAACGTGAACACAAAAAAGACTAGCTGAGTATTTTGCCTCTTTTATCCCACGCCGCCCTCTAATATGGAAGCCTTTGACCACAGTGCACAAACATGATGTCACACGAGAAGGGTCTACAGCCATTACAAGAAAACAAAGATATTCAATACTAGTAATCTCTACTGTCTAGGGGAGTGCGGCTACTACTTCTGTACATCTATGAGTGTTGTTTGGTGCAGTTAGGTTTAGCTCAGAGAATAAATGTGAGGAGCAAGCATGGTTAATCTACATTTTTTAAGATGGAGAGTTTGATTAGGAGAAGTTGCATAATTAAAAAAAGGAATATACTATACTGAAAATTATTAATTGCTATACACATCCAGCAAAATTTAGATAAATAATGCAATCAAGTGGAACAACTTTAGCTTGTGTTTTTGGTAATTGATTTGATTGATCACTGCTGATTATTTCTGTTCCATTAAATGCATTTTTTATTTGATCGTTGATGCTGAAGGTGCGTATGGGACGGACCACCATCTCCATTGCCCACCGGCTGTCCACTATAAAGAACGCTGACGTGATTGTGGGCTTTGAACATGGCCAGGCAGTCGAGAGGGGCAAGCACAGCGAGCTACTGGACAGGAAAGGCGTCTACTTCACCCTTGTTACCTTACAGAGCCAAGGGGACAAGGCCCTCAATGAGAAGGCTCGGCAAAGTGGGTTCTAGACTTCACACAAACATGTTTTATTTCTACTTACAATCCTTATTGCTCCCAGTGGCTGAAAAGGAAAATGCACCAGAGAAGCTCAGCCTGTCCAGAGCCGGCAGCTACCGGGCCAGCATGAGGTACTATTTACTGTATATTGTATAACAATTAGCTTGTTCAGTGTGTGTGTGTGAGTTTCAGAAGAACTGCCTCTGCCCCAGAACACATGCAAATAAGTCATAGAGTCTCAGTATTATATTATTATTATAATAATTATTAATTATAATTATTAATTATTATTAGTAATTACTAGTATTATTAATTATTATTATTATTATTAATTATTATTAATGGTTAATTATTTGTCAGTTTCCCCCCAACATTATTATTATTATTATTATTATTATTCACAAACCAGAAAGTAATCTGTTAATGAAAGAAAATATGGCGCAGATTATTGTTTACTTTTAGTTCCCTTTTGTTGCACTTTCACCAGGCTTGTTGTCTACGTTGTTTTAGTGACAAGATTTGCTGTTGACTTATGAGTTAAGCGACTGTCAACAGAACAGAGATCCATGTCTATTTGTTTGGTTGTGGATAAAAATAAAAAAAAGGTCTCTACTACCTTGTTGATGTCAGAGTGCACACTGCTGACTGTACAAACTGCTGCTTGCCACAATGTGGGTGGACAACCAAACACAAATGCACCTCTACACATTTTTTACTTTTTATTTACAGTTCAACCTGAACTGAGGTCAGCAGAAAGCCTCTTACATCATAAAAACAACAAAACCGCACAGGAGGTTCATTAAAATGTACTTATTACACTTGATCCTTTTGTGCATGTAGAGCCTCCATCCGCCAGAGATCCCGATCCCAGCTATCCAACCTGATTCCAGAATCTTCTGTTTCCATTGCCGGAGAGCTGGGCCCCAGAGCCTACTCCGTGTGTCAAGCAGACAAATCCAAGGTACCGATTAATCATGTGGGTGAAGGCATTCATTCTTCTCCACAACCATAAGCTTTGTTAACTTTCTACACATTGTGATGCTGAATATTCAGAATGCCATTCAAGAGGAGGAGGAGGAGGATCCAGTGGAGCCAGCGCCAGTCGCCAGGATCCTGAAGTACAATTTGCCCGAGTGGCCCTACATGCTTTTTGGATCTTTGGGAGCAGCTGTGAATGGAGGAGTCAACCCTGTCTACTCACTTCTCTTCAGTCAAATATTGGCGGTGAGGTTACATTTAAACTGCATAGATTTGACATATTATACTCTCCAGCACTGTTAGAATCATGGAGCAACTTCTAGAGGGCAAAAAGGCAAGTGGTCAATTGTTTTTTTCTTGTGTGTGTGCAGACTTTTTCAGTTACAGATCCCGAAGTTCAGAGAAAGGAGATTGATAGCATCTGCCTGTTCTTTGTTATGGTCGGCGTTGTCTCGTTCTTCACTCAAATGCTGCAGGTAAAGTAACAGTTGGTTGATTGCTTTAGTCTCCCTTCTACTTCAAGGCTGGGAAAAGTCATAAAAGACCAAAACTAACACCCAGCATCCAGGATTTCTCCTTAAGTTGAAGGTCCCTGATATTGTATATATATTTGTTTTTGATTAAACATTATTATTTGTTATTGTCAAAGGTCTTGGGACAGAAGTCTAATAAGTCAGGGGTTGGAGTATGCTTCCAAATTTGTGGGAGCAATTTGGAGAAGGCACTTTTCTGCTCCAGTATGGAGTAAAGTCCATGAAGGCCTGCTGTGGTCGGTTTCGGGCGAAAGAACCAAACACCTGTGGGATGAACTTGAACAGATTCTGAGATAGGCCCTCTCTTCCAACTTTTGTTATGATTACTGATCTTACAAATATTCTCAAGGATGAAAGGACACAAATCGCCAAAGACACACGCTAAAATTGTGTCCAAACTCTATATTTACTTGTACCTGAGGTCTCTAATTGATTATTGTGTGCATCTTCAGGGTTATGCCTTCTCCAAGTCTGGAGAGCTGCTCACACGAAGGTTACGTCGCCTTGGCTTTCATGCCATGCTTGGCCAGGAGATTGGCTGGTTTGATGATCACAAAAACAGCCCTGGAGCTCTGACCACACGACTGGCGACTGACGCCTCCCAAGTTCAAGGGGTGAGGCAACGGGCAAACAAAGACAGAGACATCTCGGCCTAATGTATTACTATTAATCTTTCAAGATAAGAGTCAAGCATACTATCATTATATAACTCTAAGTCTGAGCCCAATCCAATCCAGGGCACTGTTTGACCTCCTATTTTAACAGCTTTCAAAACAGTTTTTACTAAAGGAAATCAAGGAAATACAAATAATAAAGGGTCAAACAGACATTTAAAAAAAACATCCTTAGCAGTACGTACGTATGAGAGTTCACACTATAAAGTTGACACCGGGGGTCTTACTGCTTTGAATGTGAGTGTACTGCACTTACAGAACTTCACATGTGCAGCGTTTGCTTGCCAAGTGGAGGTTTTTGTACGACCTGAGAGATTCCACTGGGTGTGTAAAAGCAGGATCAATGGAGTGTCAAATCCGATTGCTCTGATGCCATCACTATGATTTATTAAGGTCAGTTCAAATCATCTTGTTTAATGAGACTGCAATTTTTAGCTTTAAAGAAATGCTTTTATCGGTATTATAATGGACTTAATGTACAATCTGCAGGTTACTAGAATCTTTACACGGTTGCTTTTGGCAGCTGATGAAAAGTAGGATGAATGTTCACATGTGAAGACTGTTGAATATTCTCCTGCCAAGTATTAGAATGGTCAGGCCAATTCCTTTATTTTTGCTGTAGACGGAAAATAATTGGGATTAGCAGCTTCCATCTGGATATGATACCCAAATGAGCAATATTATTTGTGATAAAACACCAACTGTAATTATTTGCTAATTATTTTTGCAATAACTGCATCGAGCTGGTGACCCACAAAAATGTTATTCTTTTGTCGGCTTGGGCCTTTCCAGCTTTTGCCACAGCCTTTTCCGTTTTTATTTGACTTGGGGATTTCTTTGTCTTCTCTATAGAAGGTAAAACACATGCTCCTAAATAATGCAAGGTTCACACCAAACACAAAATGTCACGTCACCTAGTGTGCTTTTGAACAATTATTGAAATAACTGAAAATTAAAGAACAGTGTAACAAAAACATACCAGTCTGTCACATGATCCGATATTTTCGTTCAGATGAAAATGGGCTTATTCCCCCCCAAAAAAAGAGGGAGACCTGGAAATAAAAGCTGAAATGTTGATCGATTTTACCATATTAATCTGTTGGTGCCAATCCCAAGATATTTTCAGTCTGCATAAAAAAGAGCCTCTCTGTTCCAATTTATTTTGGTTGGATTGTATAGTCAAGTCACAAGTAAATACAAAAATAAATGACTCACAAGGCTGCAATACTTCCTTCTTCAAGGCCACTGGCTCCCAGATCGGCATGATAGTCAACTCTCTGACCAACATTGGAGTGGCCATCCTCATGTCCTTCTACTTCAGCTGGAAGCTCACGCTGCTCATCCTGTGCTTCCTGCCCTTCATCGCTTTGTCAGGCGGTTTCCAGGCCAAGATGCTCACCGGATTTGCCAAGCAAGACAAACAAGCTATGGAGGCTGCAGGACAGGTCAGCATCCTGTTAGATTTCTTTCTGGATGTGGTATTTTCACTCCAAATCACGCTTTGAGCCCTTTTACGCATTTTGCAGATTTCAGGCGAAGCCCTCAATAACATTCGCACCATCGCTGGTCTTGGAAAAGAGAGGAATTTTGTGGACACGTATATCGCACAGCTGGATGCTCCTTACCAGGCAGCCCTGAAGAAGGCTAACGTCTACGGGGCTTGTTACGGTTTTGCCCAATGTGTTGTCTTCTTGACCAACTCTGCCTCCTATCGGTTCGGGGGCTACTTGGTGCGCCAAGAAGGACTCCATTTCAGCTTGGTGTTCAGGTACGAGACATAAGGTGATGCTTCCAAAGTGCGAGCTGTAGAGGATTTTAAGGCAGGCGGAGTAGCTAAAAAAACGACTGAAAAAACATACATCTAAACCCGCAAATCTAACGCCAGCTTTATTGAATTGATCAATTTTTATTTCCCACGATAAGAGGAGACGGGGGAGATCTCAGCCGTTCTCTGTTCTCTGTTCTCTGTTCTCTGACAGGAGGCTCACTATCCTTCACTGAAAAGCCCTGAACTCTCTTTTTTCTTTGTGTAAAATGAGCACTTGTTTCATCTTGTGCAGGGTCATTTCTGCCATCGTCACAAGCGGCACAGCCTTGGGAAGAGCCTCCTCCTACACTCCCGACTATGCCAAGGCCAAAATTTCAGCTTCGCGCTTCTTCCAGCTGCTGGACCGAGTGCCCAAGATTAGTGTATACAGTGACAAAGGAGACAAATGGGTATGTTGGCACATTTTGTGATGTGTGTTTGCTGCTTTTATTGGGTGTGAAAAAAGTTATTACTTATTGACTTAGTGAAAGAAAACAGCAACAAAGTCAACTTAATTTATCACTTCATTTTATTACAATGACTATTACTGTCCTATTTGAATGAAAAATCCTCCTCTCCAGCTTTGTACAATGGATTTCAATAATTTTAATTAGACTTTTGTTTGATGGATCTGCACAAAACAGTCTTGGTTCTGAATTGAAATGAGAAATACAAAAAAAAGAAGAAAAATAATATTGGCATGTACTCTTTGTTATGAAGCCACTGTTATGCACAACCAACAGTGAACCGTTGACAATAAAATCCAGTGTCCGCTAAAAACATAGACATACTAAATGAAACGTTTGAGTAAGTTGAGTGAGTTTGTGCCATTTCTGAATGTAGTTTTCATGTAAGAGAGGCCTTCGTTGGTCATTTTTTTGTTTACTTCAAACCCTTTGTTTTTGAAGAGTAGATCTTTTATATATGCATTTGAGCATGACAAATTAAGACACTGGGACGTACATTGGTTTAATAAAAATAGAGACATGCACATCCTTATTTAAATGAGCATTTATACACAATATGTGGTAAAGTGAACCTCTTATTTGTTAACAGGTTGTACAGTCAATCCCTATTTAAAAATAATGTTAAAAGTAAATGCTACTACCCCTCCCACACACTTTAACACATTTAAAATAAAATTAACGTATTGCTGTAAAAAAAAGAAAAAAGAAAAAAAATCAAGTATGAAAGGAATGTATGGCCAAAATGCACAAATATGTGATATAGTGGGGGCCAGTATAGAAGATAACTTTTCCCAAAACAACACTAAACCTTTGCACCCCTTTTGTTTGCCCCACCCCCAACCCTTCTCTAACAGAATAACTTCCAAGGGAACATTGAGTTCATTGACTGCAAGTTCACTTACCCGACCCGGCCAGACATCCAGGTCCTCAATGGCTTGAATGTGGCAGTGAAGCCCGGCCAGACGTTGGCCTTTGTGGGTAGCAGCGGCTGTGGGAAGAGCACCAGCGTGCAGCTTCTGGAAAGGTTTTACGACCCCGCCAAGGGCAGAGTGGTGAGGTGGACGCGGCTAAATGCTGTGCATGATCACTGCTTTCACATTATTGAACTGTGCACTTTTCTACAGTACACACACACACACATATATATATACATATATATATATATATATATATATATATATATATATATATATATTAGAGTTGTCAAACGATTATATTTTTTAATCATATTAATCACATCTTAGAATTTTGATTAATCACGATGAATCACTTAATTAAAAAGGCTTTTTTTTAAATCAACATTTCGGCCCGCCACATTTGAAGAGCACCTGTTATGTGTTAATTCTTTCGACATTTAATGTTATGAGGACGTATTCAAAAAATTTTGATCCACTACAGTGCACACTCTCATCCTCTTTTTCTAATCAGCTAATTACTTGCATAATTTAAAAGGAAAAAGAAAAGACCCCAATAGTTTGACATGAACAGATATTCTGAATGTCATACGCAAACATTTATTAAATGCTTTACTTTAATGCATGTAGTTATGTTTATTGCTCAAACACAACCTGTGCTACCCTTTTCCACTGTCAAGCTAAAGGATCATCTGCGGTCAAAATAGTGATTAATGCGATCATTTTTATATTACCATCAGATCTCAAGTACTGCAAACACATCATTCAATGTACCATGGTTTCCACATGTATACCGGTAGTTGATAGGTCAGGATATACAGTACAGTATATACAAAATACATTATATTATATATTACAACCAATATGTTCCCAATGGTATAAAGCTACAAACATGTCAAAGTTTAGCAAACATTCAAATTATTTTATATTTATTAACAAATTATAATGTGCTTTAAAAAACAAACAAAAAATAAACAAAAAAAATGTATAAATAAAAAATAAAATAAAAATTTCTATATATATTTTTATTATTATTATTATTATTATTATTATTATTATTATTATTATTATTATTATTATTATTATTATTTATTATTATTATTTTTTAAGTCTTGTTGGTCATCTGTTGTTACCACTGTATAAGTCGAGCTTGGTAATGTCTTTGTAGTTAACATGACAAAATGAGGTCGAAATTTATAGCAGTCAATATGAAATAGCTGAGGCAGATGATGACCTTTTAGAAAATGTCAAACATGTCGCTTTTTGAATAAATCTCAAGGTGTCATTGAGAAACCTGTCAAACAACGACAGCTGGACATTTAATGTCTCTGGCGTTTAAAGTATTTCAAAATTTCCGATTCTTGTTCACCTTTAAGTCAGACAATTTTGCTGTGTCTGTCGTGGGGGCACTTATCTAGATTGGAGGTTGACTCGTGCCAGAGAGAAATCACTGCCAAGATGTAAAGGGTCTTAATGGAGCTGAAAGTGCCTTGGTAACTCATAGTATGATTCTGGGAGAGTTAGAAGTAATCACACAGTTAGCAGGGACAATCCGTTAAAGCTCATTAAGTAGATTGTACGTCTACTGTTTGATTATAACACTACCTCCTACTAATTTTAAAATCAATTGCCTCTTGCAGCTGATTGATGGGCGCGACTCGACTCTTGTCAACGTGCCTTTCCTGCGATCCAAAATTGGCATCGTGTCCCAGGAGCCAATCTTGTTTGACTGCAGCATCTTGGAAAACATCAAATACGGCGACAACTCACGGGACATCAGCATGGATGAGGTCATCTCAGCTGCTAAGAAAGCGCAGCTCCATGAATTTGTCATGTCTCTACCTGAGGTGGGTTCATGTTTGCAGAAGGACAACTGTGGACTCATAATGATGGTTGGCACAAAGACCATAGAGGCTTAACACAGGGATTAGTTTGTTTGGATATTAAGGCACATCGGTCAACAAGGGCAAACGAACCAAAAGGCAGAAATAATAAAGTCGCTCAGTCGATGAGAGAAAGGAAGCCTACACAGTATCTCGGGTATCTACACACAGAGGTTTTTGTTTGACATAAATTGCAATACCTTAATCAAGAGGCGCATCGTCACAAAATAGAGGGCCCACCCCACCTCCACCTGCGTGGAAGGGCGGAACACTGAGGAAGGAAGGAGAGGAGGTAGCACCGGGGGACGTTTGGTACCCCTGAACCCCAGGCCCGGCATGGAAAGGTCCCGGTCGTCACGCCAGTGTGCCCAGCGATTACTAACCCTGTAACTGAGTTCGCCAGCTCGCCGACTGGCAAACTCTACCCCTACACCTTGAATGTGACCCCACAAGTGTGCCAAAGCTTTGACCATGCTTTGTATATTGATGTGACTGTATGATTTTCCTACTCAGAAATACGGCACAAACGTGGGTGCCCAGGGTTCTCAGTTATCTCGCGGTCAGAAGCAGCGCATTGCCATTGCAAGGGCAATCATACGTGATCCCAAGATCTTGCTTCTGGATGAAGCCACCTCAGCGCTGGACACAGAGAGTGAGAAGGCAAGTGGCAGAATGAACGAATGAATCTGTGTTCCTGCATCGCTGCTTGATATTCTCTGGTTGCAGGCAGCAAGAAGAGCTGTTCATTATTGACATCATTAACGTCATTATTCTTCCTCACGGCATATAGCGACCCTGTATACGTTTATATATGTTGTGGATCTGCAAAAGTAGTCACGGAAGCAATGGGCTCTCAGTAATCAAGCCGCGATTGTGAAATTGCTACTATTATGCCGCTTGCATGGCAATGATTTCTCTCCCCTGTCTACTCTCCTTGCCCGCCACAGACGGTGCAAGCAGCTCTGGACAAAGCTCGAGAGGGCAGGACCTGCATCGTTATCGCCCACCGCCTGTCCACCATTCAGAACTCCGACATCATCGCTGTCATGTCGCGAGGTTACGTGATTGAGAAGGGAACACACGACCATCTCATGGCTCTGAAGGGCGCTTATTACAAGCTGGTCACCACCGGAGCACCAATCAGCTAACGGCTCGAACATCGTCGACAACTGGAAACGTGAGATGAGCAGAGAGTTCATGTCTGAGGTGTTGAGGCCAATCACACGCTGACTGAACATCAAAATGGAGCTTGAATCTTTTCACTTTGACAGTATTTATTTGTGTGGAAATACCCTGTTACACTCAGAGGGTTTGTTGAGCTCTTTTGAGAAAAGGTGGTTTGCATAGGACTTAATTGGTGTTAAAGACAGACAAACATGCAGTTATTTATTTTTTTAGTAATGATCCCGTTCAGGGTCACAGAGACTTTGGAGTCCATCCCAGCTAATTTAGAGTGAGCGGTAGATACACATCGACCTGATCATAGGTTATGATTGTGAATGGGAAAAGAAAGTTAGCTATGTGAACCACTCCACTACTAATGAACCAAACACAACATCATTTATTCAGCAAAGCAATTCTGTCTGCGAATACTTTACAAAACAGACATACTATGTTATTTCAACAACATGTTACACAACACACAAGTAGCTCAAAAGCAAGGACCTCCATGCTGTGTCACAGCATACAGTAATAGGACTAAAAACCAATAAGGTGTGTACGTTTTTTAAAAGAGATGGTGTGTAGAATTTAGTGCCATCTAGTGGCTTTCATTCATTTTACAAACACACTATTAACTTCCCGCCATTAATGTTAATTGACGTTTAACGGAAATCCCAACGAGTACTGCCATTAACGTTAATTGACGTCAACTATGTCCACCCCCCCCAATGGGCAACACAACGTCTTGGGCAGCTCAGGTTTTATGAATGAGCTGGAATTTTTTCAAATATATATATATATAGAAAAAACACACCCACAAACTATGGCCAGCCAATGGCAGCATTGTATCTCTTTTCAATGGGATTTCGTGGATCCAATGACAAGAAAACATGGCGGATGTTGTTGAGAATGATCAAAGTGTTTGTCACATTAAATCTAATTCACAGTGTCACTAAACAAAAAATATTAGTGTTAAAGTCACTATTGTGCAGAAAATGTTTCTTTTCTTAAAAAGCTTGTTTTCTCCTTATTTTTTCCATTATAGCTTGGTGTCACTCAAATTACCTATTTTTAAATGGTGATTACTAAAGAACGGAATAAGGTAGAAACATACTTTTTTTTCCCAACAAGAGAATGGAATCTAATCTTCCATATGTTTACATAGTCATGGCTTACAATATTCTGTTTGCCTTGAAAGATGAGAGAAAATGCTTGAAATCGGCTGGCACGCTAGGGGTTGTCTTTTTGGATAATGTTTGGCAGTAAAAGAGTTAATTTCAATAATATGAAAAAAAAAAAAAGTTCTATCTTATCAACGTACATCTTTTAAAAATGTATAATGGTAGTAGGTCTAGTAATCTGTAATTATATTACATCGTTTGTGTCGTGCCTTACAGGAGGCTGAAATGTTTCACAGTCATCCTTCTGCGACGAATACCCAAAGATGACAAACTTCGCAAATGTATTAATGTTAGGCTTGCGAAGTATAGTCTCTCCGAAGTGCGTGTGCTTCAAAATGCACTTGTCGTTGCATTCTATGAGTTCACCACTAGCTGGCATTAAATTCTACATACTGTACTTTTTAATAGAATGTCTAAAAATGTACATATCAAACCAAGGCAATTATAGACCTAAGAAACAACGTTAGGTAAAACATATACATTTACAAAGCTTTGTAATACGAGATGTATTAATTTAACAATATGTGTAAAATTGTGCCACATCACTGATAGCCGTTTGTAATAGTTTGGGAACCATCTTTTTTCCTGCACAAGACTGGGAAATAATGAAATATTAACACTAAACTAACATTGTTAAATGAATGTGAAGTGAGAATTATTGTTGTTTTCTATCAGAATTTTGATGCTGCATATATTCAATGTCATTAAAGTGCATGTGTACCTAATGTAAGCCAATGACTGCATCAAAATACAGCTCTTGTGGTCATGAACGTACCGCTGGGGTTTATAAAATAATAACAATAATTCAAACAAAATCTTTTAATGGAAATTCTTGAAATAAAAATCAGTGTCTGGCGGTTGTGTTTGCATATCTGACCAAACGAACAACTGTCTCCAAATGACTCACATTATTTTTTTAAACCCAAATCTATATTTTAGCAATGCAGGTAGCTGCCAGTCTGAATTTCATACAGCGAGCTGTGTCAAATGTCAAAGGCAACATTGAGGGATTTCGAATTAAAGAATACATTTTCTTCACATATCGAAACTAACGGACGAATAAGAAGTTGGATGATGTCGTAGAGCTACTTCGGCAGTCAGACATTGACCCCTGTCGCAAATACGTGAACGTACTATTCTCCACTGCATTCTTAGTGTGTTGATGCCGTCAGGAGTGCAAATGTCAGAGACACTCTATCAGTTAGTGGTAATATGTGATCACACCACACTGACCTCTGGGAAATTGAGTCTTTAATCGTGACATCTGAGGACCTTCTAGGGTGGATTGGCATTCTTCAGATGCAATCTTATCTCGCCACTTCTCCTCCAAATTGATTCAGCGATAGGACACTCTTTGACTTTGTGCCATGTGACGCCAGAGGCTGGATGACACATCTCTGTTGGCTGGGAGAGTGAGGGGTGAGTGCCTGGGCATATTTTATAGAGATAAAGAGAAACAGATTTTTCAATTGAGTCAGAAATTGCGTGTGAACTGAAAACTGAGCTACGCTGCCACTATGCTAACTCAAATGTCAAATACTGAAATGAAGAAATGAAATGAAGTTTTTAGTTTTGCCAATACTTAATTGGAAGGTTGTTTTTTTTTTAACAGTGACATTTAAGAATAAGGTGTCTTCTTAATAGAAAGATATTAGCCTAGGGATTTCACTTAAAGGGGAAGTTAACTCAAAAATGTTCTTTACAATGATATGTTGCATGTGACCCCATTCTAAATACGACACAATTCTGATTAATATTGTGTAAGAGCTATCCGCTATCCACACTCCCCCCTTCCTCAAGCAAGACATACTGGAGCCATCGTGCGTGCTTCACACGCCTGTAGATCTTCCTTTTAAGGGATTCAATGTAAACTCAAGGGAGTTCTTCACATTATCAACCCGGAACTTCACTCGGCAGGTCTGTTCGGGAAAAGAGGAACTTGCTGTGCAATACTTCGAGCTGATTTTCTTTGCACGTTTGTTTTGACCAATCAAGGCAACGGATGAAAATGTTGTCTTCCGTTTCGTTTTTGGGAAGGGGGCAGGGGGAGCACAAACATCTTTTACCAGATAAAAATGCACAAAGTGCCTGTCGCTGTTCAAATTCAACAAGGAAACAGTGAGTAATTATGCGAGAACAGAATGAATTGCAGCGTCCATTCGTCTGTTAGGTGTGTTGGTTCCCCGCCCCCACCCCACCATCGCTTATTGGTTTTGTCCCGGCCTAAACAACGCCTGATCGGTCCGACCTAAAAAAGGTCGGCTGCAAACTTATCAGCATTTGAACTTGTGCGTAGATTTGCGCACAACTCTGACCACACTTACACACAAAACCTTGTGGTAGAACAGTAAAACAGGATACAAAAACTAGCAAGTCGAAATTAAGGAGTTCCCTAACATTGATCATCGATTAACTGCAGCCACATTTTAACGAAAGTGCAATAACATGAATTCAGCTACGTGAACAGGAAATGATTTCATCCAATGGCTGCAAGAATAATCTGCACTCAATCTTCTTTGATTGTAATGACGATGTGCGCATGCCGTGATCGCTGGATGCTAAACGGATAATACATTTTTGACGGATGTTTCAGCAACATATCAACTGTGTCGGAGAATTCACACATGATGTGCACACTTGATGATGCCGCAATGCGTCGCTTAGGGATGTAACGTTGACGGCAATATCTGGTTATCGCAATATTAAAACTGTCGTCGTCATGTCACAATATTAATAAAAGCAATCTGTTAAAAAAAAAAGTCAGGTTGATTTCCATTTGTGCAATTCTAGCACCCTCTGGTGTCTAGTTTTTTTGAGTGCCGTTTAATTTTCACAAGGCATGTTTTGGCGCTTTTATGTTGAAAATCCACGCTAATGGTCAGATGAAGGGGAACGTAATATGCTTGTGAACAGAATCAATAAGTGTAGGAATTTGATGTGTGCGTGCATTAGCAAGTAAGTGCCTCAATATTAATTGTTATTAGATATTGTAGGGGGTTTATATGTATTGCTGTTATGTAAAAAAGCACAATATTGTGCTTTTTTTGGTATAAGCTCATTTTATCTACAATATTGTGACCTTTCTTTTATTATCGACAACCTCCCCACAATATCGTGATAATTATCATATTGAGAGCTTCATATCGTATCGTATGCAAGCGTACCCGCGCAAAAAAAATTATATTTATGGGAGTAACTGCCCGGAGGCATGTAAACAAGTTACCCCATTTCAGAAACCGGAATTTTGACCTTAAACTGAATATTGACTGCATGTAAACATAGTCACTAGTTGGGTTTCCATCCACCATCAAAAAAAGGAAAATGTCCATTTTGGCTATGGAAACAGGTTTTGCGAATAAACGCTGACAAGACCGGATATACGTTGCATGTTTTGACCGGATATTAAGTCACACGTACGTTTATAGTCCTAAAGCAATGTCGGACGATAAAGTAACGTATGTTTGGGGGGACGATGAAACAGAAATCTTTTTGGAATTAATTAAAAAAGCGAATATTAATGCACTTTTAGATGGAAAACAGCAAAGTAACGCTACGGTTTAGCAAGAATTACAAAAGCAAACTCATACAACGCATGGTCTTCTTCTTCTTTTTAATTACTGGTGGATCACATCTCCATGGTGTATACCGCCACCTACAGTGGCGGAGTGAGTCCCCTCTCAATATTCGCAAAAGAAGAGTAGATGGAAACGGGCATAAGTCGCATCTCCGTTTTGCGCATTTTCAAAAGTTCTTATTATAATGGATGGATGTATATTATTTAGTCATCGTCGCATTTCAAGTCAAAGTAGAATCAAAACAAGCTTTTGAATTGAAACCTTTGGTGGTCACTGAGTGGAAATCATCCATATTGTGAGTGCATGTCATCCATGACAAGGGTTCCGCCTCTGGAATATGGAGCAAATTTGGGGGTAAAATTCCAAATTGTACAAATTGAGGCACATTCAACTTCAAAGGTTCTTTTGTTCATAATACGCGGCATGCATATCATGATTTCAATAGTGATAGAATTCTTGCAGCCTTGACAAAGGAAATGTGGGCGTACAAGCAGAGGTTTGATGTCAGTCGTTCATCCTTAGAGGTGACAGCCATAAATGTAAAATGATACTGGCCATTGTAAAATAAATGCAGAGTATCATTAACCAGAGGGGAAACGAGAAGGCACGCCTTTATAACATGAGCCTAATTCTGTCATTACATATGATCCCATTAAATCCTTTCATTAACGTAATTATTAGTATAGCACCAATTACATCACAACTGTGACCACAGGGAGTGCAAGGGCCAGATTTATGCTATAATAACTTTGTTTTAGCCATTTATTTTTTATCTTCATCCATTAGCTTAAGCTAGCAAAGGTAAATCCATGTGCTTGAGTGTCTCCACTCATCATGAATTGTGAGGAAGCAATGTAAAACTATTAAGGGTGCGGCACACTGTTATCTTTGGGAACAGGCATTAAGCACAGTGTCTGAAACACTTTCAGTGGGCTCAAAGCTTATTATAAAGATACAAAACTGGCAAGAAGATCATGTTCCCTCCTCAAATAGTGTCAAGGTGACCTTTAATATGTGGTTAACATAGAAGGAACGTGTAGTATTCTGCACAAGGTCCACAGGGCTGAAACGGTTACCACCAATTATAACAGACAAAAAATAATAATAGATATATTAAATGAGTGAATAAAAGCTGTTCAAAGCAAACATTTCTGTGCTTTTGTTTAAATTATTAAGCAATTCAGATAATGGATGGATAGTTTTCTTTCATGTTATGTCATGTCTTCTGGTGCATGTCTTGCTTATCAAGGTGTTTTTTTCCCCACGGCCACCTGTGCTTGTCCACCTGGTCCCTTGTGTTAACCACTCAGCTCCCTCAACCACTCGTATCTTGTCAAGAGGTCCATTTCACAAAGCATGTTCAACAAACACCGAGACTAACCCTGAACAGCGAGTTGACATGCCCTGAGAGCGGAAAGTCTGCGTTTTTGGTTCCAGGACAGCTGATTTGAGGTACACATATAAAAGCAGAGTAGTTTCACCTGGCTTTGCCACTATACTAAAAAGTCAACATCAATGGTGTAATGATTTCCTTAATAACCGGATAGTGGATCCCACAAACGCAGAGACACAAAGGGTGTGGATTGACTAATTTAATAGTACACCACGGAATTTTACAACACAAAGTGCTGGACGAAACCAGGAGAAAAACAGTTAACAAAAGTTGCTTGCAAAGTATGCAAGGAAAATAAAGTTAAAAAAAAATACACCCGAGGGCTGTAGAAACGCACAATGCGAATAAAACAAAAAATACAAAATGAGCTGTACAAAGCGGATAAACAAAAAGCGACGTGGGAAAAACAACGCGTGGATACCAATCACTCAAACATAAAGCTGAGGAAACACAAAACTACGGAGCAAAAAAGGCTCAATGCTGGTTAACAAACACTCAGGCAATACGCCGAGGAAACAACAACATAAAACTACGTGTCAAGACTGATGTGAGAAACTGGAAACAAGAAACAAAGCTAAAGATAGGAATTTGGAACATGAAGCCAGAATAAAGTTTTTGTGTCGGCAGTTCCAGTCCTTATAAAGCGTCGATTTGTGAATGAGAAACAGGTGCGGCGGAGGAGGACACGTCCCTCTACTCAATCAGACACTGAAAAAAACACAACGCAAAGAAAGCACAATCCTAACAAATGGAGCCCTGATTTGTCGAGTCACCATGGCAACGGGGAAGCAGAGCGCGCCGCCGCCATCTGCTTCCGCGGGTTCATTTTTTTACCCCTCTCAACTGAAAATCTTAATGTGATTATATGGCGAATTTGAACATGTCTTTAGAAAAAAGTGCGGCTTCCCATAGAGGAAGGCGGCGTCGGGTCAATACGTACATTTAAATGTAGTCCTTTGCAATCAGAGTAATATTACAGAGGAAACCTGGTAACTCATTAGTTCATTTCATTTAGGTGCAATCCTGCGGGGGAGAAGCGCACTTGACTTAAGATGAAATATAAAAGCATTATTCAAACGGTTATTAGAAAGAAAAAAAAATGGAGCGCAACACACACTATATGCTGTGATGTGAGCGCATGACTACGGCCGGTAATGTTGCAAATGTAAGGACGGATTAAGTTGTGTACATGGGTGATGGACTGTGATGTTAAACGGTACCACTCAAAAAGATAAAAGTCCGGAAATGCCAGCATATCTATGCGCAGTCTGAAAACAATCTCACGACGAATATTTAATTCCGTGTGCAATAATGCGGCACCTTTATCAATAAGGTCATTGTCAAAAGGACATGCCATGTGCGTGACAAAGGTCGATTTTACGCTATAGACTCTTGCGTATTTACGCAAAAACTCGCCGTAGCGGATTTATGAATGAGGAAATGAAGTCGTGTGTGGCTGAAAGGAGGCGGGGACAGAAAAAACCTCGAGGTTCATTGTGAAAAACCTGCCACCGACCAGGTTTGGTTTATGGAACATGTTACTACGTCGGTAACTGACCGAGAGCTTAAATGACCTCTTTTTATGAAACAGGCTAGAGTTACCTCGTTTGCTGTGGTTTCAGTTTCCTCCCTTTCTGAAAAGAAAAACGCTGAGTTTCCCACATTTCAGGGTATCTTGACCCAAAGTTCTCACCAAACCTGCTTTGTGAAATAGACCCCAGGCCTTCTTCTTTGTTGTTTCGTCAGTTGACTTTTATTTAGTTTGTGTGTCGCTTCTGTTGGTTGTCAAGTACTTGTCCTGTCATTAGTGTGTAATTTTATTTCTTTCTAACTTGTGTTGATTTAGTTTTTTGATTCTGCATGCCTCGTTGCCCTTTTGTATTCATTTTGGAGAATGAAAACATTTTGTTTCGAGTACATCGTGCACTCCTGCCTTGCCTGCATAAGGGTCCACCTTTTTGCCACCACCACCACCATCAGAACAACCCGTAACACTTCTATCAAGAAGATTCATGGGTCCTAAAATAGTGCCTTTTCAAGCAGCACTTCCGCCTTCGGTGGCAAACTGAATTGATGCTGAACATAGCGGCACACTGCAGTGTGGGCTGACGAAGCTATCGCCTGGTCTTGAAAAAGTAAAAACTCCCTAAACGCTGAATTAACTTTTTTACACAACCGCAGGTCATCACATATTAAATGGCAGAGGTTATTTTTCATCAGATGGCAATCAAGTCGCTTGTACCAAACATATAGACAGCAGAAACTATCCACTCGAGGTTCAAGCATCTTGTGGGATGAATACGAATCATGTGGTTTGAGAGGAAATAAGTCAATCTCACTAATGTAGCATTGACTATTTATGCATCAAATTTGCATGCACTGCTTGTGTTAAACAGTTAAAGTTGTTTGTACAAAATGTGCCACAGCGAGATGTGTTAAGGCCTGTTGGCCAATCTGGTAATGTGTCAGATCTGAGAGCTAGATGATGAATAACTGCAACAACTTTCACCTTGAATGTCACATATGGAAGATTGCATGTCCCCCCCCCCCTCTTTTTTGGTTGATTTTTTATTTTATTTTAAATACCCGTGTACTCCACATGCCCACGACCCTCGTGAGGATAAGTGGTTCAAATGATGGATGGATGGATGGATGAATGGACGGATATATATACTCACCAGCTAAATCCAATATCAGCACCTTCTTAAAATAATCGCCTAAGTCATTTTTTTCAGATTTTTCAAGAAGCACAAAAAACCATTTGCATCATGAGGAGATGATTTAGGCAAAAAAATTAAATAAAAGACATAGGCAATTATTTGAAGAGAATGATGATATAAGAAATGTACACTGAACTACAAATCAACAAGTCCAATGTTCATTTTGTAAAGAATGTTCCTTGTATTTACCACTGCAAGTACAGTTACACCAATGACGGTGGTCAAAATGAATCCTATCACATGTGATTAGTCCAAAGCTTTTGATGTGCACCATATACAGAGAATCTTCGAGTTACGGCCGAGTTACGTTCTTACGCTGGCGATATAACCCAAATTTTGACTTAAATCAGATTTCACCGTTAAAGTCGATATTTATATCAAAATACTTTGTACATTAATTAAAAAAAACACATATTTGCGAAGAGCCGGAACCAACATTTCGTGTTTCCGCACGGATATTCATTCATTGCTGACGGACGGCAGAGCTAATTCAAATTTAAACATGGAAATGTGACGTGCCTGATGGCGAGCCGACCGGCTGATGGACGCCCGTTGCTGGAGGTAACAACAACACAACTTTAAATAACTTTAAAATGGCGTGATTACTGTGGGAAATTAACGAAACAGAAAACGCTACGGACGAGGCACTGGCACTGTAAAGTCGAAACGACGTAATTTGTGGATTCCCTGTCGTCAAAATGAAATTCGGGAGGGTACAAAGTGTGTTGCAGGGCTAAGTTCTTTTTCCATATACAGTGGAACTTCGGAGTTTGAACGTCTCGGAACTCGTACAAGTCGGACTTCAACCAAAAAATCTGAGTAAAAATGCCTCGGAGTTTGACCTCATTTTCTGAGTTCGAACACCCAAGCAAAGCAAGCTAAACCGAACATACCTTGAAAACGGGTAGCCGAGTGAAGCCAAGCAATGCCAAATGCTCACGTTGCGGTAGTTGAGACGACAATTTTCTTCGCCATGGGCCCAAAGAAAGACAACAGTGCCAGTGGCAGCAAAGAAAACATACAGTGCTACAAACCACAGTTGAATTAGGAAGGAGATTATCGCGCCGTTGTAACTACCGTGGCTACTTCTGTAAATATAGGCACGAGGACCCCCCTTAGCTGTTCAACAACGTGCCTGATGTTAAACAACGCACGCAAAGACCGCTTAGTAGTCTAACAATATGCCCAATGTAAAATACACAAACTCAGCACTGAACTAAAGCAAGCATTAACATAAAATGTAGCATTTACTGATGCCATCACACCACAACAGGTACGTTTTTTTTTTAATACTGTACTGTACTGTAAATGTAAAAAAAACATAAATAGCAATTAAAATAGGAATGTTTTGTTTTTGGAGCTTGGGAACGGATTAATTGCATTTACATTATTTTCTATTGGAAAAAATGTTTCGGAGGTTGAACAATTCGGACTTTGAACACTTCGCAGGAACGAATTATGTTCAAACTTCGAGGTACCACTGTAATGCAATTCCACTCACAAAACCAAACTATGTGATGTGACCAGTCATCAACGTAAATAAAATACAGGATCCTCATTTATTACAATGAATAATAATATGATAAGTAATATAGCCCAAATATGGATTAATCTGCTTCCTAAGTCCTGCAACGTTTAAACCACTGCCATGCATAATATCACAAAAGACATCAGCATTGTCTCCATTTTTTCCATTTGCTTTTATTTTTTGTTTTGCTCTGTTATCTGCTGCCAGGTTGGCATTGCAAATAAGGATCTGTTCGCAGGTGCCTTACCTGGATTAATAAAGGTTGAATCAAGTCAAATAAATGTCACCCAAGTCCTCAGTTCAGCATGTTTTCTTGTAAAAACTCACAATTACACTTAAAAATAAACAATAATAATATAAAAATAAATAATAAATAAAATTCCAAAAGACAAAGCAGCCTGTGTTAAGTGAAGAATGTGAAAGGAGAAGACGTATGCCTGGCTTTGTTGAATTATGCACTATAAAGTTATTCTTAAGCACTGAAATTCATGGTAATTGTAAGCTAAAGTAATGTATCGTTTTTGCATTTTACAATAAACAGAAGTATGTGACAGCTATGTCTGCGTGTGTAGTGTGTGCATTGTCTTGTCTTCATCCGCTCGTTTAGAGCGCTTCGACTCACCTGAGTCTCGTCATCCCATATGAAGTCATGCATTGAACCTCATGTGCTCACGCCTTTTATATTGCAATTAACATTGCATAGAACTACCGTAAAGATGAAGGTTCAGAAGTCCAAACGAATTTAGGACGAGATTGCAGCAAATGGCCCCATATTTAAAAGCGTCCCCGCTAGCTATGATATCCATCACGCCACCCAGGACGCACAGCAACTGTGAAATGAAAGCCGGCCAGATTAAAGTCGTTTCTGGGAGAACTTTGCTTAGTTGCAGTCTTCACACCACAAAGCTCAAAGAGCATAATGAGATGAGGCAAGCTTCACATGGGAAAGTCAAAGCGGAACGCTACATTCAGTGATTCCTTCCTCATCTCAGCTGACTATGTTGTTAGAAATCCCTAAAGTGAGATCCCCGGTCGAGAGAGGGTGTTTTATCATGCTTACGTGTTGGTAGCTAAGTTTTGGTCCACGAGTAAGACACTTGGGCTTGACGCCTATATCATTCAACCTTTGTGCAAGCTGATGAGTGTGATATCACCTGCGTTATTTGCAAATGTATGTGAGAGTCATCTTGTCCAAACAAGGTTTGTGCTGATGCTTTTTTATTTACTTTGTGGCAAGGGACAAGGTTAAAGTTATCACGACCATAAAGAAACCTAGAACGAGTCTCTTGACAGCACTTATGGCGTCCTGCGATTATCTTCCATCAGCTCCGTACTGTCACATCCACCATCAAATGTGATTGTCGATGAGCTAATATTGCTAAGCTATGCTAAGCCTTGCTCTTTTGACGACGGCATTCTCAAAAAGAATAAACACCAAGAACTGCATTGAGTATGAATCATTAAATTGGCAACAATTAACTTGTCAGAATTTCTCCTCTCTAACACGCCATCTGAGATCTAATACAATCTGTGTATGTCTACAATCTATTTAGCACAAGCGTTCCCACAAAGCAGCTCTCGTACATATGTTTGCAAAAAATAATGGCAAACAAACACACTGTCAAACAAAACAAAATCACGCATTACGGCAAGTTCATCCTGAAATAGTTTCTACAATCAAAGTGTTATCTGTTTACAGCGAGGCACCAGACTCAGAAGCATCAGAAGCGTCGGTGGAGGATTTCTCAGACGCGTTGCTTGAAGATTTTTTGGGCCCCGTGGTATGAATAGAAGCAGAGAGGAGGAAAGTGCAAGAGGTACAGATAGTTAAACTTGAAAATCACATTCATGGGAGAGATAAGAGTCAAACGAGTTTCTAGCTCCACTTCGCCATCTTAATGCAAAGCAAATGAGAAACACTTTTTTCCATTATGTTTCTGTACTCCAACATTCATTTACTGATGTAGGTTGCCAGAGTGTGCATTCGTGGTGCGCCTCCTCGCCATTAGCGTAGTTTAGTGTAGCTATTCGTCTGTACTTGCTCATCATCCTTGGGGTGAATTTTTGCCAATCATAACATATTTTCTTCTAAATTTAGCAAGTTCCTTCTTTGAAATGACTACATTAATTTTGTTGTTGTTGTTGTCTTTAATTGCTTTATAATAGGAATAGACCAGTACTGGTATCGGACTGACACCCAGGCTTATGTTAAGGTATTGGTACTCACGACCACTACCATATTGGCCGCACTCCTATGATCGGGAACTAGAAATTAGAGAAGAATAGAATATTGCAATTAATTTCATTCAATTTTAAGGAAAAATTCCATATTGGGATATATGGGTTTTTCATTAAAAATCATTGTCATTGCTTTTTTATTTGTATTTTTTCATGCATCAAAAGTACTAGCGGTATCAGTATTTGGTATCGGACCACTCGTACTGCTATCAATCTGAAAAAAGTACTATCAAACATCTCTTTTTTATAGTATGAAATCCGAATTTGGCACATTTCAACACTAAACAATATTATACACAATCTATCCATTTTCGATAATGTTTATCCCGTTCACGGTCAGAGGTGAGTTGGAGTTGATTCCGGCTGACTGACATTCAATCGCACAATCAATCATCCACTCTCACATTCACATTCATGGACAGGTCATAATTTATTTTCCTTTTTTTAATTTTTATAGATAACCTACCATATGTTTTGAAAGTGTGGGAGGAAGCCGAAGTCGCTGGAGTAAATCTTCGCAAGAGCACGATTTGAACCTGGATCCTCATATTGTGAGACAGACATGATACACTTCCATGCCGCCGTTACATGAAATAAATAAATAAATTAAAGGGTGCCAAAAAAGGTGGCCAGAACACTTTTGTGTTTTATATGTGTATTCAGCACTCATGCATGGATGAAAAAGCTCCTTCTTAGCCCGGAGAGGATCACAAATATGATCTCATGTGCTTCATGCTGTACGTCCAAACATGAAAAGAAAACCGATAGAGGTTCTCGCATCTAAGTTGATCTAACACTGAAATCTCCCATCAGACTGCTTTTCCAGGTGGAAGATTGTGACAGCATTAACTAGCAAGTGCTTCTAAATGTTTTTCAAATGTAGAAGTATGTTCCTCCTTTCTTTTGGTGCCCTAAAACAAAAGGTTGCCAAAGATTTTCTGAAAGAATGTGAATAAAAGAATATCAAAATCTGGACTCTAACATTGTGATTTTCAGGACATGAAGGAAGATTATGCACGATTAAAAATGGCCCGCAGTCTTTGCAGAATCTAATTAGGGTACAATGCGAAACAAGGTCTAGCCTATGCCTTAAGCACGCAGTGATTCAAATCCAAGGCCTCGTTTGGGAAGAGGAGTGTTCCCAGTTGTCCATCACTCCGCTGTGCTCGTTATGAGGCGCTTTTTTACAGAAGCCCATGAATATTCACTTGCTTCTTATTTTATGTGAGCATTAAACCTCTAAACGATCTGTGATTTGAGCACTTTCCTTCGGTTACTCCGCATACACCAACAACTCATCAGAGGGAGAGGTGATCAAAGGAATGCAAAAATAGCAGCAACAATCACTGGAAGAAATAAAGCTCATTCAATGATGGCCCCAACCAACAAGTTCCCCCAAAAAACAAATGGACCATAAACAGAATAGAATTATTATTAGTCACTGCAAATGGGTTCTGGATTTTAGAGTGTAAGTTTACATAAACTAAGACAAGAACAGTGTTATGATGAAGGAATGTCAACAAGCTTCCACATGACAGACAAGGAAAACTGAGATTTATGACATTTTTCATTCCATGTAAGGAACACAAAAACAGTTTTTTATCTAATAAAAACCCTGTTGAAGATTTACTATAGAAAGGCAAGGTCACAAGAGCTCTCTTAACACTGTTGCTGTGTGGGAAAAGTGTTATGTACTAAAGATAGTTTTAGTGGTGTCGGTCCTACAAATAATCATTCTCATTTATTAATAACACATTATTAACAGTATTGTTTCCAATGCCCTTATATTAATCCTTGCATCATTCTAAAGATCAGAACACTGCATCTACATTTAGTATTGAATCCAACAAATGCAAATATAAAATCTTATAAAACTGTTTTATTGAATCTCAACACCTCAAACAGATGGTAAGTTTTTTTTCCCAGTACATACTTGCATTTACTTTCATTCACATTTAAGAAATGGAACACGCACGCACGCACGCACACCCGCACACACCCACACACACACACGTCCTGTGCACTGCCTGAGACACATAGCTGCACAGTACACATGCAAGCAGCAGATTCTCTTCTCATTGGCACATAATAAAAAGATAGGTGGGTCTGTTGTATGAAAATATGCTTACATATTATACAGAATACATAGACAAATGGGGTTGTTGATACATCATTTTTCCATATAGGAGTAGTCATTGTGGTACCCATAGCAAGGCCTGCTGCTGCACTTGCCAAAGCCTTGTTTCCACCAAGCAGTGTTTTTTTTGGTTTAGGTCAAAAGTTGTGCTCGGTACAAAAATAACTAATCCATGTAATACTACTTTTTGGCACCTTTTTGTGAGGTTACCAACTTCGCTGATATGGTTACATAAGAAGGTTATGTTGCCATCCGTTAAACTGGTTGACAGACAAACACAACCTGAGTGAACGGATGGAACCTGGTGGAAACGTGGCTTGAGTACAACAAAAGATGCACGGACTTCAGCAGAACTTGAGATCAACGCAAATGGCAAATTTAATGACTTCAATGACATGTGTTAGTAAACAGTAAATTTTACTCTGAAAAAGACTATATTTGGTCCCAGTCGGAACAGACTAAACTTTACACTCGGAACAGAGTGTATATATATATATATAATTAAATATAAAATATAAAAAACAAACACTTAAGGGTTCAGGAACAATCCCACAACCTTCAGCACTTTATCACTTGAGCTATGCCACGCCTACCTTTGGATAACATTGCTGGTGTGTCCAAAAGGATTCCACCTGACACCAGTGACTACGTTTACATGCAGGCAATCCGAATATTGGTGCAATAACCCGAAAATTATCTTATTCGGGTTTTAAATATAATGTATTTTATTGATCGTATAGTAAAGTAATAGCGGACATTACGTTATTTACGTCATTACGTTGTCTGCGTGAGCATGTAAACGGGAGTAACTCTTTCCGCCACGCATGTAAACGTGTTACCTTGATTGTTTCAGAAACCGGAATTCTGACTTTATCCCGAATATTGACTGCATGTAAACGTAGTCAGTGATATGCACGGCTCAGCGGGTTGATTGGCCCTCTCCCAACCTATAAGGTTCTGTGATCATTCCTCAACCCTTGAGTATTTAAAAATAATAATATTTTACTGTCTTCCAAGTGTAAAGTTTACTCTAGTTTAGACTGGGACCCAATAAAAAAAGCCAAATTTACTGCGCATTGATCCAATCACTGGTCATTGATACTTTTGGTGATTAACAAGAAGTCATGACGCAGACTACCTTCTGCCGTACAAGTGAGTGTGCAGGGCACACCGCACTTGAAAACACTTGAAAAGATGGAGGATACAGACAGGGCATGTTTGGCCTTGTGCGAAAGAACCTCCTGGCAAAGCAATCAGCGTTTGGACAAAGCCCTGATTGGTCCGTCAATACTCTCCTTTCAGCGCAGTGATTTGTGCTGTACAGTGTTTGCCATTGTTGGAAAAGCAAGTGATAGAAGGTCAATCAATAGCTCCCTGACTCACAGCGAGCCTGGAGGAGTACTGCTAACATTTAAGGTGTTTCTTGCCGGTCATGTCATTCCAAATGCGGTGCATCTCCTCGGGGGAGATCTGGTGGACGGTGACCACCCGGCGGTAGCGGCAGAGGCTGTAAGCCATTTTCCAGTGGTTGAAGCCGCTGTTCTGGAAGGGGTGGATGCCCAGCTTTCGCAGACACACGCCCACATACACATCCTCCAGATGGAGCAGCCTGGTGTGCAGCGAGGTTTGGTAGATGAGCTCGGCCACGTCTGCCGAGAACACGTAGCCGGTGCCAGAGCAGAATGGCGGGTACTTGCTGTCCGGGTACAAGTCTCTCGGCATGTACCACTTGCTCCGCATGTCTCTGATTGGCCCGCCATTGATGACATACCCAGTGAAATATCTCCTCCTGGGCTTGGTGGTGGGCTTCAGGAGGTTGTAGATAAGGTTCTCCATATTGACAAAGATATCACTGTCTGTTTTGAGAACATATTGGGCTTTAGAGCAGTAGGTGGCCACCCAGCGCATGCCCATCAGCGTCTTGAGTGTCAGGTTGTGGTAAGAGTCAATAAAATCCTCAACTACAATGTCATGAAAGATCTGGCTCTCCTGCTCCACCATGTGGTTGAGGACAGCGTCCGTGCTGCGCCCCAACAAGAAGAGCGTGACCACACGCACGTCAGGAAATGTACTTTCATCACCCCAAGTCTCTCTTATGGCCTGCCGTGCATCAAATTCCTTGTGGGTGGTGCTTATCAGGATGACCAGAAAAGGGGTCTCCGTCTCACACTTCTTGGCGTCATTGATGAGGTAGCCGAAGTCATGCGGATTCAGAGAGCGAGTGCGGTAGTTAGCAAAGGTGGTGTTCTTGTTCAGCTTGGGTGCCTTGCGAATCGGGATGTTCAGCTGGCCCACATAGGAAGTGGATGGGCGGGACACGCTCAGATACCAAAGAGCACTGGCCCAGCAAACTACGGTCAGCAAGTACAAACAGGAGACCTTAGAAGGCATCGCTGTTTACTTTGTTGGCTTTACCAGTGGCGGCAGCATTGGAAACTCTAAGCCCACGCTTACCTGGGGGGGTCTTAGATTGGGCGGTACAGCTTGAGGCCGCCTCCGCCACATGGGACATTGATCCCAAACAATAGGCTTTGTTACTATCTAGTGTGATTGAAAAGCAAATCCGCTGGTATTTCTTATCATGGTTGACCGGTTATTGTGTCCCATCGCCTCTCACAGGACCACTTTGGGCTTGTCTCCGACAAGATCTGGAATGAAATCACAAAAACAGACTGGTCAGTGGAAGCCAAATTCATGGAAGTGGAAAAAGAGTATGGAGGACCAAAAGTACCTAAATTAAATAAATGAATACACCATTAAATAATAAAATAAATGTGTCATTAATTAATTAAATGGTTCATTTATTATTTATTAAATATGGAATTAAACAAATCTACATGTTAATAAATGTGTCATTAATTAATGAAATTACCTTTGATTATTTGTATATAATTATTTCTCTATTTACTTAATTATTTCATGGTCACTGTGTTGCGGTATTTCATGAATTAATTTTATCTGTCAAACTCACCAATCAATCAAAGTTTGTTGGGCAGGTCTCAACACCTGATTGGTCACCCTGCTTACCAAGTCAAGGCAAATCCATTTCAGAATAATGAATTGATGCAGAGTAGCTAGTAAACACAATTCGATAGGCTGGGTGGCGCTATTGGCCTCAATAGGTGCGTTACCAATTAGACTCAGGTTTACGCTCTCATGAGGTGCATTTTGAGACGTGTTGAAATGGAAGTTTTTTTCCCGCATTTCCTGTAGTCATGTGACCCCGCATAGGAAAAAAAGGAAGGTGGAAGTACAGGGCCACTCGCTTTTGTGTCGGAATTGCTTCCTGAGGGGACAATAAGTCTTATTGAGCCAAGGCTGCCGTGGCTCCATATACGCATACTATTTAATCTCGTGACTTTGCATGAGGAGCCGTTAGCGTGACGTGAGGCGAGAGTCGAGGTGGGACATTACGAGAACTACGCCTCAGAAGCATATCACTCTTACATGGAAACACCTACATGTCAAAACTGTACTTTAGCGAAATAGTAGAAATATCGCTTTAATTTTGATGTTGGTTTTGTACAACAACAAGCCTTGATCACTCTATATGAGCAAAAAAAAATCCATCGCCAAAGCACTCGATTAGACAAGATTTTAGTGAATCAGACTTTAGCCCCGCCCACTAACTTTGAAGGGTGAGTTTGACAGATAAAATAAATTCATGAAATGCTGCAACACAGGACCATGAAATAAATAAATAAATACAGAAATAATTATATATATATATTTATATATGTAGGTAATTAAATTAATTAATGACACTTGTATTTAATTATTGGTTTATTTAATTCCATATTTAATATTTAATTAATAAATGACACATTAAATTATTTCATGACTTATTTATTAAATTATTCGATGGTGCATTCATTTATTTAATTTAGGCACTTTTGGTCCTCCGTACAAGAGGAGCATTTAGATTGAAATGCCATTTGTTCATCTTTATAATTGAATTATTTCTATATTACTCTACAGTGTGGTTCACTTTTTGTGGCTTCACTGAATCACAGATTTTTTGAAACCATACTCGTATTACAGATTATACTAGCAGAGTGCCAATTGGTTATTGATCTCGGATCTCGGTCCGATATCAGTAAAACTACGAGTAATGGTTTATATCGGACTGCATCTTAAATCTCCGATATTAGCACCCGATTCGAGAAAATTCATTCCAAAGTCCGATTGAGCACTTCTATCCAGAAGCACTTTATCACTCAATTCAATACTTTTCAAACATCTTATAGTATAAAACAAGTAATCAAACTATGTATGTGGACTGAGATTGGGAGATTGAACTCACTCAGGCAATTTGGTGAAATGCAAAAAAGCAGACAAAGTAAATGTCTAACATGACAAATGATTAATATCCATTTGGTCTCCTGGTGTGATCCCCCACCCACCTTCACCCACAGAAGTTCACTTTTCACATTCTCGCTATCCGTCTGCTGAATCTCCAAATGAGACTTGACTGGGCATATGGACTTTAATGCCTTAATGAGATGCCGCTTTATTGGTTAAACCAGCACGGCTGTGGTAATTTTAGCAAACTCTTAAAATCACAGCTCTAATTGGACACATCAATTAATTTTGTATCACATGATGCTCTCTGACGTCAGACAAGTCGTTTCCACTTCTTGCCCCAATGAACTGCTTTAGGCAGCGTCATTTGGGTCATAATGTTGTGCCCCAGAAGAAGCCATGGAAAAGTAAGCCATAACATTACCTCCGCGGTTTCACAGATGGGCTTGTGTGCATGGGATTATGAGCAGATCATTTATCACATCTTTTTTCTCATTACTTTGCTGAAGGATCGTCTGTATTTCTTATCATCAATATACAAAACTTGCCACATTTTTTAGGCTGTACAGTTGTTTTAGGGGCCTTAGAGCTGTCACAAGTTGCTGTGGCCAACTGTGGCTGTTAAGTACACTAGTGAGGACATTAGCTGTGGCCAATGTTTGCGCAATTGCCATGATCGATTTTCCATCTTCTGTCAGCTTCACAATTGTTTGTTTTCACCCAAAGAAAGCGCTCTGGTTTTCACCAATCAATCATCCATCCACATTTTCTGTCGTGCTTTTTACCCACTAGGCTGGCGGTGAGATGGAGCCTATCCCAGCTGACTGTACCCTGAATTGGTAGCCAGCCGATCACAGTAAACAACCATGCAGGCTCACATTCACACCTATGGACCATGTAGAGTCTTCAGTTACCTTATATATGTTAAATGTGTGAGGAGGGTGGATTACCCGGAGAACAAATAGGCAAGCATGAGGGGAATTTGCAGGACTGTGAGGTGGAGTTGATGACTACTCGTCCACAATGGTAAGAATGAACAAAAATCATGTTGCCTACACCTCAAACGAACATAAATGTAATATTCCACCGGAACAACACACATATGAAATCAAGCGTACACATTCGGCAAGTATTCTAAGTTATGCATCAGATACAGATGCAAATAGTTGGAAATATTCTTTTCCTCACGGCTAGTCGTGTTCGCACTTTTAGGCCTTCATATTGTTCTCTTGCCTGACACAGACAGCTCCATTCTCATCATCCTTCTAAATACGTTGAAATAAAACATGAAATGTTGATGGTTTGAGGTCAAACCCAATTGTTTTCAGTCTACAGTAAAAACAAAGGAATTGAATGAACTGTTCCAAGACTTCTGGAGGGCAGTGACCCAAATTCAAGCCAATCTTGCTCCCTGAACAACTTGATGCAGGATCAGAACGCTTTGTAAGACGCACAGCAGAAAACTACATATGGTGATTAGAAGCAGAACATGAGATAAAGATCCTACGAGTGATGATTGCTGTGTGAAATGTGCTAAGATGCTGCTAGCATGCTGCTGGCATGCTGCTGGAAGTTGGCGGTGCTGATTTAAAAGTAGCTCGTCATATCATCGGGCAAAAGGAATTTGCCTCGTCTTGTGGGAGCTTGAAGCTTCTTTTCATTAGGACTTTTCTCCCATTCCACCCCCATTTCTGCTATCTCCGTGGCCTTATTCTTTGTCTGGTTTTTCCCTCTGAAGCATAGTCATCAATCTCTCTGCCCAGCAGAATCCATCTCATCATGACTGCTTTTCCACACCTCCTCCTCATCTTCAATCACACACTTTTTCTACACACCCGCGAAGTGATCTTTATCTGTCTTGATATGTTTCACTGCATGTCACTCCGTCTGTATTTATGTCAATCTCACACGTGTTTTTTCCCCCTCTTCTGACTGAGCTGACAGGTCCTACCTGTAATCAGTCACCTAAGGTAAACAGTCTACACTTCCTGCAATACGTCTCGTGCTTCTCTGACACAATCATGAAGCAATCATGTTCATCTATGTGACCTTGCTTCCACCTCTCATGTATGAAAGTCATCTTTTTTTTAAAGATGGCTGCTTTGTTTTATGATGTCCCCCGAAAGACAAGAGAAAGGCGCTTCCAAAAGAACATGGATTGTGGCAAAGGAAGTCTATACACGCACTGATCATGTGATCCACCAGTTCTGAGAAAAATCCTTTGGATGCACAGTAAGTGATGAATGACATTATTTACAGTATGTATCATAAGAAAACAAATCACATTTCATTGAATTAAAAAAAAAAGTCCCACATTAATCAAAATTACGGTACAGCATGACCATATTTGCTGATGCACTGTCTGGTCGTATCATTTGGCATATCATAGTTTCATATGATGTAAAGAATGACAGTGACTCAAGATATACAGTACAGGCCAAAAGTTTAGCAACACCTCATTCATTGTGTTAGTTGCTTCATTTTAATGACTATTTGTATTGTAGATTATCACTGATATCAATGATAACTACTGTTATTTTTATTCATATCCAGGACTTTACAAAAGTCTTAGGGAACCCAAAGATTAGTTGTTGGTCATTAAAGCCTTTGGGGGTATAACATGTTGAATAATTATTGTTTTATATCTCAATGAAAGATGGAAGCCGAGTGATTTGATTAAGTATTGTAACATAAGTGACTAGAAGGACCAGTCATTGTAATTAAGTAAAAATGAAAAGTGATTTCACCCCATAATTCTTCTTGTTAGATGTCAGCTTTTATAGATTGATAGAAGAAGGACTTTTTTCAGAATTTGAAATGTCCAACTGTTTTTGAATGCACCACTAGTGGCTCGCCGAACACGAGAGATGTGAATGTTTAATGTTTCATTCCCGTTATTTGTTCGAACCACAATGATTGAGTGTATTACAAACAATAATGCAAATATTCATTTGCAAACATGTGCCTACTACATGGCACGAGTGATTTGAGTGGTCAGCCCACTTTTGCTTATACACGCACACGATAAATCTGCAGACCCAGCAGACTATATACAGGTTGTGTTTTACAACAGTAGTAAATAACAGTATTACTTAGCATTAAATAGTAGTGATGCACCGAATATTCTGCCACCGAAAATTTTCGCTATTTTTGGCATTCGGCCAAAGTAAAATTAAAGCCGAAATAATATGGCCCAAATAGGTTGTGGTGACGCAAGCAAAAAAAAGCTGCAAGCAAGCGTCTGTTTGAATTAAACAGCGAATGCGGGGGTGAGTGTCCGCCTCTCTTCTCGCTGGCGTTTCACCGTGTGAGTTTGCTCAGGTCGGTCACAGCAGCTCCCGGGTCAATGCGCACACTGGAGAGGGGCGTCACTTGGTGTACAACATTTAAGAGAGTCGAACAAAGACAGAACTGCTGTGTACAGCAGTACAGGTGAGCCACTCTTTCTCCCGTAGCGCCTTCCCTTTTTTTTTTTTCTAAGAGCCCCTCGAACGCTTCCACTTTTTCACCGGCATCCCGGTGGCCGTGCTAAATACTTTAACTAATGCTAGCACTATTGCTATCAACAGTTTTAAACACGGAAACACTTACCGCTATCTCCGTGTGGCGGGAAACCTGTACAGGACGCTGTGTGTGACTTTGCAGTCCGTTCCCGAAGCCGATTAGCTGGTGCGAACAAATGTATTTATTTATTTCTAAACGTTGGTGAATATGTGAATGTGCCGATTTTAAGTGCGCCGTGCCTTGACTATAAGATGCAATCGCACCGCCAGAAAATGCTCAACCCTCGTTTGGTGTTTAATGTACCATTGGCCATCACGTCTGCGGCGTAGGCACATTTCAATTTATATTATGCTTGGTTAAAATACCAGTGCTAAATAAATAGTTTATAATAATATTATAATTTTAATTAATTATAATAAATGCAATGATAGTTAAAATTAGCATTATTTTTTTGGGGGTGTTTCGGTTTTCGGCCAAGCATTTTTCATTTTTGGTTTTCCGTTTCGGCCAATCATTTTCATTTTGGTGCATTCCTATTAAATAGAAAACTGCGTAGTCTCCATTGCCAAAATACTAAGTGGGTCGTGACACGCTTCAGTGGATGAGAGCAAGTTGAATAGGAAGACGCCCTTTATAAAGTAAATAGTGCGAATTAAGTTAGATGGTCACTAATGTGGAAAATTACACATCCAGACTTGGACATTTATTTATTTATTATTTAACCTGATACATGTCATCCTCACTGTATTTTTTTTCCACCAGGAAAACATGCAGTCGGGTGCAGTGTTACCGGAGGACATTTTTACCAGCACACTTGTGAGCATATCGATCGCAGCATCGAGTCCTGCTAAAGTGCGTGCAGCGTTGAGGTTTGGTTGGGTCTCTTGAATGTAATGTCGTCACGTTTTTTCATGAACTAGTATTGCAACACTTAACCACAAACGGATTGATTTAAAATAATCCACGTGTTTGTGTATATACAGTATAGGACATGTATAGTGCAATTCCGGTGCATATTGTTAGTGATCTGCTGATCTAAGATGATTGCCATGCCAGCAAAGTGTCAAGGCAAAGCAAAAACAGAAGCTGATGAGAACGATGGGACAAATGTTTGGAATGTATATGACCATCGCCAGGATGTCAATTCTGAGCTCTGCTGCAGTGGCAGCTGCTCCATTAAGCCTCACGCTGAATCAACACTCCACACTGTGATCACTTCAGCATGTAGGTACTCTCGTACGTGATTATCCAATCCAAGCAAACTCAAAATAAAAATCAGCATCCCATGATTGACAGAGGAACATGTTGAGTTGTGAGAAAGTGAATGACTGTAGCGCCTAAAATGTAAATGTCTTTTTATTGTTGATAGCCCGAGGGTTGTCTTTGTTTTACTAAGTCAGATGTTTCGGGTAACCAGCAGCCCAATGCGGTACCTGCCTAATATCACATCTTTATGGGAGGCATACAACAACAATTGAAATTCCGTTTTGACATCCACAGTCGTCCACTGCTGTTAGTGATTTCAATTGCGGCTTTTGCCAGAATGTACAATTGATGATGCCCTGCGGTCTCTTAAATCATCAACAGGCTCTGTTGCTGGTGCTGCACAGCATAACCAGGCCCTTTGCTCATAGTCAAGCACAATAACATTTTTGTTGCTTGTTGCTGTAATGCTGTTTGTCGGTGAAGAATGTTGATACTAACAGCGGTTGACACTACAGAGTTTAATGTACATGCAAATTGAACATGCCATTGTGGAGTAGCTTCACATTTATATTGTGTTTCTGGCTAAAGCAGTATGACTGTTTTAGGAATACAAATTGCACATATGTGCATGCAAATACAAAGTCAGATTGTAATGGGCCTCATTCGGAACGACACATGACCAAACTGGAAAGCTGGTTGGCAGACTTCCTGTGTACGCAGCGATAACTATTGGCTGATGAGGTCATGGTTTGAACCCGACCTTGTTAGAATATTCTTGTTTTTCTCGCTGGTATTATTGGATGGAAGTCAAGTACATGTATGTCATTTATTTAAACATACAATATTATAGAAGTAAACAAAAAAACAAAGAACTCTGGATTTGGTCATCTTTGATTGCTTTGTCTCCTGCTATAGATGGGTTCGAGCTTTGTGCTGAAAATAGTAACATATCCCACAATCCCATGCAGTCGTCCATTTTGCTAGGCCGCATTTACCAAGAATCCTATGATCACAATAGCACTTGCCATTTCACACAAAATCTTTTTTGAATCAGTCAGTGGAAAATTAAAATATCACCAAAATCAAGAAGAAGATAGAAAAGTATTTTGATTCACGAGGCAAGAAGGCTTTTATTCACTACAAGGAGAAAACTTCCTATTCGGACGTTATCAAATTTAAAGATAAATAAATAAATTAACCCAGCCAGTGACAATGAAAAGTGATGTGCATGTGAATGTTGGTGTTGACTGGTCGTAGTTTTCAAAAATGTAGCCACAGTAAGGCTTTTCGCTTAAGCATCCTCGGCTGACTTGACAGACTCTGTATAACTCTCATGTATTATTATTATAAAAAACATATACAGACCAACAGGCAAGGCATGAAGAGGGAGACATGTAAGGGAGACTTGGAGAGGCTTATTGTTATTGTTGTTTTCAGAGATTGAAGTGGGCATAAGTAGAGATGTTCACATACATTTTGCTGATTGGTCGCTATTTTTGAACATTAAAAGCAATGTACGTACAATGATTTAGAATGGAAAAATTGTGTCTGGTTCCTCTGCTGACTCCCACCAAGACGGGGGGACGAAGTGTGTCCATATTGCAAATGAAGTAGAGGCGTTTTCAGAATAGTAACTTATTTACTGATTTCTCTAAAACAATTTGCTAAAATTGAAAATGTCATGTAGGTTTATCATCCAGATAAAGAAAAAGAAAAAACATGTTTTTTAAGTGAAAAATGGCCCATCCCGGGAAAAAAGTCTCTTTGACCTAATTAAGGTGCTAATGATTTTTCAAGCTAAATACAGGATGACAAAAAAAAAAAAGTACCTTTTTAACAACCCAATAAACCCAAGAGTGAAGAAGAAAAATATTTTATTCATAGTAATTGAAACCTTAAGAAACAATGATAGAATCCCAGCTGAGATGTTGCAGCGGTCAACGAAGAATCTCAACAGCAGAATTCAAGAATGCGTATGTACAGATAGGGCGTCTATCTAAAGGACGACATTTTTAAAAAGTGAGAATTCCCTGATTGTTTTGTAAATGGCATGTTTTAAAGTGTCAATTACTATGAATTAAATAGTGTTCCTCCATCACTCTGGTTTTATTGGATTGTTAAAAAGTTAACGTTTTTTGTGTCACCCTGTACAAGGGCAGTTGAACATTTTCAACACAAACAAATGATTAATATACACCACTTGTCATTATTATCACGGGTAAGCTGCCGTTGATCCTATCTGACTTCACATTCGTTCACACCTATGGACATGTTTGAGCACTCATCCATCCATACTGCCTTAGTATGATGTCTTGAATGAAAATATAAGACACATAAATGTGAAGAATTACAACTTGCAATCACACATTTAAGAAAGCGATTTAGTCATCATACTGCGTATTTTGTTCTGTCATGTGACTTCAATAAGCCAGTGAAAAGCTTGGAGGCAACAAATATGTGAGGTTCTTGCCTCATGATGCCCCACATAATTGATTGCAGTCATTAGCGCTGCGTGGAGTGACCTTGCTCAGGGGGCCAATGGCGGTGCATACACAAGGGAGAAAACGACAGAGAGAGCGAGGTGGCTGTGGGGAGGGGGGTGGTGTGGGCGGCGTTTTCGTCTGGGACGTCTCTGCCGTTAGGTGCATGTTGTGTACAAGCATGGAGGACACACGCGTCAGAGGGTAAAATAAATCATGTGGTGAACCCCAGGCCGACATCTTACAGCCACACTGCCCGCTTCAATGTTGCAGATTTAATGACTGGCAAGGGAAAAGAGGAAGAAACCTCCATCACTGGCAGTTTTCATGGCTGCTGATTTAATAGACATTGCTGTGCATGAGACGGTCCACTTAAATACATGAATCCAGTGTGGCTTGTAATTATGATTTAACAATAAAATTAAAAAAGGGCTACTATACTAATATTTTGATAATAAATCACATCCATATACGGTACATCACATAGTCGGTATACTGTATTGTGTGAGATGTACAGTATACCTTCAATTAACTCAGTTCAGCAAGCACCAATTTCTTTGTTTTTTTGTGACTTCTTCCTTAAAATAGCAATAGACAAAAGAAGAAATAGACACCAGCAATAAACCAAAGCAGTAACACTCCAGCTTTATACAATACACAGTGTTATACACAGCATTTTAATATTAACAGTGGTTAACTACTTTTCAGTTGGTTTAACGACTATTACATAAATCTGGATGGGCCGCGATCAAATCTGTGTGCCCCCTTGATTCATAAAAAAAAAAAAAAATGGGGTGGGGGTTCAATTTATTATTACTCAAAATTTACTATAAACTAAATTACCCAAGTGTGGTCGCGGGCCACATGTAGCCTGTGGGCTGCCAGTTGCCCATCCCTGACTTTAGTAATTAAGTAAATAGTAAAGTCATTAAAATAAAAATGGAGGGAAATTGGTGGGGAAAAAATAAAAATATGAAAAAATATTTAAAGGAAAAATAAATAAATAAATCTGAGAATGAATTGCAAGTATGCAGGGGTTGACTGTAGTTTAAAGTTGCAATATCACCATTCGTCTTTAGATGGCAGTCATGGCTTTGTTGCACTTACTCGGGCTATTTTACTTACCTATGCTATAATATGAATAGGCCTAATCATTTGTTGCAGATTTGGAATGATAACAAACCAACAAAGTACCTCAATTATAAAATTTCTGTAAGTTTTTTCTTAAAAAAAAAAAATGCACAAATTGAGTTCTTGCACTTAATGTTGATTTGCTGTTAAGCAGTATTGTGCCATCCTTGAATGGTCATTTTTGTGCAAGACTTTTGTGAATCACAGGATGTGGTTATTTTGTTGTTTGCTTCAAACCCTTTGCTGTGGGGTTATAGTGAATATTTTATGCATGACACATGCATGCATTTTGTCCATATTTAAAGTTGTATTTTTGTGATATATCTAGTTAGGAAGTGTGTGGTTCTAGCACACACAGTAGCACTGATGAAAAATTGTGGTGACCTCCATCATTCAAGTTGCCCATCCCTGACTCAAGTTATTAAGCACATGCATTAATGCATACAACATACACACACATTAGCCTAGACAAGAAAATCATGAAGAATAGGAACGAGTATAATAAACAGCTAGTTCAAAGCTGCCAGACCTCGTCTTCATATGCTCATAGTATAACCTTTGTTACAAATGTGGGAAATGTCTACAATAATTTACTGCCCCTTTGCCTATATTTTCATTCATTTCTCTCAGCACTTCCCCTGTTAAATGTGCTCATCTGCTCAACAGGAGGTTGTGCAGAAATGCATTCTTCTGCTGCAGAGCGTTTGATCCTCTTTACTCCAATCTTCTGCCAAGTTTTAAAACCATCGTGCCACTTCCTGAGCATTCAATGGATGAATTAATGTGTGAGGAATTTAACAGCAATGGCCAAATGGGTTCACATCCCTCCTAATGTGAGTGAGCGAGGAGCAATTAAAATGTCATCGCTGGGCTGCGTGCAACTGGCAAGGCATTTGTTTCTTGAATGGTGGCGCCACGGTGATTTTGGAGGATAAATGGTGCCAGTCCAGTAGACAGCATTACAGGCCATGGGATGGACACAGTGAGCTTAGTGCAAAGCTTAAAAATTCAAAGTAGATTAGGGCTGACAGAGGAAATTGGATATCAATAGCGGCCAAAAGATTTGGCAGCTGTACAGAGGCCTGATGCTCCAGCCCCACTTCAGTGCTCATCTAAGCCCAAACCCGGCTGCTGCAAATCTGTCTGCAGCCAAGCAGTGTTTCCACAAAGTTTTGCTCACAAAAGTGACCACGGTCACCTGAGAGGGCACCATAATCTACACTGAAAGTTAGAATTGAAGTTTGTGCGTGGTGTTCCACTTTTAAGTTGAGAACTGTGTGCAAAGATGAGAAAAGGCAAGCAAACACCTTCAGCGTGGTGTAGACCTGCACTCTGAATACTGAGCGGCTTCATAAATTGGAAATGACAAGGTGATCCATGTGGGTAATACATTTTACTGTCCAACTGCTTGACATTGATGTTACACAATAATCAAGCTCAGTGCTGCATCAGGGTAAGTGGAAGCAGGGCCCCCAGTTGTCACTAGAGTTATGCTAATGTCACTGCATGGAACAAGACCTGCACCCAAGAGTAAATGTGCTTATTAGGCTTATGTGGGGCTATTTGTTGAGAACAAGCAAAGTAAAAGCACCACTAAGGAGAAGGAAAGGTATTAAACAGTTGGGGATTAATAGGGGAACACTGCGGTCATGACCAGTGTTGTTACTGATTCCTTGAAAAAGTAATGTGATTACTGATGACTCCTCCAAAAAGTAATCTAGTTACTTTACTGATTACGTTATTGTCAAAGTAGCTCAGTTACTTAAAAAGTAACCTATCAGTTACTTTTGACCAATTTCCGCTCTTTGCTGCCGCAACATAAGAATGACAACCGGTTACTTAAATAATACTTATAAAAGTGCATCAACTTGAAATGTTTCTTTTCTCTTCAAGTAGCACAGTCATGTCCTTTTTTTCTTTCTTTCTCTGGAATACTCTTTCTCGAGGTATGACGAGAAAGACTCTGTGGGGCGGCTCAGGTCTCGCGGGAGAAGAGGGACGTTACGTGCGGGTTGGTTGCGTGTGTTTGTTCTTGGCTTTTCTGCTCGTCCTCGTGAGTTGTATTCCTATTTTCCGGCGTCGGCTACGGCCAACCGTAGCGTTTGTTAAGATAATTAAAAGGGTGACATCCCAACCAACGTTTGCTGGTGGCGTTCTTGCAAGACGTTACACTATTATTGCACGGGAAGAGGGCGAGTCAACAGTACTCAATGGACACATTTCCTCTTTAACATATCGACCGACCAACTTTTTTCAGATCACTCCCACTTACTGGTGCTCTTTTACTAAAATCCAGCTTCATCTGTTTGCGTGCCGGCAGGGTTGAATTAACTGTAGAACTGCTGGCTGTCTCTTTATCTGTCAGCTTTGCTTCAAGTTGTATCGCGCTGTGTTTCCTTAAATTGGATGTGGAGTTTTTAGCGGTCGAAAGTGTTTTTGCGCCAGCGCAAAGTTTGCAGCGCACTGAGAGGTTTTTGTCCTCTTTACTGGACAAAAATGCGAAAATAATGGCAAATGCAGCCGTTTGTGGAGCTCCTCCTGCTTCATTCATTCTTTTGGCCAGATTCCGAGCGCTCACACATGTTAGTACATGTGACCCGGCGTTGCGTCTTCCGCTGAGAAAAAGTGACATGCGATGTGACGTCACTCCGAAATGCAAGAGAAACATTTTCATCTCAAAATTCTCTTCAAAATGGACAACAAAATTATGCATTCTACATACATTATGAGGTAATAAAAAAAAATAGTAACGCACAGCTACTTAGGAAAGTAACTTTAATCAGTTCACTGGTTTGGAAAAATGAACGCGTTAGATTGCTCGTTATTAAAACAAAGTAATCAGATTACAATCATGCGACAACACTGGTAATGACCTCCATTGATCTGGTGATGAAAGCTTGCTTTGACAAAAGTAGCATCTGCAGAGGTACTATTCAGAGCCTTCTGCAAGAGCACAGGGAGGATAATTTGATCAGAATGCCATTTTGAAAATGATTAGTACAAGGCCGGTGCATACTGATTTTAATGTCCCTGTGAGATCAGAAATAAACTATAAAGGGAAATCAAGTAAACTGAACTCCAAGGACGATATGATCCTGTCATTATTTATGTTGTCACCTATTTCCCTCTACATATTTTCTTCCTCCTTCACGCAGAAATTGATGTGCACACCAGTGACATTGTCAGAAATCATCTTGAACTTTAATACATTGCAGCATTGTAAAAAAAATAAAAATAAAAAAAAGGAAAAAAAAGAGATACATTCTATATATATCCCACTCTGGAGTATTAAAAAAAAAGTGGTTCTTTTTAATTGTATGCTCCTTTATGCCTATGCTTCAGCCGTGCTAAGGTTTGCATGCAAATAAAGTTAGTCACATTAAAGACAGAGTTTGCAGTTTAAAATTAAAAAGCACACATTTTTTGTCAGATATTGCTGGCGTCAAGTATCGTTTGAATCCGCCCATTTTTTTGTGTGGTTCGCCAGTGTTTTTTTTTTTTTGCATAAGTGCATCTGAATACATATATTATTCAACCAATAAATAGCTCTGCCTTATTTTAAGAATTGACTTGCAAAAGACTACATTCGCACCAACATGAAAAGACAGAGCTGTGTTTGAGTGAAAAGCAAACAACAGTCAAAATGAGACAAGAAGGAAAACAAATCAGAACAATAAAAAACAATTCTGTCACTTGCATGATTTGCTTGGCATGCTTTTTATGCCGGACGCCCTCCCTGACACAACCTACCCATCTTTTTTCCAGACATTGGATCGGTCTCGGGTACTTGGCACTGGTCCGGAATCGAACAAATAATCTGCATGCACAAAAGCAGAATGAATACCAATCCACTGGCAGTGCAGGAAACTGAAAGGAGTAAATATGCTGCTGTGAAAGCCTGGAAGAGCATCCCAAAAGAAAAATGCAAATGTTTGATGATGTAAATGGCTCAAATGCACTTATTGCAAGCAAGTATTTGCAACTATTAGGTCTTATTGACTTCTATTTTGGGTTGAACTGTTTGTTCTAATACGTTTGCTAACCTAAAATGTGTCGCAAACAATCCTCTAGCAGAAGCAGATGTAAAACACTAAAATGTATTCTAATGTGCACACAGAAGGCCGTTGCCCACTGGCTGCACTGCAGTTTAGCTTTCAGGGATTAAGCCGTTATCAGGGACACCATCTTGTTGCAGGTCTGACATGAACAGGCTGAAGATGTCCTCTTATGTAGCAGGGCACTGACAACCACGCCTGTCTAGATAACACACAACCTCAGGCAACAGTACAGTAATCACAATCCAACTGCGCTCACAGGTCATCTTCTTCCTTTTTGGCTGATGTGCTGACACACGCGCACGCAAACACACACAAACACCTGCAAGCATGAAAACCTCAACACAGTTTGTTCAAAACTACTTTGCGTCACTGTGCTATTTGTTCTCTGCAATGAACACTTCCCGCCCGGAGACCATACCCAGATCTTGTGTAAGCACAACACAGGGTGAAAACATACACAGGCACATATTTTGCCAAGTTGTTTATTCAGAGGTTAAAGCAGGAATAAACTGAGTCCCTTCATGTTGTGCTCATCACTTGTCCGCCACCACTAGTTGCTGTGCAAAGCCGTGTGCGGTTCGTGTTGCTGCTAGTTACTCTTTTGATCCTGAGCAGGTACCAGACGCAGCAGGCTGATTCTGATTCCCTCTCTCTCACACATACACTCTCACATACACATTTCTGCTCCTGCGGCTGGCAGCCTCAGCACCTCCAGAACACTCAGATGTGGGGGACATTCAGAATAAAACGTGACCTCGCGCAAAATGCAGGCAATGATGCAGACAATGACATGTATAAAGCTAGTGTAGGTTCTAACTAGAATTGTATAAATCATCCAAGGGTTGATGATGTACATGCTTTGTAAAAACAGGGACAAGTGATGGAAAATTTACTTTTCAATGCTTGAATACAAATAATTCGGTCTCTGAGCCTGCGAGCGAGCAGTTTTGCACCTCAACTCTGTATTCGTAGTGGGCGTGGTATAAACCGGAAATGGGCATGGTTTACCCATATGTGGGCGTGGTTTAACACAAATGAGTGGGGCTTCCATCAATACATTACTGTATTTTTTTTTGTGTATGAAATTGAAAAAGAAACCCAAAAATGTAGTTTGAAATTGATATGGATTGATCAAAAGTTTGTATATTTTTTGTTTATTTGAAAATTGACAAAACAGCCTAATAAAGATTCAAATCAATGCTTTTTATCACAAAAAAAGAATTATAAAAAAATGTATGTGTATGAATATATATATATATTTTTTTATCACAATAGTAAGGGAACTATTTACAAAAACGTTTTTAAATAAGAGAGAAAGTTCTAAGTAAAAGGCCTTTATTGCCAAATGGCCAGTTGATTAAAAAATTGCCAACGCGTTTCGGCCTTCGTAGGGCTTCGTCGTTTTTAAATGACTCAGAACAGGAATCTTTCTAAGTGTATGAATAAATATTTACAGAACAGTCTGAAAATGAATATTCACTGTTTTTAATCACAATAGTAAATAAACTATTTACAGAACAAGTTTTTTATAAACTCGGGAAAATACTGCTGAATACAGCACATGCAGTAGGAAATAATGAACTATTATGTGAATGAACAAGAGTTGTCATAGCAACACAAATTTCTTTTTTTTTTGTATTCAATGTTTTAATTTTTACTACCTAACATTATTAAAGAGTGTTAAGCTGTGTGTGTAAAGCTTAAGAAGTCTATCCGTGTTATATTCGTATCCGGGAAAAATCAATTATCTGGACCAGATAGGCTACTCGCTTTGTACGAATATCCGGCTCACCCCTATAAGCGAAGTGTGCATCTCGGACCGCGCAGTGCATTGTGGATAGGGGGGCGTTATCCGGCTACCAAACAGTAGTCAAGAGTAATGGAAAGCAATGGAGACTTAGGCCCCGTCCAGACGGAAGCAAAGCCGGCTTCGTTCCTCAAACAAATCTCGTACACACAGAAGACTTGCGTGTGTCCAAAAGAAGACCCTGAGGACGTTTAACGGCTGTAATGTATATGCCAAGTCTGGAGTGGCGCTGTAGCGCAGCCACAGGGAGTTAACGGAAAGCATAGGAGAAGAATCAGCGAAGAAGACAAACACTTTTTCCCCCTAACTTTATTTAATGCAATCTACAGAACAAACATGTCTCAAAACAACATAAAAAAGACAAACACAGGAGAAGTGACAATGGCGGATGATTCAAGTACAACACCGCTTGTTGAACGTGGGAATAAAGAAGCAAAATATTTTGCAGCAAAAGCATAAGCAAGCTAAGGAAGCTGCGCAAAACGACTACGACACGGCTATCCGCAATTGTTGTTGACAGACTGACGTTTCGCGCGCAGTCACGCGAGAATTGGCGCCTACGTCATCGATCTGCGACAATGCGTCGTCATCGAACTGCGACCATTACGTCATCGCTGGAGGAGTATCCTGCATATGGTGTCCAGACGGACGCGTACGCGGCGCGTTTTGAAATCTTTCAACTCTGGAACCCGGCTTCAAAAGTGATCGGTTTCAAGCTCAGAAACCGCACCATCGTGTGGACGAACGGCCTGAATGGTAAGAAACTTGTGAGGATACATTGAAACTGGCTTTCGTGTGGACGGGGCCTTAAACGATTTCAACCGCATGAAAGTTGATGATTTAATTAAGCATTTTTGTAGATTGCTGTTACAGCGAGGACTGCGTTCAGCAACAGACAGAAACGAAAAAATGAACTGGCTGCCCTTGCATATGCTGCATCGATCCAAAAACTACCAGTCTTATTGACAAAGGAGCAAGAGAGAGACGCTGTGAAAAATGACTACGTCATTGTTAATCATTGGAGACAAAGTAATTTCGGACCCCTTAAAGACAAGTGACGGATGGCTGGAAGGAGCTCATGGTTTGAAACTGCCGATATTGCTGAATGTGTGCACTTTACCGGGAGTTGGATCGAGGACACAAAACCGGGACACGATCAAAAGACGGGTAGGATCTTTCTTCACTGAAGGGGTCAATTGTGGCTAGAAACAGGTTCTTAAATGACCGTCACTCCATTAGTTTTGTTACACGTACGTCCACTAGCAAGCTTCATGATGCTTCCGTCTGCTCCCTCGGTTTCAGGATATTGACAAAATAAATGTGTTCAAAAATGTTTCCATTTTAGCCTCTTATACGCCCGTTTTGATCTTTCTTTTCTGTCTGGAAATTGGGAAGAGTGAACGGAGGTTTACAAGCGTACACTTCCGTCTTTTCGAGCTTTGCAATGGTGTTTTTTTGTCTATAAACTCCATTAGGACAATTAAAAATGGCACCAAGTGCACCACGTTGTTTTGTCACTTAAGGCTGAAGACCGTTTAAACAATGTTTGCAAACTTTAAGGTGTGCAGTTACGCAAACACTTTCAGCACTCCATTTGCCGCCATTCAAATGACGGCTTTGTTTGGTAGCTATGGAGGTAAATATGGTGCAAAAGTAACTTGTAATTTTTTTTTGTACCTGTAGAAAAAAGTATAAATTTGTATCTGTAAAAGTCGTGATTTGTACCTGTACAAAATTAGTTTTGTACCTGTAGAAAAAAGTGTACATTTATATCTGTAAAAGTTGTGATTTGTACCTGTAGAAATGACAACTTGTAGCCAAAGAAGTCGCCACTAGGAGTCACAAGTGTTTTTTCTGCTGTTGTCCAGTCACGTGACTTTTGCACCAAATCTCTCGCTACAAATGGTGCAAAACTGATTTGTACTCGGAGAGGGCGGGCTCTAGAGGATTTGGGCGGGCTAAAACTCAACCTCATTGGTTGAGCGAACGACAGTGGGTTGAACTCAAATGACGCCACGTTTTTATCATTAATTAATATGCACAATTCCGAAATTCCAAACGTCGTCCCAAACGTCCCAGGCGTGAACATTTCAACATGGTTCAATATACGAACACCGTGTGGAACAGCTTAAACGTTGGTTGACATGCAGAGCACTCCAAGTGGGCAGAAAGAAATAAGTTTTAGTATGAAGGTAAGATTTATTGTACGATCATAGCTCGTAATCTGGTGCTAGCTAGCTAGCTCATCTCATGTTGTTAATTGTCACGAAAACTGAACACATTGAAATTATAATTTTCATTTCAAGATTTGAAGCCTACCTTTGGACTGTGACTTTCTGTCCTGAATGTATTTCCTTTTACCTGGGCCATTTGTATTGTCATAGCTGAGACACTGTAAACATACGATCAATAGCTTGTCCCTGCACTTCTTTAATGTCTTCAAAAACTACCTGTATCCTTGAACTGAGATATATTAAGCTTGACACCCTTTCATATGATGTGAGTTCATGATGACATATTTGCCGTTTTTATTTCAAAATCTTATACTGTACATACAGTATCCCATGTGTTGTTAAAACAAGTTTTGCAGTGAAATTAAAATGATAATTCTTAACACTTGTAAACATACACATTTACCTTCAACACTGAAGTCAAATAAAAATAATGCAAATGGAAATGTTTATGAACAATATCTGTGTCTATCAGTATTACCACTATTTCTGATATTAAGATGTGACAAAAATCTTCATTTTTTTCTGGCTAACAAGACAAAACTAAACATTTAACCCATTACGTATAATGTGAGTGGCTGTGTTTTGATAATGACCCAGCTAGGAAGCTATAATTATTTTGTATTGTATGAATATGATGACCCAACCGTTCTGTTTGCACAGATGCCAGCATGCAGTCAATCAAAGCTACTTCTTAATCCATCTCTAGACGGTGGCACATGGTGTGACATCAAACCTGCTTCAAAGTGGCTGTGAAGTCCAACAAATGAGAATCCTTGATACACTGGTTACTGTTCTGAGAGAATTTCACTGCAATCACCTTTGGAAAAGTGAAGAAATTATGCTTTCTAAATATCTTCCAATTTTGAGTTTGAAATGTTAGTACAATTTAATCCATATTGAGAGTTATTTGAAATAGTCAGATCAAATAACAACATGTATCATTCAATGAACAAGATTGTGCATTGTTTGAAATGTTTTATTTGATGTCCAGAAGAGCCGTTTCTGCATCCATCCAAAAGGAGAACAGTATTCGTCTCACAAACAGAACAAAAGTTATTGATGGAGCTGCATGAGGAATTCAAAACTCACCAAAAAGGCAATACTGCTGCTATCAATAAGACGAGGGAAATATCATTGGCAAAAAAAAAGAAGAAGAAAAAAGCCGACAGACTCAATGTATAAGTTATAATTGTTTCATGTTAGATGTGTATTTCACATTAATAGTGTTATTAATTATTGATTTAATGTAAAGCACGAATTGACCTACATATTCATTCTTCACTGTTACATCTCAACAGTAGCCAAAAGCGACCATGGCAACAAGTCGGCAAGTAGCCTATAATAATATATATATAAAATAAGACTAAATAGGTGTTGAGCTGTAAATATATATTGCCTATTATTGTAGCCACCAGAAAAAAAGACTAAGGCCACTGCCACAGGTGGGGGAGGGGACCACAGCCTGCTACATTCACATCAGCAGAAGATCTGCGAAATAATTTTCCTTAATCCAGTTTGATGGAATACCCTCAGGTGTCATCTCCTGTCTCTTGGCTGCTTGCTGATGGAGTGGGTCATCCTTTTCACTGGTGCTTCAGCAGTCTCCAGCAGTTGTCTCCACCTTTTGAGCAAGATTTTGAAATTTATGAGATTCTCATTTAATGAAAAATAAATAAACTAACATTTGACCTAGTTACTTTTGTTAAAGTAGCTAGGTGACAGTGACACTGCTCACATTTTAGTGATACAGATAGACTAGCATTTCAAATGCAGAATAGCCAATATTTAAATAAGAGTAATGTTACATTGGAAAATTTAACTCAAGTAGAAATTAAAAGTGCAGAAAAAATACTTGCACAAATATTTGAGTACTGTGAGTGATGAGTAAACTAAGAGTGGAGGAGCCTTTTTTTTTAACTGTTTGCAAAGCATACATTGCAAAAATACTGACATTTATCAAGAAAGAGTACAGATACTTGAATATAATGTTACTCAAATACAAGTAGCTGAGTACTGTCCACGTTTGCTTATAGGTTTAGGTTATCTTGTAAAACATTCAATAGGGTTCTGTAGCTCTATAGTAATTTTCACATCTAAGCACTAAGCAGCAGTTTATGAGGTTTTTTTTTTTTTACAGGTACAAGCTATTGATCGTATGTTTACACTGGTAGGCTTCAAATCTTGAAATGAAAATTGTGACTTCAATGTGTTCAGTTTTCGTGACAATTAACAACATGAGATGAGCTAGCTAGCACCGGATTACGAGCTATGATCGTACAATAAATCTTACCTTCATCCTAAAACGTCTTTCTTTCTGCCTACTTGGAGTGCTCTGCATGTCAACCAACGTTTAAGCTGTTCCACACGGTGTTCGTATATTGAACCATGTTGAAATTTTCACGCCTAAGACGTCCTCTTCTTCCAAAATGACGCGTAAACTGGTGTGGCTACTCTGTTTGTTTGGAATTTCGGAATTGTGCATTTTAATGATAACAACGTGGCGTCATTTGAGTTCAACCCACTGTCGTTCGCTCAACCAATGAGGTTAAGCTTTAGTCCGCCCAAATCCTCTAGAGCCCGCCCTCTACGAGTACAAATCAGTTTTGCACCATTTGTAGCGAGAGATTCGGTGCAAAAGTCACGTGACTGGACAACAGCAGAAAAAACACTTGTAACTCCTAGTTGTCATTTCTACAGGTACAAATCACAACTTTTATAGATACAAATTTACACTTTTTTTCTACAGGTACAAATCATGACTTTTTCAGGTACACATGTGTTTTTACAGATAATTTCTTCTTTTTTACAGATAAATAATGTTTTTTTTTACAGGTACACTTTTTTTTTTTACAGGTACAAATCACGACTTTTACAGATACTAATTTATACTTTTTTCTACAGGTACAAAATTGTTTTACAAGTTACTTTTGCACCATATTTACCTCCATAGATAGCAAGTTGATTTTCACGCATGCGCAAACGTAATGCGCGCTTTGCTTATTTCAGAGTAAAATAACAACTTTGACACGGCTGCACAACCATTATCATGTCAAAGTCAAAGGATAAGCAGAAGATCGGTGTTAGCATGTTAGATTTGTGTTGGCTAACAGTGCTAACGGCACTAGCTTTCGATAGTATTATACATTTCTAATGGATTTAATTGTGTGTGTGGGTGGGGGGGATGGGGGGTACGGTTAAATTAGACAGTGGTTCTTTTTCACATGGTTATTTTAGCTGCATTGAGTTTTCTGGATTTAAAAGATTAGTTCAAGGTAATAGCATTAGCTTCTGAATTGTAGCACTTACACATGTGGCCAAAATTGTTGGTACCCCTTTGTTAATGAAAGAAACCTCCACAAAAATCACCGAAATAACAGACAAATAATAATTTGTAATAACAAATTTGACTGAAGATTAACCAATGGAAATCAGGCAATGTTTTATTTTCGCGGTACAACAGAATTATTTTAAAAAAAAAAGAAAGAAAGAAAGAAAGAAAGAAAACAATGAAAATCGCTGGTGTGTCTTTTGTCTCATTATTATTCGTGGCTCTAACCTTCTCAGGTGTGAAGGGTGCCTTCTACAGACCGTATGTTTCAGCTTTTTTCACAGTAGTAGTATTTACTGTATATTTATATAAGACTTTTCAGAATATCACAATGTCTTGTTCTTCACCGTTCTTGTTTTTATTATATTTTGGAAGATTTTCCTTTACATTTTTATTACATTTGTCTTCCGTGTAGAAGACAGGCGTGTTTGCGTTCGGCAATGTGACCAAGCACCCCAAATATGCTTTCACTGTTTTTGGTTGGGGTACTCTGGGCTCAGTTATTATCAGGCAGCTGTGATATCCTACTGTGAACACCAGCAGGTATGTGCTGACAAGATCCACCCCATTGTAATGTGATATGGGCTCAGCAAGCAGCTCCACCCCTTAAAATGAGCCAATTTCACTGGCAAGAATATAATGTTAAAAAAATGTCTATCATGCTTAATCCTAATTTAGAATTTTTGTAAAAAGTATGCCATAAACATGTTATCATGACATTTACTTTAAAATATGCTAATTTATCTACTAAATTATTATTACCTTTGTAGATAAATCCATCATATTGGTAGACAAACAAAAACAACTAATGAATGTATGACTTTATTGGGGAACATGGGGTAATGTTAACATTAACATTTACCAATACTGTTTCAACTGAACATTTTCTGAACATTTAAAGTTTTGCTTACTGTATCACTTCTATGTACACAATGTGTTTGATCTAAAGATATATTTTTTCTTTTTTTCTAATCCACAGAATAGTTCTAGATATCCAGTATTTACTAGCATGGAGCACTTGAGTGTGAAACTGTAGATCTTCTAGTATTAGACAGGCTTAATTAATATGATTTATTAATGAGTTTCATTTAAAAGACAATTTAGCTTCCTTTCTTGAATAATGATAACATTCATTTCCTTGCTCTAATCTGATTCATGTTCTTGTTATCTTTTTAAACTCCCAAATTCCAATAAATCTGCCAGATTCCTAACAAAGGGTCAGCTACAATAGATATGCTTCAGAGGGACAGAAGATTAAAATCTCCTGTGAGATAGATAAAAACCAAAAGAATAATATAAGACTATGGTGGCCAGAAAGGTGGATGGTTACCGTAGTGGTCACACTATCTCTCTATGTGCACACGCTCTGCAGTCGGCAAGTGCACATCAGGCATTCTGATGCACACGGATGGCGTGATAACCCCCTTGGACTGGCTGCCCCCAGCTGCCACTTGCACTCGCAGGTGAAGCTGCAATCTCCAGGCAGCAGGTGGTGTGGTCAGAGGCCACGCTGCTCAGTACGAGCCTGGTAAATAAATGATTCCACCCATCGGATCTGCTAAGCTTCAAGTTCAGCTATAGCCTTTTCCTTGAGTCAGAAATGCTCAAGTGGGAGAGGATTTACTATTAACAGTCACAAAGGGGCATACTCACAATAGGCAATCCGTGCTGGGCTTCGTCCATTTGACAAAAAGCCCAATACTTATTTCTTAAGAGCTATATAGCCCCCATCCACTGTGATCGCTCCTTTAAAACGTTATGGACAACCACAACTTTTAACAAAAGATATAATAAACACTGCAGCCTTGTTTACTGATATGAAGGCCAAAGCCTGAATGCTTTAAGTGTAGTGTGAGTGTAGGCCAGTCGACCTAAGAGGGAAAGTGAAGTCAAGCATGGTTTGTGTGAATGCAAAAAAACCCCATTATTTCTTTTCAAGTAAAATAACACAAAATGGTAGATGTTCTCCAGTCATTTCTGGTATAACACACTTTGAATCCTGCATCTTAAACAACGATGTGGCTAATTTAAGCATGTTTACAGGCTAACAAGGGTTCATGCCAAAAAGCTACATTTGAAGGGCAAACAAGCAAAAATGTATTTAATCTTACCGGTCTGGATTCGCACCAGGCTAGGCGAGGTGCTGGTGTGCCGACGAAGGGCGACCGACGTTACCGGATCCGCGGAACGGGCCTGAAGCACGTCCAGAGTTTCTGCCGGAGGAGCCAGCGGGGAAGTAAGCAACGCTTCGCCGCCACACGAAATGCTCACATTGAACACACTGCAAGTCGCACTGTCTCTGCTTTCCACTTTAAAGATGATAATACCGTATTATCATCCACTTCCAAATAACTCCACACAGCCAACTATTTCCTTGTTTTGCCCACTTGACGGCATTCAGCCAATAGTGTCATTGTAGCAAAGTGACGTCATGCCACACCCTTAACCGTGTGGAAAACAAGAGGTCTTACTCTGTGCCAACATGTAACTTCAGATCTGACAAAAAAAAGTGATGAAAATAACCTCATATATTTATCCAAGTCTTGATTGGGAGATAACGTCCGATTCTGATCGATTTAGCAACCATGTGATCAGACGGGATTTCCTATCACGTTGTCAGATTGGGACATCACTAGCGTTTAACTAACCTTAATCTTCAGTCCCTAACTCATTGTTGTGTTAAGTTTGATCTGATCTAGATTAATCACAGACATTCATTTTCATACATTTTTTAATCTTATCGACCAAGTGGTCATATTTAAAACTTCAGGTGAAACATTCTAAATTGGACATTTGGAAACATTTTTTTTTTTTAGTAACTGTGCAGTGCCACTATGGAATAATCTTACGAGTGATGTTGTTAACTCTCCCACACTGGCAGACGCTTGGCTTAACTATACTTTGTTTAATTAGGGTTGTGAGACTGGACAACGGCTCATATCAATACCTGTCGTCAATTTACTCTGGAGCTCCCGGGAAAGTGGGCGTGTGTTTAGTCTACAGAGGCGGTTCTCACTTTTCCATGTCATAAAGTGAGGACCCACTTGACTTCTTGGGTTGGGTTAAACGATGTTTTTTCTTGAGCTGGAATCACGATCTTTTAAATGAAAACAAACAAACATACAGTTAGGAGTTGTGCAAAAGCGCGTCTTAGTCGGTGCGTCAAGTATAGCGTAGACATTGGTTAGACACGTCATACATCATGTATGAAGGATTGCATGGCCATGATTGAAGAAAAAACACCTTATGAAAGAGTTGCTATGGTGACATGGAACTTATAGGCTCAAAATGTAAATCATATGTGCATGCTATATGTCATATGCTTCCTCTGCTGCAGCTGCAAGGAGACTCAAATGAATACTTTGGCCAAAAGAGGATTTTCTGCTGGGATGCAGACAAGGTTAACTGGTATGGGTCATAGTAAAGAAAAGAAGAAAAAAAAAAACAGCTTTAAAATCAATTTGTTGTCCAGGCCTGCAGAGGACTGCCTCTGTGTGAGTGTGGTTTAATGTGCTCCATTTTCACGGTTTTGGACATTTTGATGGATCTACTCTCCTGCTCTGTGGAACATAATGTTGGGCTGAGCCACTGAGATGACACGGCTCAAGTCAAATATGTCGATAAGTACACAAGAGTTTACTTGTTGACAGCAAGCTCTGCTCTTTGAGTGGTAAAAGTCTGGTCATAATACCAGCCAGAATGTAATGCTCTAGAAAACATCAGTACCCCCTCCCTATCTATGCTACCCTGAAAAGTAGCTTCCATCTCTCAAGCTGAACTTGACCAACTGCAAAATGGCCTCCCAGTGAGCAACAACAATTTTCCATAAAAATTACCGGAGCATGGTTGCTTTTATAAATGATGGAATCTGAGTGAATTTGTAGCCATGTATGGAAAGCCTTTAAAGTCACTGTACTGTTGTAAAATAATAACAATAATAACACAACAATAGCGGCACATCAGAAGGCTCTCCTCCTACTAATGACACCATGGTGAGAAGACGTGGGCATTACAGTGTCAGTAAGAGAACTGCATGTTTCCCTCATCTCCATCGCACATCCTTTGTCTAGTCTAGTTTAGCCCACATGAACCATATACAGAAAAACCAAAAGTTATAACCATATCCAAATATCACCGTTCAATTTTATCACAGTATTAATCTTATGATATAATAATTATTGCAATATCATGGGAAAGCTTGTGGTATTACAGTAAGACTAAGGTTTTGTCCACACGTAGCTGTTTTTTGTTTTTCAGTATTTCTCCCCTCCCTGTCTTGGAAAATATTCTGTCACACTGCCTCGCTTATTAAAAAAAAGAAAAAAAACGTCCACACTTACACGTAGAAGTGCATTTTTAAGCTAATTTAAAAGCATGCCAAGCGTCTAGGCGGCAGTAGTTACTAGCCAAATGCTGCTCGTCTCGACATTGCTTCCACAAAACGTCACACAAGCACAGACTACACATAGCCAGGGTTTTTGCAAACAGAGATATTTTTCTCCATTTTGCCTTGTCATCCACATAACTCCGATGACCCCCCCCCCCCCCATTAAAAACGAAGGTTACTAAAAACTCTGGCCAAATTGCACATTTGTGGATTTCTCCGGATCTGCGTTTGCGTGTGGACAGTCATAAACGGAGATTTACGTCTTCGCTCTACACACGTCACTCACACACAAACCTCAAGGAGCTCGTTCCTTTGTTTACTGCAGGTGTGCTGCTCATCTCACACGGCTCCACGTTGAACGAGATAGAAGTAGTACTAGGTGAGTGAGCCGAGTAGTCCAAATTGTTTGATCCGATGCCAGAAGACATTGTGGTAGTGGCGGGGGAGTATTAAAGAACAACTCTCTGCTCCTGCGTCCGTTATCCACTGCCAGGCAATGTTTGCTTGTTATAGTCTTTCTTTGTTCTTGTGGATAGGATTGCCTGGGTCATCTCTCCCGTCAAATGGGGAAACTGATTAGATGTCTTTTGAGACGCTCAGCATTGACTTGTGTATGTGTAAAGGAAGGTTTTAGGTCCTGGGGGAAGAGTGCAGGTGTTTTAGGACTAAGGGCGCGGCTCTAAAAAGTGACTAGGGAGTGGACAGTTGACCGGTGCGATCTTCCCCCAGGTCCTAAAATCTTCAACTTGGCTTTTTTGTATTGTGAGTTGCATAAACAAAGTTGTTTAAAACCAAACAAACTTTGCTTGTCTTTTATTTTGTATTTATCTTTTGTTTTTCCTCCGTTATGATGTACTCACTCTGATTGTCTGTTTCCACGTATTTCTTCATTATTTAAAAAACTAAACAAAAAAGGTTTGTGCGCACGGACAAGTCTGTACTAGTGTGACATATTGGTGGAAGTGACGTGAAGAGATGAGCAGTATTTAGATAACAAGTGCCTCATAGAGGCCTGGCATGCTTGTAAATGAGCTTAAAAACACACTTCTGCGTTTTACTGTGGACGGATATTTTTCCTACACGGGAGGGGAAAAATATTGTTTCGTGTGGACAAGGCCTAACAGTAGTGCAGGATAGTTCTTGATACACGTGGGGATTTTGCCTCGACCAATACATGGCCTGAAAAAAAACGATTCATGAACATATTTTAGCATGCTGGAAATTTCTGACTGTAGCCCCAGTGTGGTGGAGGGAAAACAGAGGAGAAATGGAGACTACTTTTATCTTGCTGTCCGAGTCCTTCTCAATAGGCTTATGTAGTTCCTGTGTACTTTCCTGCAGGCTTTTGCGAAAGACATCTTCAAATCATATTCTATCATGTGCTCCTGCCAAAGTTTACATTCGTACCTGAGGCAGCCCTCGCGAGGTAGGGATGGCAGACATGGAACACTGAAACGATTGAATTATTTGGACCAATTGATTGGGGAAAAAAAAGAATCAACACATTCAAACAGTAGAGCAGTGTTGCAAACTCCCCAGTAAGGAAAGTAGCTATTGGCTGTCACACAATTAGCAATCAGCATAATAAATTGGAATGGATGCCCCAAGTGAGAGAAATTATATTCATAGTTTGTTTTTTATTTTACCTTTGAACTAGATTATTATTTCTCAATATAACTTGATGACTTCTTAAATGCTTTGTTTGATTAAATAAATCAATTTTGTCCTCTACTGGTTAGAACATCACATTCAACCAAAAGACTTTTATGTGGAGTGGAATTGCTATTTTTTGTATGTCTTTGTGTGTCTCAACTTTTTATGATTTATTTGGGTTTGTATGAAAGGATATCTTTTTCTCAATCACTTAGTGTTTGTAGTGTGATCAATGTTTACTTGCTGAAACAAACACTGATGCTTCAAAACAATTGCGGGTGTAATGGAACGCGAAACAGTCACGTGACATTGTCCTTCTGATACAGACAGTGTTTTGAATCACAAGTTCCGCCAAGGTTTCGATACGTACCGAAACACTGTTTTGATTTTGCCATCACTAGGTGCGTTTGAAGTGTCACTGATCAATGTGTCCTACAATCAGTTGAGTAGAAGCACCTATGGCTAAAGACAATCTGTGGCAAGGTTTTATTTTCTGGACCTTAGATTCCCCAACCGTACCTATAATTCACATTATGTCTCTGTATTTTTAGAAATGTAATCTAGCAATTAACATTCACCCCTTCCGTAACCTAGTTACACTGTCAAGGCACGATCCGCGTCCCCTGCACAATCTATTTTCGATTGTCTATGGCAGGTTTCCCAATCCTAGTCCTCGAGGGCTAGAATCCTGCAGGTTTGAGATGTTTTTGCGCTCCAATACACCTGATTTCCTATAATCAGCTCATCAACAAGCTCTGCAGGAGCCTAATAACAATCCTGATATCCCGTTTACTCAAATCAGAAAAGGCACACAGCTATGCACTTTTCTGGCTGCGCAGACTCAACGGAGTCTCTCATTTATCCACCTTTTTGCCAGATGCAGTACACACTGTGGGTGGAGCAACCGTAAAATGTCAACTCTGACTTCCCGTGCATGCTCAACTTAAGAACTTTTTTCATCTTGCACAGTATAGAGACTAGTAAGTCCAGCACCCCGTGAAGCTGAAACTTAAAACTTTTAACAATTACAACATATGTCGCCACACAAAAGTATGTTCCAGAAAACTATAAAATGTACAAAGTCATATTGACGGAATAAAACATGTTTACTGAGTTTAGCAAGGAGGTTCTGGAGCTCGGAGTTTAAAGTGTTTTAGCCGAAGTGGACTTTTTTTTCACCTTTAATTGCAGAGAGCAATTCCACCAGCCAGCATTATAAAAGACAAGTTTTCAAAGTTTTTTTTAAAAGCGCACGGCTCCCACTATATAACAACTTCAGTCAATGTGATGGCACAGTGGTGAGTTCTACAGGTATATTCAATCATAACCTGGTCCGCGGGGCGAGAAAGGTTGGGCATCGCTAATCCGGCAGGCACATCTCCTCTTTAAAAAAATAAATAAATGGTGGACCTCCAAACATGTATTCAGCATAGTATTCCCATGAAATGCTTTTATGGATTTTCACACAGAATGAAAAAAAGTGTTAGTGTGCTAGATGGAGCAGTGCACAGGTCCCAATTGGCCGACACCACATACACTAACGTAAGGTAGTTTTATATTTAATGTGTTTTGTTTTTGTCATGAATTTGAATAAATTGCATAGATTTTTCACAAGTCTGAGGAAACCGCCGGCCATCCTCAAAGAATTACCCCTCTTTGTTGTTTGCCCACTCATTCCTAGGTTACATGCAATAAGTATGTCAGAAGTCTGGACTGGAAAATGTTTACTGGGTGCCGAATGCGTCTGGCCCGGCTACATTTCTTGCCTCCCAGTGCAGAGGACGTGAGATCGAGTCCGGGCTTCGGCCTTCCTGGGTGGAGTTTGCATATTCTCCCAGTGCTTGCGTGGGTTTTCTCCGGGGACTCCGGTTTCCTCCCACACTCCAAAGACATGCATGGCAGGTTAATTGAACACTCCAAAATGTCAATAGGTGTGATTGTGAGTGTGGATAGTTGTTCGTCTCTGTGTGCCCTGCGATTGGCTGGCAACCAGTTCAGGGTGTACCCCACCTACTGCCCGAAGCCAGCAGAGGTAGGCTCCAGCGCCACCCACGGCCCTTGTGAGGACAAGCGGTTAAGAAGATGGATGGATGGATGGATGAATTTGTAATTGAATAGCCCTGCCCTATAAAGCACATCACTAAATATCAACAACACAATCTCAATGTCACTTCTACGCCAATCATACAGACGATTACAGTGGGGCTTTATTTGAAAGCACTCAACAAGTGTCTCTCATTAACCACCTAATTAAAATGCCCATAAAGTCAATGTTAAGCGGACACAGAATCAGTCTATAAGTTTAATTAGGTTAATTGGTATTTGCTCGAGTGTTCATTGTATTGACATCTAATTGGGTGAAGACATAATAGATGCACCATGAAATAAAGAACCATGAAGGTTGGGAGCGGGGAGTTTGATGGGGCTTGACCCAAGTGAGAACAGCTGCTCGCTTAGTCTGCTTCAGTTGTATTCAGCAGCATTGCTCAGTGTGCGGCGGGTTTTAGACTGTACATGTACAAGTACCACATTTTGCAGGACTCTCACTGCTGCACACTGCACAGGTGCACCCAACTTTATTTTTTGATGCGCCAAAACAAACATTAAGGGCATCCACATTTTCATAAGGTTCACCCTTTTTTGGGGGGGAAGAAAATTGCTGCCGGTCATTGTGGGCAATAATGACTGATAAATGATTATTTAGCAATTTGTTTATCATAAAGCTCTTTATTTGAAGCACACTTCCACAAGACAGGTAACTTACTCAAAAGTATTGGTCCTTAAAGTGCTCTGTGCCTTAAACTTTCAAGAAGAAGCTGTCAATCATTCTTATCATCCCCAGCTGCAGTGAATTTTTGGCACAGAGGCTACCTGGCAAGTCAATCCAGAAGCTGCAATATATTCGAAATACCGCTGCCAGGGTGCTGATGAGAGCCAAAAAATACAAACACATCACCCCCATTCTCAAATCACTGCACTGTCTCCCCATTTCATCCCGGATCAATGACAAAATTCTGCTACTTACTCATAAATGCATCCATGGATTCGCACCGACATTCAAAGAACTCATCACGGTACAATCCTCCACCTGCACCCTCAGATCTTCAAACACGTTGCTCCTCCAAGTCCCTAGTACCAGACTCTCCACCATGGGAGGCCGAGCTTTTTGCGCAGCCGCACCGCGACTCTGGAACAGCCTCCCAACCCAGTTAAGGGTGTAGACTCTTTTAAATCAGGCCTGAAAACTTTTTTATTTAGAAAGACCTATGACATTTAATTATGAACATGATTCAATTTTTTTTTTCTCGGTAGCAGATTGAGATCATGTTGATGAAAAGTGCATTACAGAATTAATTTATTATTATTATTAGAGGTATAGAGACTCACTAATATCCTAACAGCTAATATAACATCAATTGAGTTTCCAGTTAAGAATACGCGTCAAGTAACAACCTCAATTTGATCACCACAAGCAGATCGAAGCAACCGCTTTTGTATTAACATTCACACAGCCACTAATTAACTGTTATGACAGACATCACAGTCATATAATATGTTTGTTACTGTAGCACTGCCTTAGATTTCATTGTATTTGTAAAACGTTTTTAATGTGGTGAGGCCAGTTTGTTAATTATTTCTAAAATGAAACCAAGTATTGATCCAATGAATTTGTGTTACTCGTATGATGGCAGTCGTGTATATTTTTCAGTGTTTTTATGGGGCAAACTGTATTACATTATTTACCACGGTTTGTTTTTATTTATTTTTATCCTCTTCCCACTACATTGCACAAAGGCTTTAATTTATGACTGCCTACAACTGAGCGATAAGAGAAGACAGTGACACAGCTGCAGCATTATCTGCTGCTGTGGTATATTACAGTTGTAAATCTTTTGCAAACAAAGAATTACGTGTGTTGTAGACAGGGTTTATTATTTATTATATACACATTACTTATTTACAGCACATACATGACCATTTTTTTGTAACTGGTGGTATGCACACACACACATACATACATACATATATATATATATATATATATATATTTATTTATTTATTTATTTTATTGTAAACATTGCTTCCCACGTTTATGTTCATAAAAATATAGTATATATAGTACACTTTATTATAAATTTAGATATACATTGAGATCTAAAATGTGCGATTAATATATATATATATATATATATATATATATATATATATACACACACACACACACACACACACACACACACACACACACACACACACACACACACACACACACGCACACACACACACACACGCACCCCCACACGGAACAATTGCACACAAACTTGTGCTGAGCACAGGTGAGTGAGTGAGTGAGTGAGTGGGTGAGTGAGTGATTGAGTGGCCCACTTGAGAACTTGATCACACACTTGAGGTTGGAACAAAGTAACAAAATATGCAAGATGCTCTGTTGGTTGCTGCTTTTATCACTCCACAAAGTAATCTGATTTATTAGCAACTACCCACTCACACGCCAACACACATACTCAAAGTTAGAAATTTGAACTGAGACATGAACATGCACAAATCAGTATGAAAGAAATACATTAGGAACCAATGAATACTTTTGGGGGTGGGAGTGGGGGTGGGGGGGGGGACAATGCGGTGAAACACATTATCTTGTGGCTGCAGTAGTAATTGTGGTTGTTAATGTGGGACCAATTAGCAAGGCCCATCAAACTGGAGTGCTCTAAATGGACAATTAGATTTGATCAGATTAATGGCTCACTGCCAGAGAGGAAGAAAAGAAAATACAATTTACACAGACGCTGGCCACTTCTTTTTTTTTAGCATGCTGTAAAAGCTTAGATACACCAATCCGATGTCGGCCAAATGTGACCGAGGCCTACCCCCTGTGGCGTCGGCCCATTCGGTTATTCAGAGTGTACCAAAAAACGAGTGCTCATACGCGCTCCAACTCATGGGGACACGGTGCGCCACTCTCAGGGTGGTATCAGAGCAAATTTCCAAACATGCCTTATGCAAATGCCGTTAAGTTGGGCATCTCATGGGAGCGCTTAAATGCAATCGGTGCGCATAGCTACGTCCACTGTGCATTTGTGCAAAAGCATCCTTGTGCAAATTGGTGCGCCCCATGGATGATGAGGCCCTACGTGTGATCAGTGGCAACAGTGTCTTGCTCAAGGACACGGCAGCCATGTGTCCGGGGGGGGATGGTCCGCACAATAGAAACTGATCATCTTTATCGCTTGGCTACAGCTGCCTAAATGCAAAGAAAAATAATATGCTACCAGTCCTTTATTTATATCTGTTGTTTCCCCTGCCGACGTTTATTTTGATATATATATTCTGTCTTCATTATTAAATATAAGGAGAGGAGGAGTTGCGGTGCTGCAGGGGAGCCTAATAGCTTGTCACTCGCCTGCTGCATAGTAATGACTGCCAATGTGGCTTTATAATTCAAAACACACACACGCGCGCACACACACGTGGATGTGGAAAGAGAGGCAATTCCGACGGACAAACAACAGTACTGGTTAGAAACATGATTCATTTACACTCTTTTACCCCAGATACACTAATAGCTAATTAGTTGTAATGTTCCTCACAGCTTTACAGCTATCTAGTGCTTTATTTGATAACGCACAGCAGGCTATGCTTTGAAGTATGCTGCTTTATGATGCCATGGAGTATCACAATTCTCAAGTGGTCAGTGGGAGCTGGCGCGGTTGATCGAAATGGGCAAAGAGTCACTGTAATATCCACAAATATAGGAGGACCAAAACAAACAAAGCCGTGTTTCAAATAATGGTTGTCTTTCACCCAACATCTTAAATGGTGACTCCAAGACAAAATAAATCAAACAGAAATTGTTGTAATGCTATACAGTTGCATTTTCAGGACCTTTCTTTCAATCAACAATTAACTGGACCATAATCCAATGTTTGCTATACAAAATGATGTTGCAGAACTTGACTTTTAATTGATGACCTCTGTTACAGGGCATACTTTGTTTTAATAACATTACAGTCAGCTGATGTGGATTGAGGGTGGGGCACAAGGAAAATAGAATTCTTATGAATTAAAGGGATAGTTTACGTTACTATATGTGCTCCATTTGCATCGATAAAAAGTATTATTTTTCCATAATTTGATATGATGAATTTTCATGTACATTTAGTAACTTTAAAAAATATTTTAAATGTTGGATTAAGCTGCACAATGATACGCAGCTACGCCAAATGGAATGCAACCAGCGTTAATCCTGAAAGAATGAAGCCTTATTGTTTTGAGCTATCGTTTCTACTTTGGATGTGGAAGATACGGCACGGGATGGTATTTTTAGGCACAAAAACTTTGGAAAACGAGTGCCTCGTTCGGGAGCTGTACACGCAAGGACAATCGTCTAATTAATTTGTACTGCTTTAAATATATAAAAGTGGAATATATCTATATAAGTGGCATGTCGTTCTGCTGTTGCTGTTACATTGTTCCAAACTAAAATAATTAATTACTACCAATCAAGCCACACATGTAAAATTCATGAAGCCTTCCTTTAAACTGAGGAGGGATTTGCTCCAAAGAGAACAAACAAGGAAATACTAAAGTAGAAAGGCATGTTTGTAGTTAACCAAAGTGTGTCTGGCTCATTAGCAGCTCAGGATGTCTGAACATGTGGCTGCCTTGGGGATTGGACTCACCTTGACATATTGGTGACATCAAAGTGAATATGCAAAAGCCTTCATGGGTGCTCTGTGCTGCTTACTGTTGACAGATGCTTCCATACACAGTACGACCACCTGAATATCTGTCAGACAGATGCAATGGAAAAAGAGAAAGACAGGATTTATGTCATTTGGCATATCAATCAGTCACAGAGGAACATTCACCAACGTATTTTCTGCAAATAAGTCAAAAAAACACATGGATCAAACTGTCAAGCTTTGAAATGAACGCACTGCTTGATTATACAGCACATTATCTTGTGTTAATAGGGATGTCAATTTGAAGCACTAAAAAACCCTGACCTACGTCATTGCTTGAAGCATTCAGAAAGAAAGATGTATTATTTTTAAGCTTTGCAGAAATGAACAAAGACCAACCAAGAGAAATTCTTTCTGCTGTCACAGGGGACCGGGCGCCAAGCCCAAGCTATTAAATGTCTTCGGTGGAGCAAATGTTTGTTGTTTAGTGGGTAGGCAGGCATTCCCCTTACTCCCAGTTGTCACCATAGCCTGCTTACTCACATATGAGAAACGTCAACACTTTGGAGCAGAAGGAACTTTCCACTTCGGTTTGAGTGACAACTGCACTCTTGAACTCACCTTCAGAGTCTCTACACCAACCACAAAAATGCAATCTTGTGTCTCTTAATTTCAAAGGGCAAATATTTCTTCCATTTTGGAAATTATCTTCGTAGATTACGCACAACACACTCACCAAAAGTGTACATAATCGGTTTTGGTTAAGTTGGTACATTTAGTAAATCAGGCCCATGGTCTCTCCAGCATGTTGTAGGCATTCATCTCAACCAGCTGCTTGTATCCATGGTTTTGTTCTTTCTGTTCCTACCCACAGCCGTTGACTGTAGGTGAGGGTGGGAAGGTTGATCCACCATCAAATGGACCACCTCCTTCACCCCAATGGATGGATGCAGAATGCAGAGTCAACATCATTGCATCACAGGCGAGCATTGAAGTGCCCCCAGCACAACCAGGGCATCTTGAGCAGGAGCGCTCTCCAGCACCCCCCCCCCCCCCCCCATAGACTCCAAAAAGCGTGGGTACTTTTCAAATCTAATAATAATAACCCCGTCTAGCTTGCTTTTGGAATGTGCATAATGATGGCTACCTGAAGAGAACCACGCAGAAGAACCCAGAACCAAGTCCTCATCAATGCCGCGCCCTACCGTGTGGTATTAAAAAAACAAACATGATCAGTTACACCCTTTACATTAACATTGCGGTAAAATAATAACCATGATTATTTTGGTCATGATAATCATGATATTTTCACACAGCTTTATCTATAGTTTAAATGTGCTCATGTTCCATTCAACCTTTTTTTTTATTTTTATGATAATACAGTCAGCTAGAGCAACAAACTTGTGCCAACCAATTTGGCAAAATTGCACCACTAATGTGTTTCGGTGATGAATTGGTTTCTAAATGATGAATTGCCAGAAGCTAATTCAGCAGCTCCAAACTGCATATAGTTCAAAGCTGATGTCCCTTCCATTGTACCGCTGTCATATACTGTGATAACATTTTATTAACATAAAAAAACAACGAGATGTGATATTACACATGCCTAAAGCCAACTTCTGGACCACCCAGGTCCACAAGTGGTAAGACCTCAGGAAAGGGGACCCACATTGCAGAAGAGAGCCCCGGTGACAAATGCATGAACGCAGCAAAATGAAGTTCTCCTTGTGTTATAATCATGTTGGGTGTGAGAGTCGCTCTTTGTCTGGTTCCTCACCTAAAAACTATTTACCCTCGGAGACCCTACCAGGGGAATGACTGACAACTGGGCTCCAAGCATCAATGGGACACGTAAATCCCTTCACCTAATTACAGCTTGAGGTGGGGAGACAAGCAAGACACAGACACTTGTGTCTGTTTTCAATTGTAGGGAAGAAGCCTCATATGTCTCCTTCAAAGGCTTCAAAATGATGTGAATGTGACCCAGGCATGTATAGGAAAAGAGGATCTTTATCATAACCATGACAACAATGCATCACATATTTAACAAGAGGTCATGTAGGACACTGTAATTCATTTTATGCTAAATACTTGTTCTGAGCAAATGCCAGTATTGTCATACATCTGGGAAAATTGTAATTATCTCCACATATATTCATCCATCTATCGGTTGCTTAAATTGATTTAGGGCAGGAGGTCCAGCCTGGATTACTCACCATTAAATGAGTGGTCTCTTTCATTATAACGTCTTTTGAGGAAAACCAGACCAACTTATCAATGGCCATCTTAATTCAACCCAATCAATTTCTTTAGAATTAAGATTCAAATTCACGAAATTCTTTCTCTGCATTTTGACCCATCCCCTGAGGGAGCGGTGAGCAGCAGCAGTGCTCAGGAATCTTTTGGTGATCTAACCCCCCCAATTCCAACCCTTAATGCTGAATGTCAAGCAGGGAGGCAAATGGGTCCCATTTTTAGAGTCTTTGGTATGACCCAGAATTGAACCCACGACCGCCCAGCCACAGGGCGGACACTCTACCAATAGGTCACTGAGCTGGCTATTTAATGGTCGATATTTGGAGAAATGGTTCTTCTTTACTGTTTGGGTCGCACACTCGCAAAAGGCACGGTCCACAAGACATTTCCATAACTTGCATGTTACTGTAAATTGATTGAAGACTCTAAATTGCTCATAGCTGTTTGTGCCCTGCGATTGACCTCTCGCCCAATGGCAGCTGGGATGGGATCGAGCTCACTCCCGTGACCCTGAATAGAATAATCGCAAGAAAATGGATCGATGGAATCCGCAGTGCGTCCAGAAGAGTAATGTCGGTGTTTACTGCATTTTAAGGGAAGAGGAAGGGATGTTTAATTCCATTGTTTTTCAGACAGATACCAATATCAAGTACTGATACCACTAGTACTTTTGATACCTAAAATGCCCCCCCCCAAATAAACCAATGATCTAAAGAAAGACTTATGCTGTATATCCCATTCGTGTTTTAAGAAACAATCTTTTATGATCTTGTAAATATTGGGCACAGTAAGTGTGTCAACTGAGATGCAATTTTTTGTCTAATAATAATAATAATAACAACAATAATAATAACAATATTAATATTAAAATTAATATTAATAATTTCTCCAAAATATTTTGATCATAATTGTGTGTACTATTAACAGAAGTGTATTTTATTCTTTCTGCTCAGTTTATGCACAGAAATCTATGATCAAGGGCTTTTAGCCGAGGTAATGTAATGTATAAACTAAGTATTCATTAAAATTTCACACTGTCTCAATATTCAATCTTTAATCACACTTTTAAATGAGGTGTTATTGAGTGGTTCAGAAGACGAATGAAGAATAATAATTGTCTGTTAAGTTCTTGTAATTACCATGTTTAAATGTACACAAATAAAAGATGCGGTACAAATAAAGAAAATAAGCAAACATTCTACAATATAAATATTAAATATGCAATACCGAAACACCATGAATGCTGGTCCAAAAAGGAGTAGGAAAAAGTTCCAACTAAATAATATTTTTTATCCGGAACGGTGCCAGCACTTTACTCATTCCATTTACATTCTATTTCATTTGTGTGCAGAAGACCATTTGGGCAGCAACCTAGTTGGGCCTGATTCAATGTCACCCAGCTATTCGCTGGCAGAATTGTTGTGATGTTGATGTAGGGCAAGGGATAATGAGGAAGCCGATGAGTGATTCTTCAAACTGAAGCTGAAGCTCAAGTGGGCATCAGTAAGTAAAACAAAGAAAAATTGGAAGTGTTTGCCGCTTGCTGGCTGTGCTGGCTCTCATTTAACCCTCTGATAAAACAGCACAACAAATTGGAAAACGAGAGCAAAAACTGACGGCGTTGGCGTCGGGTTGTCTTCATTTCACCATTTTGATATTAAGCTCTGTGCTTGAGCTTGTTCCCAGCCTTGGACCCCATTGTAACCTTTTGCAAGAAACTGAGAGGCTTGCTAACAAGCTAAGGGTGTAACTTGAAAAGACAAAAACTGCTGTTGGTTGAACCCTTAAATTGACTGTTGCTGTGCTCTCTGTACTATATACTGTACATCATCGTGAAATACACTACCGTGAATAATTCAGTGTCTCTCACCATTGTAATCTCTGACTTGTAATTGTAATTACTTCCTACTTGATCTTGGGGAATTTGTATTAAGGCTACATCTGAGAACGCTCAAAATTATACTGTATAAAGGGTTGAATGTACACACTCAAGTTTTACCAGTGGTAGCTATTTCAAATTTGTTGCTGACTACTATTATTTTGTGTTCTCGGTAATTCATTACACTGACAATGTCCTCACACACGACTCTCTTAGATAGAAAACTGTTTGTTGACACTTTCTGGGAAGTGAATTAATTGACTGAAATGTTAATAGGCTGGTTTGTTCTACAAATAAATTGATTCAAATTATTTACCAAGTAAAAGAAAGCACTTTGTGTCCAAACTTCACTGGCAGAAATCATCCAAATGTGAGGACTGAAGTTGACTTGTGTTGGTGTATTGAGCTCTTTTTCCTCATGCTTCCAGCTTAATTGCACGTCAAGGTGAGAAAATTCAGCCCCCCCGCATCACTACCCCAGGAGAGGGCAGCTGCCTCCTCTCTGCGATTCCTCAGTCCTGCCTGGCAGCCTGGACTCCAGAGTCCTTTTTGTCATTTCCACTTCAATTACAGCCGCCCTCGCAAGGGGAGCCCCCACTGCACTGCGCATTTTCAGGTGTCCCTTGAAAGACAAACCCTCCTTGGCCAGCGGGAGCATCGACATTTCGTTTGAAGACGTGCAGCTGATCCCAAGTGGTCTGACAATGGAGCACGCTGATAATCACACTTTTCCTCTGGCTGATTCCCTCCACAACACTATCTTGCATGACAAACAGTGAGTAATGACAGCAGGTTCTGACCCGATGTTTATAATCCTTTCATAATGCCCTTCATCGGAGGGCAAGGGGTCAAACAAAACAGCAAATGGCAGCATTCTATCAGAGAAAGGCAATGGAGAGGGAGGTAAGCAGATAAAGTAAATCGGTCTTGCCGTGACACAGGCATGGGGGATAGGTTGCTGATGACAGAGAGGGTCGAAGGCTACCATGGTGTGACTTATTATGCTGAGGGTGTGATTGGCGACTAGGGAGAGGAAGCGAGGCGGGTGTGCTGAATGGCAGAGCTGTCTCAAAGTTATGTAGCTTGTGATGATAAGGAGTTCCTATGGGGAAGAAGGGAAAGAGAAACAATATCCCATTACAGATGGACCCTTGTGTGACTTGGCACAAGAATGGATTGTCTTTCTGTGCAATCGTTGAACATTTCCCTCTACTAGCGTTATGCTGCAAACGTCTAAGTCACAAGGTCAGTGCGGACGCTGCTGCTCAGTGTCAGTCTGGAAGAAGGAGTCATAACAGTAAGTATGTGGGAGTGGACAAATAAATGGATCATTTGCTGAGTCTGTACTAACCCTCACAATTTATTTTTAGTTTTTTGGGGCTCACATAAATAATGTCACCTCGTCATGACAGAGAATAAAAAGAGCAATTCATCCCTACTGACATTCAATTGATTGGTATAGTACAGAAAATTATGACTGAATGGTTTCAGCACAGGGTGGTTTAAACACGGCAGAACCATCAGAATGCATACAAAATTATTGGAATCTAAATCAACAACAACAATGACACTGTGTCAGAAGTTCGAGTTAAAAAGTCATGAGAATAGTGTTGCACGGCATACCAGTAACTGTAAACCTAACGACACTTTGTCGTCACCAACACGACCTACATATGCTATCATGGGCAACTCTCCAACAAGATGGGCTTGCTTCAAGCTGTTTGTCACTCCCTGAAGTACGTGAAGTTCACACGTAAGACAAAGAGAACTAAACAACAAATGTCTGCAAGTTCAATGTGAAATACTAGAGATTGGCTAAAGAAAGTTAGCATAGATGTTATGCTACTTATAAACCTTCAAACAACACAACCATAGCAGCCCCCAAGTGTTACATATATAGAGCGCCTTAATGTATGATAATTATATACGCAGACACAGACAATAATTGCACGTCTGTATGTATATACAGTGTGGTGTAGTGCTGGTCGTGAACGATCCGTTTATTAGAGCCAGCTCGTTGAAGTGAATAATGGGAGCTGGCTCCTGATCGGGAGCAAATTTTGTTGTTGTCTTCATCTTAAAAAGCCATGTGTGATTGGTCACATAATGTGGATAGCAAATAGTTTGAGGGCAGAGTGCAGACTTTGCGAAATTAAAATTTAATACCGGGCAGGCTGCACAAATTACCTGCATTCGGCATAAGCGTACTGTTCATCCATTACTTCAGTGAGCAAAGAAACCTGTGTCATAATTGCCTTTTGTGCATGGCAGGTCTGTTTTCTCCTGGCAGGTCAGGCAGGTGGGTGTGGCTGGCAGCTAGTGGGGCACACCTGGGCTCAATAAGCTAAGTGCGCATCTAAAATGCACGGTGCATTATGGGTAGCGGCGTGGTGCATTGTGGGTAGACTAAACTACCATACGGTCATTGAAAATGAATTGGATCCAATGGAATGAGCTCTGATTTCTAACATTTCAACCGCTGGAAAGTTGCTGTTTTTTATTTCATGTATTTTAAACATGCATAGCATGTGGTTTACTGACTTCGGGGGTTGACTTGCAAGCTTTTTTTTTCTTCTCTCTTTAAGAGAGAGCTCAGTATTGTTCATTCAGTAATCTGACCGATTCGACATGTCATCATCATTGCTCTCTCTCTTTTTCTTTTTTTTTGTGCATGAATATGTGTATGTGCGGGTGTGTGTGTGCATATGTGCGTGTGTGTGAGTGTGTACTCATTAATTCCCCTAAACTGAATACTTTACAATCCTGCTAGAGTCGTGAGGTTGTCAGGAGACCCGAGGAAGGATCAAAGAAAATAAAGAAAAGTAAAATCCAGCACCGACCAGACATCACCTACTACCCACCGGGTTACCAACCAGAATCTTTCACCAACCCCAGAAACATCTAAATTCCAACAAGTTAGGGAGACCTCAAGAGACCAAAGGAGAGACTGAGGAAAGGAAGGAAGGACAGATGAAGCAGAGTGAGATCCACAGACATCAGCCTCCACCGATTCAACGACCAGAGGAAGAAGCAGATTGTGTCTGAGTTTCGATAGATGCTGGTGTGGTGGATCTGGCATGCATGAAAACCTCCACCAAAGAGGGGAGCCGTCGACGCCGGCCAGGATAGAGCAAGCACAACCCCCCAGGGCCCCCCAGGCCGCGGCAGCACAGGCACAACTCCGGGGCCCCACAGGGTCGGGGAGCAAACCCGGGAGCCAGGAGCGCCCCCCACCCCAACACAGGCCCGCGCCCCAAGCCCAACGCAGCAGAATGGGGCACGGCAGGCCCACCATGCACCCCACCGGCCCACAGCCCCCGCCCCACACCCACACCCGCCACCCACCACAACCCAGCCCCCGCCGCCCTCAGGCCCCCAAAGCCGGGGATGCAGATGGGGGACCGCAGCACTGCTTAATACTGCGGTCTGCCCCAACCGATGGCTCCCCAACCCCAACACTCCCTCCCCCAGTCCAAAATTGGAGGGGGGATGTAGGGCGAAGACGGTGTCTCCACCCTACCCCACACCCCAAAGTATTTGTTATGTGACCTATGCGTCTATTAACAAAGTGTAAGACTTGCAAGCTTTAAGGTGTACGCAAAGACTG